>NC_135233.1:566338076-566963076 GCF_051348905.1 Ranitomeya variabilis | reverse complement strand
TGCTCCTGTATATAGTATATACCTGTGTGTCATCTCCTCCTGTATATAGTATATACCTGTATGTCATCTCCTCCTGTATGTAGTATGTACCTGTATGTCATCTCCTCCTCTATATAGTATATACCTGTGTGTCATCTCTCCTGTATATAGTATATACCTGTGTGTCATCTCCCCTGTAAATAGTATATACCTGTGTGTCATCTCCTGTATATAGTATATAGCTGTATGTCATCTCCTCCTGTATTAGCCCTCGTTCACACGTTATTTGGTCAGTATTTTTACCTCAGTATTTGTAAGCTAAAATGGCAGCCTGATAAATCCCCAGCCAACAGTAAGCCCACCCCCTGGCAGTATATATTAGCTCACACATACACATAATAGACTGGTCATGTGACTGACAGCTGCCGGATTCCTATATGGTACATTTGTTGCTCTTGTAGTTTGTCTGCTTATTAATCAGATTTTTATTTTTGAAGGATACCAGACTTGTGTGTGTTTTAGGGCGAGTTTCGTGTGTCAAGTTGTGTGTGTTGAGTTGCGTGTGGCGACATGCATGTAGGGACTTTTGTGAGATGAGTTTTGTGTGGCGACATGCGTGTAGCAACTTTTTGTGTGTCGAGTTGCATGTGACAGGTTAGTGTAGCAAGTTGTGTGCAGCAAGTTTTGCGCATGGCGAGTTTTGCGCGTGGCGAGTTTTATGTGTGGTGCCTTTTGAGTATGTGCAAGTTTTGTGTGAGGCAACTTTTGCATGTGTTGCAACTTTTGTGCATGTGGCAATTTTTCTGCGTGTGGCAATTTTTCTGCGTGTGCAAGTTTTGCGTGTGGCGAGTTTTGCACGTGTGGCGAGTTTTGCATGTGGAGAGTTTTGCGCGTGGCGAGTTTTGAGCGGCGACTTTTGTGTTTCTACTTTTATGTGGCGAGGTTGGTGTATGTGTGGTGAAATGTGCACTGAGGGTGGTATATGTGTTCGAGCACGTGGTAGTGTGTGGCGCATTTTGTGTGTGTGTTCATATCCCCGTGGTGGTGTGATTATCCCATGTTGGGGCCCCACCTTAGCAACTGTACAGTATATACTCTTTGGTGCCATCGCTGTCATTCTTTAAGTCCCCCTTGTTCACATCTGGCAGCTGTTAATTTGCCTCCAACACTTTTCCTTTCATTTTTTCCCCATTATGTAGATAGGGGCAAAATTGTTTGGTGAATTGGAAAGCGCGGGGTTAAAATTTCACCTCACAATATAGCTTTGACGCTCTCAGGGTCCAGACGTGTGACTGTGCAAAATTTTGTGCCTGTAGCTGCGACGCCTCCAACACTTTTCCTTTCACTTTTTCCCCATTATGTCGATAGGGGCAAAATTGTTTGGTGAATTGGAAAGCGCGGGGTTAAAATTTCACCTCACAACATAGCCTATGACGCTCTCGGGGTCCAGACGTGTGACTGTGCAAAATTTTGTGGCTGTAGCTGCTACGGTTCAGATGCCAATCCCGGACATACATACATACATACATACATACACACACACACACATTCAGCTTTATATATTAGATATTGGCTACATTAAATGTTCTAATTTCCCTAAATGTAATCCATTCTGTTTTTTTATCATTCTCTGTATATTTTTATTACTCTTTTTCTTTGGCTTTCTATTCTCCCTCCATCTCTCTGTCATCCTCTAGTCTTTCCGCCCTCTCTCTCTCCTTTCCACCTTCTCTTTCCTTTCTGCACTCTCCCTCCTTTCCGCTCCCTCTTTCTCCCTTCCTATTTCCGTCTTCTCCCTCTCTCCCGCCCTCTCTCTCTCCTTTTTGCCCTCTGCCTTTCTCCCTCTCCTTTTCGCCCTCTCCCTCTCCTTTTCGACCTCTACCTCTCTTTTCCGCCCTCTCCCCTTCTCTTTCCTTTCTGCTCTCTTTCCTCTCTCTCTCCTTTCCACCCTCTCCCTCTGTGGCACCCCAGGAGTTCGGGTCCCACAGTGGTATTGCCTTCCTCTCGGGGAGGGTAGTGCTATGCCTGGAGACAAGAGGGATCCATTTGGCTGGTAATCTCACACACAACACCTAACTCCAGGCCAGGAGGGGGAGCTCTTAACCCTGTTTTAGGGGAACTTCCCTGGATAAAGATCCTGGTCTGGAGTTCAGTTCAGTTCAGTCTGAGAGCAGACAAGAAAGGAGCAGAGGAGAGATTGAGAGCTCAGGGAGGCTGCAATAGGGCCTCCTGTGAGACAGAGCACAGAAACCGGGCACCGTGAGCACGAGGTCGTGGGAGACTATAAGTCGCACGACAGAACCGGAGGGCATAGGACTATACGTAAATTGCCCGTATTAAGCCTGTGGTACAGCAGCATTCTGGAGCCTGGAGTCACCGTGCAGAGAACCCAGAAGGAACGGCTCAAGATGCCTACCATACAGGTACTGTCCCAGGACAGGAAAGAACGAGGACCTTGTTAGGATACTTCAGGCAGCAAGGGACTAATAGTGAGCGCAAAGTGGAAGGCTCCCAACCTGACCTGCCAAGGGGACTTCTTGTTTCTGGGCCGCTTTGACTCCTTCTGTACCTGTTGCCGGTACCCTGGACTGTGGCCTGCTACCAACAGTAAACCAGGTAAAGACTGCAACCATGAGTCCTCTGTTATTTACCGGCAACACATCATCTCTGCTATATACCTTGGGAGCCCTGGGGACCCCGCTTCACCTGTGGGAAGCGTCACCATCTAGTCGCCATACCATCATCCCAGAGGACCCCTTTAAGCGGCGTTGGTCCCTACTGACCGGGAACCACAGGTGGCTTCACGAAAATACTTTCACAATACCCCTTAAAAGACCCTTCCCCTTTAATTGAGTCCCAGGCCACGGACCGGGTCGCAGCCACCGTGACATCCCCTTTAAGAGCGACTGGACCCAGTACCGAGTACCCCACTGCGCTGGTGTGCGACTCACCTCTCTTTCGCCTTTCTGCCCTCTCCCTCTCGCCTTTCCGCCCTCTCCTTCTACTTTCCGCCCTCTCTCACCTTTCTGCCCTCTCCCTCTCTCCTACTTTTTGCCCTCTCCCACCTTTCGCCCTCTCCCTCTCGCCTTCTACTTTTCGCCCTCTCCCTCGCCTTTCCGCCCTCTCCCTCTCTCCTTCTACTTTCCGCCCTCTCCCTCTCTCCTTTTCGCCCTTTCCCTCTCTCTCGCCTTTCCGCCCTCTCCCTCTCTCGCCTTTCGCCCTCTCCCTCTCTCTCGCCTTTGCGCCCTCTCCCTCTCTCCTTCTACTTTCCGCCCTCCCCTCTCTCCTTCTACTTTTCGCCCTCTCCCTCTCCTTTGCTCCACCCCTTTTTTTTGTCGCCACTGCAGTCACTATCTACATTTCATTCTCTACCATCACAGAGTGGTTTCTAGTATCGCGTCATGCACCAATGTGATTATCTTACAACCAAAACAGTTTTTATTCCCTGGAGGCGAACAATAAAAGTTCCTATGAATGACAGCAAGCAGAGATCGTCAACCCTTTAGGACTGATATGGAAAACCCCTTAAAGTTATACAAGATCCGTCACCAAGCTCTCACAAGTGTAGGTCAATGATCCTTATTCTTTATGGAGATATTTGCAATATCTTATTTTCTGCACTTTGTTCTCTGCCTGCACCAAATCTCCCAGCTGTAAATAGTTGTGCACTGTATTATTGTAGGCCAAAGATCCCAGATTATGGTACGTCATGGAGAGAAGAGCAGTGACAAACCTTATAATAATCTTTAGTTTTTTTTATAATAACAACCTTAGTGTTACATGAAATGATTTACATTGTAGTGTTAGACATTGGTTCTTATTCACATCAGTACATTCTGTCCTGTAAACAATGTGTAAAATGTAATCTAATTGCACACACTATTTCCACCTCTTAGATTTCTCCTCCTAGAACTGCTGAGTTCAGTAGTCCTACATAGGGCAGAACATAAAGGGAATCTGTCATGATAAAACAACCTATTGTTTAAAGTTTTTAAGGTAAACACATTTTTAAAAATTGTGTTTTTAATTTTTTTTCTTAACTTTAGATGTCATCATCTAGATAAAAAAAAATCTGACATTTTGCAATGACATATTTTAATAGTAGAATCATATTTCCTATTCGGTCCAAATGACTATTCAGCAGTCTCATTATTACCACAGACAGGATTATATTAAAGGACACAATAAGGTAAGGGAATTAGGCTGCAAAAGGTTCATATATTGTCCTCGGTGCTGCTGAGGCCGGTGTTCTTCGGTGCCGCTGAGGCGGGTGTTCCTCGGTGCTGGTGAGGCAGGTTTTCCTCAGTGCTGCTGAGGCCGGTGTTCTTCGGTGCCGCTGAGGCCGGTGTTCCTCTGTGCCGCTGAGGCCGGTGTTCCTCGGTGCAGCTGAGGCCGGTGTTCCTCGGTGCCGCTGAGGCAGGTGTTCCTCTGTGCCGCTGAGGCCGCTGTTCTTCGGTGCCGCTGAGGCGGGTGTTCCTCGTGCCGGTGAGGCCGGTGTTCCTCGGTGCCGCTGAGGCCGGTGTTCCTCGGTGCCGGTGAGGCCGGTTTTCCTCGGTGCTGCTGAGGCCGGTGTTCCTCCGTGCCGCTGAGGTCGGAGTTCCTCCGTGCCGCTGAGGCCGGAGTTCCTCTGTGCCGCTGAGGCCGGTGTTCCTCTGTGCCGCTGAGGCCGGTGTTCTTCGGTGCCGCTGAGGCGGGTGTTCCTCGTGCCGGTGAGGCCGGTGTTCCTCGGTGCCGCTGAGGCCGGTGTTCCTCGGTGCCGGTGAGGCCGGTTTTCCTCGGTGCTGCTGAGGCCGGTGTTCCTCCGTGCCGCTGAGGCCGGAGTTCCTCGGTGCCGCTGAGGCCGGTGTTCCTCGGTGCCGCTGAGGCCGGTGTTCCTCGGTGCCGCTGAGGCCGGTGTTCCTCGGTGCCGCTGAGGCCGGTGTTCTTCGGTACGGCTGCTTTATGATGTATACATCTATTTTATAGGATCTCTGTGACGCTGGATCTCCGCTCTTATACATTACATACTATTTATAGTTTTACGACTGGAAACCCTTTAAGCCTTTCCAGATCCGCACTATAAAATGCATTTTACAATCATCAACACTCACTTACAGGTCACAAAAACTCCGAAGCCTAAATGTCATACTGAGTGCTGCTGTGTGCTTTTATTTAGGAGCAGCGGGGATTCCCTGTGCCAGAGGGGAAGGCCGGTGACACCAGTGATATAATGCTCATGTGTCCTGTGCTAATCCCAGCCCAAGAAAGAAAAACAATAAACAAAGCATAATACACTAAAAAATAACAAACAAACAACCTCTCCGAAAAGTAAACAATAACCCATACACATTAGGATCAGATTTCCTGCAGGACACTAGTTTAGGCATGGATGTGCGAATAGTTTTTTTTACATGCTGATTATTTGTTTGACTTTTGATCATCCCATAAACTCTTCAAGATGTTAAACATTGGCGAAAAAAAAGCGCATGTCACTTATCTGAAAGAATCGACACTTTCAGGTCCAAATCTGCAATGTAAAACTAAGCAGCGTGTTCCCGAGATTTCAGAAAAATGCTGTAAAACGCTGCGGTTTTTTTCCCCCACTGCAAAAAGTCTCAGAAATATATGTGGCAAAACCACAAAAGTCCTAAGGGCGCATTCACACGGAGTCTTTTTTTTTGCTCAGTTTTTGGATCAAAAACTCCAAAAGCTACCTTAAAAAACACCTGCAAGCTGCACAGTGTGAATAGGCGCAGTACTACTGCGAGTGCACGGTATGTTACAGTCACAATTACCTCATGGAAAAGAAAAAACCCGAAACATCCCCGCGTGTATTACTGACAGGTGTGACCTCCTGCTCCGCCCCCCACACACTCGGCGGCCGTGATTTCCCTGTCAGGGAGGAGAGCAGCCCACGCCGTGGGACCTGGGGTCTGTGGAGGGGACAAGAGTGAGCAGCCAGTGAGACCTGACAGCCAGGACTGTACAGCTGCAGCCCCACCACCCGTGGGCGCCCTCAGTGCCGCAGCTGTATCGCATGTAGGAGCCCTCAGTGCCGCAGCTATATACCGCATGTAGGAGCCCCCGGTGCCGCAGCTGGACCGCATGTAGGAGCCCTCAGCTGTACCGCATGTAGGAGCCCTCAGCTGTACCGCATGTAGGAGCCCTCAGCTGTACCGCATGTAGGAGCCCCTAGTGCCGCAGCTGTACCGCATGTAGAAGCCCCAGTGCCGCAGCTGTACCGCATGTAGAAGCCCCAGTGCCGCAGCTGTACCGCATGTAGGAGCCCTCAGCTGCACCGCATGTAGGAGCCCTCAGCTGCACCGCATGTAGGAGCCCTCAGCTGCACCGCATGTAGGAGCCCTCAGCTGTACCGCATGTAGGAGCCCCTAGTGCCGCAGCTGTACCGCATGTAGAAGCCCCAGTGCCGCAGCTGTACCGCATGTAGAAGCCCCAGTGCCGCAGCTGCACCGCATGTAGGAGCCCTCAGCTGCACCGCATGTAGGAGCCCCAGTGCCGCAGCTGTACCGCATGTAGGAGCCCCCCCCGTCGCCGCAGCTGGACCGCATGTGAAGCCCCCGGTGCCGCAGCTGGACCGCATGTAGGAGCCCCCAGTGCCGCAGCTGTACCGCATGTAGGAGCCCTCGGCTGTACCGCATGTAGGAGCCCTCAGCTGTACCGCATGTAGGAGCCCTCGGCTGTACCGCATGTAGGAGCCCTCAGCTGTACCGCATGTAGGAGCCCCAGTGCCGCAGGTGTACCGCATGTAGAAGCCCCAGTGCCGCAGCTGTACCGCATGTAGAAGCCCCAGTGCCGCAGCTGCACCGCATGTAGGAGCCCTCAGCTGCACCGCATGTAGGAGCCCTCAGCTGCACCGCATGTAGGAGCCCTCAGCTGTACCGCATGTAGGAGCCCCAGTGCCGCAGCTGTACCGCATGTAGGAGCCCCCCGTCGCCGCAGCTGGACCGCATGTGAAGCCCCCGGTGCCGCAGCTGGACCGCATGTAGAAGCCCCCCGGTGCCGCAGCTGTACCGCATGTAGTAGCCCCCCCCCACAGTCTGTGCGCCCTCTCCCACAGGTGAGTGCCCCCCAATGTGTATTTTTACAATGTAGGAGCTGAGCGATGGAGGTTCTGTCTGTCCTATCGCCTGTTTCCCATGCAGCGTTTTTGTTCCATTGTGTGTGGGGTGCTTGTTTTTCCCAATTTGTGTTTTACCTCATGTGAATTGATACGTGCCTCCTGTGTAGGAATTTGATCCTTTGTGTCCTGATTTTACAATTTTTGCCTCTTGGCTGACAATTTTCCATGTAAAATAAATCTAAGAACATTTCATAGAAAACAAATGCAATTTTTTGAGTTGACTACCAAGGCTGACCCCACAAGATGCGAGCTATTAGGCTATGTGCACTGTTTTTGCAAGATCTGCATGTAAACCGCACTGCAGATTTGCCGCAGATTTACCTGCGTTTTTACACCTGCGGATTCCTATTATGGAGCAGGTGTAAACCGCTGCGGAATGACATGCTGCAGAATATGCAACGCTACGTTTCCGCGCGGTATTTTCCGCACCATGTGCACTGCGGATTTTGTTTTCCATAGGTTTACATGGTGCTGTAAACTCAGGGAAAACTGCTGTGAATCTGCAGCAAAATCCGCAACGTGTGCACATACCCTAGAGCCACATTACAAGGTGCACATGTGGGCATGGTTTTACTAAGACGCCCATCCGTATTATTCATGCACCCACCTGGGATAGTCTATGGGGGCATCACACGTCCGTAAATTTTTTTATTTTTTTTTTTCCTTGGACCGAGTGGTCTGCAGAAAATATCAGAGACCTTTAATATTTTGATCTGAAAATTGAAGCAAAATCAGCAACACAAGTCTATGGACCGGTGAAAAACTCAGATTTTACTCGAATTACATCAATTTTCATAGACTGTCAGAAAGGAGAAGATGAAGATTTATTTATTTTTTTAATTTATCCATGTACGAGACAATTGGTTGATGCTCAGAACACACTCTGATCCAACGCTGATCAAAGTCTGATAGGGAAAATCATACCAATTATTCCGAACGCAAGAAATAATTGGTTATCTGACTGAGGCCGAGGCTTTGTCCCTTCTGCAGTCCGGTTCTTTAGTTCCCATTAATTATACGTGTAGATAGAGCAAACAGATGGAGGACAACTTGTCTTTTTGGTGATAAGGGCTCATTCAGATGGAGCGTATTATATGGATGTGTGCGATCATTAAGATTTGATATCACACAGAATGGACACTGACCATCGGGCCATTCAGATGCCAATTTTGCATGTTATAAAAAAAAAAAACAAAAAACTTGCAGCCTGGACTATTCTTTTTGAAACTCACCTATCCAAATGTTTGGGTGCGCAAAAAAATAATGAGATCATCTTCTTTTTTTTTTGCCAAAAAAAAAAAAAGTTATTGCAGTTATTATAGGAGACTTGGCCTTGTAAATGTTCTTTACTGATCATGTATAAAAATGGATGCTGGACAGATGTAAAAAACAAAAAGCAGACACATGGATGACCATAAAGATGAAGCCAAACTATTTATCTGGGTGTAAATCAGACTATTTTTCACACGCTCATCTGAGCTTGGCCTGAGGAGTAGCACAGCAGTCTGGGCAAAATAACAAAAATGATAATACCAGCTCTCAGCTGTCTGCTTTACTTTTGCTGGTGTCATGTTATGCAGCCTATGAGCGTGCAGGGACTGGCTGTGAATCGCTGTAATGCTGTAGCCATCTTGGTTGTGGCTTTATTGAGATTGGCGGGCTGTGTAACATCATCAGGGCTGATAAAAGAACAGGCGCTGCTTGGCTCGGCGCACTGACGCCATTGCACAGCTCAGGGACAAGTTGTAATGGAGGGAGAGAGTGCTTGTCCAGGTGTGTGTGCACAGTATAACAAATCAGAGGCCTGTAGTGTTGACACTGGTGCTGATGCTGAACCATGATCCTTATAATTTTTTCCTGGCTTTGCACTTTCTGCATCAACTACACTTTCGAAAACCGTTTCTGGATTCAATTAGTTATCCATAAAGTGTAATGTGCTTTTTGTAAAATAACAGTGGGTTAAAGTTTTTAACCCCTTTCTGACATCGGGCGTGATAGTACTCCAATGTCAGACTCCCCCTGTGCCGGAGCCTGCACCTTTCCGGGCACATGACAGCTGATCTGTACAGCTGACACGTTCCCGCAACAGCAGTGGGGTGGAATCACGATCCATCCGCGGCTGCTAACTAGTTAAATGCCGCTGAAAGTCTCGTACTACGTAAACGTCCTCTCGCAGCGTGCTGCTTTTTTTTATCCTCTCACCTAATCCGGCTGAGGAAAGATCTGCAGATCAGCACTGACTCACTGAATGACATTGGTCAGAGTGCAATGCAAATTTTGTATATATTTTCTCTCATTGCACTCGTCCAATTTATACGCTAATATGAGCAAACCCTAAGGCTGCGGTCAGATGGCTGGATGGTCTCTCATGCAAGAGAATTGGGTCGATTATGCTAATGACACTCGGCTCAAACTTTGTCAGCGTTTGAGCTGAGCGTCTGTTTACTGTCATCTGATTCTTCCCCATGATAGAATCCAAATACTATAGCAGAGAAGACAGTGAACTTTATTTTCTCCTTTCTCTGTATCCGTGTGAATCGAACTGCACTCAAATGTCATCAGAGTTCAGTCTAATGTTTTACACACACCCAAGGACTTTTATGGGTGCGCATGGTCTGATTATTGGAAGCAGTTCCAGCATATTGCAAATTATTTTTCTTTTCCTCATGCTGAATCAGGATGAGAAAAAAAACCTGCCCCATAGAACAACATTGGTCTGAGTGCTATCCGATAAAACATCGGGTAGCCCTTGGCCGTGTTGGGGCTCGCCGTATACGTTTTGTACGGTAAATGCTGTAGAGGTCCATTATGGACCCATTGACCTTTTATGAATATGGTATTACAGCACTATACATCTCAGGGCTTGTACAGAACTGTTACATGGGCCTTATGGCCCCAATTACGGCCATAACACTTTATCCCCCACCTTCCCAATTTTACTGAACTGAACTTTGAACACCGTTTGGGGAAATGTAATACTCCCCATTATCCTCATGTAGGAGGAAAACAAATCTCTTTTGAGACAGCAGGCCTGTAAAATTAAAGCCCCCTATATGCTGGTCCTCCAAAACACTGGTTGTTTTATAGACCAAATATGCTGTGTAGACGTCTTTCTCGCCGCCTCTTCCATACCCCGGGAGGGCTCGCGTTTAGGATGCAGTAGTCCAAAATGTGAAACATTTATCTGGTTATTAAGGCCTAAATCGCCATCAAACACGTATGCTGAAAGGGTTAAAGTGCGGGTGGGATCTCGCTATTTTTGACCTTACGTGGGCACCGCAGGGTGTGACTTGCACTGTGGTCTGTAGGATCCGTCTGAAATGTGTCAAGAAGACAATATCATGTTTCCTTTAGAAAAATCAGCTACTTATTGAAATGCTCTACCACTCCCTGTATGTGAATGTTGGAGATAAAGCGACTGCGTATTGCAGGGGTTCGAACGTCTCTAGGGACTTATGAAACCATGTATAAATCTACATAAGTTACCGTACTAACGTTCCTCCAGTAAGGCACTATTTATAGTCCAACAAGGACTTTATGACCTATTTAAGATGGGTTGTCTTTTATCTTATGGAAAAAAAATCACCTTGTCTGAAACTTTATGGTCATCTACGTAGCTTAAAGGGGTTTTTCATTCGGCAATCCCAACTTTTTAATAGAGTCCTTTTGTAAATCTGTCTGATCAAAAAATGCCCCTTGGTCGGAACCCGATTAATCAGCCCTTTAGGCCTCATTCAGACGTCTGCTTTTCCCATTCGAGCTCGATCTTTATTTTTCACTACTAAACGAAAATAGATCCGAGCTGTATGGGGGGGGTCACATTGGGATGTATTTTTGAAGACCAAGTGGTCCTTATCACCTCACTGATAAATGATAAACGAGTCACTGATCAAAATTGATAATGCAAGTCTACTCAAATGGTAAAAACTGACACACTGACCCAACCGATGAATATCTTGTCATAAACACTTTTTTTGGCATACTGATGTGTGAAGGAGTCCCTGGTCTACTTGAGGAATGGAGTTGGAATTGTTGCTTTAGGCCTGTTTTACATGTATGTTGTGTTTTCTCATATGTGAAAAAAATGTTGTTTTTTTTTCTAGTTTGTTGGACCCTTGGACCATATCTCAGTTTTTATAATCTTTCTTGCGTCCATTTTTCACATAAACGGAAGCTTCTCCTACCCATTAAATGGTAAAATAGTGATGATTCACAGATGACCTCCGTCTGTGTTTTTTTTTTTTTCTTTCTCCCTTAGTTTGTCCTCAAAACAGATTAAAAAAAGTGTTGTTTTTTTTTATTTAAATTTTTTTTTTGCAGAAAATCGGTCTGCAGAAAAAAAGCTATGTGAAGACACATACATTGCAAATGTATGTATCTATACACCAAAATAACTGAGAACACCTGTACCAAAAAACTGATGTGAAACTGCCCAAAAGTATCCTCTGGACTCTAGAGCATATTTTAAAAAATAATACTATGGAAAAATGGAGCTGAATCCTCTGTGAAACCACCTCCCATAGGTCCTTCAGAGCAAAATGTTCTCTTCATAACTGTTCTCCTTTCTGGCCAAAAGATAAAGATCCTAGGGAGTTGTCTCATTACAGATCTTCTTGGTCCTACAGGTGGGATTTTCCTCTCGGGTATTTTACAAGACAACGGAAAATTTTAAAAGACACTGGGAAGATGGCAGGAAGTCTTTTGGACCATATTTTTTGCTACAGTTTTTTTCGTAGTTCAGTAGAGTGAAAAAAAAAATTGGTTAAGAAGAATAATAAAAAAAGTCACAAAAACCTTGGAAACAGTTAAAAAATTTCCAGCGGCCAAACCGTCATACAAATGCTCAGGAAACTAACAACAAAATGGCGCAAAAGATACTTCTGAAATAAATTTTTTTGAAAAAGTTTGTGTTTATTGATGTCTTCTGCTTGAAGTCTTAAAAGATGTCATGGTCTCATACCCTAACAGTGTTGCACACTGAGCGTTTTTGCTGAGATTTGGAGCAGAAACTGAATTTTTAAGGACGATTTGAAGAGTTTCTGCTCAAAAATCTCCTAAAAAAAACTGTGTGCCCGTGGTGTATTTTTCAGCCATGCCTTATCCCAGCACATCCACTAATCACTACACACAACGTTTTTTAAGCCACTTGAGGACCCACCAACATTTTCCCAGATAAAGCCACTTTAGGAAAAAGCTGACTGTCTTTTTTCTGAGGCGACTTTGCTGACAATTTTGTTGAAGTGGTGACGTGTTTCTATTATGTTTCCTCTGATTGCTCCACTCCTGATTTTGGCTTACAAATACTGAGGTAAAATACTGATCAAATACTGCTAGTGTGCACATGGACTAGTGACTTCCGAATCCTGAAGTGGTTTTAACCCCTTTCTGACATTAGACGTAATAATCCGTCCATGTGAACTGGGTTTATCTTACCAGGGATAGATTATTACATTGGAGCGATCGCCCGCGCATACTTGTGTGTGGGCGATCGCCGCCGGGTGTCGGCTGATTCTGCGAATGAGATAGCAGCATTCCAAGAACGGAAGAGGGCTGACAGCCCCCCTGCTTTTGGATCGGAAACCCCGCATCACACCGTGGGATGGTTGTCATGGTGACCCGATGTCATCCAGGTCACCAGAGCTAGGAGTATGCTGATGAGTATAACGCAGTGCGCGATATTCACCTACTCCCCGTTCTGCCGCCGCGTCTTCCCCGTCCTCTGCACTGGCGCTCAGGTCAGAGGGCGCGGTGACGCGATTAGTGCGCGCCCTCTGCCTTATCAGTGCAGAGGATGGAAGACACTGCTGCGCCCGGCGGCGGTGGAACGAGGAGCAGGTGAATATAGCAAGTGCCGGGGGCCTGAGAGGCGAGTATGTGATTTTTTTTTTTTTTTTTTATCGCAGCAACAGCATATGAAGCATCTTATGGGGCCATAAGCAACGTTTGTGGAGCATTACATGGGGCAAATGTCTGTATGGAGCATCTTATGGGGCCATAAGCAATGTTTGTGGAGCATTATATGGGGCAAATGACTGTATAGAGCATCTTATGGGGCCATAAGCAACGCTTGTGGAGCATTATACGGGGCAAATGACTGTATGGAGCATCTTATAGGGCAATAAGCAACGTTGAGGAGCATTACACGGGGCAAATATCTTTATAGAGCATCTTATGGGGCCATAATCAGCATTTTTGCAGCATTATATGGGGCAAATGTCTGTATGGAGCATCTTATGGGGCCATATTCAACGTTTGTGGAGCTTTATATGGGGCACATATCTTTATGGAGCATCTTATGGGGCCATAATCAGCATTTGTGCAGCATTATAAGGGGCAAATGTCTGTATGGAGCATCTTATGAGGCCATAATCCGAATTTGTGCAACATTATATGGGGCAAATGTCTGTATGGAGCATCTTATGGGGCCATAATCCGCATTTCCAGGTCACCACCTGACAGCACCATGGAGGACGTCCTTCTTATCCATAGTGGGACAGGAAACCACGAGAGTTTAAAAGGACCCTCCCCTTTCCACCCTTCAGTGTTTTTCCTGTCCCACTGTGGATGGGAACGACGAGAGATTCGCCTGTCCCGTGCAGAGAGTGTGGATCGGAGGGGCTCGGCCTCTTCCTTCCCACTGTGTGTCCTCTGTATAGCTGACACCCAAGTAATCGGGTCCCTCAGCAGCACCAGTGCAGCGTTGCTCCTGGTAGAAAGGGTCGCTTCCCCCTGGGGGGGGCTCTCGACCTTGGATGATGGCCCAGAATGTACCTGTATATCGCTCCTGCAAGGACGCACCCTTCGCAAGCGATTTCGGAGCCAGGGAGTACGCAGGCATCTCGGGACGCGGACTGGGACGCTGGAGCATGGCGGCAAGTAACTTCTGGTTCGCCGCTGCCGTGCGTCACTTCCGGGTCGCGGCCGGGAGCAGTGGGCGGTCATCCTCTTTGCTCTTGCGTTAGGAGTTCCGGGACAAAAAAGCAGCGGATAAAAAGGTATGTGTGAGGTAGTGTGCAGTAAGCAGCGGCAGAGTTATTATGGAGGATTCGAACCCTGTAGCTGCAGTCAGCACGGAGGGCCCAGTTACCCAGGCACATGTGAGTTCCCACTTTGTGGTGCGCTCCCTACAGCCCCTATTGAAGGTACCATCAGCGGTCTATTTATTTGTTCTAGGGGCGTCCCTCATCTGGAGATGGGAAGACTGGCAGGACTAAGAGGTGCCCTATATGTGCCACAAAGCTTACCGTCTCATGGCAGAAGCCTCTCTGCGAGTCCTGCACTGCTCGTATTGTAGGGGAGGAGCAGGCCTCCCTACTAACAAGCATGAGAGCCATGGTTAGAGAAGAAGTGCAGGCTTCGATATCTAACTTATCTGCTCCCCAGTCGATCCAGTCTGATTTCCAGGATCCTCCCAGGTCCAGAAAAATGCAGAGGGAGTCGGATCTGTCATCTGAAGACAGTTCCTTCGAGTCTGATATGGAGGAAGAGGAAGTGTGCGGAGACCCTCCTCATAAGGGAAAAAAGTACTTGTTCTCTTCTAATGATATCGATGAGCTTCTGGGTGCGGTGAGACAGACTATGCAGGTTGAACAGCCTTCAACCACTCAGTCTATCCAGGATGAGATGTTCGGAGGACTGCGTTCACAAACATCAAGTCTTCCCGGTTAATGCCCATATTCGGTGAGTCCGAGCTGCCAGGCTCTGACATTGCTCACAGTTAGCAGCCATTAACCTCTTCATCACCTCTTCCCGCAGCTCAATGATTTTAGAAGAGTGGGAAGAGGCAGAGAAGAGGATATCCATTCCGAGAGACTTTAGACTACGTCTTCCTTTTGACCATGAAGAGGTCAAAGATTGGGAAGATATACCGAAAATCGACATCCCACTAGCGAAAGTGTCTAAGAGAACTGCCATACCATTTGAAGACTCCTCGAACTTGAAGGAGCCTATGGACAGGAAGGCAGATGGTCTCCTAAAGAGAGCTTGGGAGAGCTCGGCCGCAGTGATCCGCACAAATATAGCGGCAACATCTGTGGCGAGAGCAATGCATCTATGGGTTGACGATTTAAAGGATCAGTTGTCAGCCAAAGCCTCTAGGGAGTCTATTCTAAATGCTATCCCTTTACTAAAACTAGCAACGGGGTTTCTTGCAGATGCTACTGCAGAATCTGTCAGGTTCACTGCTAGAGGCCAATCATCAAATGCAGCCCGAAGGGCTATATGGTTAAAGAGCTGGTCAGGGGATGTCCATTCAAAGAACAAATTATGTTCCATCCCCTTTTCAGGAGGCGGAGTCTGTGGGCCCATATTAGATGATATTCTGGAAAAAGCTTCTGATGAAAAGAAGGGGTTTCCAGAGGGAAAAAAAGAAAAAATTCCAGCCCTTTCGTAGGCCCTATTACAGTCAGAGATCGGACTATAGGGGTAAGGGTAAACAAGGGAGATGGAGCTACCAGAAAGGGGGAGAAAATAGGAACCGAAATAGAGATCCAGGTCCCTCAAACCATAGGTCAGAGTTCCGGAGGAAATGACGCCACCAGGATAGGGGGACGGTTGCTGAACTACCTGGGGGAGTGGGAGGAAATTACCACAAGTCCGTGGGTCCTTCAGGTTATATCTCAGGGGTACAGGATAGAATTCAACTCCCTTCCCCCAGAAAGATATTTCGTCTCCAACGCCCGTCTCTCTTCAGCCTCTCCAATGTGGTCGGACTTACAGGATCTCCTCCGGATGGAGGCGATATCTCCTGTCCCTCCTCACCAAATAGGAACAGGTCACTACTCAGGTCTCTTTTCTATAAAGAAACCTTCAGGAGAATCCCGAACCATTATAAATCTCAAGCCTCTAAACAGATGGCTACAGTACAAAAGGTTCAAGATGGAGTCCATCCGCTCCACAATTCCACTATTAGGAAAGGACGTGGAAATGTGCACTTTGGACTTAAAAAGTGCATATTATCACGTGCCAATACTTCCACATCATCAAAGATACCTGAGATTTGCAATAGAAAAGGAAGGGTCAATCTTCCATTATCAGTTTCGTTGCCTTCCATTCGGATTGGCGTCGGCTCCAAGAGTTTTCACAAAACTCATCATGGAGGTCGTGTCTTATCTCAGGAAACGAGATATCACTATAAAACCCTATCTGGACAATTTCCTGTTAGTGGCAGACTCTGTGGGGCAACTCAAGATCGATTCTCAGTTGGTGATCTCCACACTGCAGAAATTAGGATGGGTGTTGAACTGGGAAAAATCACACCTAACTCCAAGATCAAGAAGACAGTTTTTAGGTGTAATACTGGATTCGAAAATCAGAAAATCGTTTCTTCCGGACAGAAGGCGGTCCGACCTGATAAAGAAGGTTCGTCAGTTTACAAAAAGTCAGATGACAATAAGAGATGCAATGAAGATCCTAGGCAACATGACAGCCTGTATCCCATGAGTCAGCTGGAGTCAATTCCATTCCCGTCAGTTACAAAGAGCCGCTTTAACATCATGGGACAGAAGACAGTCTTCATTAGATGAGGAGTTTTTCCTATCTCATCGAGTCAGACAATCCCTACGATGGTGGACTGTGTCAGAAAACCTCCAGGTGGGTGTCCCTTGGATCCAGACTCCAGCAGTCACGGTAACGACGGACGCAAGTCAGCAGGGTTGGGGTGGCCAGGTACTCGGAAGATACTACCAGGGACAATGGAATTTGGAAGACAGCAGCAATTCCTCAAACCACAGAGAGTTGCATGCGGTTTGGAAGGTTTTGTGTTCAGCCCGGATCTTGTTAAAGAACAAAAACCTAAAGATCCTATCGGACAACATAACGACGGTGGCTTTCCTTCGTCATCAGGGAGGTCCAAGGCATCCGAAGCTACAACATCTGGCAGATCAGATTTTCGCATGGGCAGAAAGATCGGTACTTTCGATTTCGGCGGTTCACTTAGAAGGCTCAAGAAACCAGATTGCGGACTTTCTGAGCAGAGAAAAATTATCACCCACAGAGTGGGAACTGAACAGCAAGATTTTCGATACCCTGTGTCGACGCTGGGGAACTCCGATGGTGGACCTATTTGCAACCAGAAGGAATGCAAAAGTAACAGCATTTTACTCTCTGAACCCTCAGGAGAACCCGGCAGGGGTAGATGCCCTCTCTGTCATGGAGCAGGGGTCTGCTATATGCCTTTCCCCCTCTGGCTTTAGTGCCGAGGGTCCTCAGAAAAATATGCGAGGACAGAGCTCGAGTGATTTTGGTGGTTCCCTTCTGGCCCGGAAGAAGCTGGTTCCCTCTCCTAAGGAAGCTGGCAGTGGACAATCCTTACCATCTTCCAGAATTGAGGGACTTACTTTCTCAGGGTCCGGTCCTTCATCAGAACCCAGAGAATCTGCAGTTAGCCGCGTGGATCCTGAGCGGCAGATCCTAAGAGCAAGAGGCTTATCAGAAGGGGTAATTTCTATCCTACAAGCAAGTAGGAAACCAGTGACTTCAACGATATATCTTAAGATCTGGAAAAAATTCTGCAGCTTTTGTAGAGACACAACAATCGATGTTGATTGCCCTAACATACCTAAGATTCTTGATTTCTTACAGCAGGGATTCAACAGAGGGCTTAAACCAAGTACTTTAAGGGTTCAGATATCAGCCCTCAGCGTGTTTTATGATACTTCTCTTGCTGCCCATCCTTGGATCGCTCGGTTCTCTAAAGCAATTATGAGGTTGAGATCCCTAATCAGGAAGATTGTCCCACCTTGGGACCTTAACCTAGTCCTTAATGAATTGTGTAAGGAGCCCTTTGATATAAAGGAAGATATAAACATTGCTAATCTTTCCCTTAAAACAGTTTTTTTGGTAGCCATTATATCGGCCAAAAGATTGGGGGAACTTCAGGCCCTGTCCATCCAGAACCCTTATCTACAAATATTCGATGATAGGCTGGTTTTAAGGCTCGACCCAGGGTTTCTTCCCAAAGTTGCTTCAGTTTCAAATATAAACCAAGAAGTTGTACTTCCATCTTTTTGCCAGTTTCCTAAAAACAAGGAGTCTTTCTTCCATAACCTAGATGTCAGGGAAACGGTACTTAAATACTTGGACATGACTAGGGCCTGGAGGCAAGATAGTAATCTCTTCATCCTTTACGGGGGTCCTAATAAAGGGAAGAAAGCATCAAAGTCCACCATAGCCAGATGGATTCGATCAGCGTAGCCTATCAGGCACAGGGAAAGAATCCCCCAGAGGGCCTTAAAGCTCACTCGTCTAGGGCTATGTCTGCATCTTGGGCAGAGAAAGGGGGGTCCTCGGTGGATCAGATTTGCAGAGCGGCATCTTGGTCTAATATTAGCACCTTTTCAAAACACTACAAATTAGACGTAGTCTCTTCTCAATTAGCTTTTGGCAGGAAGGTGCTTCAAGCGGTAGTCCCACCCTAAGACCAGGAAGTTTCCTTTGGTACTTCTCCATGGTGCTGTCAGGTGGTGACCTGGAAAACGGTAATTAGTCTTACCGATAATTGTATTTCCAGGAATCCATCCTGACAGCACGGATAGTTCCCTCCCTAATGTAAATATGTGATATACTTATGTGAAGTAACATTTGTATTAAACTTATGTTCGAAATAAATTTTCTGTTTGCATCCATCCAGATGTGTTACTTTGGAAGATCACTGAAGGGTGGAAAGGGGAGGGTCCTTTTAAACTCTCGTGGTTTCCTGTCCCACTATGGATAAGAAGGACGTCCTCCATGGTGCTGTCAGGATGGATTCCTGGAAATACAATTATCGGTAAGACTAATTACCGTTTTGTGCAGCATTATATGGGGCATATTTTAATATGGAGCATCTTATGGAGCCCATCAAACTGTATGGAGCATTATATGGGGCCCATCATAAACTTTATGGAGCATTATATGGGGCTCCGGATTCAATATGGATATTCAAAAACACTTAACCTACTGATGTCTCAATTAATTTTACTTTTATTGGTATCTATTTGTATTTTTGACATTTACCGGTAGCTGCTGCATTTTCCACCCTAGGCTTTATACTCGAGTCATTAAGTTTTCCCAGTTTTTTGTGGCAAAATTAGGGGTCTTGGCTTATACTCGGTTCGGCTTATACTCGAGTATATACGGTAGATTATACTTACCCAGGGGTGGTCCTGGTGCAGTCCAGTCCGATGGGCGTTGCGGTCCGGGTCCAGCGCCTCCCATCTTCATGCGATGACGTCCTCTTCCTTGCTTCCTGTCGCGGCTCCGTAGCAGGCGTGCTTTATCTGCCCTGTTGAGGGCAGCGTAAAGTACTGCAGTGTGCAGCTGCCGGGAAAGGTCAGAGAGCCCCAGCGCCTGCGTACTGCAGTACTTTACACTACCCTCAACAGGGAAAATCAGTACGCCTGCTCAGGAGCCGCGACAGGAAGCAAGGAAGAGAACGTCATCGCATGAAGATGGGAGGCACCGGACCAGGACGTACCAGACGTCGTACCAGACCGCACCGGGACCGCCCCTGGGTGAGTATAATATAACTTGTTTTTCTTATCTTTCAGGTTACATCGGGTGGGGGCTTATCTTACATGCTGTAGATAAGCCCCTGACTTCAGTGGCCGAAGCTTATAGGCCAAAAATGGGGTGACAGATTGCCTTTAACCCTTTTAGTGTACACCATAAAAAAATAAAAACAAGGCAAAAAACAATGCTTTATCAAAATAGTGCCGATCAAAAAGTGGAATAAAACGTGATCAAGAAGACAGATATAAATAAACATGGTACCGCTGAAAAACTTATCTTTTCCTGCAAAAAAACAGAGCTGTATGGCAGCTTATCAGCGAAAAAATGAAAAAGTTTTATAGCTGTCAGAATAAAGCGATGCAAAAATAATTATTTTGTCTATAAAAGTTCTTGTGTAAAAGCGCCAAAACATAAAAAAAGAGATATAAGTGGAGTATCGCTGATCGCTGTAGTCGTACTGACGCGAAGAATAAAACTTATTTATCAATTTTACTACAAATGGAACGGCAATACTTCCCCCCCCCCCCAAGCAAAAAAAAAAAAAAAAATTCTGAATTGCTGGTTTTCGTTCACTCTGCCCCCCAAAAGTTGGAATAGAAAGCGATCAAAAAATGTCATGTGCCCGAAAACGGTACCAATAAATACGTCAGCTCGTCCCGCAATAAACAAGCTATCACAAGACTCTGTGGGCCAAAATATGGAAAAATTATAGCTCTCAAAATATGGTGGTGCAAAAACTATTTTTTTGCAATCAAAAGCGTCTTTTAGTGTGTGACCGCAGCTAAACATAAAAACCCAATATAAATCTGGTATTGCTGTAATTGCACCGACCCGAAGAATACAATTGCATAATCACTTATACCACACGAGGAACGGCGTAAAAATTAAATAAAACAAATTCTTCACCTGCTGTTGATTTTTTTTTTTATTTTCATTATGCCTCCCAAAGATCGCAGTAAGGCTTGGCGCACATTTATCCTGTGCTCTGCGCTGAGCGCTTGCATCGGGGTTTCCGTGTAAATCTCTGAGATACGTGATTCAGATGGAACCTCTGGCAGAAGATTCCCTATAATGAGGCAGATGGAGGCACTGTGGACGCTGTCTGACCTGTGATCCAGCAGTGTCCGTCTTTTTAAGATTGCATAAAAGTGCCGTCGGGAAACATTTTGTGCACTTCTGAAAAGGACACCGGTGAACAGAGGACTGACGGAGTTCAGAGTAAATCTGCTGCCTTATTATAGTGAATGGATCCCTTGGGTGTTTCATCTGAGTCATGCCACTCAGAGATTTAGATGGAAACCCCAAAGTAAGTGCTCAGCGTAGAGCGCCGGATAACTGTGATCCAAAACGTTATGTAAAATGTTCCCAATAAAAGCTTCAACTCAATCCGTAAAAAATAAGTCCCCACTCAGGTCTGTCATCTGTTAATGGAAATATAGGGGGCTTCCACGTTACTGGTAGTACAAAGGCTTTGGAAAAATGAAATGGCTCCTCACCCACCAAAAGAAATTCAGCAAATTCTGCGCTCTCAAATCCAAAAGCCCCTTTCCCTTCTAAGCCCCACAGTGTACCTAAACCACATATTGTGTCCACATGTTTGGCATTTCTGAAGCGATGAGAGCTCGCCTAACTTACGGTTGCATGCCTTCAGAAGCACGGGCTGGGCATAACGTACTGGTCACTATAACATACTGGTCACTACAACGACACTTTGCAATTTTCACTCGGCAACATTCATTGTTGCTTGTTTCTGGAAAATACCCATGGATTCAAAATCATCACTACACCTGTAAATATATTCCCCAAGGGGTATAGTTTCCAAAATGGAGTCACTTGAGGGGATTCTGCTCTTTTAGCAATTAGGGGCTCTGTATATGGAGTCAGCAGACTGTTCTAAGAAAATCTGCGCTTCAGGAGGCAAATAGCACTAAGTACTACTGTACAGCCACATATGGGGTATTGCCACGTTCAGTAGAAATTGTGGGACAAATTGTGTCATTTTTGTTCACTTACCCATGTGAACATGTAAAATCTGGGGCTAAAACTAAATTTTGGTGGTAAAAATGTAGTTATTTTTCCCTCACTGCCCAATGGTATAAAATTCTGTGACACATCCATGGTGTCAATATGATCACTGCACCCCTAAATGAATTCATTGAGAGGTGTCGTTGGTAAAATAGGGTCACTTATGGGGGATCCTGCTGTTCTGGCACCTCATGGGCTCTCCCAGTAGGTCATGGCACCTGAAAACCATAACAGTAAAATCTGTGATGCACATGTTGTGTCAATATGATCACTGCACCACTAGATGAATTCATTGGGGGGGAGTGTAGTTTGTAAAATGAGTTCTTATATAGGGTGTTTCTGTTGTTCTGGCATTTCAGGGGCTCTGCCAATGTGACATGGCACCCTCAAACTATTCCAGCAAAATCTGAACTCCAATATGGCACCACTTCCCTTTTGTTAAGCTTTGCATTGTGCCTCAAAAGTAGTATTCCCCCACATATGAGTTATCAGCGTACTCAAGAGAAATTGCACAACAAATTGTATGGTGAAACTTCTCCTGTTACCTTTATGAAAATGCAATATTTTGTGCTAAAAACATATTTGTGGCAAAAATTTGATTTATTTTTTTTACTGCTCAACGTTATAAATCTCTGTGAAGCACCTGAGGGTTCAGTGTGCTCACCACACATCTAGATCAGTTCCCTGAGGGGTCTAGTTTCCAAAATGGTGTCATTTGTGGAGGATATCCACTGTTTAGGCATGCAGCGCCCCAGAGTCCTGGTCGTTGCAGTATTGTCGCTCTGCCACTAAGGGGAGCGATGTTACGTCTGATTGCACTAAAGGAGTTCACCTGACCAGGTATCACAGTCACACATTACACTTCACACTCCGGCCACCAGGGGGAGCAAAGGGTTCTATGTATTAGGCCACTCCTCACAATCTGGTAAAGCTGGGGGTTGGATAGGAAGTTAGGGAGAAGCTGACTGGGTTTGATCCAGGCAACATCCTGTGGCAGAGGGTGTTGCGGGGGAAGATTCAGGGGGGTCTCTGTCAGGGGTGGGATCCTGGCAGTGGCCTAGCGAAAAGGACAGAACGTTACGGAGCCGCGCCTGCACCCGTTGCGGTGGCATCTTAAGAAAGGACACGAAGCGAGGTTTATTGTGAAGTGAGAAACGAGATCACAGCACAAAGGAGAATAGAACCAGTAGCAGTCGTGCCTTTAAGATCGTGGCAACATCCTACTGAGGCGCGTAGCCGGTGGCCGGAACGCCGAGGAAGTATTGGGTTCCAAGCATTACTTCAAACAGCGGCAGGACAGTTGATTATAGGTTGGCTGTCTCACCTAATTCTAGGGTCCCAGAATAACTCCAGGCCTACCCGTCATACGTGTGCGTCCTAGCCATATCACCTGGGGGACGGAGAAGAACATCAGAAACAGACACAACAGTTGTGAGGACTATCCCGTGGTGCTCAGCAGGGAGGTACTACAACACACAGGCGCTAGAAGGTAGGCACTGATTTCCACCTGCAAAGGGAACTCTGGATGTGCCTTCAGACCGGCCGGTCTCAGCCAGCCCTGTTAGCAGTGCTTTGGATTGCGGATCCCGAAGCCTTCAGTAAAGAGGTAAAGAGACTGCAACCCTGTATCCTCGTTATTCTTCGCGACCTGCACCACGCACTACCATCACACCTTTCATTGGACGCCCCTTAGCAGGGTCACGGACCGGGTCTAGCCACCGTGACAACCCCAGGACCGAGACAGAGAGGCCCGGTACTGAGTACCCCGTGGCCCTGCATCTGGGGGCGCTCTAGGCACATCAGAGGCTCTCCAAACACGACATGGCATCTGCCATTTGTTCCAGCAATTTTTGCATTCAAAAAGTCAAATGGCTCCTTCCCTTTCGAGCTCTGCCATGCGCCCAAACAGTTGTTTTCTCCGTCATATGGTGTATCGGCGTGCTCAGGAGAAATTACACAACACATTTTGGGGTCCATTTTTTTTTTTACTGTTACCCTTGTCAAAATAAAAAAAAAAGTCAATTTTTGTGTGAAAAAGTTAAATTTTTTTTTTTCAAATTCCTGTGAAGCACCTGAAGGGTTATTAAACTTCTTGAATATGGTTTTCAGCACCTTGAGGGGTGCAGTTTTTAGAATGGTGTCACTTTTGGGTACTTTCTATCATATAGACCCCTCAAAGGGACTTCAAATGCGATGTAGTCCCTAAAAAAAAAAAATAATAATAATTAAAAATCGCTTGTAAACTTTTAACCATTATAACTTCCTGACAAGAAAAAAATGTTGGTTTGAATTTTGTGCTGATGTAAAGTAGACATGTGGGAAATGTTATATATTAACTATTTTGTATGACATATCTCTGAGATTTAAGGGCATGAAAATTCAGCGTTGGAAAATTGCGAAAGTTTCATAATTTTTGCCAAATTTCCATATTTTTACAAATAAACGCAAGTCATAAAAACAAATTTTACCACTATCATGAAGTACGATATGTCACAAAAAAAAACAATCTCAGAATCACTGGGATCCATTGAAGAGTTCCCAAGGTATTACCTCATAAAGTGACAGTGTTCAAAATTGTAAAAATTGCCTTGGTCATTAACGACCCTCAGGGGTAAAGGGGTTAAAGAAGCAGCAAAAGACTGAACACATGCACAGCAATGTCATTAATATTGCTGTGCATTCTGATCATTTTTGTGGGCCTTTTTCAGGTGGAATCTGCTTGAAAAACATTGTGCACATTCCCTAATAGAAGTTCCCAAAGCAGTGGTCTCTGGGCGATCATTCCTTCTTTTTCTTTTCTGTTAAGAGGACCCCTGGAGGTTTTGCGGAAAGGGCTTCCTTTTAAGACCTGCTTTTTCCAGGGATAGTAAATGGTCTTTTTGTATATTTTACAATAGTTAGAGGAAGTGGAATAATGTATTAGAAAATGAGTTGGCTTACTGGGAAAACCTATAGATATATATTTTTTTTTTTACATTCAGTTTGGGCAAATACTTCCCCCATACCTGCACATATAACCCCATGCCTTAGTTTAGGTCATAGCAACGTTTATTAACATTCCAAAGCAAATTACATGTAAGTGCTCCAAGGGTATGGACTATTCACTGTACTGGGGAGTAAAAGCACAGCATGGGCCAAATGCTAGTACCCCCTACTGACACAGTATCTACCCCCTGGGGTACATATAGAACAGGTTAACAACTAAAAGGCTAGATAATAACTTACTGGGGTTAGATTACAGACAAAAATGTGCTATTCTGTATAAAATGCCTTTGTATTTTTTTTTTATTTTTTTTGCGGAGACGAGCTAGATCCAATTGCTGCTGTTTAACCCACACAAATTCCGCTAATATTCTCTGACACTTTTGGGTTCTCGATTCTGGTGGGGAATCCGTTCCAGCGCCATTACTGCATTGAATCATTGCAGTATACAGTGCAAGCAATCCAGAAAATTCAGGTTCCCCTAAGAGGACTACAAAAGAAAGTGAAAAGTAGGCCAAAAAAAGTTGAAAAAAACAAATTGGATCACCCCTCCCCTCTTTCTTGTAATAAAAAAAACGAAGATCAAACATGATTTTTTTTTATATTGCTGCAACTGGTAATTACCGACTTTATCAAAATACAAAATTAATTATCCTTATGGAAAGCGATTTAAAGAAATAAGAATCAAAACTCCAGCAATGCCATTTATTTTTAATCGTCCTCTCAATAATGCAATCAAAACTTCTCATTGTTTCCCATTTTCAGTGCATTAAATTATAAAATGAATGGTGTCTTTCAAAACTACAACTAGTCATACAAAAAAAGTCCTCACATTGCTATGTTATCGGGAAAAATAAAAAGGTTATAGAAAAGGAGGAGAAAAGCACAAAAAAAATGGTCTCTGACAGGAAAGGGATTAAAAATGACTTTTTCTGTGGATGAACAAACTTCAGCAGTGCTTTTTTATGGCTCCAAAAATTTTTTGATTTAAGCATTATTCTAATATAAGGCATGTCTAACTGTAAAGAAGCTACAGAGTAAAATAGTAGTAAACACATTCATAAAATAATTATGTATTTTGGATGTAATCGGCGACATAGATACATAGTGCTTTGTTAGGATTAGTCACCATATCGGCCCAATGAGACAATTCACTGAATTTGTAGAACTCTGCACTTATAACACAACGGGACATTGAACATGTGAAACATTATCTATTTACATAATGCATTCAGTTGTTTTGTATAAAGCAAATATTGCAAAATGCTGCATTGAATCGTTGTGAAATGTGACTTCTGTTATCATTTGTTATTCTTACCTTTTTAATAATACAACCCCTGAACTGGACTACAAATACTTTGCTCACCAAGCAAATCATTTAGTTCACGGAGGATAAAAGGGGGGTTTATTATAATGCAACCTTTATTCAAATGGGTTAGCTTAAATAATGGTAAACTTGACGACTCGCTCCTTTTTAAAAAGTAATGGCTGTCATATCCCTCCTGTTGGGAATCCTACAGTACTGTGTTGTCGCTGTTGAGTTTCTATGCAGTAAGGTTTGCCGTTATGGTAGTTTGTCCTCCTCCTCTCCCTGTCTGCTTCCTAGCTCTGATGTCATTTTCCTCTCTCCCCTTCTTGCTCCATTCTCTATTTGTCATCCATCTTAAGAAGCTCATATCTTGCATCGCTGGTTTAGAATAGTCTTTTTTTACCTATTGTATTGTTACCTAACTACAAGAATTCAGCTTGAAAATAAACTTTCTGGAATCTTCATATGTGCCTCTGAAATAGTCAAGCTATCTGATTAAATCTCTTCATGTGAGTACTGGTACGTAGAGACAGCCAATAAACTGTGTCTCAAGCGCCTTACACTCGCAGGCTACACTTGAGCCAGAATAAAGACAATATAAAAAAACTTTCAAGTCTAGTCTGAGTACTACAGCACTCTACTTATCAGCATGAATTATTGTAGATATTATTCACCTTCTGTCTTCAGGAGCACCCTGCTCCCAAGCCTCCCTGCTTCCTGCTTGCCAAGGTGGTGTGTTCCTGAAAATTGACATAGCAGAGTTATGCTAATGGTTCAAACTGCTCTCTCTGATGTGCACTGCATAGCAACAAACAGCAACAACACAATAGTGTATGATTCCCAAGTCGTGGGATATGACAGACATTACTTTTTAAAAGGGAGCCAGTCATCAGGTTTACCATTATCAAACCACTGCCAGCACATTGTCCTTCCTAATTAGGATCCTTATGATCAGTTCCATGAGCCAACGAGCCTGCTTCTAAGACGATGGGGCTCGCAACAGGGACCTAGGTTGGTGTCTACGTGGCCATTGTACCGCATGGGGCTGAGTTAAAGGGATTCAGTAAGTTTCAGATCAGCTCTTCTAATCTCTAAAACAGGGGTAAGGAAGTCTTCTGCCAGGATCCATTTGGCCATTTCTACCATCATTCTGGGTCTGTACAAGACTATCAACTTGAAATTTATACTGCTATATTTTGTCAATCATTTAATTAACTATCCCCTAATGTGATGGCTAGAGCTGCTTCTCTTTGGTGAGACGTGTGATGTTAGATGCTATTGATGATGTTTATATTCACAAGTGTTTTTCCAGATCCAGATTTGCATCGATCTAGATCGCAGATGACCTATATATATATATTAGAAAAACGGAGCAGCACAACAATTTCACTTATCTTCGGGTGCAAGGCCCCAAGCAACCAGTCCAACGATTGCAGCAAGTTCATACGTATTCAAAAAAAGAGGCTGCACTCCATTTCTTCAGTGAAAATGTGGAAGATTTTACCCAACCCACTGGTCTGGGCGACGTTTCGGCTCCATCTGAGCATTTTCTTCCTCTTTTTTTGAATATATATATATATATATCCAGCCTGGATGAGTTATAGTTTTTAATGTCACAATTTAGTCTACCATAATATATCGATTAACAGTAAAAAAAAAAAAAAAAAAAAAAAAAAAAAGTTTAAGCTGTCCTGTGTGAGTACATGAGGAATTTTGCTCTGTCTATATCCATTATATGAATTTGCTGCACTTTCACAAATGTTCGTCTCTGTGGGCTCTAGCTCTAGATTTTCAATCCACAGCTGGTAGAAGAGGACTAGCTGGTATAATGTCTTCTGTACATAGGACAACTCCGAGAGAGAGGGATTCCTGCTCTGTGTTTCTTTTTTAGTACACAAAGAATATCATGAGCAGCATCATGGAGGATGTTATCCAGCAGTAGTGATTATTAGTGTAGATATGAATACAGCACTGGAGGTAAAAGACTTGTTAGAAAGCTCTGCACAATCTTTGAGTCTCTCATTTCCATATAATATAATGAGCTGTGTTACATGACACCTCACTGACTTGGCAGTCTGTCTTATCTGAGCAAGATGGAGTTGAGATGATTTTTTTTTTAAATTTTTTTCAGGCTAAAAGACGACAAGTTCAGAAGATGGGGAAGGGAAGATGTTATTTTTAGCAGAGAAAGATGCAGATTAGAAAGTTTCCCATATTTACCTGTGCTATTGTTTTATGCAAAGTTTGTTGAAAGTACCGTTCCCATTTCACTTTTTTCAGTAAGTCAAATAAAATTGTAGAAATGTGCTTTTTGTTAATTTTTCGGGGGGCAAGTTGACAAACAAGTGTCAATTCTGTCTTTATTTTGTGTTGTTCAAGTGAGTATTAAATTGATCATATCTGTCAAAGCTTTAAGGCAGTAAATATCCTGTATTCCTTTTTAGTCATCCATGCCATGAAGATGTTTAGATTGTATTATCGTCAAGTGTTCAGATCTTCTGTGTTCCAGAGCGCAGCGCTCCACGGCTTCCTGACTTCTTCGGTATGGGGGCGGTGTGCTTCTGAATATATTCCCATGTTGCTGGTACAGGCAGCACGAGAGAAGCAATCTTGGCAGCTTCAGAGCAGCTTTGTGGGCTGTAACGCTTAGAGCCTGCAAGCAATGTGCTCTGAATTCCTAAGTAACTGGCCACCTCTGACTGTAGGGTGGCTAGTAATCTAGGCAGTGAGCAGAAGAATAAAAAATTGCTCCTTTCTTGAGCAAAGATAGTATTTTTTAAAGAGAGGGAGTTTGCAAATATACTTGTTTTTAACAAGAGCTTTAGAATTTTTTTAACAATTTAAGAACTTGAGACAACCCCTTTTTTAACACATTCAGGACCAAGATCACCTTCTGTAGCCCTTAAAGCGGACACCTTGGTAAGAGGCAATAATAGTGCTCCTATAGCGAAGCCCGCACTAATGTATGACCCTGTGCTTCTAGGGTGGTCTAGCTCTGTACATACACTACTCAGGGGTCCTTGCACTACTACCCCGGTGCACTGCAGTACGATCCTTACTTGTGATAGAGCAGAAGCACCCGGACCAATTTTAATCATTGAGGCAGTGCAGAAGAGTTTTTTTTTTTGTCCATTGAATCGTAGGTGTGAATAAAACCGAGTGTACACCAGTTTCTTCCGTAAATCACATGAGACTCGCTCATTCAGATCCATGAGTGCGATAAAAAAAATCAGATGCCATACAGAGCCACAGTATAGCACCTGTTTGTTTGTACGGATACATTGCAATTCTTTAACATAGAAAACTGTACTGTAAAAGGTCTTGTATAAATTTATAATAGCTGCTGATAAAGAAAAATAAATGAACACAGATGACAAGTGAGAAAAAAATAATCCGTTTTCTGGATAAAATTCTAACTATCTTTATACACTTGTGTGAACTTGGCCTTAAGCAGTGATTGTGCCTTTGTTTTATTACATAGTGATTTATTTAGGTGTGTTCAGAGCAAACAAGTCAGTCCCTCATCTATTATTGAAGTCAGAATGTTCTTTAGTCTGAGCACCAGGTAAACTTGTCGTTATCTCAAGAACCCCTGGATTGGCATCCATTATGTAAGCTGTTGGTGCGGGCTGATGTGCGCAGAAGGAGCAGGACTTATTGCATCCGCAAACGATGGTTTTGGCAATGTTATAAGTCACGTTTATAGTGTGTGGTGAGGACTCGATAATTACCGACAAAGCAGTGTTATTTTGGACGTTACCGATAACAGAACATGCTGTTGATGTCCAAGCGCTATTATGTTCACTTATAGATATTCAATATGGATCAAACACTGTCTGTAAAATATTCTGGGCCACACACATTCACGTTCCTATGATCATCATCCCAATAACGCATTATGTCAGTGGATCGCCCCCAGGCGCAGGGCAGTGGGGTACTCGGTACCGGGTCCCTCTGTCTCGGTTCTGGGGATGTCACGGTGGCCCGACCCGGTCCGTGGCCCTGCTAAGGGGCGCCCAATTAAATGGTGTAGTTTGTCAAGTGTTCGTGACGCCACCTGTGGTGTTCGGTCAGGGTGACCGACGCTGCTAGGGGTCCGCTGGAGTGATGGAATGGCAGCTAGATGTTATACCTTCCCACAGGTGAAGTATGTCCCCAGGGCTTCCCTTGATGAGTAGGTGGAGATGGTGGATGTTGTAAGGCGCGATGAATAACGAGGACACAAAGGTTGCAGTCTCTTTACCTTTTACTGAAGACTTCAACGTCCACAGTCCAGAGCACTGTTCACAGGGCAGGCTAAGTCCGGCCGGTCCGAAGGAACATCCAGAGTTCCCTTTGCAGGTGGAAATCAGTAGCCTACCTACTAGCGCCTGGGTGTTGTAGTACCTGCTGAGCACCACGGGATAGTCCTCACAACTGTCGTGTATGTTTCTGATCTTCTCTCTCTCTGTCCCCCAGATGATATGGATAGGACAACCCATATGACGAGGTAGGCCTGGAGCTATTTTATAGGGACCCTAGTGACGCCCCTCTCCCACAATTTGCCTCCGTTGTCTTCATTAGGTATTAAGGTCAGGCAGCCAACTTGGAATTGAACTGTCCTGCCGTGTTTCAAAGTAATGCGTAGAGCCAACTACTTCCTCGGTGTTCCGGCCACCGGCTACGCGCCTCAGAAGGATGTTGCCGATCTTAAGGCAGGACTCCTCCTGGTGTTATCTCCTTGTGCTATGATCTGGTTTCTCACTTCTCCACAATATACTTCGCTTCTTGTCCTTTCTTAGGATGCTGCCGCAATGAGGTGCAGGCGCAGCTCCATAACGTTCTATCTCTTGCTATCTCTCTGTCAGGATCCCACCCCTGACAGGAACCTCTGTCTACAGCTCCGATGTTCCTCCTTCTCTCTCTGTCTGCCTGACAGGTCTTCTCTGGGTCTCACCCAGGCAGCTTTCTCTCTAACTTCCTATCCAACCCCCAGTTTTACCCGAGTGTGAGGAGTGGCCTAATAGATAGAACCTTTTGCTCCCCCTGGTGGCCGGAGTGTGAAGTGTAGTGTGTGACTGTGATACCTGGTCAGGTGAACTCCTTTAGTACCATCAGACGTACCATCACTCCCCCTGGTGGAAGAGCGACAATACTGCAACGACCCGGACTCTGGGGCGCTGCATCAGCAGCACATCCTGTTTACACGGGGGGTTGTGCTGTTGATTAAACCATAATTTTTAGGTACACTGTGCTAATAAATGATCTCTTGCTTTTTTTCTGATATATAGCCTGTTTACATGGGGCAATGTAGTTTCTATGAATGCTTGTTTAGTTGATCATTGGCCCAAATATGAGGATCTCAAGTCAGGAATTGAAAGAACACTCTGTTGCTTACATTGCACTTTTAGGCTCCATGTCCACACTACATTTTTGGTGAGTTCTTGATGCCGCATATTATCGCTGCGTCAAAAATGCAGCGTCTTACATTTGCAGCAGCAAAGTGGATGGGATTTACAGAAATCTCACTTCCATTGTGCTTCTTTTTTACTCTGACCTGCGGTGCATGTTTCAGATTCGCAACATGTCAACTTCTCTTGTGGATATGCTGAGTATTTTCTGTGCAGATTTTTCCCATAGACTTTCATTAGATGTGGAAAACCTGCAAGAAAAAACTGCATATAAAAAGTTCTTGGGTACCCTGAAGTATGTTTTCATATGCTAAAGGCTGGTCCAACACAAGATTCTTCTTTGGGCCATGATTTTGACACAAGAATAGGCTCTACAGAACTCTTTGGTTTCAATAGATTGCCACTGTGGCCTATTTCTTACGGGTAGGGTTGAGCGAAACGGGTCGGCAATTTTCAGAAGTCGCCGACTTTTGGCAAAGTCGGGTTTCATGAAACCCGGCCCGACCCCTGTGTGGGGTCGGCCATGAAGTCGGCGATCTTCTGAATCTGGAATCGGAATTCCGATACCGATTCCCGATATGTTTAAGATATCGGGAATTGGTATCGGAATTCAGATTTAAGTGTAAAATAAAGAATTAAAATAAAAAATATCGCTATACTTACCATCTGACGGGCCCTGGTACTAACCGGGAACCTTCCTTCCTTAGAATCAGCCTTCCAGGACCTCGAGGTCGCGGCTTGTGATTGGTCGCGCGGCAGCCCATGTGACCGCTCGCGCGACCAATCACAAGCCGCGACGTCACCGTGACGTCACCGAAGGTCCTGGAAGGGCTGATTCTTAGGAAGGAAGGCTGCCGGAACGAAGCAGGGCGTGTCCGAGGGTGAGTATATACCGAATAGGAATATACTCACCCTCGGCTTCGTTCCGGCAGCCTTCCTTCCTAAGAATCAGCCCTTCCAGGACCTTCGGTGACGTCACGGTGACGTCGCGGCTTGTGATTGGCCGCGCGACCAATCACAAGCCGCGACGTCACCGTGACGTCACCGCGAGGTCCTGGAAGGCTGATTCTAAGGAAGGAAGGTTCCCGGTTAGTACCAGGGCCCGTCAGATGGTAAGTATAGCGATATTTTTTATTTTAATTCTTTATTTTACACTTAAATATGGATCCCAGGGCCTGAAGGAGAGTTTCCGCTCCTTCAGACCCTGGGAACCATTGGAAACCCAATGCACTGCATTGGGTTTCGAGTTTCGGCCAACTCCGACCCTGACTTTTTTATAGGATCGGCCGATTTCACTCGACCCGACTTTTGAGAAAGTCGGGTTTCGTGAAACCCGACCCGATCCTATAAAAGTAAAGGTCGCTCAACCCTACTTACGGGACATCTCAAATATAACCTTTTGGACCTTATTGATGTGAATACCTTTCTGCCCAATGATGGCAAAAGTATTCTTGGAGTGATACCTTTATTGGCTAACCAGAAAATATGTTTGCAAGCTTTCAGAGCACAGTGGCTCCTTCTTCAGGCAGGATTACAAATTGATTAATAAGAAAAAAGCACAACATTTAAAGAATACTACAGGAGGACATTTGTTCAGGGGGTGGGAAGTGTGATGCCTCCTAAAGATAAGCCAAGGCATCACACTTCCCACCCCCTGAACAAATCTCCTACTGTAGTATTCTTTAAATGTTGTGCTTTTTTCTTATTAATCAATTTGTAATCCTGCCTGAAGAAGGAGCCACTGTGCTCTGAAAGCTGCAAACATATTATTTTCTGGTTAGCCAATAAAGGTATCACTTCTAGAATACTTTTGTCATCATTGGGCAAAAAAGTATTCACATCGATTTTTCTGGCTAACACGGTACCACAATACAATTTGTTATTGTACATCATGATAATGGACCTTAAGGTACCGTCACACTCAGCGACGCTGCAGCGATATAGACAACGAGCTGATCGCTGCAGCGTCGCTGTTTAGGTCGCTGTAGAGACGTCAAACACAGCAGCTCCACAACGATGCAGGAGCGATCCTGTGACGTAGCGGTGACTCACTTATCGTTCTCACAGGTCGTTAGCTCCATGTTTAACATTGCTGACATCGTTGCTTTTGCTGTCAAACACGATGATACACGCCGATCTGACGACCAAATAAAGTTCTGGACTTTAAGCTCCGACCAGCGATGACACAGCGGGATCCAGATCGCTGCTGCATGTCAAACACAACGAGATCACTATCCAGGACGCTGCAACGTCACGGATCGTTGTCGTTCTCGTTGTAAAGTTGTTTAGTGTGAAGGTACCTTTACTGATGAAATATTCTTGTATAAATAGTGTGACGACATGGCATTTTATTTTAATTAACCAGACGTCTATTTTCAGTTAGCCAGGAGGAATAGACTGTTGTCTATAGGTTGACTTTTGAATTTGTGTTTCTTTCTTCTTGTACAAGAGTCTGAAATGTTGACTCTTCTTGTAAGTTAAATTACAGCTCCTACAGTTGTCACGCACAGTGTAGGACAGACTAAGTGCAACACAAAGGGATAAGGGCAAGGGGGGCCCAACACTAGGGAAGCGGAGAGTGGAAACTCCTAGGCAGATCTAACTTCACCCTGTCTGCTCTAAGATCCCTATATACGTTACCCACCTATCACCGAGCATGATACCTAATCCCTGCCTGATCCTGGCGATAAGCCCTGAATCGGAGAGGACAGGATGAGCGCTAGTCAGTCCTCAATACCGCTAAAGACAACTGGGATACACAAATGAAACAAGGGAACACTTAGCTTGAGAAGACTCAGAGAGAAATACCAACATCCTCCAAACTCTAAAAAGGGCAATAGCCGACAGCTACTGTTTCAAGCCTCAACAGGGAAATGCAAATAGAACATATCACCCGCGTTTGCAAGTAGTAAGCAGGAAGTATATCAACACTCAGGTCCAGGTGTGGCCTTTAGCACCGTGGGAGTTGGTCACTCATCTGCAAAACAAACTACTGAGACCTTCTGCAGACGTGCAGTGCAACGGTCTGTAGCCTCTAACACATCTGTGAGACCAGTTTATCCTACTGTTATCTTTGCAAAACAGGGATGCAGGGTCACTGAACAATTGTGACTATTGTGTGGGTCCTGTGGCTTGTTGACTTGCAAAACAGAGGAGAAAGACGATGCAAATTGAATAAATAGTCAAAAACAATGTGAGTTAACCATCACATCTTCCTTTTGACTTCTGGATGCTGGCTTGAAGGTCAATAGTTGTGAGCTGTATAAGTGGGATATGCCTCTAACAATACACATCCAGACAGACAGGAGATCCAGAGATCTAAAGAACCAGAGACTCTTTACAAAACCACAGCTAGGAACACTACAGGATATCTACCAGATAATGGCTCTATCACGATGGACACAGCTTTGACATTCTACATGATTCCAGTTTAGGGAACCACGGTCCCGGCTGAAAGAATACAGATCTCCACTGACCATCACTGAACCAAGGATACATTTGTGGTAGTCGGGATTTGGACCCACGGGTCACCTGAGCCCCATGGATATCTGAGTAATGATCTGCCCATGGGAAAAGAGAATTGACGATTACTGGTATGTGCCCTGGTCATTGTGGTTTCGGCTAGCAGACTAGAGAACCTGCTGACCCCCGTATCTTCACACATAGTGATTATTTGAACATTAATGATGCAATTATAACTTAGCTATCTGTGTGTGGGTTGTGCACCCTGAGACCTTTTTTTATTTCAAGCCCAAGGACCCCTGCCCGATAATGCAAGCATGTAATATAATGTGTCTTTTGGAGACATGTGAAGCAACCACTGATTGTTGTAGCATTTTTCCTGCTTGGAGGTTATTTGCTGTTGCGCACAATACATTAAAATATAAGCAAGAAATAACATTGTTTGTAAATGCAGACTGAAGTGTCAGTAGAGCAGCCATGTTTACGCATCAGATTTACAAGCCAGTGATGGGACAGCACACTGTCTGGACTTGTTTGCTTTACAGCAATAAATTGGCATTAGAAGCCAAGCGGATGTTATCCAGAGAGCTGCCGTTTATGTGGCAAATGTCAATGTGCTTCACTGGTGAAAAACTAGTACAGCTAAAGGAAGGAGTAGTAATCAATAAAGAACAATTGTTTCATTTTCTGTTCTGTGTTGAAGTAAAAAAAAAAAAAGTATTTGCATTAGATACTGAAAAGAACACCGTCTCCAGTTTTGGCCTGCTCTAATTTTGTTTGCTTCACCTATATTGTGTGTTTTAGACCATTCGTGTGACTTAAGGTACCTTCACACTAAGCGACGCTGCAGCGATATCGACAACGATGCCGATCGCTGCAGCGTCGCTGTGTGGTCGCTGGAGAGCTGTCACACAGACAGCTCTCCAGCGACCAACGATGCCGAAGTCCCCGGGTAACCAGGGTAAACATCGGGTTACTAAGCGCAGGGCCGCGCTTAGTAACCCGATATTTACCCTTGTTACCAGTGTAAAAGTAAAAAAAACAAACAGTACATACTCACCTTCTGCTGTCTGTCACACGTCCCCCGCCGTCCGCTTCCCGCACTGACTGTGAGTGCCGGCCGTAAAGTAAAAGCAGAGCACAGCGGTGACGTCACGGCCAGCAATCACAGTCAGTGCGGGAAGCGGACGGCGGGGGACGTGTGACAGACAGCAGAAGGTGAGTATGTACTGTTTGTTTTTTTTTTACTTTTACACTGGTAACCAGGGTAAACATCGGGTTACTAAGCGCGGCCCTGCGCTTAGTAACCCGATGTTTACCCTGGTTACCATTGTAAAACATCGCTGGCATAGTTGCTTTTGGTGTCAAACACGACGATACACGCCGATCTGACGACCAAATAAAGTTCTGAACTTTCAGCAACGACCAGCGATATCACAGCAGGATCCAGATCACTGCTGCGTGTCAAACACAACGATATCGCTATCCAGGACGCTGCAACGTCACGGATCGCTATCGTTATCGTTGCAAAGTCGCTTAGTGTGAAGGTACCTTTACCTGCGAAAGTATTGACGAAGATAAAGTCAACCAGTACATTATGTAAAGCTAGACAAAGGTGTTTAGAAGCGCCAAATTTATCGTCTTGCAGGAGCCACGGTCATAAACTTGGGCCATGGAGTCTTTCTGACTATTAGAAAGAATTTTGTAAATCTGCCCCTCTGTGGCTAAAAGTATAACGTTTTCAGCCTCTTGGACATCTCGTTTAAAATCTTTTGGTGTGAATATGAAGCTGTTCTTTAATTTTCGGCTTGCCAAAAGCTTGTGGAAAGCCTTCCAAAAAGAAAGGAGTGTGACTGTGGAAATGTTATACCTATTCGGCCAAAAATCAACTTGTGAGGTCGGACATAAATGTTGGCTTTTATTGCTGTATCTTTTCATGTAAGTGGGCACAGCGTAACAGATCAATGAGTAAAACCTTGGAGTGCCAACCAGTAACTAGTAAACCATCAATGAGAAAAATGTATCATACACATAAATAGCTGCACAATGTAAAGGAAAATGTTATACCTTTTATTGACCTATATAATACATTGACCAGTCACAAAGACAGCTAAAAACAATTAAAACATCAAAAGATGGAATATACTAGTCCCTAGACCAAGTCTAGCAAAGGACTTCCCCAGACACCATATCAATTCTGTAGTAGATGTGTCACGGCACTGTTGCAAGATGTCCTAGTACCACCCTACTAACCAGAATCCCTCAATGTCTGTCAGCTATTTCATCCTTCTCCACTAGATTTCTAAAACTTAACATGGACAAAACAGAATTCATCATCTTTCCCCCATCTCACGAGATCTCCCCAACAGACCTATCCATTACAGTAAACGGCTGCCTACTCTCCCCAGTCCCACAAGCTCGTTGCCTCGGGGTATTCCTTGACACTGATCTCGCCTTCAAACCATATATCCAAGCCCTTTCCACTTCCTGCCAACTCCAACTCAAAAATATTTCACGGATCCGTAGATTCCTAAATGAAGAATCTGAAAAACCCTAGACCATGTCTTCATCATCTCCCGCCTTGACTACTGCAACCTCTTGCTCTGTGGCCTCCCCTCGAACACTCTCGCACCCCTCCAATCTATTCTAAACTCTGCTGCCCGACTAATCCACCTGTCCCCCTGCTATTCCCCGGCCTCTCCCCTCTATCTATCCCTTCACTGGCTCCCCATTGCCCAGAGACTCCAGTACAAAACCCTAACCATGACATGCAAAGCCATCCACAACCTTGTCTCCTCCTTACATCTGTGACCTCGTCTCCTGGTACTTACCTGAACGCAACCTTCGATCCTCACAAGATCTCCTTCTCTACTCCCCTCTTATCTCCTCTTCCCACAATCGCATACAAGTTTTCTCCCGCGCATCCCCCATACTCTGGAACTCTCTACCACAACATATTAGACTCTTGCCTACCATCGAAACCTTCAAAAAGAACCTGAAGACCTACCTCTTCTGACACGCCTACAACCTGCAGTAACCACCGATCGACCAAACCGCTGCACGACCAGGTCTACCCTCACCTACTGTATCCTCACCCATACCTTATAGATTGTGAGCCCTCGCGGGCAGGGTCCTCTCTCCTACTGTATTAGTCGTGACTTGTATTGTTTAAGATTATTGTACTTGTTTTTATTATGTATACCCCTCCTCACCGGTGTCCGGGACTCTGCATCTGCCAAAATACCGCAATCTAAGGGTGATGTATTAACTACTTTTGACCGCTCTTCTCTTGTGCACTATGTTATATCTGACTATATGCCAATGTGGCAGTATGAAGTACCAGGTGTAGTGACTCCTTTAATGGATTTTTACTATATAAGACTGAGTTCCCTTATGAGGCTTTGTAATTTTGACCCAATATGTTTATAGTTTCAACTAATATAATTTTTTGATATGGGTCAGCAGGCGGTTTTCCGGTGTTCTGTGTATATTACTTGTTTTTAAATTATTGTTGGGCGACTGTGTTGTTTCCATTGCCCTCCTGCCTTGCACTGTTAATAAAGCAATTTTACTAAAAAAGACAAAGTTATCTTTCTGGATTTATTTCCTCCCCTTTGCTTGCATAATGTTTAGGATAACTGTCTTGATCCAATACTAGGGCAAAGACAAACTCATTTGGGAGTTATCTATTTATTATCCTTAATTATTATATAATTTTGTTTATTATTTTTCCCAAATGATACTCTATAGATATTGTTTGCCTTTGGTTACCCCTATTTTTTTTCCTTGCACTATTATGTATATCCTGTTGTCTGACCTCAGCTTGTATTTTGACCACCCGCTTGCCTTCTGATTTTGTCCCTGACGTAACTTAGTTATTAAGGTTGAAGGAAGACTTTAAGTCCATCTAGTTCAACCCATAGCCTAACGTAACATACCCTAACATGTTGATCCAGAGGAAGGCAAAAAAAACCCATGTGGCAAAGAGTAAGCTCCACATTGGGGAAAAAAATTCCTTCCCGACTCCACATACGGCAATCAGACTAGTTCCCTGGATCAACACCCTATCAAGGAATCTAGTATATATAACCTGTAACATTATACTTTTCAAGAAAGGTATCCAGTCCCCTCTTAAATTTTAGTAATGAATCACTCATTACAGCATCATACGGCAGAGAGTTCCATAGTCTCACTGCTCTTACAGTAAAGAACCCGCGTCTGTTATTATGCTTAAACCTTCTTTCCTCCAGACGTAGAGGATGCCCCCTTGTCCCTGTCTCAGGTCTATGAGTAAAAAGATCATCAGAAAGGCCTTTGTACTGTCCCCTAATATATTTATACATTAACATAAGATCACCCCTTAGCTTTCGTTTTTCCAAACTAAATAGCCCCAAGTGTAATAACCTATCTTGGTATTGCAGACCCCCCAGTCCTCTAATAACCTTGGTCGCTCTTCTCTGCACCCGCTCTAGTTCAGCTATGTCTTTCTTATACACCGGAGACCAGAACTGTGCACAGTATTCTAAGTGTGGTCGCACTAGTGACTTGTATAGAGGTAAAATTATGTTCTCCTCATGAGCATCTATGCCTCTTTTAATGCATCCCATTATTTTATTTGCCTTTGTAGCAGCTGCCTGACACTGGCCACTAAATGTGAGTTTGTCATCCACCCATACACCCAGGTCTTTTTCATTGATGGTTTTGCCCAGAGTTTTAGAATTAAGCACATAGTTATACATCTTATTACTCCTACCCAAGTGCATGACCTTGCATTTATCCCCATTAAAGCTCATTTGCCATTTATCAGCCCAAGCTTCTAGTTTACATAAATCATCCTGTAATATAAAATTGTCCTCCTCTGATTACCCTGCAGAGTTTATTGTCATCTGCAAATATTGAAATTCTACTCTGAATGCCCCCTACAAGGTCATTAATAAATATGTTAAAAAGAAGAGGGCCCAATACTGACCCCTGTGGTACCCCACTGCTAACCGCGACCCAGTCCGAGTGTGCTCCATTAATCACCACCCTTTGTTTCCTATCCCTGAGCCAGCTCTTAACCCACTTACACATATTTTCCCCTATCCCCATTATTCTCATTTTATGTATCAACCTTTTGTGTGGCACCGTATCAAAAGCTTTTGAAAAGTCCATATACACTACATCTAATGGGTTCCCTTGGTCCAGTCCGGAACTTACTTCTTCATATAAATTGATCAGATTAGTCAGACAGGAACGGTCCCTAGTAAACCCGTGCTGATACTGGGTCATGAGGTTATTCCTCTTCAGGTACTCCAGCATAGCATCCCTTAGAATGCCCTCCAGGATTTTACCCACAGTAGAGGATAAGCTTACTGGCCTATAATTTCTGAGTTCAGTTTTTGTCCCCTTTTTGAATATTGGCACCACATTTGCTATACGCCAGTCCTGTGGTGCAGACCCTGTTATTATGGAGTCTTTAAAGATTAAAAATAATGGTCTATCAATGACTCTACTTAATTCCTGCAGTACTCGGGGGTGTATCCCATCCGGGCCCGGAGATTTGTCAATTTTAGTGATTTTTAGATGCCGCCGTACTTCCTGCTGGGTTAAGCAGGTGACACTTAGGATATGTGCACACTTTGCGGGGTCCTCTGCGGGTTCTCCCGCAGCGGATTTGATAAATCTGCAGGGCAAAACCGCTGCATTTATCCCTGCAGATTTATCGCGGTTAGTTTTGCGGTTTCCGCTGCGGGTTTACTCCTATACTATTGATGCTGCATATGCAGCAATATGCAGCATCAATAGTAATGTTAAAAATAATAAAAAATGGTTATACTCACCCTCTGACGTTGCGATCTTCTCGGCTACACGCGGCGGTCCGGTTCCAAAGATGCTGTGCGAGAAGGACCTACGTGACGTCACGATCATGTGACCGCGGCGTCATCACGGTCATGTGACCGCGACGTCACCGCAGGTCCTGCTCGCACAGCATCTTTGGAACCGGACCGCCGCGTGCAGCGCTGAGAGGTGAGTATATCATTATTTTTTTATTTTTATTCTTTTTTTTTTTTACACTAATATGGTTCCCAGGGCCTGGAGGAGAGTCTCCTCTCCTCCACCCCGGGTACCATCTGCACATGATCCGCTTACTTCCCGCATCGTGGGCACATCCCCATGCGGGAACTTAGCGGATCAATGCATTCCTATGTGTGCAGAATCGCAGCGATTCTGCACAAAGAAGTGACATGCTGCGGAATGTAAACCGCTGCGTTTCTGTGCGGTTTTTCCTGCAGCATGCGCACAGCGGATTGCGGTTTCCATAGGGTTTACATGTAAATGTAAACGCTATGGAAACTGCTGCGGACCCGCAGCATCAAAATCGCCGCAAAGTGTGAACATGGCCTTTATGGGGAATTTTTGTTATCACTGATCATATTGTCTGCCATGGGATTTTCTTGTGTAAATACTGATGAAAAAAAGTCATTTAGCATATTGGCTTTTTCCTCATCCACCATATCACCCACACTATTTTTAAGGGGACCAACACTATACTTTTTTTAGTTTCTTACTATTTATATAGTTAAAGAATATTTTGGGATTATTTTTACTCTCTCTGGCAATGAGTCTCTGTCTCAATCTTTGCTGCCTTGATTTGCTTTTTACAGAATTTATTTAATTTTCTGTATTTATTTAATGCCTCATCACTACCTACTTCCTTTAATTCTCTAAATGCTTTCTCTTTGTCACTTATTGCGCCCCTTACAGCTCTATTTAGCCATATTGGTTTCCTCCTATTTCTAGTATGTTTATTCCCATACGGTATATACTGTGCACAGGTCCTATCCAGGATGCTAATAAACGTCTCCCATTTTGTGTATTTTTATGTCTCAGGATATCGTCCCAGTTAATTGCACCAAGATCATCTCTCATCCGTTGGAAATTTGCCCTCCTGAAGTTTAGTGTCCGTGTAACCCCTCTACTACACATCTTATTAAAGGATACATGAAAACTTATTATTTTGTGATCACTATTCCCCAAGTGACCCCCAACACTTATATTTGATATGCGGTCTGGCCTGTTGGTTAATATTAGGTCTTCTTGTTGGGTCCTGAACCAATTGTGAAAGGTAATTGTCTCTCATATTTGTCAAAAATCCATTACCTTTGCTGTAACTGCAGATTTCCGTTCCCCAATCTATTTCAGGGTAGTTGAAGTCCCCCATAATAATGACTTCTCCTTGAGTGGCAGCTTCATCTATTTTCTTCATGAGGATATTCTCCGTTGCCTCCATTATTTTTGGAGACTTATAACAAACCCCTATCAGTAATTTATTTTTTCCCCCTCCCCTTATCTCCACCCACAGGGACTCCACATTTTCATTAGATTCACCTATATTATCACGCAGGATGGGTTTTAACGATGATTTTACATATAGACAGACCCCTCCCCCTCGCTTCTCCGTTCGGTCATTTCTGAACAGACTATAGCCCTGCAAGTTAACAGCCCAGTCATGGCTCTCATCCAGCCATGTTTCAGATATCCCCACCATGTCATAATTATGCTCCAACAACATTAAAGGGAACCTGTCACCCCCACAATTGAAGGTGAGCTAAGCCCACCAGCATCATGGGCTTATCTACAGCATTCTGTAATACTGTAGATAAGCCCCCGATGTATCCTGAAAGATGAGAAAAAGAGGTTAGATTATACTCACCCAGGATCGGTGCAATCCTAAATCATTCATGGTTAGGGGCATCCAGCATGTCCAGTGTGGTATCCGTGGTGGAGATATTAAACGTCTATTAGCCCAAAAGGAATGCAGATGGATCACCATTCTGGGGACAATGTCCCCGAATGGGTTAAACGAGTCACAAGGGTTCGCCTCATTCCTGTAACCAGGGTTTTTCTGTGTTTGCCCGCATGTGTCCCTGTCGCCGTCCTGTCACTGATTTGATTTTATGGCTATTTTATTCATTTTATTTGTTCGTTTCTATTCACTGTGTTGTCTTTTTCTTTTTGAATTCAAGTGATGAATTTTATCTGCTTCGTATATGACAACAAATGGCATCACTTGGATGGAAGAAAAGTGCTCCCCTTTTTTCCATCATTGGAATTTGTGCTGGAATTATGTCATCTACTAGGAAAATCTACTCACCTGGTGCTATATGTGGAGGGAAGAAATGGTCTACATCCTTATTTGATGAACTTTATCTGTTTCGTATATGACTACAAATGGCATCACTCGGATGGAAGAAGAGTGCTCCCCGTTTTTTCAGCATTGGGATTTGTGCTGGAATCATGCCATGTATTAGGAAAATCTACTTACCTGGTGCCATATGTGGAGGGAAGAAATGGACTACATCCTAATGTGATGACCTTTATCTGTTCCGCATATGACTACAAATGGCATCACTTGGATGGAAGAAAAGTGCTCCTCTTTTTTCCATCGTCGGAAATTGTGCTGGAATTATGCCATCTATTAGGAAAATCTATTCACCCGATGCTATATGTGGTGGGAAGAAACGGACTACATCTCTACTGTAATATTTATAATATACAGCTTATGTTCCCTATTGTTCCTCCGCTTTTCCCCTTTCCCCCTCCCTTCCCCCTTCCCCCCTTCCCCCCTTCTTTTCTTCCCTTTTTTTTGGTGTTTTTAAAAAAATGGGTGTCATTTTTTGGATTCAATACATATTATATGGTTGTATCTGCAGCACGGAAAAATGTACTTGCTGGTTGCAGTATAAACGCCGATATATTATCTCTTTATAGCCCTGGTGCAGTCTGACGCGCACGGTACCTTTTCACTGTCTGCTAACATGCCGTGGGACGGTGCCGACTTCCGTGTACCAGGTTGCTTGGTGACGGCCAGGCGCCGGCCGCCCCATGTGACCTGGGTCCGGATTCTTGGTGCCGCTGTGCGGTGATGGGCAGCGATGCGATGGTGCGCGCCCAGCTTATTCCTATTGGTGCCTTCTGACCATGTGATCAGTTCGGACGCATATAAATACTGAGACACTTTCTAGTAATAGCCACGCCCCCTGAGGAAGGTCATTCGTACTGAAACGTACGTCGGGGAGAGTCCCAGCCGCCCTGCACTACACCATGACGGGTAATGTTATGTGACTTCACATGTATATTTATTATCTTTCTTTGTCAGCTGATATACTTTTGCCGCTGGAGTTTGTTAGTTTGGTACACTTTAATGGGTGGATATGCTTTATAAATCAGCCGCTGGTAGCTGGTTGCACCTGTGAGCCTGATTATGACAGTTACTCTGTCCACCCTAAGCTATACTAACTAGTCACTATCCAGTGTTCTGTTTTTCTCTTTATGTGACAATTAAGATTTTACATCCCTAGTTGTGCTGCAGGTCCGCTGGCACTCACTATCTTGGGCGATATTTTGTCACTAACCCAATATACATTTACTGGCCTACTTTTGATTGCTCTATACGTTGCTTCTTTTAAACATAATTTTTGTATGGTGTGTTTAATTTGTATTTAATAAAATTTGGTATCTATTTTCTATTTATCTAGCTATGACTCTTTTCCTTTTTTTGTATAATATAAATCACCCAGAAGCGGTCCCGCTGTGGTCCGGTCCGATAGGCATCGTGGTCTGGTCCGGGGCCTCCCATCTAATTACATTGACATCCTCTTCTTGTCTTCACGCTGTGACTCGGGCGCAGGCGTACTTTGTCTGCCCTGTGGAAGGCAGAGCAAAGTACTGCAGTGCGCAGGTGCCGGGAAAGGTCAGAGAGGCCCTGCACACTGCAGTACATTGCTCTGCCCTCAATAGGGCAGACAGAGTACGCCTGCGCTGGAGCCGCAGTGTGAATACAGGAAGAGGACGTCATCGTAAGAAGATGGGAGGCCCCGGACCGGACCTCGACGCCCATCGTACCGGGACCGCCCCTGGGTGAGTGTAATCTAACCTCTTTTTCTCATCCTTCAGGTTACATCGGGGGCTTATCTACAGCATTCCAGAATGCTGTAGATAAGCCCCTGATGCTGGTGGGCTTAGCTCACCTTCGATTTTGGGGGTGACAGGTTCCCTTTAATTCTAATTCGTCCATATTATTGGCTAGGCTTCTGGCATACTTCTTGGTATTGACTCCATGGGACAACTTTTCTTGACTCTGGTTCGATATTCCAGCCGGCAGTCCTTCCATGTACGGTGTACGCAATCCAGTGGATTCCGTTGTAAGACCAGTTTCATGAAAGGTGAAGGCAGGGGATCCTCTGGAATCCGCTAGATGGAGTAACTTGCACCAAGTTTGTTCAACGTGGCCTTTTTGAGCATGTGACCTCAGATGTAACCCATGGCACCCACTTAAAGCCACAATATAGATGTGAACGCAGCAAATTGTCATAGCACATTACACAATGCCTCAGCCTCATTAAATACGCTGTATATACTTGTGTATAAGCCAAGTTTTTCAGCATATTATTTATGCTGAAAAGCCCTCCTCGGCTCAGGGTCCCACAAGACTGGGGTGAAGCAGCAGTAGCTGAGCAGCGGATCACAGGAGACAGGAGTCGGCTGCTGCGGCTAACTCCTGTGTCCGCTGCTAAAGAGAAATGAGGATTGCAGAGCAGTGAATGTTCATTTCTCTTTAATAGTGGACACGCTGTTAGCCGCAGCTGCCGTCTTCCTGCAGCAGACATGCTCTGAAGTTTGCCCGTTACTTAAGGGAATGAATATTCACTGCTCTCCACTCCCATAGGCTGGGAGAGCAGTGAATATTCATTCCCTTTAGTAGTTGGCACACGTGATCGCCCGGCCGCTTCATGAAGCCAGCAGCGGAGGTTACGCTGCCCTCTATAAAAGATCAGTGATTACACACATAGTCCTGGCATGGAGAGCAGTGACTATTCTGGCAGCTGTCCTCTGCTTGTAAGCAGCGCATGACGTCACTGCCATGCACTGCTTATAAATTAGCTGCTGGCATCAGAACAAGACCCTGAGAGGGAGCACAGGAAGTTAAGTGGAATGGTTTATGTTTTTTTATGGTTTTCTGAATGGGTGGCCATTAGTGATGAGTGAGTGTACTCGTTGCTCGGGTGACCTCCTAGTATTTATGACTGCTCGGAGATTTAGTTTTCATCATGGTAGCTGAATGATTTACAGCTACTAGCCTGCTTGATTACATGTGGGAATTCCCTAGCAACCAGGCAATCCCCACATGTACTCAGCCTGGCTAGTAGCTGTAAATCATTCAGCTGCCACGATGAAAACTGAATCCCTGAGCAGTTACAAATACTCTGAGGTCACCCGAGCGTGCTCGGGAAAACCCGAGCAACAAGTACACTCGCTCATCACTAGTGGCCATGCCTACCAGGATGGGGATGAGGAGGCAATGTATACCAGGATGGGGATGAAGGGGCCATGCATACCAGGATGGGGATGAGGAGGCCATGCATACCAGGATGGGCATGAGGGGGCCATGCATACCAGAATGGGGAGGAGGGGGTCATGCATACCTGGATGGGGAGGAGGGGGCCATGCATACCAGGATGGACAGGAGGGGGCCATGCATACCAGGATGGGGATGAGGGGCCATGCATAACAGGATGGGGATTAGGGGGCCATGCATACCAGGACGGGGATGAGGGGACCATGCGTACCAGGATGGGGATTAGGGGGCCATGCATACCAGGACAGGGATGAAGGGACCATGCTTACCAGGACGGGGATGAGGGGGCCATGCATACCAGCATGGGGATGAGGGGGCAATGCATACCAGGATGGGGATGAGGAGGCCATGCATACCAGGATGGGCATGAGGGGGCCATGCATACCAGAATGGGGAGGAGGGGGTCATGCATACCTGGATGGGGAGGAGGGGGCCATGCATACCAGGATGGACAGGAGGGGGCCATGCATACCAGGATGGGGATGAGGGGACCATGCATACCAGGATGGGGATTAGGGGGCCATGCATACCAGGACAGGGATGAGGGGACCATGCGTACCAGGATGGGGATTAGGGGGCCATGCATACCAGGACAGGGATGAAGGGACCATGCTTACCAGGACGGGGATGAGGGGGCCATGCATACCAGCATGGGGATGAGGGGGCAATGCATACCAGGATGGGGATGAGGGGGCCTTGCATACCAGGATGGGGATGAGGGGGCCATGCGTACCAGAATGGGATTGAGGGGGCCCTGCGTACCAGGATAGGGATGAGGGGGCCATACATACCAGGATAGGGATGAGGAGGCCATGCGTACCATGATGGGGAAGGGGCCATGCGTACCAGAATGGGGATGAGGGGGCCATGCATACCATGATGGGGATGAGGGGGCGATGCATACCAGGACGGGCATGAGGGGACCATGCTTACCAGGATGGGGATGAGGGGGCCATGCATACCAGGATGCGGATGAGGGGGCCATGCATACCAGGATGGGGAGGAGGGCCAGGCATACCAGGATGGGGATGAGGGGACCATGCTTACCAGGATGGGGATGAAGGGGCCATGCATACCAGGATGGGGATGAGGAGGCCATGCATACCAGGATGGGGATGAGTGGGCCATGTATACCAGGACGGGCATGAGGGGACCATGCTTACCAGGATGGGGATGAGGGGGCCATGCGTACCAGAATCGGGATGAGGAGGCCATGCATATCAGGATGGGGATGAGGGGGCCATGTATATCAGGACGGGCATGAGGGGACCATGCTTACCAGGATGGGGATGAGGGGGCCATGCATACCAGGATGCGGATGAGGGGGCCATGCATACCAGGATGGGGAGGAGGGCCAGGCATACCAGGACGGGGATGAAGGGGCCATGCAAACCAGGATGGGGATGAGGAGGCCATGCATACCAGGATGGGGATGAGGGGGCCATGCGTACCAGAATGGGGATGAGGGGGCCATGCATACCATGATGGGGATGAGGGGGCCATGCATACCAGGACGGGCATGAGGGGACCATGCTTACCAGGATGGGGATGAGGGGGCCATGCATACCAGGATGCGGATGAGGGGGCCATGCATACCAGGACGGGGATGAGGGGACCATGCATACCAGGATGGGGATGAGGGGGCCATGCATACCAGGATGGGGATGAGGAGGCCATGCATACCAGGCTTATACTTGAGTATACGTTCTCCCAGTTTTTTGTGGTAACATTAGGTGGCTCGGCTTATTCTCGAGTATATACAGTAATCATCTTCATTATGCAAATATACAACATATTATAACATTTTCTTTTCGTCAAGCTCCGCCATATAATTAACTTTTTTTTTTTTACTTCACAAGCGGCAAACACAATTGACTCTACATTGTATTTGCTCCAATAAAATAAGCAATTTCCTTGTTCCCTAGTTGTGCTGTGATGCTCCTATTATTGGAGAACAGGTGCGACTGTTGTAATAAACCATTATACAGAGGAGTTCTGTACTTTCTCCATGTGGACTGGTGAGGTCAGCATATTTGTTAGAATACTCAGATCTCACCATTTTTCGACAATGCGGTTGTGAAAGAGGATGGTTGTTTCGAGCTTGTTTTGACATTGTGTAAAACTGGGTGTGCAGAGGAAGTTCTGCAAATCAGAGGAGATGAAACTGATAGCACTTATTTGGCGGGTCCTAACGGGACCTTAGAGACAGCTCGGTTTGGTTGTGTCTTTCAGAAGATTTATATATATGTATGGCACTACAGGCTAGAATGTAGGATTGTGTATAAATCCTCGGCAAAACCTGCCCCTTGTAAATTATATAACCAACGCTTGACTAAAGTCATCTATGAGGTGAGTAGTATAATATTTAATTTCAATTATTCTGCTGATGGGATCAATTAATTTATTGCTTTAATGGACCGTATTCTTTAATATATGGTAACTCGTACCTTTGTATGTAAATGCTGTGAATTGTGCTCCATAAACTACTATTTTAGACTGAGGACAGGGCGACTTTAGCATTTTAACAGGAAGTGAAAAAAAAAAAATCTTCCCCCATAAATTCTGTATCTTGCATAAATGCTGTAAACTTCCACAAACGTGTTTGCAAATAATATTAGCGGGACAAAAGCCAAGGTAATAAGAATTTCTGATGGTTTTGCATCTAAAGTCATGCAAATTAAGGACAACCAATTAAGGACGTTTATCATTTTAATTTTTTTTTAAATGGTGATGAAATTAACCAAAAACAACAATAATAATGTCATCCGCAGTCATTTGTTAAACGAAAAGTTTCCAGATATGAAATTCTTTTTTTTCCTATGGATTTTATATATTTTTGTTGTTGCTATTCTTCATTATTGATCTATTTTTGATTGCTTTAAACTTTTTATCATTTTGCAAGGCCTGTTTTCAGTAATGCCTGACTTTCAGAAATGTTGTTTGTATTTTTATTATCTGCACGGACTTTTTGATATAATAAAGGATTAAAATCCTACCATTTCTCCTTACAATTAGTATCATGATTTAATAAATATGGTGTTTTTTTATTTTTGACCTGTTATTTCATACTAAGACAAATTACCGTACTTACTTTTGCGCTGTGTGTCCAAAGGGGGGGAGGCTTCTGCTGCAGCCAGATGTCTTGGACTGTGTTCACACATCTATTTCCCTATCAAAAATAAACCATTTTTCTCCCATGTGTTATCCGTTTTACATTCAGACTTTTTTCTCATCTGTTTTTAAAGACTGTAAGGTAATCTGTATGAACACCTGTTTTTTTTTATTGTTTTTTTTACTTATTTGTTCAAAAACAATGGAAATTGAATGCAAAATAGAAGACTCCCAATTTACAGCTTTCATTTCTTTTTAACTGAAAAGATTTGAATTGTGAAGTCATAGCCACAAAAAAATAGACCCCAAAAAAGAATATGATGTGTAGAGTTTAACAGATGGAAGCATTGGGTGGGTCAGGGCGCTGTCCATTCTAAAATACTAAGGATGAGAAAGACAGAAGTGTGAATGTGGCCTTACAGCCACATACAATAGGGGCATGTTGCTTTTCTTCTGTGACACTGAAAATAATGTTTTGTGTATTTCATAGTTTAACTCTAACATGAGACAAACTAGGATGAGCAGAGCGGAGGCGAATAAGGGTGGAGCGGCCTCTATATAGACCTAAAGGTACCTTCACACGAAACGACATTATAACGATATCGCTAGCAATCCGTGACGTTGCAGCGTCCTCGCTAGCGATATCGTTTCGTTTGACACGCAGCAGCGATCAGGATCCTGCTGTGATGTCGCTGGTCGCTGAATAAAGTCCAGAACTTTATTTGGTCGTCCGATCGCTGTGTATCGTTGTGTTTGAAAGCAAAAGCAACGATACCAGCGATATTTTACACTGGTAACCAGGGTAAACATCGGGTTACTAAGCGCAGGGCCGCGCTTAGTTACCCGATGTTTACCCTGGTTACTAGCGTAAAATGTAAAAAAAACAAACAGCACATACTCACATTGCGTCCCCTGCAGTCTGCTTCCTCCTCTGACTCAGCGCCGCAAAGTGAAAGTGAAAGCAGCACAGCGGTGACGTCACCGCTCTGCTCTCACTGTACGGCGCTCAGTCAGTCAGGAAGTGGACGCAGGGGGACGTGAATGTAAGTATGTGCTGTTTGTTTTTTTTAGATTTTACGCTGGTAACCAGGGTAAACATCGGGTTACTAAGCGCGGCCCTGCGCTTAGTTACCCGATGTTTACCCTGGTTACCAGGGGACCTCGGCATAGTTGATCGCTGGAGAGCGGTCTGTGTGACAGCTCTCCAGCGACCAAACAGCGACGCTGCAGCGATCGACATCGTTGTCGCTATCGCTGCAGCGTCGCTTCGTGTGAAGGTACCTTTAGATCAGAAGAGCAGAGGCTTCAGCTCGGATATCAGCAGCTCCACTCTTATTCACACAGATATTCACATTTCTATGTATAAAGTTTCAAAATCTTGTGTTAAACAATTTATGTAAACCTTTGAATTGACTCTCCATAGAGTCACTTCTAGTGCTGCATCGAGCTACAATTTACATGTGCTGAGCCATTTTGTCCAAGTAAATGAGCCTGTAATGTAAAGGGTACAAGTGCAATATTTTAGTAACTGACTTGTTCTCTAATCGTGTAGGTACTACCCCTTGGTAAGTGCCTGATCATACAGCAGACTTTACTTGCTGACCATCTGTAAATTTTGAGAGCAGTTTCATGGATTAGATAGAAGTGTAGAGCACAATACACACACATTTAAGGGTATGTTCACATGTGGCATTCATGATTCATGGCAGATAAATATAGGTATAGTACAATGCCAAAGATTTCACTTCTTACATTACATGAGTGATAGCTATTGTAGAATTTACAATAAATAAGAAGCTGGCAAATCCTCGCAAGACACAGCACACAGAGTGACTGCAGACTTATCATGTTAGACAAGACAGTATAGTCATCCATACAGTATTAATCCCTTCATGACCGTGGGATTTTCCGTTTTTCGGTTTTCGTTTTTCACTCCCCTCCTTCCCAGAGCCATAACTTTTTTTTTTTCCGTCAATTTGGCCATGTGAGGGCTTATTTTTTGCGGGACGAGTTGTACTTTTGAACAACATCATTGGTTTTACCATGTCGTGTACTAGAAAACGGGAAAAAAATTCCAAGTGCGGTGAAATTGCAAAAAAAGTGCAATCCCACACTTGTTTTTTGCTTGGCTTTTTTGCTAGGTTCACTAAATGCTAAAACTGACCTCCCATTATGATTCTCCAGGTCATTACGAGTTCATAGACACCAAACATGTCTAGGTTATTTTTTACCTAAGTGGTGAAAAAAAATTCCAAACTTTGCTGAAAAAAAAAAAAAAATTGCGCCATTTTCCGATACCCGTAGCGTCTCAATTTTTCGTGATCTGGGGTCAGGTTAGGGCTTATTTTTTGCGTGCCGAGCTGGCGTTTTTAATTATACCATTTCGGTGCAGATACGTTCTTTTGATCGCCCGTTATTGCATTTTAATGCAATGTCGCGGCGACCAAAAAAACGTAATTCTGGCGTTTCGATTTTTTTTCTCGTTCTGCCGTTTAGCGATCAGGTTAATGCTTTTTTTTTATTGATAGATCGGGCGATTCTGAACGCGGCGATACCAAATATGTGTATGTTTGATTTTTTTTTAATTGATTTATTTTGATTGGGGCGAAAGGGGGGTGATTTAAACTTTTATGGTTTTTTTTATTTTTTTCACATTTTTTTTTTACTTTTTTTTTTCACTTTTGCCATGCTTCAATAGCCTCCATGGGAGGCTAGAAGCAGGCACAACCCGATTGGCTCTGCTATGTAGCAGCGATCATAAGATCGCTGCTACACAGCAGAATTGCAGGTGTGCTGTGAGTGCCGACCACAGGGTGGCGCTCACAGCTGCCGGCGATCTGTAACCATAGAGGTCTCAAGGACCTCTATGGTTACCATTCAGAAGCATCGCCGACCCCCGATCATATGACGGGGGTCGGCGATGACGTCATATCCGGCCGCCCCGCCGGATGCGGTAGTCGAATGGCGCTGTCTGCGTTTGACAGCGGCATTTAACTAGTTAATAGGTGCGGGCAGATCGCGATTCTGCCCGCGCCTATTGCGGGCACATGTCAGCTGTTCAAAACAGCTGACATGTCCCGGCTTTGGCTACTTTCACACTAGCGTTAACTGCAATACGTCGCAAATGCGTCGTTTTGCCGAAAATACGCATCCAGCAAAAGTTCTTGCTGGATACGTTTTTTCGTCATAGACTAACATTAGCGACGCATTTGCGACGCATTGCCAAACGTCGCGTCCGTTTTGCGACGCTTGGGCGTGTGGTAGCGGACCGTCGGGAGAAAAAAACGTTACATGTAACGTTTTTTGCTCCCGACGGTCCGCTTTTTCCGACCGCGCATGCGTGGCCGGAACTCCGCCCCCACCTCCCCGCACTTCCCCGCACCTCACAATGGGGCAGCGGATGCGTGGGAAAAATGCATCCGCTGCCCCCGTTGTGCGGCGGAGACCACGCTAGCGTCGGGAACGTCGGCCCGACGCACGGCGACGGGTTGTTCCCGACGCTAGTGTGAAAGTAGCCTTTGATGCGGGCTCACCGCGGAGCCCTGCATCAAAGCAGGGGACCTGACGTCGGACGTACTATCCCGTCCGACGTCAGGAAGGGGTTAAGGGTTTCATATATTTATACACATATATATATTTCATATATTGCTCCATACAATATTTCTAAAACGGGCCAGACAGCGTCCAGAGGGACTGTTAGCTTTGGAGATCTGTCAGTTGTATGGGAATTTTGACAAAAACTCTGCCGTTGTGCTCACCGGAGAGCACGGTATAAATGTGAGCCTAGCCTGAGAAACTAAAACTGCCTGCAAATGTTGATGTTTGTACTGCCCACAGCACCATCTAAGCAAATGAGATTTTTACATATTGAAGCAAAGAGCTAGTCTGTTAATATGATCCTTGTTCAACGCTGTCTTCCATTACCTGTGACTAATTGTGCTGTTCAGGAACACTCGGCAAGTATCATGTTCATATACGAATACGAATACCACTGCTAGTGTGTGTCCGTCAGAAAATCTCCTTAATTTTTGTTGTATGTTTATGCATGATGTATACATAATTGTTTATTTTGACACACTGCCAATATTTTTGTAATTTTTATAGTTCATGTTTGAGAAAGGTCATACCGACCTAAATGTCACATTTTGCACACTTCTGGATTGTATAGACCGTAATAAAACAAGATTTCCTTTAGAATTATTTTCTAGCACTGGCTGAGCATGCGTCATTTGTAATGGGGAGAGACATTTTTTTGAGGACAAATAGAATTTATTGATTAAGTTTAATTATAAATTGGAGATGGTTACTGTGAGAAATGTAAAAAGCAATTTGCCATTCTTTTCTGTCCACTTGTAGTAAGGCAAAGTTAAATTGAATGTATGGATGCAGGAAAGGATTAAACTTCATGCTTCTGTGAACTCGTATTCCAATAAGGGAAGAAAATTAAAAACTGCAGCTAAATGCAAATATGAGTAGATAAAGGGAGGTGGTCACAAAAAAAAGGGGTTAATGACTACAAAAGTAGGAAGACAAAAGCATTGATGGACAGAAAGGTCGTATGTCTCTGTTCACTTGATAAAGGGGCACAGTGCCTTGAAACGCGTTGTCTACTCTCTAAAGAAGCTTGATAAATGGATTTCTTTACTTCAGTCCTCACTGCCGTTCTTTGGTTCTCTTTACTATGGGGGTCCTTCTGGTGTGAACTAAGTCTAGTCACATCTAATTTGGCAAATATTATTATTATTTATTATTATAGCGCCATTTATTCCATGGTGCTTTACATGTGAGGAGGGGTATACATAATAAAAACAGGTACAATAATCTTGAACAATACAAGTCACAACTGGTACAGGAGGAGAGAGAACCCAGCCCGTAGGGCTCACAATCTACAAGGGATGGGTGAGGATACAGTAGGTGAGGATAGAGCTGGTCGTGCAGTGGTTTGGTCGATCGGTGGTTACTGCAGGTTGTAGGCTTGCCGGAAGAGGTGGGTCTTCAGGTTCTTTTTGAAGGTTTCGATGGTAGGCGTGATTCTGATATGTTGGGGTAGAGGGTTCCAGAGTAGGGGTGATGCGCGAGAGAAATCTTGTATGCGATTGTGGGAAGAGGAGATAAGAGGGGAGAAGAGAAGGAGATCTTGTGAGGATCGGAGGTTGCGTGCAGGAAAGTACTGGTTTATACAGGAAATATTGATGTAGAATCATAACAATTCTCACGGTTAAGGTTCCCGCTGTTTCTACTCTCCTGGCGCTTGTCACGTGATTGCTCTTAGGCAGTTTGCATACTTGCATTCCCCTGCCCACTGCTATTTCTTCCACTTCTCACAACAGAATCATGTGAGAGAAGAAGAGGAAGCGTTTGACACATGAAACAAGTATGCAGTCAATTGACAAGCGCCAGGAGGGCACAAAGAGCGGCAACCCTACCAGTGAGTAAATGACATGCTGGTAGGATTCGACATGTTAGATTTACAGTCAAATTACAGAAATGTCCTGGATGAACTCTCTTAAAGTATACCCATCTTTATGTGGCATGACATAATTACAAATGGGTACCACAAATAGGAACGAGGCCCCTTTACATGCTGCTGTAATTGAAGTGGTGGTTGGATTTACTACACAAAAGAATGTGAATTCAGACCACCTTTCCAAGAAAAAGGGCCCCATTGTCAAGATAGATGCAGGTCCCATTGGTGCGACTCACATCTGCTATTGTAAAATGTCTTCTGGATATGCTGTAAATATTTGAGATGTCTTTGTACTGTCCTATGTATGGGCAGCATATACCGGCTACAGGTCTGCACTCGTGGTAGGCAAAATGGCTCAGCATTGTTTGTCATATGGCGAGTTGGAAGAATACAGTTGACTCCTCATATTTGGCCGACTTAAAGTCCTGACTTTAATCTTAAAGAAATATTGTGAAAGAACGTAAGGAGAGCATTTCATAGGAGAAAACCCACCAACACTCCAGGACTGAATCTGTTTTGTAAGGAGCAATTTGCTAAATTTCCTTCTGCAGGACTGTGAAGACACAGCGTTTATATTCTTGATTATGCCAGACATGTTATTCAGCAGGTCAGGAGACCTGAGCCATTTTTCTTATGAGCCTTAATGTTGACTCTTGATTTGATGTTTGTTGCAGCTTATTGTGCTGCTATCCTTGCAGAATAGGGACGCAGGGTCATTGAACAATCAGTGTTTGCTAATATCTTGATTACCCATTGTATTAGTTGATGCAGCTTGTTGACTTGCAAACATTGAAGGACAAACTATGCATATTGATTGAATACAATGAGAATTAACCTCGTTCAACTTTCCCCATGACTCGTGGATGATGGCCTGGAGGACACATGTGGGTATAAAAAGGGACCTCTATCCTTCTGCAGAGACTCTATAGAACTGCAGCCAGGGAACCATGGCTCCAACCGCAGGAATACAGATTTGAGGCACTCTACAGGATGCCAACTTAAGGGACCACGGCGAGAGGAGAAATACAGACCTGCTTCATTGACCATCACTGAACTCTCAAAGATGTTTGGAAAATCCAGGTTGCGACAATTGGGTCACCTGGCCACGTACCTCAATGTACTGTCAGCTTCGTAAGCTTGCAGCTACCTCTTCCCTGTGGGTGCCCGCTAAAAGCGGCATGCCAGTGGTTGGGGCAGTTGGCCCTGGAAGCTTGAAGTTGCAGGTGTTCTAATTCCCAGCTAGCGAGAGTAAGGGTGAGACTCTGTCATTTGCACCATATTTTGTACTTGCTGGGTCTTTACTATATGTTATTGTCTATTGGTTCGATAAAGTGTCGACACACTGTGTTACCCTCACCCTGTGTTGTTTTAGTAGTATTCTGCCCACAGGAAAGGAGTATGGGCGATCAGTGGGATGAGCCCTGGTCCTTGTGGTCTTTCTAAAGACAGCCAAGCCAGTGGACAAGAGCACCTACTGACCCTGGTCTCCACAAGGACTAATCAGGTTCACATACTTTCTCCATTCACAGACCTGTGAAATTGGATCTTTTTGCTCAATAAAAAGACATTCTCATAATAAAATAACTTTTGGCTATTATTTAATTTGGTTTTGTTTGACTTCTGTGAACCTCGGATGTAGTTTTAGGCCAAATTTATTAAAAAAAACAAAAAAAAAAACAAATTCTAAAGGATTCACAAACTTTCAATTCCATTTTTAGTTAGGTAGTTAAAGGGCCACTGTCATCCCCTCCAGCCGTTATAAACTAAAAGAGCCACCTTGTGCAGCAGTAATGCTGCATTCTAACAAGGTGGCTCTTTTAGTTTTTGGTGTATGTATTCCCAAAATAAAACTTTTTATAACTTCTCCAAAATACCTGTCTTTTGCCAGGGAGGCAGGTCCTCACCCCCCTGCTTGAAACGCCACACTGCCGTCACTCAAATCTTCAGGGGCCGCCGCCCCCATCGCGCTGTTTTCGCATGAAATCTGGCGCCTGCGCTGTGTAGTACTGTCTGGTGCAGGCGCAGTGAGCTCTGGCCGTCTGACGTCACAGCCAGGCTTGCAGACTGCGCCTGTGCGGCCACCCACCTTGTGAATCTCAGCCCCGCAGTGGGTTATGCATTATGCAGAGTGCGGGGCTGGGATTCACAAGCAGGGCGGCGGCACAGGCGCAGTCTGCAAGCCTGGCTGTGACGTCAGACGGCTAAAGCTCACTGCGCCTGCACCAGACAGTACTACACAGCGCAGGCGCCGGATTTCATGCGAAAACAGCGCGATGGGGGCGGCGGCCCCTGAAGATTTGAGTGACGGCAGTGTGGCGTTTCAAGCAGGGGGGTGAGGACCTGCCTCCCTGGCAAAAGACAGGTATTTTGGAGAAGTTATAAAAAGCTTTATTTTGGGAATACATGCACCAAAAACTAAAAGAGCCACCTTGTTAGAATGCAGCATTACTGCTGAACAAGGTGGCTCTTTTAGTTTATAACGGCTGGAGGGGGTGACAGTGGCCCTTTAAAAGCCTGTTACATTATCTACTTTTTCAAAGAAAATTAAAGTTGCTGCAATCTCCTTTTTTTTTTAGTATTTCGGGACATGGAAAGTATTGCATGACTATATTCTCTAGTCTCCAACATAAAAATTCATATTTACAGGTTGTATGCAGATGTTCCTGCTTCCAGGATTGTGCGGTATAGTAGGGACTTTCATAGTTGCACAGTGTGTAATGGAGGCTGCTACCTCTGGTTAGTTAGATCATGCTCACAAACCACTTCCTCTAGACTTTGACCAAATGCAAGAATTATTTCTCCTACAGCAGCTTTTTTTTTCCTTTATAAGACTAATTTTCTGTACTAGAAGAGCACTAATGCGTATGTCTATAACATTTTCTATACACTTATTTACTCAACCACTTTGTCATTCCTGTCACTTTTGTGGTTAGTAGAAATGCAACGTTCCACATTATGCTGGTTAATATAGTACAGATCTTGGGTACTAACAAGGTTTTTAGTCTACAGATTGTACCTTACTGCCATTTGCCTCAGCGAGAATGCCATTAAACTGCACCCCTGAAAAAAGGTTTTGGAAATAAAGCATCCACAAAACTTTCACGATTGCATTGACCCATTAACTTTTTGAATGTAACTCTCAGGGTATGTGCACACGCTGCGTCCTGGTGTGCGGATTTTTCCACACTGATTTTGATAAATCCGCAGGGCAAAAACACTGCATTTTTCCTGTGGATTTATCGTGGATTTACTGCGTTTTTTGTGCGGATTCTGCTGCAGTTTTACACCTGTGTTTTTTTAATATGGAGCAGGTGTCAAACCGCTGCGGATTCCGCACAAAGAATTGACATGCTGCGGAAAAAAAAAACGCAGCGATTCCGCGCGTTTTTTTCCGCAGCATGTGCACAGCGGTTTTTGTTTTCCATAGGTTAACATTGTACTGTACACCGCATGGAAAACTGCTGCGGATCCGTAGCGTCAAAAACGCTGCGGATCCGCAGCAAAAGCCGCAACGTGTGCACATACCCTCAAAGTTCCCTCTGAGTTGTAAAGTGCTGCAGAATATGTTGGCCCTATACACACGGCCACTGAATCATTTTCATCCTGTTCTTCTTCAGGATTTCAACAATGGTGTTAGATGTGTGTTCTGGATCATTTCTATGATGGAAAAGTGCAAGTCTACCAAGAGCATGGAGTGATGGCGGCATCTTCTCTTTCAATTTAGAGCAGTACATCTGTTAATTCATGGTTCCATCAATGAAATGTGGCTCCCTGAGACCAGAAGCTCATACAGTGCCATGTAAGGACACTGCTACCATCATGTCTCACTATAGGTGCCATACATTTTAATGACTGCTCACCTTTGCAACACATTCATCTTGGTCTCATCACTCCAGAGTAAAGGGTCCCACTAGTCTAGTTTTCTGCACAGGTCTTGGCAAATTGTTGATGGACTTTTTAATACAATGGCTTTAGGAAAGGATTCTTTTGTGGATGACGCCCGTGCATGCCACTCCTCTGCATTGTACGCCATATTGTGTCATGGGAGACACTAACCCCAGTTTGGCTTTCTACTTCTTTAGCTAACTACAGAAAACTTGCATGGCAATTTCCTTCAATGCTTCTCATCAGAAGATGCTCCTATTTAGATGTTCACTTCCATGGTCAGCCTGAACGTCTTTGGGATGATTGCAGTTTCATCTTTGTTACATGTTTGTATCACTTTTGCTACATGTGATGACACAGCATTTTATCTGAATTAACCACACATCTATTTTTAGTTAGCCAGGAGTCATTGACTGTTATCTATATGTTGACTTTTGAATTTATGTGATTCTTTCTGATTGGACAAGAAAACACAGACTTTTGTTCGTATAAGCCTGTAATATTGACTTTTAAGTTGATGTTTGTTGTAATATATTGTGCTGTTTGCTAATATGTTGATTACACATTGTCATGGCCAACTAGCTTGTTCAATTGGAAAACAGAGGAGTAAAAACTATGAAAATTTATTAAATAGTCAGTGTGAGTTAACCTCAACACATTTTTTTTCGTTACTTCTGGATTCTGGCTTGAAGGACAATCGTTGTGAATTATATAAGTGGATGTGTCTTGTTAGAGGCATATCCCAGACAGCCAAGAGATCCAAAGAACCAGAGACTTTTTATAGAACCACAGTCAGGAAGACTCTACTGAATAGCTGCCAGATCATGGCTCCATCACGAGGGACACAAATTTGACATTCTACAGGATGCCAGCTTAGGAGACCACGCCCCGGGCTGGAAGTATATAGATCTGCTCCATTGACCATCACTGAACCCATAGATATGTTTGGGATAGTCAGGATTTGGACCCACCAGTCAAATGACTCCTTGGAGATGTTCATAGAAGCCAGGATGTGACCTTCTGGTCACCTGGCCTTGTACCTCAATTGACTGTCAGCTTCCTAAGCTTGTCGTTACCTCCTCTCTGTGCATGCAACAGGTGGGGAGTAGTCAGCCCTTGAAGCTCTGAAGTCACCGCTGCTCTTATCCTGGCGAGTCAGCGAAAGGTTGAGATTCTGTAATTTTGCACCATCTTGGCCATTTTATTGGATATGTTCTGTATGTTATTTGCCTTTTTTGTAGTTCAATAAAGTTTGGCCACATTGTTTTACTTTCACACTGTGTTGTCTGAGTAGTATTACGCCCACGGTAAAAGGCGAGCAGGCTAGCAGATGAGCGCACCCACACTACAGTATTCTGACTGATAAGTAAAGCTTTGCAGATCTTGTAGCCTTCACTTCTCTTGTGTAAATAAATGATTGTTTCCCAGGTCTTGTGACATTTCTCTTCTGTGTGGTGACATTACTGACAGCGTGAAATGTGAAGGAGTGAAGTCACACCTTTTTATAGTCAGCTGTCCTCTAGACACCTGTATAATTAGACTAACCTGTGGTTGAATTCTTGTTAATTAGAATTTTGTAGTGTAAACTTTAGCTTTGCTGCTAACTCTTTAAATGAGGTGTACTTTTTTTGCAACATGGTCTTGAAAGTATTTGTTAGGAAAAATATTTTTTTGTGTTTGCATTTAATGAATAACTTTTGTGGGAGTATTTTGTAGTATGATATCCCATAGAAAATGTTGATTCTGAAAGTAAACTTAAGGTTGTCTGAGAAATCGGTTGGGGTGTACTCATTTATGCTGAGCACTGTATGTATGTATATCTCTATAGATCAGATCTGATATTTATAAGGGACCAGATAGCTAATTGTTGTGGGAAATGTCAATTGGGCATGATCTGAAGAATGCTTTGTTCTACCAGAGATAAGGCAATGCCAAACATGTCTGTCAGTGGCTTTCTACTAGAGAACATAGCAGTGCTCTGCTGCATGAGCAGTACTGTTTGGCCCTGTTCACACGTCCTTATAATACCAGCACTGGAAAAAACAGTAACGGTGCTGTCCGTGTGTAGCATACGTGTGGCATCAGTGTGACACGTACTGTTTATTAATATAATATCTACATTCCAAAGTGAAGACGAACATAAAAAAGTGCCATCTTTTCCTTATAACTGTACTTCTGCAACATCGAAATGTGAAGATTCAGGAGAGTCACTTGCTGATTTTAGCACTTTTTCCTGGAGAAGGGACTTGCAAGAATTATTAGGTACTTGGAAGAGTTTTCTTACAGTGAAACTCCAAGCAAATTTTCACAAGAAAAACTAACATGCCATAGTAAAATTAACACCCCACGCCACTCAATTTTATTTATTTTTTTATTCTTTAAGACAACCTTTTGTTAAACGTAACACAACAGAAAGTAACAAAAGCGTCTTCCATGTAAAATATTACAAGAGTACAACATACAGTGCCTTGCGAAAGTATTCGGCCCCCTGGAACTTTTCAACCCCCTGGAACTTTTCAACCTTTTCCCACATATTATGCGTCAAACATAAAGATACCAAATGTAAATTTTTGGTGAAGAATCAGCAAGAAGTGGAACACAATTGTGAAGTTGAACGAAATTTATTGGTTATTTTAAATTTTTGTGGAAATTTAAAAACTGAAAAGTGGGGCGTGCATTATTATTCGGCCCCTTTAATCTTAATACTTTGTTGCGCCACCTTTTGCTGCGATTACAGCTGCAGGTCGCTTGAGGTATGTCTCTATCAGTTTTGTACATCGAGAGACTGAACTTCTTGCCCATTCTTCCTTGGCAAACAGCTCGAGCTCAGCGAGGTTTGATGGAGATCGTTTGTGAACAGTAGTTTTCAGCTCTTTCCACAGATTCTCGATTGGATTGAGGTCTGGACTTTGACTTGGCTTTTCTATCACCTGGATACGTTTATTTGTGAACCATTCCATTGTAGATTTTGCTTTGTTTGGGATAATTATCTTGTTGGAAGACAAATCTCCGTCCCAGTCTCAACTCTTTTGCAGACTCAACAGGTTTTCTTCAAGAATGGTCCTGTATTTGGCTCCATCCATCTTCCTATCAATTTTAACCATCTTCCCTGTCCCAGCTGAAGGCCCAAACCATGATGCTGCCACCACCATGTTTGACAGTGGGGATGGTGTGTTCAGGGTGATGAGCTGTGTTGCCTTTACGCCAAACATATCGTTTGGCATTGTTGCCCAAAAGTTCAATTTTGGTTTCATCTGACCAGAGCACCTTCTTCCACATGTTTGGTGTGTCTCCCAGGTGGCTTGTTGCAAACTTTAAACAACACTTTTTATGGATATCTTTGAGAAATGGCTTTCTTCTTGCCACTCTTCCATAAAGGCCAGATTTGTGCAGTGTACGACTGATTGTTGTCCTATGGACAGACTGTTCCACCTCAGCTGTAGATCTCTGCAGTTCATCCAGAGTGATCATGGGCCTCTTGGCTGCATATCTGATCAGTCTTCTCCTTGTTTGAGATGAAAGTTTAGAGGGATGGCCGGGTCTTGGTAGATTTGCAGTGGTATGATACTCCTTCCATTTCAATATGATCGCTTGCACAGTGTTTCTTGGAATGTTTAAAGTTTTGGAAATCATTTTGCATCCAAATCCGGCTTTAAACTTTTCCACAACAGTATCACGGACCTGCCTGTTGTGTTCCTTGCAGTAGCGTAGCTACTGGGGGGCAGAGGGGGCCATCGCCCCGGGCCCTGTCACATGAAGGGGCCCACTGGGAGCCAGGGCCACTTCTGTGAAGAGGCAGAACACTGCATAGGAGCAGAGCAGTATACTGTCTGCTCCGGCCTGATGGAGACTCTGCACGCTGCTAGCACAGTGACCGGCTGCAGTCTCCCTCCTGCAGTGAATGGTGCTGCCCGTCAGACCTGATCATGAATCTTTTCCCCGACTGCAGTTTTCTTCACTCTGTGCATTGGCTCAGGCACGCTGTGTCCTAGTGCCCACACCTTGCATTTAATAATCTTAATAATAATAATAATCTTTATTTTTATATAGCGCTAACATATTCCGCAGCGCTTTACAGGTTGCACACATTATCATCGCTGTCCCCATTGGGGTTCACAATCTAGGTTCCCTATCAGTATGTCTTTGGAATGTGGGAGGAAACCGGAGTACCCGGAGGAAACCCACGCAAACACGGAGAGAACATACAAACTCTTTGCAGATGTTGTCCTTGGTGGGGATTGAACCCAGGACTCCAGCGCTGCAAGGCTGCTGTGCTAACCACTGCGCCACCGTGCTGTCACCTAGAAACTTCCTGGTCCTGCCTGCAAACTTTATCAGTAAGTGGGGATGGGACTTATTAGGTTTATTCAATTCAGGTATGTCACTGTGAGACCGTTGGGGTATTGTGGGGGCTGAAAGTGGGTGAGGGGGGACAGGGCACTGGGGGGGGTGAATGTGAGACCATGGGGGTATTGTGGGGGAGGGGAGACAGGACACTGGGGGGTGAATGTAAAACCATTTGGGTGTTGTGAGGGCAGAAGGTGGGTGAGGTGGGACGGGGCACTGAGGGGGTGGATGTGAGATGATGGGGGTATTGGGGCTGAAGTGGGGGAGGGGAGACAGGTCACTGGGGGCTGAATATTATAATGTTTCGTTATGATATTATATGTGATCCATCACGTACTATTTGCTGTCTGAGGAGGCTGGAGATGGGGGGGGGGGCAGGGGGCTTTTGATACGTACTACCTGGGACTTTTATGAGTATTAGTATAAGGAGCCCGCATACAGTAACCAAGAGCTGCATCACATTTACAGCACCACTCCAGCATTATTTTTTATTTCATTGCTGGAGCGGTGCTGAAAATCTCCGTCCCCTGCCCCCTGTCTGATACTTGCCTTCTGGCGTTTTCATCTGTTTTAGGGTATGTGCACACGTATTGTGGAGGACTGCGGATTTTTCCGCAGCAGATTTGATAAATCTGCAGGGCAAAACCGCTGCGTTTTTTCCTGCGGATTTATCGCGGTTTCTATTGCGGATTGCGCTGCGGGTTTACACCTGCAGTTTTCTATTGGAGCAGGTGTAAACATACATAGACATATGTAGCTTCTAACTTCTGGCCTGTCAGAAGCTGCGCTCACAAGTTTGGGCAGCGGCACTGCAGCAGTGCCACAAAATTGTGAATACGCCGGAGGATGAGTAAATGACCAGGGTATCCAAATCATGACAGGGAGCTGTGAGTCCATCATACTGTGTATATGAGAGCTGCAGGCCAATCATACTGTGTATACGGGAGCTGCGGGCCCATCATACTGTGTATACGGGAGCTGCGGGCCCATCATACTGTGTATATGGGAGCTGCAGACCCATCATACTGTGTATACGGAAGCTGCGGGCCCATCATACTGTGTATAAGGGAGCTACGGGTCCATCATACTGTGTATACGGGAGCTGCGGGCCCATCATACTGTGTATAAGGGAGCTGCGGGTCCATCATACTGTGTATACGGGAGCTGCGGGCCAATCATACTATGTATAAGGGAGCTGCGGGTCCATCATACTGTGTATACGGGAGCTGCGGGCCAATCATACTATGTATAAGGGAGCTGCGGGCCCATCACACTGTGTATAGGGGAGCCGCGGGCCCATCATACTGTGTATACGGGAGCTGCGGGTCCATCATACTGTGTATACGGGAGCTGCAGGTCAATCATACTGTGTATACGGGAGCTGCGGGCCCATCATACTGTGTATACGGGAGCTGCGGGCCCATCATACTATGTATAAGGGAGCTGCGGGCCCATCACACTGTGTATAGGGGAGCCGCGGGCCCATCATACTGTGTATACGGGAGCTGCGGGTCCATCATACTGTGTATACAAGAGCTGCCAGTCCATCATACTGTGTATACGGGAGCTGCAGGTCAATCATACTGTGTATACGGGAGCTGCGGGCCCATCATACTGTGTATATGGGAGCTGCGGGCCCATCATACTGTGTATACGGGAGCTGCGGGCCCATCATACTGTGTATAAGGGAGCTGCGGGCCCATCATACTGTGTATAAGGGAGCTGTGGGACCATCATACTGTGTATAAGGAAGCTGTGGGCCCATCCTACTGTGTATAAGGAAGCTGCGGGCCCATCATACTGTGTATAAGGGAGCTGTGGGGGACATCATACTGTGTATAGGGAACTGTGGGACCATCATACTGTGTATAAGGAAGCTGTGGGCCCATCATACTGTGTATAAGGAAGCTGTGGGCCCATCATACTGTGTATAGGGAACTGTGAAGGCATAGTGTGCATATGGGAGCTGTTGGCCCATTACACTGTATATAGGGGAGCTCGGGGGGGGGGCATTATACTTTCTATAGTGGAGTTCTGTCAGCATTATAGTGTGTATAGGGGAGCATTGAGCTCATACTATCTATAGGGGAGCAGTGGTATACTGTGTAGAGGGGAGCAGTGGGAACATCATACTGCGTATAGGGGAGTTATAGAATCATCATACTGTGTATAGGGGAGCTGTGGGGGCCTTAAACTGTGTATAGGGAAGCTTTAAGCTCACGATACTGTGTATAATGGAGCAGTACATGGGGACAGTATGGGTCATACTCTGAGGTTCCCCTATATTCACAATAAGAGTGCGCAACTGTAGCTGTAATCAGGGTTAGCTGGTTAGGGGCCCACTCAGATGTTTCGCCCCCCCCTAAGTTGAGACCCTAGCTACGCCTCTGGTTCCTTGGTCTTCATGATGCTCTATTTGCTTCAAACAGAACCCTGAGACTATCAGGGTATGTGTCCATGTTCAGGATTGCATCAGGATTTGGTCAGGATTTTTCATCAGTATTTGTAAGCCAAAACCAGGAGTGGAACAATTAGAGGAAAAGTATAATAGAAACATATGCACCACTCCTGCATTTATCACCCACTCCTGGTTTTGGCTTACAAATACTGATGTAAAATCCTGACCAAATCCTGATGCAATCCTGAACGTGGACACATACCCTCACAGAGCAGGTGCATTTATACGGAGACTTGATTACACACAGGTGGATTATATTTATCATCATTAGGCATTTAGGACAACATTGGATCATTCAGAGACCTACAATGAACTTCTGGAGTGAGTTTGCTGCACTGAAAGTAAAGGGGCTGAATAATATTTCACGCCCCACTTTTCAGTTTTTGAATTTTCACAAAAATTTTAAGTAAGCAATAAATTTCGTTCAACTCCACAATTGTGTTCTACTTGTTGTTGATTCTTTACCAAAAATTTACATTTGGTATCTTTATGTTTGAAGCATGATATGTGGGAAAAGGTTGAAAAGTTCCAGACGGCCGAATATTTTCGCAAGGCACTGTATATAGGTGATGTAGTAAGCATTACATGGGAGAATGTAATGTGTGACGGACCAGAATCTTTTTTTTTTTTTTCTTCTTTTTAACCATATATACAGAACGATTATGCAAAACTTTGTTAGCAATCTACATAAAAGAACCTGCTGACAGATTTCCATACTGGATTTATGTTGAAAAGCTGCAATGATCCATGTTGTGGCCATCATTCTGCAGTTATAGTTGCAAGTGATTGTTAGGAGAAACATATTAATCTCTGGGTAGTAAATTATCTTTAGAGAAGTTGTATATGTGATTGTCTAAGAGAACAAAAAGAGAAATAAATTATTTTCCTTCCAGCACTCCCAAAAATCTGAGAATCTGGCGGTGTCTACCAATTTAGGCCAATAAATCGGCTATGACATCAAAGCAAATAAGTGCTGTTATTGGAGAGCGGTAATAAACATTCCAAAATATGTAATTTGGCCCTGGAATATCGGTATTCTGTTACTCCGCAGGAGACTGCACTGCCGTTGTTCCATATACTGCTTTATCTTCTGTGGTCATCTTGTACCAACACAGAAACACACAAAAATGTCCGTCATTCTCCTTCTTGTACTCCTATAAAATCTGACTTTGGGTTTGCAGCATTATTTTTCCACTTTGCCCTGCAAGGAATCTAATCACTCCAAAAACATCCTTAGTACTTTTCTGTAATTTGCCAGTGTGAAATGTTTTTATTACATGCATGTATAATAATATCATTCCACATGAAACTAGTCCTATTTCACAGATCTAGGCTTTACCAAGAATTATACTGGTTAATTATATCTTTATCTTGGTATTTAGATTATTTTTTTTTTGTAATATAAATTTCATATTTTCCAGTTGCACTTTACTTATTGTGATGTTTTATGCTTTGCTCTGGGAATAAGAATCTCATTGCGGCCTCGTGCATATGTATTTTCCATCTTGAAACTGATGGAGGAATTGATCAAATTGTTTTTTATTCCCATTCTAGCCTGTCCGGTGTATCAGTAGCTGTGGCCAAGAGGTCCAGATGCCGGATCACAGCGTTTGAAGCAACTTTTGAGTCAGTTTCGGGGGAAAGTGTTGAAAAACCTGATGAGATGATGCATTTTTGCATCAGTTTTGCCATCAGTTGCAAACTGATCTTGACAAAATCCTAATAGACAAGGCAGAGATGGTTTATTCTGATCTTTGCCTTTTTGATTGCCGAGAACACAGCACTAAATGAGTGTTGGTTATATACAGTCCACAATGCCGGTAGGGATCAGGAGCTGCAGCTTCTTCAGCTCTACATTGGGGTCATCGGACCCTTAAACCACCCCATGTATTTATTCATCCCTTAATAGATTTTCAAATAATCCCCATTTTTATAACTTGGCCTGTGACATGCTAATTAGCGGGTGGATAGTTGTGGGGGCGGACTCCAGACTACTTGTACCGCTAATCATGTTATCATGCCTCTGTGATAACTCTTCTTGGCAAATCTTTGCCTCCCTGACCATGTGCAGTAAGCCAGGTTCATGGGCGCACTGTGCGTGACCGCAGTGGCACTGGGAAGAGCAGAAGACGGCTGATAAGTATTTTACTTAGGGAAGAAGCATTAATTATATCACTCCTGGCAGTGAAATAAAGGAAAACAATGCTAATATGTGACTGGTCATAAAAGGCAGAAAACATAATAAAATACTTAGCTGGTAAATCCTTTCCCGCTCCAGAGCCGTCCCTTTTTTTGTACTTGGCTGAATGACCACTGCAGCCCATCACTGGCATCAGCGTTATCTGCTGTATGACCGCTGATGTCAGCGCGTTTGTGAAGTTTGACATAAGTATTACCATCTCCCAAATTGGCTCTTTTTTCCCTGATCCCAGATAGTAATGGGAACAAGATTCTAGAAATATTTATTACTGATTATTTGGACACAGTAGGGTTTTTATTTCTGAATGAACGTGTCTGTATGTACTTGTTATATTGTACTGGCATTCTATTTGCTTGTTTCCATATTGGCATATTATTGCATGAAATGTGATTTTTCTGATCCTGGATACAGGTTGGTATTACCGCAGTGTCTGCCTTTCCTGATACTGTTAATCATTACTGGACCACAAAAATAAAGCTTTCTATAGTGAAAGAAAAGAAATGGCGCCGGTCACTAGAATTGTGTGTTAGGATCTGATAACAGCTTTTTTCTTTTTCCTGTCCCGGTTATTTCCATTACTACGCCTTTTATAAAGCATCTTCCTCCTTTTGTAGTTTTATATTTACATTACACAAATAGGCCAGATTGCTCTCATACATACTGATCACACATATTTCCATAGGTTACACTACTCTGATGTGACTGATTTACAGGACTATGTTTTCTGTTTAGTGAACAATTGAACTTTTAAGAATGGCACCAGAATAGTGTTTTTTTTCTCTCTACATTCTGGTGGCCAGGTAGCCATAAAGGATATCGGCCCTGCTTCATTATTTCCATTTTTTTTTTTTTTTTTTACAAAATTACAAAAATTACAAAGTTTTTCTGGTGTATATAAAATCACTAAGTGATTATGAGTAAAAAGGGTTATTCTAAAATTTATCCACTACAGTGGCTGTGCCATAGAAAATGTGGCACCTCCGATCCATTCAGTTCCAGGACCCTGATCATTGAGGTTTCCAGTTTTTGGCCCCCCAGTGATCAGCAAGTTTCTTTGGTGGGAATAACCCTTTAAATTGTTTTAAGACTTGGACATAAAAAATGTTTGTTTGTTTTTAATAGTGTTTTGTATTGGCTTTTCTATTTTGTTGTGACATTAGATATATGTAGATTTGCTGAAGTGAAATACAGTATATTTTATATGCAAGGTGTTAAAACAACATGAGATCAGAATCGCTTCTGCGGCAAATCCGCAGAGGATGGAATACCAGAATCAAGTGAGTGGGATATGTAGTCCTTCACAACAGTAATTTCTCCCACAGCAAGTCATGGCAGCTCATTCTCTCCTCCACTTGGACATATCGGTTACTCATGTTTGTAGGTTATAAAAACACAACATAGTAACATAGTTATTACGGTTGAAGGAAGACTTTAAGTCCATCTAGTTCAACCCATAGCCTAACCTAACATGCCCTAACATGTTGATCCAGAGGAAGGCAAAAAAAAAACATGTGGCAAAGAGTAAGCTCCACATTGGGGAAAAAAATTCCTTCCCGACTCCACATACAGCAATCAGACTAGTTCCTTGGATCAACACCCTATCAAGGAATCTAGTATATACCCTGAAACATTATACTTTTCAAGAAAGGCATCCAGTCCCCTCTTAAATTTAAGTAACGAATCACTCATTACAACATCATACGGCAGAGAGTTCCATAGTCTCACTGCTCTTACAGTAAAGAATCCGAGTATGTTGTTATGCTTAAACCTTCTTTCCTCCAGACGTAGAGGATGCCCCCTTGTCCCGGTCTCAGGTCTATGATTAAAAAGATCATCAGAGAGGTCTTTGTACTGTCCCCTCATATATTTATACATTATAATAAGATCACCCCTTAGTCTTCGTTTTTCCAAACTAAATAGCCCCAATGTAATAACCTATCTTGGTATTGCAGACCCCCCAGTCCTCTAATAATCTTGGTCGCTCTTCTCTGCACCCACTCCAGTTCAGCTATGTCTTTCTTTTCCCCCGGAGACCAGAACTGTACACAGTATTCGAAGTGTGGTCGAACTAGTGACTTGTATAGAGGTAACATTATGTTCTCCTCATGAGCATCTATGCTTCTTTTAATGCATCCCATTATTTTATTTGCCTTTTGTAGCAGCTGCCTGACACTGGCCACTGAATATGAGTTTGTCATCCACCCATACACCCAGGTCTTTTTCATTGACGGTTTTGCCCAGAGTTTTAGAATTAAGCATATTCAGGGGTTGGACAAAATAATGGAAACACCTGGAAACATCAACAATAGTTAGTTTACTATGGTGTAGGCCCACCTTTTGCGGCGATTACAGCCTCAATTCTTCGAGGTATGGATTCATACAAGGTGTGAATTGTTTCCAAAAGAATTTCAGCCCATTCTGCAGTTAAGACACCCTCCAGTCTAACCTGAATCTCTAAAATGGACCATAAATGCTCAATAATGTTGAGGTCTGGTTATTGTGGGGGCCAGATGAGATGCTCAATTTCATTAGAATGTTCCTCGTGCCATGCTTTAACGATTCTAGCTGTATGAATTGGTGCATTATCATCCTGAAAGATGGCGTTCCCCTCCGCCATGTTTTATGGTTGGGAGAAGGCAGTCAGGATGGAATGCTTCTTTCGGCTGTCTCCAAACGTACACTTGGCCGGAGGTCGGAAATAGGGTAAACGATGATTTGTCTGAGAATATCACATGTTTCCACTGCTCGAGGGACCAATTCTGGAGGTTTCTACACCACTCAAAAAGCTTGGAAACATTTGTCATTGAGAGCAGCGGTATTCTAATTGCCGCTCTTCCGTGGAATCCAGATTTGTGCAGCTCCCGACGAACAGTTTTCGTGGAAACTAGGTTCTCTAGGTGTTCATTGAGCTCAGCAGTGATTTTCGGAGCCGTGGTCTTGCGACCCTCTCTCACAATTCGCTTTAGAGTCCGACGGTCTCTCTCAGTCGACTTTGACTTTCGTCCGGACCTGTGCTTTGCTGTGGACGTTTTTCCTTCTCTTTCAAATGCAGTCATTACTTTGGAGACTGTACCTCTTGACACGCCAAGCATTCGGGCACTCCACTGCTAACCGCGACCCAGTCCGAGTGTGCTCCATTAATAACCACCCTTTGTTTCCTATCCCTGAGCCAGCTCTTAACCCACTTACACATATTTTCCCCTATCCCCATTATTCTCATTGTATGTATCAACCTTTTGTGTGGCACCATATCAAAAGCTTTTGAAAAGTCCATATACACTACGTCCACTAGGTTTCCTTGGTCCAGTCTGGAACTTACCTCTTCATAGAAACTGATCAGATTTGTCTGACAGGAACGGTCCCTAGTAAACCCGTGCTGATACTGGGTCATGAGGTTATTCATCTTCAGATACTCCAGCATAGCATCCATTAGAATGCCCTCCAGGATTTTACCCACAGTAGAGGTTAAGCTTACTGGCCTATAATTACCGAGTTCAGTTTTTGTCCCCTTTTTGAATATTAGCACCACATTTGCTATACGCCTGTCAGGACTCTGAACATTTTTTACCTTTTGTGCATTACTGCCCTTTTCCAACATGGCGTCTTTGGTCTCATGTGCACTTGTCTTCCTGCTATAAAACTCCACCCCAGCCTTCAGTCTGTGCTACATTATTCTGCTTTGCATCCAGCTCCTGATTACTCCCTGGCCTTGCACCTGCACCTGCTCCTGTGAACCTGTGTTGGAGATCCTGCCACTCTGCTCTGAGTTCCTGCTGCATACACGAGTGTTCAGTAATCCTCCTTCATCTGCTGCTCGTGTTACTTCCATCTGCATTTGCTGGACATGTAAGCTGTGCTGCTCTGCAAAACCTGAGACTATTAACCAGGCCTCCCTGGTTGAGCTAAGATATGATTTGAACTGCCTTATAAGCTTATCTATCTATGTCTGGACTAAGTCAAGGATCTATTTGTGTCAAGTTTCCTCAAGAATAACTGTGCTTCATAGACTTTCTGTTTGTTTGCATCTACCTCTGAAGTTTCCTATGCACGGCTAAGCTGCGTTTATTATTTGCACCAAGTGTTGTGGACTTGAGTTTCTCTCTGCACCTGTTTGAATCACCGTGTGATAATATAAACTTTACCACTTATAAAACTGTGTCCTGTTGTCTTGTTCCACGCAAAGAGTCTCCTGAATTATCCCCTATAATTATTACAACGCCAGTCCTGTGGTGCAGACCCTGTTATTATGGAGTCTTTAAAGATTAAAAATAATTGTCTATCAATGACTGTACTTAATTCCTGCAGTACTCGGGGGGTGTATCCCATCCGGGCCCGGAGATTTGTCAATTTTAGTGATTTTTAGACACCGACGTACTTCCTGCTGGGTTAAGCTGGTGACATTTAATGGGGAATTTTTGGTATCACTGATCATATTGTCTGCCATGGAAGTCTCTTGTGTAAATACTGATTGAAAAAAAGTCATTTAACATATTGGCTTTTTCCTCATCCTCATCCACCATTTCACCCAGACTATTTTTAAGGGGGCCAACACTATCATTTTTTAGTTTCTTACTATTTACGTAGTTAAAGAATATTTTGGGATTATTTTTACTCTCTCTGGCAATGAGTCTCTCTGTCTCAATCTTTGCTGCCTTGATTTGCTTTTTACAGAATGTATTTAATTTTCTGTATTTATTTAATGACTCATCACTACCTACTTGCTTTTATTCTCTAAATGCTTTCTTTTTGTCCCTCAGGCCATGTGCACACGTTCAGTATTTTTCGCGTTTTTTTCGTGTTTTTTTCGCTATAAAAACGCGAAAAAAACGCTAACATATGCCTACCATTATTTTCAGTGTATTCCGCATTTTTTGTGCAAATGTAGCCTTTTTTTCCGCGAAAAAATCGCATCGCGGAAAAAAAAGCAACATGTTCATTAAAATGCGGAATTGCAGGGGATTCCGCACACCTAGGAGTGCATTGATCTGCTTACTTCCCGCACGGGCTGTGCACACCATGCGGGAAGTAAGCAGATTATGTGCGGTTGGTACCCAGGGTGGAGGAGAGGAGACTCTCCTCCACGGACTGGGCACCATATAATTGGTCAAAAAAAAAGAATTAAAATAAAAAATAGTGATATACTCACCTTCGATGTCTTCCCGCCTCTCCGCTGCATGCTGCCGCTTCGGTTTCTATAGCTGGTGTGCGGTGAAGGACCTGCGATGACGTCACGGTCTTGTGATTGGTCGAGACCGGTCATGTGACCGCTCACGTGACCGCGACGTCATGGAAGGTCCTGAACCACACCGGCATCTATAGGAACGGACGCCTGCAGGTGAGTATAACCATTTTTTAAATTTTTTTTATTATTTTTAAACATTCTATCTTTTACTATAGATGCTGCATAGGCAGCATCTATAGTAAAAAGATGGTCACACTTGTCAAACGCTACGTTTGACAAGTGTGACCAACCTGTCAGTCAGTTTTCCAAGCGATGCTACAGATCGCTTGGAAAACTTTAGCATTCTGCAAGCTAATTACGCTTGCAGAATGCTAAAAAAACGCGAAAAAAACGAAAAAAAAAACGCAAAAAAAAAAATGCGGATTTCATGCAGGAAATTTCCGGTTTTCTTCAGGAAATTTCTGCAAGAAATCCGGACGTGTGCACATACCCTTATTGCGCCCCTTACAGCTCTATTTAGCCATATTGGTTTCCTCCTATTTCTAGTATGTTTATTCCCATACGGTATATACTGTGCACAGGTCCTATCCAGGATGCTAATAAACGTCTCCCATTTTCTTTGTGTATTTTTATGTCTCAGGATATCGTCCCAGTTAATTGCACCAAGATCCTCTCTCATCCATTGGGAATTTGCCCTCCTGAAGTTTAGTGTCCTTGTAACCCCCCTACTACCCATCTTATTAAAGGATACATGAAAACTTATTATTTTGTGATCACTATTCCCCAAGTGACCCCCAACCCTTATATTTGCTATGCGGTCTGGCCTGTTGGGTAATATTAGGTCTAGCAGTGCTCCCCTTCTTGTTGGGTCCTGAACCAAATGTGAAAAATAATTGTCTCTCATAGTTGTCAAAAACCGATTACCTTTACTGGAACTGCAGGTTTCCGTTCCCCAATCTATTTCAGGGTAGTTGAAGTCCCCCATAATAATGACTTCTCTTTGAGTCGCAGCTTCATCTATTTGGTTTACAAGGATATTCTCCATTGCTTACATTATTTTTGGAGATTTATAACAAACCCCTATCAGTAATTTATTATTTTTTCCCCCTCCCCTTATCTCCACCCACAGGGACATTTTCATTAGATTCACCTATATTATCACGCTGGATGGGTTTTAAGGTCGATTTTACATAGAGACACACCCCTCCCCCTCGCTTATCTGTATGGTCATTTCTGAAAAGGCTATAGCCCTGCAAAACAGCCCAGTCATGGCTCTCATCCTGCCATGTTTCAGATATCCCCACCATGTCATAATTATGCTCCAACAACATTAATTCTAATTCCTCCATTTTGTTGGCGAAGCTTCTGGCATTAGTATACATGCATTTTATGTATCTCTCTGCACCTCTATTCTTTCTTAAATTATTAATTGTTGTAACCCCACCCCCCATGCCACCGCCACCCCCAACTTCCTTATTTGTGCCCAGGTCTCTATCTGCACTATTTACCCCTCCTATAAAATGAATATTTTCCCCCCCAATCCCTAGTTTAAACACTTCTCCAACCCTCTAGCCATTTTCTCCCCCAGCACAGCTGCGCCTTCCCCATTGAGGTGCAGCCCGTCCCTAGCGTAGAACCTGTAGCCAACTGAGAAGTCGGCCCAGTTCTGCAAGAACCCAAACCTCTCCATCCTACACCAATTCTTGAGCCACTTATTAACCTCCCTAATCTCCCATTGCCTCTCTGGCGTGGCACGTGGTACAGCCAGTATTTTGGAAAATACCACGTTGGGGGTCCTGCTTTCAGCTTGCAGCCTAATTCCCTGAAATCATTTTTAAGGACCTTCCACCTACCTCTAACTTTGTCATTTGTGCCAATGTGCACAATGACCGCTGGGTCCTCACCAGCCCCTCCCAGTAATCTGTCCACCCGATCAGCGATGTGTCGGACTCGAGCGCCAGGTAGGCAGCACACCGTTCGACTATCCCTGTCTTTGTGACAGATTGCCCTATCGGTTCCACTAATAATTGAGTCCCCCACTACCAGCACCTGTCTGGCCTGCCCTGCTCTCCTATTTCCCTCCTTACTGGAGCAGTCACTCCTCCGGCTTTCAGAGGACATGCCTGGCTGCAGCAGTGAAACCCCTGTACTGGCACCCCCCTCATCTGCCAACTTAGCAAACTTATTGGGGTGTGCCAGATCAGGACTAGCCTCCCTGGCACTCTTTCCTATACCCGGCCTTCTGTCACCCAGCTTGCTACTCCACTGTCCTGCAGCTCCATCCTACCATCCCCCCTTCATCTATCCCATTGAGTGTCTGCTCAGTGAGCAGAAGACTCCTCTCCATATTGTCTATGGATTTCAGTGTTGCCAGCTGCACATTAAGATCCAGAATCTGGGCTTCCAAATGCACAATGTGCTCACATCTCGCACAGCAGTATGCACCCTCGACCGGCTGATCAAGGACTGCATACATGTGGCAAGATGTGCACTGGATGACATTAACAATAGTGGAGCACATTTCCTAATGGGGATTGCACCACACAGAAACGTTAAATAAAAATTAAATGCAAAGTATTAATAAAATACAGACAGCAATTCCTCCCTTGGAAACTCCCTGAATCCAAAGTCACTGAATCACAAGTCACACTTGCCGCCGTTCACACTTACGCTCAGGGTACACTCAGCTCGCTCACACTCGCTATGCTGAAGATTTATAGATTTTTTTTCTTTTTCCTCTCAGCAGCAATCCACCTTGCTGTTCAATGCACTTCCAAAAGGACTTGAGCCCCAACGTTTTGTCTACACTTCTTCAGGGGGCGTGCAACACAGTTTTTTTTTACCAGGACCATGTATTATAAGAGCCAATACAAGTCGGTGGGTCCATGTTAAAAACGTACAGCACACAGATGGCATCTGTGCTCCATCTGTATGCTGTACGTGTTTAACATTACAAAGTATACTGGAAAAACACTGATGGTACACTAATGACCCACTAATGACACAGTGATCCAAAACACTGATGACACTACCCAGTACTATTTTTTAAAATTAAGGGGATCTAAGAGTCAGAATGGAACAGGTAGACAAGGCAGTGGAAGTGCTCTGTCCCGCCCCCAGGACTTCCAGACTCATGAGCACATCACTTCTAAGGTAGATTTCTCTGCAACAGATCAGCATTTTTGTTTAATAAGGCTATGATTTTTTTGTGTGATTTCACTTTTTGGTACAGTTTATTAGAGCTAACAACAAATGACCACATGTAGAATTTACATTCACTGGATTTTTTTTCTGTCTCAAGTTAATGAATTGTTTAGAAATGTTTATAGAAATTCCTGTTTCCCAGAGAGTGACTGTAAGCCAAATGAGATAAGACATGTCTTTATTGTATAAGATCGCTGTATGTCGGCTGCTAAATGACATTCTTGTGAGTGCACATGTTTTCTACATTAATGTAAATGGAAGCCTTCTAGTTTGGACATCTTCTTGATTAGAAGGTGCCAGCGTCTTTTTCCTTTCCTTGTGTCCTGCATGCAGAACACGATTCTGCCTCTTCTGAGCTGTGATCCAAGTTCTTGAGTTGTTTCATTTGTTTAATTTTGTGTCAGTCGATCGTTGCAAATTGAGTGCAATCTGACTTTGATCCACAATCAGGCCAGTTTTTCTGCAGGGATGTAACACTTTACAGACCTGACCTCATCTCCTCACAGCTATAGCTTGTAATTTCTTCTGTCTCTACACATCTAAACAACCTAATGCGACACTCCAGTCAACACTGAGCATTTGTCTGTACGTGGGACAAATTGCCCTTCTTATGCCTTGTTTCATTATTTATTATTTATGTGTTATGCTTTGCTTATATAGCACTATCTTATTCCGCAGTGCTATATAGACATTATCATCACTGTCCCAATTGGGGCTCACAGTCTAGGTTCCCTATCAGTATGTCTTTGGAGCGTGGGAGGAAACCGGAGAACCCGGAGGAAACCCACGAAAACACGGGGAGAACATACAAACTCTTTCCAGATGTTGTCCTTGGTGGGATTTGAACCTAGGATCCCATCACTGCAACGCTGCAGTGCTTACCACTGAGCCACCGTGCTGCCTATTTCAATCTGTAACCCCATTCTCTGCTGTCTCAGACTTTGCTATGGATAATAGCAGTAAACGGTCTCAGACATGTCCCCTCCACTACCCTCTGAGAAGTGGGAGTTATCAATGGGATGGGGTTTATCTCAACACTCCAACATTGTCTAATCAGTGCAGATTAGTGTTGAGCATTCCGATACCGCAAGTATCGGGTATCGGCCGATACCGCTAAGTATCGGAATTCCGATACCGAGATCCGATACTTGCCGCATATCGGATACCGGAATCGGAAGTTCCCAGGATTCAAACTGCACAAATTTGTACGAAATCAGCCAATGAGAATGATTCCAAGTGTGGGCACATCCTGTTCAGCATGGAGGGCATGAAACTACTGGCAAGGCTGTGATTGGCTGCTGAAATGATGTCATGATGCAGTTTAAAAGTCGCTGGCGCCATTTTGCGCTCACTCTGCTGTGAATTCAGTTAGTGACAGGACGCTGTTTGCTGACTGAGGGCCAGTTTAGAGATAGCGATTTGCTTCTTTGTGCTTTTCAAAGGCTAATTTAGCAACCGCTGTGTTCACCTACTAATCACCTTGCTTTTGCCTTGTAGCGCTGTTTTCACAGCGATCTGCAAGGTCTGTGTGTGTGTGTGTGTGAGTGCAGCCCACTCTCTAGTCTGAGTGCAGCCATAGGCCATCCATAGCTGGTTGTATTCAGTTCAGGGAGGGTGGTTCATTGCCTCATACTGTTCTTTTTTTTTTTTTCAAGTAGTGTAGTCTGCTGCTCATTTTTTCAAAAAATTCCTATTAGTGTCTTTCCACCCGTCTCCAGCTAACTTGTGGAAAAACACTACATAGGATAACGTAGAGGAGGGTTTTTGGGCCTTGCAGCGCCGTTTACGGCTGTCTGCACGGTCTCCGTGTGACTGCAGCTCGCCCTGTAGTCTGTGAGCAGCCATAGCCTGGTTGTCTCCAGCTCAGGGTTCTTCACTGCGTCATACCGTAAAATCAATTTTCCTTTTGTTTTAAGTAGTGCAGGCTGCTGCACATTTTTTCAAAAAATTCCTATTAGTGTCTTTCCACCTGTCTCCAGCTAACTTGTGGAAAAACACTACATAGGATAACGTAGAGGAGGGTTTTTGGGCCTTGCAGCGCCGTTTACGGCTGTCTGCACGGTCTCCGTGTGACTGCAGCTCTCTCTGTTGTCAGTTCAGCCCCCAAAAAATAAATAATAAAGTTCACCAAAAACACCAGTGACACCACTTTACATTTGTGTAGGCCACATTAGCTCATATTAAAGTCTAGTCCACACTTTAGAAAATTAGTGTTTCTTATAACTGTTAGGAGTTGTTCAGGAATAAGCACACAAAGCCGTTAGTACTTTTCTGCTTATCTTTATCAGTCAACCAAGATGAAGAAGGCAGTGAGTAAGGCACGTGGGCGTGGGCGCAGAGCAGGGAGAGGACGTGGGGATCCTGTGCCTGCTGCGGGCACCGGTGACTCATCAGCACCCACTTTCACCAGGGAACAGTCCTTCATGCGCAGCTTTGTCGCAGAGCGCCGTACACCGCTGCTGCGTGAAGAACAAATTGAAGCCGTTGTCGGATGGATGGCAGCTAATGCATCAACTTCAATTAGTGCCACATCCTCTCAGACACAGAGCACTGGAGAGCAGCCATCTGTCTCTTCACCACCTGCCAAATTGCCCAGGCAGACAGAGATCCTAGGACAGGAGCCGTCTCTACTTCTGTTCTCTGAATCTCTTTGCTTGGACACAGGGGGCCAGCCAAGCAGCATTGGAGAAATGGAAGAAGAGGCAGGGTGTAGTAATGCCCAACCGCTTTTTCTCTCTTCCTCTGAAGAGGTGGGTGGGCCAGTGCCTCCGGTCACCACATCGCAGGACGCATCCGCTGATGACACTCAGGTGCCACTTTCTGGTGCGTGCTCTGCTGCTGAGACTACCCAGGAGGAGCAGTTGGGGGCAGAGGGTAGTGTAGATGATGAGGTCCTTGACCCATCTTGGCGTGAGGGACAGGAAGGTGGTGGGAGCAGCTCTGAGGAAGAGATTCCTCGTACGGCCCAAAGAGGGAGAGGGAGGGGGAAGACTGCGGATCCTGCAGCCTCCACTTTGGCACCCGTTAGGAGCATGTCTCTTCCAAAAGCCAAAAAGGGCGCTCCCAAGACTTGCAGTGCATGGTCCTTTTTTGACACCGTTGCAGATGACATTTGCTATGTCAAATGCAAGGTGTGTCATCACAAAGTCAAAAGAGGGAAAAATGTCAGCAACCTCAATACCTCCAACATGTGGAAACATGTGCGCACCAGGCACGCGGCGGAGTTAGAAAGACACACTGAAGAGCTAGGCCAACCAACAGCGGCAGCTACCACCTCTTCAGCTCGTGTTGCCTCTTCCTCCAGCTCACACGCAGCTGGTTCGGCTTCCTCCCAGGATCGCCGTGGAAGAACCTCTGGCCCTGTTGTCCAGAGACCCACTGTAATTCCACCCGCAGCACCACTTTCCCAGTCATCCACACACTCCCAGCCCAGTGTACAGCCATCGGTAGTACAGGCATGGGAGAAAAGGCGGCCTTTCTCGTCAAACCACCCACGAGCACAGGCTCTGACTGCAGGCATTGCCAAACTTCTGTCACTGGAAATGCTGTCATTCAGGCTGGTGGAGACTGACAGCTTCCGTGACTTGATGTCATTGGCAGTCCCACAGTACAATGTGCCCAGCCGCTTTTACTTCAGCAGGCAAGCCGTCCCTGCCCTGCACAAGCATGTGGAGGGACACATAAAACACGCGCTACTGAACGCCGTCAGTAGCAAGGTCCACCTCACCACCGATGCGTGGACCAGTCAACATGGACAGGGGCGATACGTTTCCCTCACTGCCCATTGGGTTAATGTCGTTGAGCCGGGTACAGATCGTGCGAGTGGCGCAGGACGTGTCCTGCCCACTCCAAGGATTGCAGGAATCCATTCTGTACGCATTGACTCCTCCTCTTACACCAGTTCCTCAGAATCATCGCTGCAGGAGCCGTCACAGTCCACCTCCACATGGACCCGTGATGAACGTTTACCTGTTACGACCGACATGAGCACAGCCGTGGCCAAACGTCAACAGGCCGTCTTGAAATTAATTTCTTTGGGGAATCGAAGCCACACAGCACAGGAGCTGTGGAATGCCATCAAGCAGGAGAGCGATGTGTGGTTTGTGCCAGCGAATCTCCAGCCAGGCATGGTAGTGTGTGATAATGGCCGAAATCTGGTGGCAGCTCTGGGCCTCGGCAACCTCACTCACATCCCATGTCTGGCACGTGCTCAATTTGGTCGTGCAGAGTTTTTTGAGGGACTATCCGGATCTTGATGCACTGCTGCACAAGGTCCGCCTAGAGTGTGCTCACTTGCGGCGTTCCAGCACGGCAAAAGCGCGCATTGCGGCTCTGCAGCGCCGACACCGCCTGCCGGAACATCGCATCATATGTGACCTACCTACCAGGTGGAATTCCACGTTACATATGTTGGAGCGGTTGTGTGAGCAGCAGCAAGCTGTAATGGAGTACCAGCTGCATCAGGCGCAAAGAAGTCGCACTCCGCGCCGTTCAGACTTCACAACCACAGAGTGGGCCACTATGAATGACGTCTGCCAGGTTTTGCGTCCCTTCGATTATTCCACACGGATGGCGAGTGCAGATGATGCACTTGTCAGCGTGACTGTCCCCCTTATCTGCCTGCTTGAAAAATCACTGCAAGCGCTAAGGGATGATGTTGTGGAAGAGGTGGAGGATGAGGATTCACCATTTCCATCATCTTCTGGACAGTCAGCGCCACGTGGTTCCTCACAAACGCATAGGCAGGGGACAGTTTGTGAGGAGGAGTCAATGGAGGAGGAAGACATCCGTCCAGAGGAGGGAGTTACACAATTGTCCAGTACTCAGTGTGTACAGTGAGGGTGGGGTGATGACGAGCGGGCAGAGATCACGCCTCCAGCAGGGGACAGCGTTTCTTGGGCAGTTGGCAGTCTGCAGCACATGGTGGATTACATGCTGCAGTGCCTGAGAAACGACCGCCGCATCGCCCACATTCTCAACATGTCTGATTATTGGGTGTTCACCCTCCTTGATCCTCGCTACCGGGACAACGTAGAAAGCCTCATCACACCGTTGAACCGGGAGCGAAAAATGCGGGAGTACCAAGACACACTGGTGAATTCCATCATCTTCTCCATTCCAAGTGAGAGAAGTGCTGCTAGTGCATTACAAAGCAGCTCAGTGCGTCCAGGCAGTGGTGGAGGCTCTGCACAAAGAGGGAGCAGAAGCAGTGCCTCTGCCCAAGGCAAGACCAGTATGGCCCAACTGTGGCACAGTTTTCTGTGCCCGCCACAAAAGTCTACACCATCACAGACGGCTCCAGTCAGCAGGAGACAACGGTTCCGTCAGATGGTGACAGACTACATGTCTTACCCTCTTGCTGTACTCCCAGACGGCTCTTCACCTTTCAAGTTTTGGGTCTCAAAGCTAGATACATGGCCAGAGCTAAGCCAGTATGCATTGGAGGTGCTGGCTTGCCCTGCGGCTAGTGTATTATCGGAATGCGTCTTTAGTGCTGCAGGTGGTGTACTAACTGACCGTCGCATGCGACTATCCTCCGATAACGTTGACCGGCTTACTTTCCTGAAAATGAACAAGGCCTGGATCTCGCAGAAATTTGCCACTCCTCTTCCTGATTAAATAATTAGGTGACTGTCTACGTTATCCAGGTCTCCTGTTGTGTTCATCTTTCTACCACCTGAACTTAAATTCCTGGGCTCCAACACCGCCAGTTGAGGCTCAGAAGTGCCGTCTGCACAGTCAAAACATACGACCCAGTGTTATTGGGTTTCAGTAACGTCAGCTGATCCCCAGCTGTGTAGCCGGCAATGTGTCCTGCGACCGCCACGCTGACACAACAACTGAAATGTAAGGGAACCTGTCCCCCCCCCCCCCAAGGCGTTTGTTACTGAAAGAGCCACCTTGTGCAGCAGTAAATGCTGCACAAGGAAAAGGTAGCTATTTTTGTTTAGCTCCTTGCACACGCAGAACTTAACACTTATAAAATGTGTCCACTGATACCGTAAAACCATCCCGGAGGTGGGACTTTCCTTCGTAATTTGACGCAGCACAGCTGTCATTCCTACCCCCTTGGCACCGTGCCCCGGCTCCTCAGCGTTGTTTGATTCCGTCCCGGAGCCTGCGCTGTTATGTTATCCCTTGGCCAGGCACACTTAGTGCTGCCCATCTTCTGACATCATTTGGTGTCAGGCTGGCTGCGCCTGTGCGGCCGCGCTGGCCGAGTGCCCGCCTTGCACTGTCTTCTGATTTAATCCCACTGGGGGCCTGAGATCCATGGACATGCGCAGTGCATATCTGAACCTCCGCCTCTCACTCATCTCCCTACGCCTTCTTCAGACTGTGCGCCGTCAGCTGATCCCTAATAGCATGCCACGGCCGTGACGCCGCACAGTCTGAAGAAGCCGTAGGGAGGGGAGTGAGAGGCGAGGATATGCACTGCGCATGGCCACGGATCCCAGGCCCGCGGTGGGATTACATTAAACGACACTGCGAGGCGGGCTCTCGGCCAGCGCGGCCGCACAGGCGCAGCCAGCCTGACACCAAATGATGTCAGAAGATGGGCAGCGCTAAGTGTGCCTGGCCAAGGGATAACATAACAGCGCAGGCTCCGGGACGGAATCAAACAACGCTGAGGAGCCGTGGCACGGCGCCGGGGGGGTAAGAATGACGGCTGTGTTGCGTCATATTACGAAGGAAAGTCCCACCTCCGGGACGGTCTCACGGTTTCAGGGGACACATTTTATAAGTGTTTAGTTCTGTGTTTGCAAGGAGCATAATGAAAAGAGCCACCTTTTCCTTTTGCATCTTTTGTGCTGCACAAGCTGGCTCTTTCAGCTACAAACACCTTGGGGGGGGGGGTTAAAGGTTCCCTTTCGACTTTCTCCAATCAGGCTTCGGCCTACATTGTGTTCCTCTGCTTTTCCTGCTGTCCCTGGGCTCCAACACCGCTAGTTGCCGTCCAGAAGTGCTGTCTGCACTGTCCCAACAGTCGCTCCTCTGTTATTGGGGTTCAGTAACGTCAGCTGTTCCCCAGCTGTGTGTGTGGCAATCCCTCCTATCTCCTCCACCTCCTCCTCCTCCTCCTGTCCCTGGGCTCCAACACCGCTAGTTGCCGTCCAGAAGTGCTGTCCGCACAGTCCCAACAGTCGCTCCTCTGTTATTGGGTTTCAGTAACGTCAGCTGTTCCCCAGCTGTGTGTGTGGCAATCCCTCCTATCTCCTCCACCTCCTCCTCCTCCTCCTGTCCCTGGGCTCCAACACCACTAGTTGCCGTCCAGAAGTGCTGTCCGCACAGTCCCAACAGTCGCTCCTCTGTTATTGGGGTTCAGTAACGTCAGCTGTTCCCCAGCTGTGTGTGTGGCAATCCCTCCTATCTCCTCCTCCACCTCCTCCTCCTCCTCCTGTCCCTGGGCTCCAACACCGCTAGTTGCCGTCCAGAAGTGCTGTCCGCACAGTCCCAACAGTCGCTCCTCTGTTATTGGGGTTCAGTAACGTCAGCTGTTCCCCAGCTGTGTGTGTGGCAATCCCTCCTATCTCCTCCACCTCCTCCTCCTCCTGTCCCTGGGCTCCAACACCGCTAGTTGCTGTCCAGAAGTGCTGTCCGCACAGTCCCAACAGTCCCTCCTCTGTTATTGGGGTTCAGTAACGTCAGCTGTTCCCCAGCTGTGTGTGGCAATCCCTCCTATCTCCTCCACCTCCTCCTCCTGTCCCTGGGCTCCAACACCGCTAGTTGCCGTCCAGAAGTGCTGTCCGCACAGTCCCAACAGTCGTTCCTCTGTTATTGGGGTTCAGTAACGTCAGCTGTTCCCCAGCTGTGTGTGTGGCAATCCCTCCTATCTCCTCCACCTCCTCCTCCTCCTCCTGTCCCTGGGCTCCAACACCGCTAGTTGTTGTCTAGAAGTGCTGTCCGCACAGAGCCAAACACCTCGCCAATGTGTTAGTGGGGTTCAGTAATGCCTGCTGTTCCCCTGCTGTGTATACGGCAACGTGTCATGCGACCGCCACGCAGGCACAACAACTTAAATTTAAGGGAACCTGTCCCCCCCCCCAAGGCGTTTGTTACTGAAAGAGCCACCTTGTGCAGCAGTAATAATGATGCAAAAGGAAAAAGTGGCTCTTTTTGTGGTGCTCCTTGCACACGCTGAACTTGACACTTATGAAATGTGTCCCCTCACACCGTTAAACCGTCCGGTCGGAGGGACTTTCCTTTGTCATGTGACGCAGCACAGCTGTCATTTTTACCCCCTTGGCGCCGTGCGCCGCCTCCTCAGCGTTGTTTGAATCTGTCCCGGAGCCTGCGCTGTTATGTTAGCCCTTGTCCATGCACACATTTTGCGCTGCCCATCTTCTGACATCATTTGGTGTCAGGCTGGCTGCACCTGTGCGGCCGCGCTGGACGAGATCCCGCCTCGTAGTGTCTTCTGATTTAATCCCACTGCGGGCCTGTGATCCATGGACATGCGCAGTGCATATCTTAACCTCCGCCTCTCTCTCATCTCCCTCAGCCTTCTTCAGACTGTGCGCCGTCAGCTGATCCCTAATAGCATGCCACGGCCATGACGCCACACAGTCTGAAGAAGCTGGAAGGAGGGGAGTGAGAGGCAAGGATATGCACTGCGCATGCCCATGGATCACAGGTCCGCAGAGTGATTACATTAGATGACACAGCGAGGCGGGATCTTGGCCAGCGCAGCCGCACAGGCGCAGCCAGCCTGACACCAAATGATGTCAGAAGACGGGCAGCGCAAAATGTGTGCATGGCCAAGGGTGTTATGACCCCAATGGCAGAGGGTCTCAGAAATAATTACTAAGTCTGCAAACACAAAAAACCAGCTCATAGGGCAATGGTAACTGAGCTGACCATATATCTAATCCTAGCACCACAAATAGCAGCAGCCGGGGAACGTGCCTACGTTGGTTCTAGACGTCTCGTGCCAGCCGGAGAACTAACTAACCCTAGAAGGGAAAAGAAAGACCTTTCTTGCCTCCAGAGAAAAGACCCCAAAAGTTGGATACAAGCCCCCAACAAATAATAACGGTGAGGTAAGAGGAAAAGACAAACGTAAAAATGAGCTAGGTATTTAGCAAAGAGAGGCCCACTAGCTAATAGCAGAATATAGTAAGATGACTTATATGGTCAGCAAAAACCCTATCAAAATATCCACGCTGGATATTCAAGAACCCCCGAACCGTCTAACGGCCCGGGGGGAGAACACCAGCTCCCTAGAGCTTCCAGCAAAGACAGGAATCACATTTAGTACAAGCTGGACAAGAATAAGAGCAAAGCAAATAACCAAAAAACAAAGAAGCAGGACTTAGCTTAATTTTGCACGAACCAGGACCAGTAGACAGGAGCAAACAGAAAGGATCTGATTACAACAATGCCAGGCACTGGACTAAGGATCCAAGAAGTTTATATAGCAACACCCCTGGACTAACGACCCAGGTGGGTGCCAAACTGAGGAAAGACAATCCCAGAGTGATATCACTAGTAACCACAAGAGGGAGCCAAAAAGTCTAATTCACAACACAAGGGCTAACCTAACAGCGCAGGCTCCGGGACAGATTCAAACAACGCTGAGGAGGCGGCGCACGGCGCCAAGGGGGTAAGAATGACAGCTGTGCTGCGTCACATGACAAAGGAAAGTTCCACCTACCGGACGGTTTAACGGTGTGAGGGGACACATTTCATAAGTGTTAGGTTCAGCATGTGCAAGGACCATAATTAAAAGAGCTAAGTTTACCTTTTCCAGCATTACTGCTGTACACGATGGCTCTTTCAGCTACAAACGCCTGGGGGGGGTGTTAAAGGTTCCCTTTCAACTTGCTCCAGTGCAGGCTTCAGCCTACACTCTGCTCCTCCTGCTGACCCTGGGCTCTAACACCGCCAGTTGGCGCCCGGAAGTGCTAGCTGCACAGAGACAAACACCAGCCAATGTGTCAGTGGGGTTCAGCACCGCCAGCTGTTCCCCTGCTGTGTAGCCGGCATCGTGTCCTGCAACAGCCACGCAGACACAAGAACTGAAATTGAAGGGAACTTGTCCCCCCTCCCCCAGGCGTTTGTATGTTTCACAGCCACCTTGTACAGCAGTAATGCTGCATGTGTGCAAGGTGGCTCAGAAACTTATTCTCCTTGCACACGTGGAACTGAACACGTCTAAAATGTGTCCTCTGTGACCATTAAACCGTCCCTGAGGTGTGACTTTCCTTTGTAATGACACGCTGCAACCCCCTTGGTAGCGCTGCCCGTCTTCTGGCATCATTGTTTGGCTGGCTGCGCCTCTGCGGCCGCCCTGGCCCACAAAACGCCCCTCGGTGTCTTATTTATTTTGACTGCGAGGGTGTGATTGATGGGCATGAGCAGTGCATATGTTCGCCTGTCCCTCATCTCCTTCGGCCTTCTTCAGAATGTGCGGCTTCATGGCCATGGCATGCGACAAGGGATCAGCTGACGCCGCACAGTCTGAAGCAGGTGTAAGGACCCGAGTGTGAGAGGCGAACATATGTACTGCGCCAGGCCATGAATCCCAGCCCTGCAGTGTTTTAACAATGTAAAGACACTGCGGGGCTGGGATTCATGGTCATCGCGAACCGCACCGGCCAACAAGTAAATGATGTCAGAAGATGGGCAGCGCTAGCAGCGCAAGGCCAAGGGATAACACGACAGCGAAGACTCCTGTGCAGCAAATAACGACGCTCAGGATGCCGCGCCCAGCACCAAGGTGGGATTTTTGACAGCTGTGCTGCGTCTCATTGCAAAGGGAACTCACGCCTCCAAAACAGTTTGACTGCTTAAGGGCCTAAATGTGATACGTGTTTCTTTCTGCGTGTGCAAGGAGCAAAATTAAAAGAGCAACCTTTGACTTGTGCAGCATTACTGCTGCCCAAGCTGTGGCTCTTGTAGTTTGTAACCCCTGAGGGGGGGTTAAAGGTTACCTTTAAAATCGGTTCAATTAGGCTTCGGCCTACACTGTGCTCCACCTGTAGAGCCCGGGCTCCAACACCGCTAGTTGCTGTCCGGAAGTGCTGGCTGCACAGAGCAAAACACCAGCCACTCTGTCAGTGGGGTTCAGCACCGCCAGCTGTTCCCCTGCTGTGTAGCCGGCAACGTGTCCTGCAACAGCCACGCAGACACAAAGCTGCCACCAGTGCAGGCTTCGGCCTACACTCTGCTCCCTCTGCTCCTCCTGCTGACCCTGGGCTCTAACACCGCCAGTTGGGGCCCAGATGTGCTAGCTGCACAGAGAAAAACACCAGCCAATGTGTCAGTGGGGTTCCGCACCGCCAGCTGTTCCCCTGCTGTGTAGCCGGCAACGTGTCCTGCAACAGCTACGCAGACACAAAGCTGCCGCCTGTGCAGGCTTCGGCCCACACTCTGCTCCCTCTCATCCTGCTGACCCTGGGCTCTAACACCGCCAGTTGGGGCCCGGTACTGCTAGCTGCACAGAGAAAAACACCAGCCAATGTGTCAGTGGGGTTCAGCAACGCCAGCTGTTCCCCTGCTGTGTAGCCGGCAACGTGTCCTGCAAATCCACGCAGACACAAGAACTGAAATTGAAGGGAACCTGTCCCCCCTCCCCCAGGTGTTTGTATGTTTTACAGCCACCTTGTACAGCAGTAATGCTGCATGTGTGCAAGTTGGCTCATAAACTTATTCTCCTCGCACATGTGGAACTGAACACGTCTAAATTGTGTCCTCTGTGACCATTTAACCGTCCCGGAGGTGTGACTTTCCTTAGTAATGACACGCAACAACCCCCTTGGTAGCACAGCCCTTCTTCTGACATCATTGTTTGGCTGGCTGCGCCTCTGCGGCCGCCCTGCCCGACACAACGCCCCTCGGTGTCTTATTTATTTTGACTGCGAGGGTGTGATTGACGGGCATGAGCAGTGCATATCTTCGCCAGGCTGTCACTCCGCTCCTTCCGCCTTCTTCAGATGGTGCGGCTTCATGGCCGCGGCATGCGATAAGGGATCAGCTGACGCCGCACAGTCTGTAGCAGGTGTAAGGACACGAGCGAGAGGCGAACATATGTACTGCGCCAGGCCATGAATCCCAGCCCCGCAGTGTGAAACACTGTAAAGACACTGCGGGGATGGGATTCATGGGCATCGCGAACCGCACCAGCCGACATGAAATGATGTCAGAAGACGGGCAGCGCATAGCCAAGGGATAACGCAACAACGCAGACTCCTGTACAGCAAAATGCGATGCTCAGGAGGCCGCGCCAAGCACCAAGTTGTTTTTTTTGCCAGCTGTGCTGCGTCTCATTACAAAGGGAACTCCCGCCTCCAAGACAGATTGACTCTATAAGGGCCAAAATGTTGTACGTGTTTCATTCAGCTTGTGCAAGGAACAAAATTAAAAGAGCAACCTTTGACTTGTGCAGCACTACTGCTGCATAAGGCGTGGCTCTTCTACTTTGTAACACCTGAGGGGGGGGTTAAAGGTTACCTTTAAAATTGGTTCAATTAGGCTTCGGCCTACACTCTGCTCCCCCTGCTGACCCTTTGCTCCAACACCGCTAGTTGGGGCTCTAGGAAGACAAGCTTGAATAGGTCCCCATCCTGGTTCCAGCACCGTCAGCTGGTTCCGGGCAGAGCCTTTGGCTTAGGTGCCTCCCTCTGGGTATCTGAGTTCCACCAACGTCAGGTGGTCCTTGGTAGTGCTTTCAGCACGGGTACCTCCTGCTTAGTAACCGGGTTCCAGTAACGTCAGCTGGTCCTCGGTAGTTCCATTGGCTCTTGGACCTTCGGCTACCCATCCGGGTTCCAGTACCGTCAGCTGGTTCTCGGCAGTGTCTTTTGCTTTTGTACCTTCTGCTCCCCATCCTGGTTCCAGTACAGTCAGCTGGTTCCGGGCAGAGCCTTTGGCTTAGGTGCCTCCCTCTGGGTATCTGAGTTCCACCAATGTCAGGTGGTCCTTGGTAGTGCTTTCAGCACGGGTACCTCCTGCTTAGTAACCGGGTTCCAGTAACGTCAGCTGGTCCTCGGTAGTTCCATTGGCTCTTGGACCTTCGGGTAGCCATCCGAGTTCCAGTTCCATCAGCTGTTTCTCGGCATTTTCTCAGCCTACTTGTACCTTCTGCTACATTTCCAAGTTCAAGACCCTAAAGACGACGACCCGGAACACCACCCCTAAGATGACGACGACACCAGAGACGACAACCACTGAGATGACGACGACCCTGGAGACGATGACCCTGAAGACCACCCCGATGACGACGACCCCGGAGACAACGACCCTGGAGACGACGACGACCTGGAAGACCGAGAAGCAGAAGAACAAGAGGCTGCAGAACAAAGAGCAGAAGAACATTAAGCATAAGACTAAATATCAGAGCAAAAGATATTATCTAAATTATAAGCAGAAGACTAAGCAGTGTATGGGGGTGAGTTCGTTCCTCCTCGTGGTGCCCCTGGATAAAGCCTGATGATGCAGGCCAAACTGAACGCGGACAAATGTAACTGTTTTGTGACAGGCAGAACGGAAGGTGTAATCTTCAAACTTTTATAGATAACAACTACGGGAATGCCTGTCACAAATAAGAATATGATGAAGAAGTTGAATATGAAGAAGATAATAGTAAAATAAAAAGAATATGAACAATGTATGTAACAAAAAAAATAATAGGTAGAAGATGAAGAAGAAGATGAATAAGGTGAAGAAGTTGATGTCAAAGAATCTGATGATGAGGATAATGAAGATGAAAGTGTGGGAGAAGTAAAAAAGGTGAAGGGCGTGGAAGTAGTGAAACATCAATATCTGACAAAATAAAAAAAAAATTAACATAGTCAAAATCTTTCTAACGCCGAACGTCATAAAAAACAAAACAAAATCCTGCTATTCTATTAGATTGGGCTAAACCTCTGTGCCTTTAGTGTCTCCGCCACGTCCCCCAATACATCCTACATTATTCTTAGTTGTTTTCCTTCATGTAGAATGAACCTACAAGTTAAGAAAGGGTTTATTTTAATTCCGATATTTTCGTCCCATTGACTTGCATTGGGATCGGGTATCGGTATCGGATTAGATCCGATACTTTGACGGTATCGGCCGATACTTTCCGATACTGATACTTTCCGATATCGGAAGGTATCGCTCAACACTAATGCAGATATATCAGACTGTAGGACTCGGAGCTTGGTCGGAGCTTGATTGGAGCTTGATCGGAGCTTGATTAGTTTTTCTCAAACATGGGGAGAAAAAAAAATTCCACCTTCTCCTATGTGACAGTCTGTGAAAATTGATCCCAACTTGAATGTCATCCAAGTGCGGTCCAGTTTTTTCTTGGATGCTCGGATGAAAATCAGACTTGTGAATGGCACTAGAGACTATCACAGGTATGAGTGCTAGCCGTGGAAATCATGACTAGCGCACACGAGAACATCGTACGTCTGAGTGAGGCCTTAGTGTTGTAAACTGCAGTAGCTAAGGGGTTACATGGTGATTTTACTTACATGCAGCCATTAGAATAGCAGTTTTGTGTAATTCTAAAGGTAGGGAATGAGTTAATTGCCGGTCTTCAGCAGTGCATTGTGATCTGAATAGGCCGGTTACCATGGAGGGAGGGAAAGCAGCTTAGCAAAAGGGGCAGCCAGTTTGATTGTTCGCAGCCACTCTTCCCCCTCTTCTGTGTACACTCTTCCCCGCACAGTCATTCTGTTCTCACTCCAAAATCCATGCAGTCATCTCTTCTCAAAATCCCAGGATTGTTGACTCCTCAGGTTTTATGTCTCCCACCATTATTTGGTATTACATGGTGACCCAGGACTTTGCATTTTTGTTTTATTTACAATTTTTTTTTTGCTTAACTGGCTTGGAGAATATTTTTAAACCTAGAGAAACGTCGATCTCTTATGGTGGGTATCAGATGGCTTCTGCCCCAAAGAATAACTGAGCGCTACCCAGAGTTGGGTTATTTTTCCACCATGTTGGGTCACTGTAATGACCCATTTACATGTGGCTGCTATAAAAGGATGTGTTTGGGGAAGCACTGGTTCCCAGTACAGGCCATCTAATCTAAGCTCATTTGTGGTGGAATGATTTTTCAGGTGGCGTACAAGTCCTTATCGGCAGCTCATTTTGCCGTGTAAACTGGTGACGTGCTGTCGAAGACATGATGCTATATGGGCATAGTGCAATTGTTATAACAATCGTTCTGTGCGCATGGAGTGTTCATGTCTAAACAAGCCATTAAAGGGCTCTTACCCTCTCCAAGATCCTATCCTGATATGAAGACGGTGCAATATTAATAAGGGGCAACATGGTGGCTCGGTGGTTATCACTTCAACTTTGGAGCTCTGGGGTCCTGAGTTCAAATCCCAAGGACAACATCTTCAAGGAGTTTGTGTGTTCTCCCCGTGTTTGCCTGGGTTGCCCCCACCCTCCAAAGAAATACTGATAGGGGATCTAGATTGTGAGCCCCAGTGGGGACAGTGCCAATAATGACCCTATCCCAATATGTAGTGGGTGTAATAATAATAATATTAGCTAATACCCCCAATTAGAAATGTAATCACGTTTTTTTTTAAACTATATAAAATTTGAGATAGTTGCTATTATTATTACTATTATCTATTGGGGTAGGATCTTAGAGATGGGAATACCCCTTTAATGGCACTATATATGTGGGTAAAATAAAATATTATCAAATTCCTCCAATAAGAAATGTAATGTAGTTCTTCTGATTCACCATGTCGCTTACCCCATGTGCAGGGCGTTGCAGTAGCTTAGGTATCCATGGTTATTATTACACCTACTACATATTGGGATTGGAGCTTGGAGATGGGAATACCGCTTTAAATGACCACTGATTTGCTGGCATGTAGCCAATGAGTGGTGGGTAATGGCCTGCATTGGCACCTCTTAGGCCTCATTAGTATTAGGCACACATCAGTATTTGTATGCCAAAACCAGGAGTGTCTCTAACACACAGAACAGGTGTTAAGCTTTCAATCATAGTTTTTCTCTGCAAGTCCCACTTCTGGCTGTGGTATACGAACACTGATGGAAAATACTAACCAAATACATCACATGTGAATGAGGCCATAGGGACGTAGGCAGGGCCGGTTTTAGACAAAGTGGGGCTCTTGACAAAAGTAGGGCCCCAAATGCTCACATATTGCACATCACACAGAAACATTTCTGTTGTAGTTACATGCTCTGAGTTCAGGCCGTTAAACGACCGCGATTGGCAATAATGAAGTAATTTGCTTATTTCCCGGCCTCTTTACATTGGCTGAGGAAGAAGGATGGAGACAGAACGATCACTAATAGCTCAATCTGTCCCCATACAGTATCGTGTTATCAGCAGCACATCTGTAGTTTTCACCAGGCAATGTGCTGCTGAGAACAATGATTTTTTTTGTTCTAACCAATCCAACCACTTGATGAATAGGCAGCATTTTCCTTGTTTAGTATAATACACCCCATAGTCCTCCATATTGTATAATACACTCCCCATAGTCCTCCATATAGTATAATGTGCCCCATAGTCCTCCATACAGTACAATGCACTCCTCATACTATAATGCACCTTATAGTCCTTCATAAAGTATAATGCATTCCCCATATTCTTCAATATAGTATAATACAGCCCCCACATAGTATAATGCACCCTCATAGTCCTCAATACAGTATGATGCAGCCCCATAGTCCTCAATACAGTATAATACACTCCCCATAGTCCTCCATTTAGTATATATTCACTGTATACTGCCTATAGTATTATGCACTCCCTATAGTCCTCCATTTAGTATAATATTCTCCTCATAGTCCTCCATTTAGTATAATATTCTCCCCATATACTCCCTATAGTATTATGCACTCCCCATAGAGCTCCATTAAGTATAATGCATCCCATAGTCCTCTATATTGTATAATGCACCCCCCATAGCCCTCCATACAGTACAATTCACTCCTCATACTATATTGTACCCTATAGTCCTTCATATAGTATAATGCATTCCCCATAGTTTTCAATATAGTACAATACGGCCCACATATAGTCGTATTGTATAATGCACTCTCCATGCAGTACAATGCACTCCTCATACTATAATGCACCCTATAGTCCTTCATATAGTATAATGCAGCCCCATATAGTCATATAGTATAATACACCCTTATAGTCCTCAATATAGTATAATGCAGCTCTTCCACCCCCCACAGACACACACACAGTATAATGCAGCCATAGAGTCTTGCAGTACTATAAAAAATAAATAGAATACTTCCATCTCCTAGTTCCCCTGCTGCTCTGGCCTCTTCAGCGCGTCTTGGCAGTGTGTCAGAGGGGATTGATGGGGAGCGTCATCTGATGCTCCCTCTTCCATCATGGCTTTTAACTGTATCGGCGTCTGCATTGAACATGCGATGGCGGGGGTGAGGGAGGTGCATAGGTCTGTGGTCTGTCTGAGGCCATTGAGATCTGTCATACGATGGATCTCACCTGTATATTAAATCTGCTTGTGTTTTATCAGTTGGAGCCCTTACATTTCATTAAAGAGTGCACGGTGTTTCAGTGGATATAGGTTTTTTACCCATGGGGAACGAGCCATGATTGTTTCTCCATTAGTCATTATCATTAGGACTACTCCTGCTACTCACCATGTTTTTTTCGTTCCATGTGGGAAAACTGATCACACGTGGACCAGTGTAAATCAATATTTTAGTTGGTCTACATGTAAAAATGTTTTTGTGCACAGCCTGTGTGGAAAAAAATTGCAACATGGGCTAATCTGATCTGTTGTATTTGATAAAACTTGACTATGTATGATGATTACCATCTCTGTGGCTTCTGTTTATAATGGATCCATTGCCGTTAATAAATTAGGACGTTTTTATTTGATAGTTTTGTTTTTATACTTAAATAATTACAAAATTATATGGAGCGCCCCCACGTTAAGGGCAATGGGGTACTCGGTACCGGGTCCCCCTGTCATGGTTCTGGGGATGTCACGGTGGCCCGACCCAGTCCGTGGCCCTTCTCAGGGGCGTCCAATTAAAGGTAAAGTTTGTCTGGTGTTTGTGACGCCACCTGTGGTGTTCGGTCAGGGTGACCGACGCTGCTTAGGGGTCCGCTGGGGTGATGGAATGGCAGTCAGATGGTATACCTTCCCACAGGTGAAGTATGTCCCCAGGGCTTCCCAGATGTGTAGGTGGTGATGGTGGACGTCGTAAGGCACAGTGAATAACGAGGACACAAAGGTTGCAGTCTCTTTACCTTTTACTGAAGACTTCAGCGTCCACAGTCCAAAGCACAGATCACAGGGCTGGCTGAATCCGGCCGGTCCGAAGGCACATCCAGAGTTCCCTTTGCAGGTGGAAATCAGTAGCCTTCCTACTAGCGCCTGTGTGTTGTAGTACTTCCCTGCTGAGCACCACGGGATAGTCCTCACAACTTTCGTGAATGTTTCTGATGTTCTCTCTCTGTCCCCCAGATGGTATGGATAGGACGACCCGTATGACGGGGTAGGCCTGGAGCTTATTTATAGGGACCCTAGAGACGCCCCTCTCCCACAATTTGCCTCCGTTGTCTTCATAGGTACTAAGGTCGGGCAGCCAACTTGGAATTAACTGTCCCGCCAGTCTCTGAAGTAATGCGTAGAGTCAGTACTCCCTCGGTGTTCCGGGCACAGGCTACGCACCTCGGAAGGAGGCTGCCGATCTCGGGGCAGAACTCCTCCCGGTATTATCTCCTTGTGCTGTGACTTCGTTTCTCACTCTCCACAATACCCTTCGCTTCGTGTCCTTTCTTAGGATGCTGCCGCAATGGGTGCAGGCGCAGCTCCGTGGCGTTCTATCTCTTGCTAGGCCTCTGTCAGGATCCCACCCCTAACAGATCCTCTCTGGGTCGAACCCAGGCAGCTTCTGACTCCCTTCCTATCCAACCCACCAGTTTTACCCGTGTGTGAGGAGTGCCCTAATAGATAGAAGCAAGGCTCCCCCTGGTGGACTGGAGTGTGAAGTGTAGTGTGTGACTGTGATACCTGGCAAGGTGAACTCCGTTAGTACCATCAGACGTAATATCACTCCCCCTGGTGGAAGAATGACATTACTGCAGCAACCAGGACTCTAGGGCGCTGCATATACATTGCAAAACAGGCATATGGATGGCAATCCTTTCTTTTTTTTCTGGATGAAAAATAGATGAGTTTTCTTAAGCTCTTGTGAACTTAAAGGGGGTTGTCTACCATTGGGGACTATTTTTTATTTTTTTATTTAAATGCAAGTATTTATGATTACAAAAAAAACATTTTTACAATTGGTTTTCTTTAAAAAAAAAAAGTAATGAACAGTTTGCCTGCAGTAGCCTCTGTGTTGCTCTGTTTATTACTGGCTGCAGAAGGAGTTAACTGAGAACCTGTCAGTGAATTCATTGGCTTCACTGGAGAGTTTGTATCTGTCATTTTCTAAATTCCTCTCAGCTGGTTAATTAAACCCAATTGCAAAAGTCAATATTTGTAAAACCAAATACATTTATTTAGGTAAATAAATAAATTCTCCCCAAAGGTGCACAACACTGTAATCTGCAGCAAGAGGGTTTTCTGTTTGTAATAGATGGGACCAATTAGTTAAAAGGATAATCCACTACTTGTACAACCCCTTTTCAATCCCTAAAACACCTATACTCCCATCCGGTGACTGCGCTGTTCCATCGGTGACTGCGCTGTTCCAGCGGTGACAGCGTTGTCGGCACTGGCTCTCCCTGGGATCACTTGACATTATGTCACGCTATTCCTGTGACCGATCAGTGCTGACTTCACACTCTCCGCTTTTGGACAAATCGCATAAATCTGGAGGAGATGAAAGCTGCTGTGATTCATCCTAAGTCTGGGAGAGTGAATCCAGTGCTGATCCGCTGCAGGGATTGTGTGACATAATAATGTCACGTGATCCCCGGTAGAGCCAGTGCCGACCCTTCTAGAATGGCTCCGGACTGGAAGTATAGGTAAGTAACCTATGGAATGAGTAGTGGACAACCCCTTGAAGGTGTGGGAATGCTGCCATAGTCATGTATTTAGTTATATGATGTATTTCCTCCACTGTGAGATGTGTGGCTAGCAGAACCCTTCGGGGGCAATAGTAGGTGGTAGAACCCTTCGGGGGTAATAGTAGGTGGTAGAACCCTTTGGGGGCAATAGTAGGTGGTAGAACCCTTCGGGGGTAATAGTAGGTGGTAGAACCCTTTGGGGGCAATAGTAGGTGGTAGAACCCTTCGGGGGTAATAGTAGGTGTCACCAGTGGGTTTTGACCTGCAATGTAGAACGGAGTTGTGATCTCTCCGGTCACTACTGTACAGCACTGCGGAATATGTTGGCATTATACAAGCAACAGGAAAATTACGTTGAGGGTTTGTTGCGTAACAACGACATGAGTGGGCAGTGACTAATGGAGCATGATACCCCAAGCACTTGAATAATTTTACGGAGCTGGGATTTTTTTTTTATTATAATTTATACAAATTGCATCATAAGAGGCGACTAACAAGGTGTGATGTGTGTGACTCATGTATTTCACGTCTTGTGATGCCGTAATGTCCTCCTTCCTGAATCTCCACCTTTCTGTTCTCCTCATCCTCTCAGATCTCCACCTGCAGACTGGCTCCGTGAGCTGTCATGAGCGCTGTGATGTCCTTTGTGTGCACAGTACATGTAAGCCGGCTTTTATGTAAGTGCACCAGTCACTTCTGGAGGTTACTCTCTTGTTCTCTTCTATTTTTTGTTTCAATTACTTTGTTATTTTTATTATCTCTTGTATGAATTTTTGTGCATTGGAAAGTTTGACAAACTTGACTGTAAAAGTGTATTTCTCTCTTTATCTGCGCAGAATAGTGAGCAGTCGGCAGGGATGGAAGCATGAGATGATGTGTGACAAGTGACCGGGCAGGATATCACCCAGGCGCAGCCATGCCTGCTTCCAGCCCTCGATAAGCTGCACATGTTTTTGGGAGGCGGGAGCCGGTTCTCTTACCTTGCCCCAGCTGTCCACTTCTCACGGCAGATGCAGGCGTACAATGTGAATCAGACAAACACACCACAGCCGCCTGGAGAGAGCAGCAGCTCGGGTCTATCTGTTGTGCCGTGAAATCTGGGAACTAAAGGGAAAGCGAGGAAGCCGGACTCGATTACAATGCCATCCAAAGGGAAGTATCTCATAAAGGACAACGAGGACTGGATGATTGAGCATTCGCTTTATGAGAAGTACCAGTGCATCAGCCAGCACTATCCTCTGCTGCTCATCCTGCTGTTTGTGGTGGTAACGGCTTGTGTGACACTCATCGTCCTCTTCTTTACCACCAACGACGTGAGTAAACTTTCTTTGAGTTCTTAAACTTTTGGTTTAGCACACTTGTAGGGGTCTTAAGTGTGTTTCCATAAAGTTAATACAATTGTTTTATTAAACAAAAAGGCGCTAATGTTATTTTCTATGTATCTCCGCATCGTGCCGGGTTCAGATGGGCAAATTTCACGGTCCTCTTTACGGACCTCATTGCCTGGACTGACGTCAGGTCTACCAAGCTGAACTTACAGCCTCCTAGACCCACATACGAGTCTGTATATTCAGGTCAGGAGACTCGCGGACAGTCTGGGCATTGCATCCTATACATGGACCATGAAATGTGCCCATCGGCACCCGGCCTTGTAGTTTAATATCACCGTACGGAGATACTGAACTTTATGCCGAGTCCTCCTGTGTTCTTCTCTATGTTAGGGCCACCGTCAGACATCTCTAGTGGCGGCTTCTCTGATTTCAGACTGACAATCCTTTGTTTTCCCAGACATGCTGGATCCTTAACTCCTCCAAAAATCAATTGTCCTGGTCCGCTATACACAAGAGTGTTGGCCGAACCGTCAATCAGCGGGTTCAGCCAACATTAGTCTGTTTATGGGGTAAGCCTTGTGGGCAGGGAGCGCAAACAAGATCTTCTATCACTGTCCGGTGCTTGTTCGTCATTGATACAATCATATGATCGCTTATTGTTTGTGTGATATCCCATTGTGTAACGTGAGCAATCGAAATTCTGAAAAAATAAAACGATATTGTACATTTCATAAATATTTCTGGCTTTTGAAAGCTAAACCCATGCTGGATATTTACTAGTCTGCACTCATAGAATAGCCTGTTCACCATGACAGACCCCGGTAAGCTACTGTAAGCCCATAGAACGATCTATGATAGATCGCTCAGTGCCCAAAGGTTGTCATAGTTCTCGGCAGCACGAGTCCTACTTCTACAGGTTGATGTGCTTCCAAGAACAAAGATATTTTTTTGGCGCTCCATAAAAGATAGTTTTAGCCAATGTGCGAGTGTTTTGCTTCATCAGATGTTTGGCAGCCTGTTTACACGGGCAAATTATTGTGAAACGAGCGTCCCTAAGAACACTTGTTCATGATTAATCTTTCATAATTTTCACCATAATGGCTCGTTCAGACTGGCCGACCCGTGATTGTTCAATGGTCCGGTCAACCATGTTTCCGATGTGCACAGATCGACCACATTGTGCACCTAGGATGTAATTGTTCTCGACAATGCAGGTCCTGTTTACACAGGACGATGTGCTGCCGAGGAGGATGATTTTTAAGCAAGCTTAAAATTGAGTTTTACCTGACGAGCGGGTGTTTTTCCTCATTTTTCTGCTGATTGGCAGCCTGTTAACACTGGCTGATTTATCAGGATATAAGCGTTCCTTGCTCCCAAGAATTGGGAATAGGCTGCCAATCGCACTTGTTTATTGGTACAATGACTTTTATCATTGTTCTCGGCAGCACATTGTCCTATATAAACAGGAGATGTGCTTCCTAGGACAATGACACTCGTATGTGCACAGGATAATTGTTAAAGCAATCGTTCTGTGCACATAACGTGCAATCATCCAGTCTAGACAAGCTGTTTACTGACCGCTGATTGGCTTTTATGTAGCCGTTCAGCAGTCATTTAATGGCCGCAAGTGTGTAGTCGAAGTGCAGACTCCATCCATTATGTGGAGCTATAACAATGAGGTCACAGTCACCATTTTTGGTTTGGAGTTTACAGCTGCTACACTGTATATATGGTCTTTTTCTTTATGTATATAGTTGTTCTTAAAAGTGCAGGTGGCCACACATTGCCTTTTTTGCAGCAGTTTTTTATACAAATTTTCAGCCATATTTCACAGTAACAGCAAAGTCTGAGATTTCAGAAATCTCATTCACACACCTTGTTTTTTTTTCCCTCTCTGTTTTGTGAAAGAGCTGCTTTTTTTGCAAAATGGAGCATGCCACTTCTTTCAGCGTTTTTCATTGTTTTTCACTCATTGAAAGCAGTGGGCGGTGCAAAAGAACGCTGCAGAAAAATGCAGGCATCAAGCTTTGCTTCGTTTTTGGTGTCAAAACCTGATGAAGTTAGATCAGTTTATTTTTTTGTGCACTAAACTTCATTAGCATGCACAACAAAAATGCCACTAAAAACACGGCAAACCTGCTGTTTTGACGTTGCTTCTTTACTGCCAAGAGAGCAGAGAAAAACACAGGAAAAAAACACGACGTGCGAACATAGCCTTAGAGTGACTGCAGACTTGTACCCTGTGTGACTGTAGAGGTGTGCGCACACTACACGCTGTGAGGATTCTCCGGTACCTGCGTGCCCGTAAGTATGTGATTTGCATACATGCGAGCAGCTGCAGACTAGCTGTGCACGGCCTCTCTTAATGCAAGTGTATTGGGCGAGGCCGGACACGTCTAATCAGAATGTGGCCAGAAGTGTACAAACCGCATACCTGCAGTCACATGACGTCCCGCTCCTGACTCCGGCATTGCGTGCACCGTGAGGCTTCACAACACTTCATCACATAGCGTGATTATAAACATAAGGATGAATGACCTCGGGGAGATCAAAACATCCAACACCGCGGAGACACCATCACGTGTTTCTCAACGCAGTGATCCAGAACACTGCCCCCATCCCTTAAGGGAAATATGCAAATGCATGTAGAGAAGCCGCGGAGACACCATCACGTGTTTCTCAGCGCAAGGAATGAATAGCCAGGTCTTTCACTGGGAAGGAACAACCACGGGAAGGGCAGCATCCAATAAAGGAAAACCACCTATGCCAAAACATGGTATCCATCCATAGACAGCTGTTTCGGGGTATTTGCCCCTCATCAGTGTGGAGTAGGAAACTGGCTATTAGGAGCAGTGCCTGGTGAAAGGACTATAAACATAAGGATGAATGACCTCGGGGAGATCAAAACATCCAACACCGCGGAGACACCATCACGTGTTTCTCAACGCAGTGATCCAGAACACTGCCCCCATCCCTAAAGGGAAATTAGCCAGTTTCCTACTCCACACTGATGAGGGGCAAATACCCCAAAACAACTGTCTGTGGATGGATACCATGTTTTGGCATAGGTGGTTTTCCTTTATTGGATGCTGCCCTTCCCGTGGTTGTTCCTTCCCGGTGAAAGACCTGGCTATTCATTGCTTGCGTTAACACGTGATGGTGTCTCCGCAGCTTTTCTACATGCATAGCGTGATTATAGACTTGTACCTCAAGGCTGGACATCCCTTTAATGTGGATAAACATAATGGCGGCACCAAACAGTCGATGAGCAACTTGTTTGGTGGTCGCTTAATAGCCTGTTTAACAATTCACACTGAGTGATCAATAATAAATTGTTCGGTGCACACATGCTGTCATTGTTCTCAACAGCACATGACCTGTTTACACAGGACGATGTGCTGCCGAGAATGATGATCTTTTGTTCACCTCAAGGCGGTTGCTCATTCATCGGGTGATCAGCAGCATGCCTAGGACGACTCGTTCACCGTAATGTGGCAGTGTGGGATAACTGAAGCTGCTGTACTGCAGACATCTTACAGCTCAGCTTCTGGATCCTCGTAAATATCTTTTAGAGCAGATCTTCTGCACCTGTTTCAGACAAATTGTGGCGCTAGGCAAAATCAAGTGTGGAAACAAAAGCTGTACCAACAACAGTGCCCTTAATCCGTGCAGACAGTGGTGTGTAGAGAGCTGCAGCGCTGATCACTGGCGTCTTCAGGGGGCAATCACATAGGTATAACGCCATTATATACCATTACTACTGTACAAGTGGTAACTATTACCTTCATTGTGTTATTGAAGAAATACATACAAAGATCAATACTACAATAATGCTACTATACAAGGCCCAATTAATACCGCCACATCATGAGCTCCACCATTACCACGGCCAGGTGACTAAGTAATACCGCAATGCTATTACTGAATAAGTAGCACTATGCAAGGACCATTATTACTGCCGTACAGTAAGATACAGCAATAGATCCTGAGCCTAGGCAGGATAACTTTTCCCATCGCTTCCATATGGCCCAGACGGCCATGAATATTGCTCCCAGCCACAATGTGTACATGTATAGTCAGTTGCCCATACGCTGCATCCTCTGTAATATTTTGTGACCTAAATAAACACCCCGTCCCGCTGACACCCCTAGTTCTGTGCCTGATGTGGCCCCATTTTTTATATATATATATATATATATATATATATATATCACTAAAAAGCAAAAAAACTGAGCGGCACTGACCCATAATCCAACTTGAACCAGGACTCTTTGTGGGGATAACAGACGTAACTCCTTAATGCGCCATAACATGTGATCTCTGGTGCTCCTTCATAGAAAAAAAGTCTTTAATCCATGCAATCCTTATAAGAACAAAATGATGAGGGCACTCACCGGTCTTCAGTAAAATCACTTCTTTATTAACAACGATACATCCAGAATAAAGTTATGGCCGGGGGAGAGAGAGCCGAAGCTCGTGTGAGCAGAGGAGGACGACGGCCGTTTCGCGCTTGTCCTGCGCTTCTACGGGCCCGTAGAAGCGCAGGACAAGCGCGAAACGGCCGTCGTCCTCCTCTGCTCACACGAGCTTCGGCTCTCTCTCCCCCGGCCATAACTTTATTCTGGATGTATCGTTGTTAATAAAGAAGTGATTTTACTGAAGACCGGTGAGTGCCCTCATCATTTTGTTCTTATAAGGATTATATATATATATATATATATATATATATATATATATATATACATATATATACACTCACCGGCCACTTTATTAGGTACACCTGTCCAACTTCTTGTTAACACTTAATTTCTAATCAGCCAATCACATGGCGGCAACTCAGTGCATTTAGGCATGTAGACATGGTCAAGACAATCTCCTGCAGTTCAAACCGAGCATCAGTATGGGGAAGAAAGGTGATTTGAGTGCCTTTGAACGTGGCATGGTTGTTGGTGCCAGAAGGGCTGGTCTGAGTATTTCAGAAACTGCTGATCTACTGGGATTTTCACGCACAACCATCTCTAGGGTTTACAGAGAATGGTCCGAAAAAGAAAAAAAATCCAGTGAGCGGCAGTTCTGTGGGCGGAAATGCCTTGTTGATGCCAGAGGTCAGAGGAGAATGGGCAGACTGGTTCGAGCTGATAGAAAGGCAACAGTGACTCAAATCGCCACCCGTTACAACCAAGGTAGGCCTAAGAGCATCTCTGAACGCACAGTGCGTCGAACTTTGAGGCAGATGGGCTACAGCAGCAGAAGACCACACCGGGTACCACTCCTTTCAGCTAAGAACAGGAAACTGAGGCTACAATTTGTACAAGCTCATCGAAATTGGACAGTAGAAGATTGGAAAAACGTTGCTTGGTCTGATGAGTCTCGATTTCTGCTGCGACATTCGGATGGTAGGGTCAGAATTTGGCGTAAACAACATGAAAGCATGGATCCATCCTGCCTTGTATGGAGCATCTTTGGGATGTGCAGCCGACAAATCTGCGGCAACTGTGTGATGCCATCATGTCAATATGGACCAAAATCTCTGAGGAATGCTTCCAGCACCTTGTTGAATCTATGCCACGAAGAATTGAGGCAGTTCTGAAGGCAAAAGGGGGTCCAACCCGTTACTAGCATGTTGTACCTAATAAAGTGGCCGGTGAGTGTATATATATATAATATATAAAATATATATATATATATATATATATATATATATATATATATATATTTCTAAAAAAAAAAAAAATATATATATATATATATATATATATATATATATATATACTCAGTAATGGTGGTGGGATAACTATAATTACCCTCTGTAAAGTAGTAAGGTTAGGTGACCGATACTGCCCCAATATATTGAGGTGGTGTACAACTCCTTTAACTACGGTCACATCTGAATTTTTAGTTTATAGTGTCATTTTTATAATTTTATCAGTGTTTTTATACCAAGCATAACCCTAAAAACAAACAAACAAACAAACAAAAAACCTTACACATAATTATATGTGATGTACATGAATGAGAGCAAAGTATAAATGTGACATTTCTGGCTCTCTGGAAAGCATTTAATATGACCTCAGTGGTCTTTCTTTGATAGAAGTGAAGCTTTTCCTTTAATTTAGGTGCTGTCACTTTTATAGTGAGTGTCTGGTCTCGTTCCTCAAAACTATTGCATCAAATTATCACTACTACTGTGCGATTACTGAAACGCTGCCAAACTGGGCAGTTCAGACATGAGTTGTAAGTACTAATTATACACTTCTCCTAGATCACCTGTATGTGTAAAGTTAAACCTAGAAATAATTACACAGCGGTATTCCCAGAAGTAACAGCTGATTGTGAAGCGGCATGGTGTTGTTGGTGATAAACAGATATCATGACTGAGCTGTGAACAGAGCCTAGTAAATCCGAACTAACTACTGTTTTCATATGCATACTTCCCCTGTGATTCAATATTATGTTGTTGTTTGCCATCATACATTGCTTTGTTTTAATCATTAAAATGGGTTTTATCAAGTTCTTAAATTGCTTTATTTAGATGGACATGATAAAATAAGCAAGTTTGCCTTTAACTTGCTTTTTCTATCTGCTGTTTTTCTCCTGCAATGAGAGCTTTTATCTTTCATGGTGTACAGCTGGTTTCCATGGAGCTTGGCCTGCAGGTCTCCTAATCTTGATGTCTCAGTTATGTGCTTGGTAAAATGCCTTGTTACCTCTGTGTAAACATAATGATAGTAATGTAGACAAATCACTGATAGATGAATGTGCTACAGCAGGACTTGTGCTGGGATTTATAGTTCTAATAAAGGCCACGTTCACGCGTTCAGTATTTTACATCAGTGTTTGTAAGCCAAAACCAGGAGTGGATGAAAAATACAGAAGTGGTGATGTGTTTTTATTATAATTTTCCTCTGACTGTTCCACTCCTGATTTTGGAGAAGAAATACTGTCCAAATGCTGATTTTATGAATGTGGCTTAATACTACAGCTGTGCTACTCACCAGATCTGTCACTCAAGCACTGAGCCCGCCCTGTCAGAAACCAAGAGGTAAGGAGACTGTAAGGATACTGTACTGCTCTTAGCTGCTCAAGAGAAAACTTAAGAACACACCTTTAACGTCAACGGTTGATCATTTTTGCAAATAAATGACCATTATGTAAAAGAAAAAAAATGGAGTAATACTGACCTTACCTGTAATTTTGGTTACAACCCTCATGCTTATGAGTGTTTCTCCATTTTTTTCCCACTTTCATCTGTTTACAGAAAAATGTGGAAATCCTTTTATAAAAGAGCGGATTTATAATTCTGGCACACAACAGTGCTAATAAACACTCGGTGTACACTAGTACATTGACAAGACCATGAGTCATACTTTTTATGATGCAGAGAAACGATTCTTCAAAAGATCTCATTAAAGCAATTGACACCTTACAGTGGGTTGGATTTAAAGGGGTATTTTCTAGAAGTTATCCAATATCCATGGGCTAGCTGACAACTTCCTTATTACTGGGGGTCCGACCACTGGGATCTTCACAGATTACAAGAATGGGGGCTCCGACAGATGAAGCGGTGGTCGATCATGTGCACTGACGCTCTATTCATTCTTATGGGAGTGCCAAACACCAGCCGGGCACAGCGGTCGGACCCCCAGCATTCAGGAAATTAAATTAATTGTATTTATTATATGATGTAAAACCTTCTTCTACACTCGGATAAATCAAAGTTATTACGGTATTATAAGATATAAAATAAATGTAGAAGTATTCTTTTATAAGTTACTTACAATTACAATCCCCATCCCTCTGGTGGTCTCCAGCAGGAGTAGAAGTGATGATATCCCATGCTTCTGTCAGTGACTGAATGGTTGAGACGTCACTAATTCCAGCACTATTGGAGACCACTGGAGATCGGGGAATTCTGATGGTAGGCTCTTTAGGCAGGGGTTACATGGTGACTTTGGTCGTGACACATTTCATATGGCCAAAGGTTGCAATATATGAAAACGAATGTAGTCATTTTGCAAAGCTCAAGCTCCCCAGACACACTGATTTCTTGTTCCTTTGCGTATTTGTCGCAGAAACTGATCAAAATACTAACACATTTATGGTTGGTATGTTGCAGTGTAGCATCAACACACTGCGCCTTTAGCCAACCAACACCAGTAGCAAGCAAAATAGCTTTATATCTCCAGCCGTGGGAATAAAGAAAAAGGAAATGTCATTATAAATACATTCCTAGATGCCATTAATTGGCAAATTGCATTTGTTTAGTATAGGGAGGTAATTGCCTAGGTAGATGATCACTAGTACTATAATGATGGGACCGGTGTCCGTGAGCATGTGCAGCGGGAAGATCACCTGGACATACCCTATTCCACGTACGAGCCATGCCAGGTCACAGGAGCCGAGCTTCCCGCTGCACATGCTCACAGGCACCGGTCCTATCATTCTGGTACTAGTGATTGCCTAGCTAGACTATGACTAGTACTATAATCATGGGACCGGTGCCTGTGAGCATGTGCAGCGGGAAGTTCAGCTGCTGTGACCCGGACATAGCTTGTATGTGGTATAAGGTATGTCCGGGTCACAGCAGCCGAGCTTCCTGCTGCACATGCTCACAGGCACCGGTTCTATCATTCTAGTACTAGTGATTGCCTAGGTAGACTACGACTAGTACTATAATGATGGGACCAGTGCCTGTGACCATGTGCAGCAGGAAGTTCAGCTGCTGTGACCCGGACATAGCTTGTACGTGGTATAGGGTATGTCCGGGTCACAGCAGCCGAGCTTCCCGCTGCACATGCTCACAGGCACCGGTCCTATCATTCTAGTATTAGTGATTGCCTAGGTAGACTACGACTAGTACTATAATCATGGGACCGGTGCCTGTGAGCATGTGCAGTGGGAAGTTCAGCTGCTGTGACCCGGACATAGCTTGTACGTGGTATAAGGTATGTCCGGGTTACAGCAGCTGAATTTCCCGCTGCACATGCTCACAGGCACCGATCCTATCATTCTAGTACTAGTGATTGCCTAGGTAGACTACGACTAGTACTATAATGATGGGACCGGTGCCTGTGAGCATGTGCAGTGGGAAGCTCGGCTGCTGTGACCCACATGGCTCGTACATAGTATAGGGTATGTCCGGGTGATCTTCCCGCTGCACGTGCTCACGGGCATCGGTCCCATCATTATAGTACTACAGTTATGACCTCCCTAGACTAAAAGAGTGTCATTTCCTAATTAAAGTCATCTAGGAATTTACTTATAATGTCCCTTTCTATTGGCAGAGACCCCCTTTACAGACAGACTGCTCACACTCCAACAACACATTGCCGCTCAGTGTTGCCGAGAAGCTGATTTATATTTGTATAATTTAGTATTTCTTGTTTACAATAAATATAAAGAGATTTTTGTGAAATATGACATGGTCTTTAAATGTTCCTCCTCATACCAAGCATTAGTGAGCTCGTCGATGAGTTTAGGCAGCATGTAAAGATTTAATTGCAGTTTTGTAGCACCTGTAATCGTGTTTTGGCAACCCTGTGGTTGTCAGGCTCCGGTGAAGGGCAGGGCGCTCACATGGCCTAGATCCTCCGGTCACAGGAGCTGCTAACAATGCTCACGCACTATGACATGTCGCTGCATACTAATGGTTGGCAAGGGGCATAGATTGTAAGCTCCTTGTGTGTATTACATTTAGCATCATACATACATTGCTAATCTGACCTGCGTCACAATACCTATAAATGGTTGTTATTACCTTCTGTAATAGCCAATATATTAGCATGTTGTAGGTGGGTGACTTCTATGGGGTGAATAATATATGTAGACTCGCCCTATTTTCGTTCTGTTTATTCAAAGTTTGCCCTCAAAATTGTGTGTTGATTTATATTCTCACAATGTCTTTAGGATATGTTAACAAAGTTTGGAAATGCAGCGGATTTACCATCCGGATTTTGCAGACAGAAAATCCATTGAGTATTAAAAGACTAGTATTTATAAAACCTCATTCATACTCTGGATAGAGGATCTGCATGGTACGGTGTCGGCACGGGGCGCAGACAGATGGCAGCACTTCCTGCTTGTCAGTCTGAGCGCTGCTGGACTGGTATTCCCTCTAACAGTGCGGAGTGAGCGCCCAGATTGACATGCAGGCAGCACCCCGATCAGTCTGCGCTCCGCACTAGCGGGGTCTAGGGAGAAACATCAGGACGCAATTGTAGCGCCCCCACGGCCGCAGGGTTGAGGGGTACCCGTACCGGGCCTCTGACTCTCGGTCCTGGGGTTGTCACGGTGGCTAGACCCGGTCCGTGACCCTGCTGAGGGGCGCCCAATGAAAGGAGTGGGTGGTGATGATGTAGTGGTGCGGTGCAGGTCCAGAAAAATAACGAGGACACCAGGTTGCAGTCTCTTTACCTCTTTACTGAAGGCTTCGAGGTAGTCAATCCAGAGCACTGTTAACAGGGCTGTCTAAGACCGGCCGGTCCGAAGGCACATTAGGAGTTCCCTTGACAGGTGAGAATCAGCGTCTACCTGCTAGCGCCTATGTGTTGTAGTCCTTCCCTGCTGAGCACCCCGGGATAGTCCTCACAACTGCTTCTGTCTGTCTCTGATGTTCGTTCTCTCTCCGTCCCCCAGGTGATATGGCTAGGACGCACCCGTATGACAGGGTAGGCCTGGAGTTCTTCCGGGACTCGAGTCGCCCCTCTCCCACAGCTGCCTCCGTTGTCTGCTTAGGTGTTTAAGTGAGACAGCCAACCTATAATTGGCTGTCCTGCCGTGGTTTGAAGTAATGCTTAAAGTCTCTTACTTTCTCGGCGTTCCGGCCACCGACTGTTTGCGCCTCAGAAGGATGTTGCCTCGATCTTACAGCACGACTCCTTCTGGTCCTATTGCCTCTTTGCTGTATTCCCGTTGCTCACTTGTTGCGTTGTTCTCTTAGGAATCTGCCAGGATCCCATCCCTGACAGGTCCTCTCTCTAGCTCTTCCCAGTTACTTCTCCCTGTCTTGTTGTCCAACCCCCAGTTTTACCAGAGTGTGAGGAGTGGCCTACTAGATAGAACCACCCCCCTGGTGGCCAGAGTGTGAAGTGTAGTGTGTGATACCTGGTCAGGTGAACTCCTTTAGTGCAATCAGACGCAACATCACTCCCCTTAGCGGCAGAGCGACGTTACTGCAACGACCAGGACTCTGGGGCGCTGCACAATGGCTGCAACTTATCCAAAGTATTAGGCAAGCCTGACTTCTGATTTATAGGAATAAGTGGCTTGTGCCTGAGAGGTCGCTTTAGGGCCTAGTACAAGTGATAAGCAGGTACATCTATGTCAGACTGCTCTGTCAGCAGCGGAGAGCGGTTATCATGCACAGATTTTGTTCCTTTGTAGCCTTTAACTATATAGTGGCTTCCCCTTGTGAGGGCAGATTTATTTCTCCCATGTTGTGAGTACATCATGTCTGGTGCCTGTCTGGTGTGAGAGATGCACAGGTGGTTTGCCTCGGTTTTCTCACATCTAGTGTTTGGGCTTGCACTGACTTCAGCCATTTGTTCAGAAGTAGTATGTCCACTACTTTTATTGATGATCTGAAAGGTTATGTTGTGATTTTCCAGGAAATATAAAGTTATTGCTAATAGTAGCTCTGCTTTGGGGCTTTTAGGATTTTGTATTATTTAGAATTGTTAGTATCTGACAACAATTCATTCCACCACTCTCTTTTTGCATTTGGTGTGTTTTTCTTCAGGAATATAGACAAATGCTCTGTGACCAAAACACTAGTGTTTTCCTCTTGGCTTCTCTCCATGCCACAGGTCATATAGTTTTTTCTGCTGCTCTGGAGAAGAGTCCATTTTATAAATAAGTTGCTGTCATTGCGTCTTCAGCTCAATATTTTTCAGTAGTAGGCCAGAATCTGATATCATTCATCTGATCATTTCAGGTAAGGTTCTATTCTTACTTTCCAGCTGCTCCGTTTTGCTCTTGTGTGTATGGGACTGTCTTTTGATGCCTATTTTATGTTCTTAGTCTTCTATTTGGTGTCCTGTGATTTCACCTCCTTTATAAATTTCAAATATGAGGGATATCTGTGGAAATGTGTTGCTGGTCTTTATTACATAGTCTATTTAGTTTAACTAAAACTTGTTTTGTTTTTCATTCTGTATGTGACTGTGTATTTTGAAAAGCCTTCCATAAAGATCAGTGTATACCAGTTTCCTCCAGGTGTAGGCAGTTTAATTAAGCCACACACACATGACTGTGTATTAGGTCAAACAGTTGTGAAGCTCTGATGGTTAGGTAGTGGTGCCTTGGTAGCCATGAACTTAGAAGTCAGGATTCACATTTTTCAGTATTCAGGCAAGTGGATACCGTAAGATCATTTGTCAAGTTACTTTTTTTCAGTTCTTTATTGCTTTTGGATCTTTGTGACCCAGGCGTCCATTCCATGTGTGGATGCAGTCATTTTGTCCATCTATGCTGAGTAGTACCTGCTCCTTAGCTGTATGAAGATAATATACTGTAAATGTTTGACATTAGGGATCACCCTCTTTCCGTTTAGGATTTTAGGATGGCACACACATCACCTTAGAAATCTGTGAGTCCTTCAGCTGTCATGCTCTTTATAGATCGCAGTCCATCTAGACTGGGAACATACAACACTTCTTTTACTGGCTAAATTTATGCCTTTTTCTGGAGAATATGAGGTCTCCATATCCAGTACCTTCTGCATTTATTCTGTGTCTCTTACCTAGGTTGTCAGGGGCCCATAACCAATATCAGTTTTCAACAGACTTAATTGGCACAAAGACATTGTGTGTGAGACAATGATTGATCTTTGGTGGGAATGAAACAATCTGTATCTTCATAATACAGCCTTTATGAAAGAACTAAAATGGACAACCACTTAGATGTCACACAATATAGTATTAACAAACTCTAGCACAATTTGCTGTCTAGGCAAGATAGTTCCTGCAGCATAAGTCTCCAGCTGTTGTATGCTCCAACTTATACAGTCTTTTATGTAAGGACTGACTATCACAAGAAGCTCTCTCCGTTTTTGTGGATCATACTCTGGCACTCAAGTCTGAGGCTATGCTAAATTTTGATTGCCCAAGGAAGTTGAACATATTTAATGGATTATAAACTGACGTGGCTATGTGAATGTGCCCCAATAGAGGCGTCGGATGCCACTAGGTAGACATTCAGGATGATGGATGCGTTGCATCTTAAATTCTGCCCTATGGTGCAGGGTCAGCTTCTAGGTCACTGCTCTGTCGGACTAGAAGCAGGAAGCCGGTTACAGGTTTTTCGCAGTCTATACTATATTGTGTTATCGAAAATACTGGTCAACAACTTGTAGTACGTGCAGTGCACATTTGGGAGACTTATCGGTGCTATTTGCACTAGTTTTCTACTTAAAAAAGAAACTTGTAAATTTAGACGTCCATGTATCATTGTGACTGTGAAATGCAGAGTTGCCGCTTATCTTCTGACCCAAACGCAACCGGCTTATAGGTATATTGGAACCAGGAGACCTGCAGACAGTCCGTGCAGTCCGGTCTATACTAAACCATGATACACGGATGTCTGATCTTCTGCCTAAGGCCATTCAGGCGTTCTTTTTTCATGTACATGTTCTATCAGTGATTTTCATGAATGTAATACGTATCCATTATTATTCTTTATAGCTCTTCACGTGTCCGTATTTTTTTGTGGACCATGTATCTGCAAAAAAAAAAAATCATGGACACGCTGATTTAGATCGGAGTCATGGATCTGTGAAAATCATGGACAGCACATGGATGGCATCAGTCCTTGTGCTATCCATGAATAACATTGAAATAGACGTTTTGTAATTTATATAGTTTTTGGTGCAAAAAAATTACTGATGAAATTGCCTAAAAACTAATGAAAATCTGATGAATAGCACTGTTGAAAATCAAGTCATTTTTTCCTGACATGAATAATCTCTGACAGCTGAGCACGTTTTTATTGCAAGGACGCCGTCTACAGTGTAGAATTGCTGTGGGGTCACAATTTTATGGATTTACTGTTTTGAGCAATTGCTGAATGTTTTTAAAATCTAATCTTGCCAAAGCTGACATTTGTTGGATTATCCTGACACCATCTTTTCTTTTTTTTTTTTTTTCTCCCCAGAATCCCACTAAACATCTTGTCTTCATAATCACAGTATTCGTGGCCTTGGTGATATTCTGCGCTCTCTACGTTTTGGTTTACACAGAATCATTTGGACGAAAGTGGCTGCAAGTGTTTTCCCTTGTGATCTACGCCTGCCTCCTGTCTATCGGATATGTATTAATTTATGATCCAAGCAATGTCCAAACATGGGACCAGGTAATGCCGATGTATTCACTGTGGATTCTTCCTGTATCACTATGAAAATAGAAGTTAGATTTTCTAGCTAATCATTGAGATTTCCAGATCATTAAAGGGGTGCTATAGTTTTTGGAGGTTTTTTTTTTTGATCAAAGGACCGTTTGAAAAATCAGCTCTTTGTATAGTGTCCTGCTGATGAGATCTAATCCGTCTGCCATGCCACCGCAATAATGAATGTCTTGGGTGAGAGGCTATACATTAATGGAGCTTCCCAGTCTTCATCATACCACTAAATTTGTTAAAAATGATGTAATAGGTGTGGATTCCTCCGCAGCGCAGCTGCTGCGAGAACCGTCCGCCACTTATATCACTTTTCCCCACATGGTAGCAAGACCGTAACCAGGAGGAGTAGAAGAGTGTCAGGTCACACGTTTGTCCTGCTGAGGATTTCTACGTCTTGGCACTAAGGATGCCAAACCTTGAGTATCAGCGCTGTGCCCAACTCTTTGCCCTCGCCCTAGATGTATAATGTGGCGGTAGGGTGCACGCACAACCTGCCTCTTGATTTGCCTCCTGCTCTCCGAAGTCTTCCAGCCAAAAGAGAACCAAGGTACATCATGGTCACAAGTCCCCTGTTTTGGCAATCATTGGGGGTCCCATTGGCGGAATCCAGATCTTGTGATAATCCATGGATATTGAAATAACACTTTAAATCATAATGCTCTAATAGGGGTTGTCAGTAGCGCGCTATGGATGTACTACACTTACCAGCATGCAAAGTGAAATAGTATGCTAATATAATAAGAATTTATTTATTTTACCATTAAATTAGCTTTTTTCCTGTTTCTTGGAAGTAACCTGTTTATATAATGCAATATTGATGAAGTTTTAAAGGAAATGTCAGAAGTGGGAGAGAAGATGTGACTCGGGTGCACTGTAATGTCTCTGTAACGCTCTGCTAGAAAACAAAGAGGCGTTGTCAGCAAGGAGGGAGATGAAGCGCTCAGGTGTCCGGTCTGAGCGCGAGGATGGTGCAGCTGCATCCACATATACAAAGGGACCTAGTGTGCAAGAAGCAAAATGGCAGATAACCTTTACTTACAAAGCTCCCTGCAGAGAAAACCTTAAAATCTACTCGTAAAGGAATGTATACCGTCAAAACCATGTTATTGTGACTCCTGCATCTGAAGGGGGGATTGGAGAGTAGCAGATTTGCATCAGGTTTCAATATTTACAAATCCTATCCGGATGTTTTCCGTGTGGAGTAAAGATCATGTTGTGTTTTATCTTAGATTATTCTCTGCAGGAATGCAGCGGATTGTGAAAATGGGGTATGTAATGATCACCCGAACGCAGGGCTGACTACACACCGTTTGTTTGTAGTCTGTAACCAAAGGAACGCAAAAGCACAATTGGCACACAAGCTTTCCTCTGCCACCAGCATATGCCCCCCACGAAACGTGGTGGCCACACAATGGGGCTGCAACGTGCCTTTGTTTTCTCAAAAACTCAGTCATTCTGCTTCAATGGGAATCACAGTGATCTGATCCAGATATTGCCCGGTATCAGGCCATGATCCCAAAAACGCTGAATTATATTCCGCTGGTGTCTGCACCAAAATATATGATGGCATTATTGCTTTTTTTTTTGCAGTTTCCCATTTTTTTATGCATTTAGGGGAACATTTGTTGCAGCATGTTTTACAGACTGTAGGAAAAAATATGCACCAAAAATGCAGGGTTCGCTGGTGTCTTTAAAGCCACTGTGTGCATGAGTTTTCATGAAATCACATCCGCTTTGCTTGAACTGTTAAATGCAGCAGATTTTCTGCACAAAAAATAAACCCAGAGCATTTACTCTACATGGAAACATGACTGAAGGGTATATTCACACGGGAATCTGCTCAGAAACTCCACTGTCACAGGACCAGCATTGTGGATGAGACTCTGATATCTCATACTTGTGCTGCAGAGAAAATGTGCTGCAGAAAATCGCCTATGCTGTCAATTATTAATGCATAGTATGTCCATTTGCTGTGGGCTTCACCATCTGCAATGTGGAGTGTGAAACCTGCAGCATTTCCACAAAGATCTGCAGCAGTTTTTGCAGCTTCCTTTAGGCCCAGGTGCCTTTTTAGACCAGTTTTCCCAGGCTGATTAAAGCTCTTCATATACGTTGGATAGATATTGGCTAGTATCCCTTTACCTTAGTCGATGCGCGGCAATTGACAATCACCGGTCAGAGCCTTGTTTACACAGGCAGACTGTGCTTCTCGCGTGCGCTGAACAGTCTGTAATTATTTAAGATGCATAGGTTGTCATAGTTCTCGACAGCACATTAGTGTTTACACAGGATAACGGGCTTCTGAGAACAATGATTTTGAAGCAAGCTTAAGAATTACTGTATTTTACCGGAGGTAAGGAGATGTGGCTAACTTTCGCGATCTGTATACGGTCTATAACCATGGAAGCTCTGTAGCATGCGGTCCATAGATGGAAGGTCTGTAAAATGCGGCCCATAGATGGAAGGTCTGTATCATGCGGTCCATAGATGGAAGGTCTGTAGCATGCGGTCTATAGATGGAAGCTCTGTAGCATGCGGTCCATAGATGGAAGGTCTGTAAAATGCGGCCCATAGATGGAAGGTCTGTATCATGCGGTCCATAGATGGAAGGTCTGTAGCATGCGGTCCATAGATGGAAGGTCTGTAAAATGCAGCCCATAGATGGAAGGTCTGTAGCATGCGGCCCATAGATGGAAGGTCTGTAAAATGCGGCCCATAGATGGAAGGTCTGTAAAATGCGGCCCATAGATGGAAGGTCTGTATCATGCGGTCCATAGATGGAAGGTCTGTAGCATGCGGTCTATAGATGGAAGGTCTGTAGCATGCGGTCCATAGATGGAAGGTCTGTAAAATGCAGCCCATAGATGGAAGGTCTGTAGCATGCGGCCCATAGATGGAAGGTCTGTAGCATGCGGCCCATAGATGGAAGGTCTGTAAAATGCGGCCCATAGATGGAAGGTCTGTAGCATGCGGCCCATAGATGGAAGGTCTGTAGCATGCGGCCCAAAGATGGAAGGTCTGTAGCATGTGGCCCATAGATGGAAGGTCTGTACCATGCGGCCCATAGATGGAAGGTCTGTAGCATGCGGCCCATAGATGGAAGGTCTGTAGCATGCGGCCCAAAGATGGAAGGTCTGTAGCATGCTGCCCATAGATGGAAGGTCTGTAACATGCGGCCCATAGATGGAAGGTCTTTAACATGCGGCCCAAAGATGGAAGGCCTGTAACATGCGGCCCATAGATGGAAGGTCTGTAGCATGCGGCCCATAGATGGAAGGTCTGTAGCATGCGGCCCATAGATAGAAGGTCTGTAGCATGCGGCCCAAAGATGGAAGGTCTGTAGCATGCTGCCCATAGATGGAAGGTCTGTAACATGCGGCCCATAGATGGAAGGTCTTTAACATGCGGCCCAAAGATGGAAGGCCTGTAACATGCGGCCCATAGATGGAAGGTCTGTAGCATGCGGCCCATAGATGGAAGGTCTGTAGCATGCGGCCCATAGATGGAAGTTCTGTAGCATGCAGTCCATAGATTGGGCAGCTTCACTATACCCTGATCCTGCCATGTTACGTGGTTCGGAAAGCAGATGTTGCAGGTCTGATATGCTAGTGCTCGTGGCCCGGTCTAGCTTCCCTTCTGTGTAAATGGTGCAGAAGAGGGAACTAGCTTAAAAATACCCAAACTTCTGCTTACTGATATGACCAATACATGTCAGCCTGGACTAATTCCAATACCCAGTCTAGCAAAAAAAGAAATGGAGCATTGGCCTCACGTATGTGCAACGCAGATGATTTACACATACCTGATTTATAGTAAAGGGGAAATAAATCGGCTGCATTGTTATCAGGGGAATTGGACGCTTTCTTTCTAAATGGATTTTTGGCTGGCCAGATCAGACCTTTGTTCAGTTTCAGACAGGCTCCGCACTGGATTGTATCCCTTGCCAGAAAGTCTTGTTCCCCGCAGACTCGATAAATATTTAATAGGTATCAGAATAACAAGCTGCTGGCATCATTCCCTGTCCTGGGGAACTTGGGGAATAATCAGTGGGCACTTGTTCACATTGGAACAAAATGGACGAATTCCAATTCCACAAAGTCTTTAACAATATGATTATAAGTCACATTTATAGAGCAAACTGCTTATTAGATAATGACCAAGACCTAGCCGGCCACCTTTAGGGACGTTTCTGTTTTCTCTTTTAAATGTATGTGTCTGGACTAAAATTAATTTTTGTAATTGATTTTCATTAAAAAATGTTGCCATTTATAACCTCCGTGTTCTGTCTATTGCTGGCTGCAGAATGAGCTAACTGAGAATCTATCAGTCAGCTTGATGGTCCGTCAAGGGGTTTTCTCCTTCATAGCATTTCCCAGTGAGAGAGGTGAGAAATGACTGATCACATGGGTCTGACACCATGGATTCCCAGTAATCACGAGAATGGAGGTCCACAAGTACAAGTTGTGAATGACGTGCTCTGCACGTGTGCGACCAACACTCCATTCATGGAACTAACAAACCCGGGTTTAAGTACTACCTGACTGCCTCAGTCAGCCCCCTAGATGTGAATGGAGCAGTTGTACAAGAGATTTCAGAATTGTTTAATTCACTTTGCTGGTGCTGTAAAATGCTGGGTCTCTCCACCTCCCCCAAAGACGCAGCATGTGTATGAGCTTAGTGGAATGGGTAAGGGGTTGGAAATGTTCTTTTATAATTTTGAGGCTTTATTATTATAATTATTTATACAAATAATATTATATATAATAAATATATTAATATATATTAATAAATATATTCTAAATGTATCATTATAATATATTTTGTCCAGGAGGTGGAAGTAGCTAGGATATGTGCTGTGACCCCTTCGTTTTTTAGGATCAGTGGGTGTCTCAGAAGTAGGACCGCCGCTGGTTATAAAGCGATGGCATACATTAGTATGATGTGCCGTCACTTTATAAGATGGGAATAATCCTAGAAAGTTGATTTACTTTTATGGTGCAATAATGAAGCCCAACTAACAAAACCTGAGTTAAAATGAAGCTGAATTAATGCATATGAATTAATGAATGAATGAATTAAGCATTGTACGTGTCCTTTCAAACAAAAAAAAACATGGTCTTGATGTAGTAATCCACCACAACGAGTTAAAAATGCTTTTGGTGTGTCTATTATATATAGAAAAAACTGTCCCAATCCCTCTGTCTCTACTGCCAGAGGATTGCACCTGACAACAGGCAGTGGGCAGCAAGTTACACAAGAGACACCTAATGGGAGTTTTGTTTTCTTTTTCCGTGAGGGGTAGGGGGCAAATAAGACAGTTTTTTTAACAATGAGATAATTAAGGAAATGAGATTAAATTGTCTAAAAGTGCAGTGATTAGTTAATGTTTTATGAATTTGTCCTTGTGGGTGTGAATGAAATAAGATTTCCTTACCTTCTGCCTGCCTTCTTCAGGTGCCCTTCTTCCTGTTTATAACGTTCTCCGTGTACACCATGCTGCCCCTGGGGATGCGGGCCTGCCTGATTATCAGCATCATCTCTGGACTGTCCCACATCGTTGTTATCAGTATCACCGTCATGATGTCCTCAAGCACCCGTGACACCGTTGCATTCGAGGTAATGTCATTGATCACGACCAGAAAGACACAGGTGATAAATATCAGACCTCACGGTGTGACAACGTCTTATTCTAAACCATGTAATATGTTCCTTTTTTACTTCCCGTATATGTTTTCACACAATCTGACCTCACCGATCGCATGCTACTACTTATCAGTTGCCACAAAATAAGTCTCTGGAAATCCCGTAGCGTCAGGATTTGGTCAGTTTGCATCATTGTGGCCGCAGCAGCTTACGGCTCATTGCTTCATGTATTCTGATATTATGGCAATACTGCCATCTTTGGTAAAATGAAATGTCCTAAGGCTAAAATCTCCATGTTCTCTATGCTAGTGGATGATGGCCAGTGACTGATTGTGGCGTGGGTGATGACGATGGCCTAATTAATGATGGCCGGTGTGCAGAAATAAACCCATCACTTGTAAAGAATGAAAACGTGATGGAACTACTGCAGAACAGATGTGGTGGGGCCATTTCCATGGTCTAGGTCAATATAATCCTTAGAGATAAAAGTTTATTAATGGTGCAATAAAAATATAGTAGTAATAAAAACATGCAGCATAAGCAAATATATTAACATGAAGCTGGTGTCCTATGTCCATGTTTCATGGTCCCCGTATGGATTGGCGCAAGGCTCCTGAGCCGGACATTAGGCAGATAAACACGTATTTGTGATACCGACATAACTCTAATAGGCAATAATAAATGCGCCTTGTGCTATATGGAAAAAATAAATAGTAGTGTCATCTGGCTAATGGAGCAGCTTATTCAGAAGTCTGCATACGGCGTCATTTCACGCCAAACCTTCCCATGGATTGCATGGCAGAGATGACCCGTAAATTCCTTTTTGTTCTCCTCATTGCCTGCACTGTATTGTTCTCCCATAGATTACAGACAGTCTGGTAGCCGGGACGTTGAGCCGATTAGCTAGAACTGTGAGTCAGGCTGCAAAATGAGTCTCCAAAGCCATGCTCCATGATCTCATATCCTCCACAGACAAGCTCCTGGTGCGCCACTGAGGTCACTGCCATAAGCAGACAACTACACCTATTGTATCGCCAGGACCACTGTATGCCACTAGCGTAGTCTGGCGCCTTAATACAGAGTGTGTGATACTTCTTATACTAAGGCCAAGTTCACATGACCGTAGATTCTATCACTCCAGAGATTGTGCTAATGACACTCTGATCTGAGCTTGCTCAGTGTCAGCATGTTTTGATTTGATTCTCTCGGATGACAACATTGGAGCACACTGAGTCAACGATGAATAACAAAATTGCTCAATCTTCTCCATTGTGTGAAAACAGACTGCACTCAGATGTCATCAGAGTGCAGTCCGATGTTTTCCACACAGGCATAGACTTGAATTGATGAGTGACATCCATTTCAGAGTGAAATCTCAGCATGCTGCAATTTTTTCACAAGCCGATTCTGTCAGTGAAAAAAATCGGTCATCAGCACTTCCCCATTGAATAACATTGGGCCGAGTGCTAGCATTTATATGCTCCTGTGACTCTGGCCTTACTCTAAGGCTGGCCATACATATTAGATGTCTGTCGGACAAACAGTGCTGTGGCTAACTGCACTCTCAGCCAACTCTCCCACACACAGGAGCACTCGTTCGGCTGAGCCCACCTATGTTCTCTACGAGAAAGCCACCGACTGACATGGCTTATCTTAGAGAGAACAATGCCACCGGCAGTCCAAAATTGGACATGGACAATCACCATTTTCTCCGACGATTAGTTGGCCATTGCCTCATACACGTCAACAGCTAAACCCCATGATATCGTCGGGTTCAGCCGACGTTAGTCTGTTGTGTATGGAGGCCTTAAATTCTTCATTGAACTTAATACACTTGTATTTTTCACAATTTTAACATACTGGAATCCTAACATGATTGAAGTATGGCTGCATTGTAGTTGTATTATAGCATGGCGACATGTTATTGTGTTATGTTAGAAGAAGGCAAAAGAAAACCGATTCCAAAAGAGAAGGGTTAGCTTCATAATGTCTCTATAATCTGCCCTGGTCTTGTGCTTATGAACATTGATGGAAGAACATCTGCAAAGTGAGTATTGCAGTGGATATAAAGCAAAGGATCCACAGTGTTTGATTCATGTAGGTCCAGCCACTGAGACCTCACCAATCACCAGAACTTGTGGGCTCATGATCTAGTCAAAATCTCTGACTGTTGGCGATCGCCGAGTGCCGGGCTGACTCAACCAGTCCTATGAAGAGCGCTTAGAACATTGGCGCACAACTGGCCGTACATTCAGCTACAAGGCTCCTGTTCTGGCTACTGGTAGAGGTCAGTGCAGCGCCCCAGAGTCCTGGTCATTGCAGTACTGTTGCTCCACCACTAAGGGGGGCTATGGTACGTCTGATGGCACTGAAGGAGTTCACCTGACCAGGTATCACAGACACCAATACACTTCACAGTCTGGCCTCCAGGGGGAGCTAAGGGTGCTATGCATTAGGCCACTCCTCACAATCTGGTAAAACTGGGGATTAGATAGGAAGTTAGACAGAAAGCTGACTGGGTTGGAACCAGGCAACATCCTGTGGCAGAGGGTGTTGCAGGGGAAGATTCAGGGGGGTCTCTGTCAGGGGTGGGATCCTGACAGGGGCCTAGCGAACAGGAAAGAACGTTACGGGACCACGCCTGCACTTCATTGCGGCGGTACCCCAAGAAAGGACAAGAAGCAAGGTTTATTGCGAAGAGTGAGAAACGAGATCATAGCAACAAGGAGAAAACACCAGTAGCAGTCGTGCTGTAAGATCGAGGCAACATCCTACTGAGGCGCGTAGCCGGTGGCCGGAACGCCGAGGAAGTATTGGCTCCAAGCCTTACTTCAAACCAACGGCAGGACAGTCAGTTGTAGGCGGGCTGTCTCACCTAAATCACCTAAGCAGACAAAGGGGGCAATTGTGGGAGAGGGGCGACTCTAGGGTCCCGGAAGAACTCCAGGCCTACCCGTCATACGGGTGCGTCCTAGCCATATCATCTGGGGGACGGAGAAGAACATCAGAATCAGTTGTGAGGGAACATCAGAAACAGACACAACAGTTGTGAGGACTATCCCGTGGTGCTCAGCAGGGAAGGACTACAACACACAGGCGCTAGAAGGTAGGCACAGATTTCCACCTGCAAAGGGAACTCTGGAGGTGCCATCGGACCGGCCGGTCTCAGCCCTGTTAACCGTACTCTGGATTGAGGATCCTGAAGCCTTCAGTAAAGAGGTAAAGAGACTGCAACCCTGTGTCCTCGTTATTCACCGCGACCTGCACCACACCTTATCATCCTCAACTTTCATTGGACGCCCCTTAGCAGGGTCACGGACCGGGTCTAGCCACTGTGACATGTAGAAAAGCCGCGGAGACACCATCACGTGTTTCTCAACGCAAGCAATGAATAGCCAGGTCTTTCACCGGGAAGGAACAACCACGGGAAGGGCAGCATCCAATAAAGGAAAACCACCTATGCCAAAACATGGTATCCATCCACAGACAGCTGTTTCGGGGTATTTGCCCCTCATCAGTGTGGAGTAGGAAACTGGCTATTAGGAGCAGTGCCTAGTGAAAAGGCTATGAAGATAAGGATGAATGACCTCGGAGAGATCAAAACATCCAACACCGCGGAGACACCATAATGTGTGATAATGTGGCATAGGTGGTTTTCCTTTATTGGATGCTGCCCTTCCCGTGGTTGTTCCTTCCCGGTGAAAGACCTGGCTATTCATTGCTTGCGTTGAGAAACACGTGATGGTGTCTCCGCGGCTTTTCTACATGCATTTGCATATTTCCCATAAGGGATGGGGGCAGTGTTCTGGATCACTGCGTTGAGAAACACGTGATGGTGTCTCCGCGGTGTTGGATGTTTTGATCTCTCTGAGGTCATTCATCCTTATGTTCATAGCCACCGTGACAATCCCCGAACTGAGACAGAGAGGCCCGGTACCGGGTACCCCTCGGCCCTGCGACAGTCGGGGCGCTCCATCTCCGGAGTCTGACCCCCACCATTCTAGTAGCTACTGCTTTTTTTTGAGGATAGGTGTAGTAACTGGAATTCCCCTTATATGTAAATATATAAGAAATTAATTACATTTACTGCACTAAAAGTTTTACAATTAAAATAATAATGAGGACAAAAAGCAGCACTGGAAGGCAAAATTACACGTAAGAGAAGGTACAAGCCCTCGAGGGACTTGATCCGTAAGTCCCACGCAAAGAAGAGTATGGAAGATGGTGGCAACACTTCATAAGCAATGTGTCATGTTTAGTATGGCTGAAAACAAAGGTCATATTGCTTTTGAACTGCTGTCTTCGTCTTCCATACTGTAGATCAGTGTTCCCCAAGTCCGGTCCTCAAGAGCCACCAACAGGTCATGTTTTGAGGATTTCCTTAGTATTGCACAGGTCATTGAATGCTTGCCTGTCCAGGTGATGCAATTATCACCTGTGCAATACTAAGGAAATCCTGAAAACATGACCTCTTGGTGGCTCTTGAGGACCGGACTTGGGGAATACTGCTGTAGATGTAAGGTGCTGGAAGGAGATAGTCATGGACAAGCTGCTGCTCCATAACACCCTGGCACTTTACAGGAAAATAGTGTCCTAGCAGGGCCGTATTTAGAGTTTCTGTTGCCCTAGGCACTTTTAGTGCTGCCTCCCCCTTTGGTGAGTATGACACTATCGGCAGTGACTTTGGCAAGAATCGCTGATGTGAAAGTCGCCTTTTGCAGCAGATCCGGCAGTTTTTCTGCATGTGCTGCGTAACGGATCACTTACAGCAACACTGCGTTCGGCCTCATTCATTCCCTATGGGATTTGCTGCACTTTGCCATGATCTGGCAAATGCGGTACCATACCTCCCAACTTTTGAAGGGAAGGAGGTATAAAGCTTGTGGCGCACGTAGTGCGCCGCGGCAAATTTTAGGCCACGCCTCTGACCACACCCATTTCACAACTAGTCACACCCATATCCACGTCCCAACCATAGCCATTTAGCACTGCTGATCACACTGTTTTATATACAATAATTATAAACAAAAAAATATGGCCACAGTGCTCCATACTGTATAACGGCCACACATGATGCTCAATACTGTATAATGGCCATTGGCCACACATGATGCTCCATACTGTATAACGGCCACACATGATGCTCCACACTGTATAATGGCCACACATGATGCTCCATACTGTATAATGGCCACACATGATGCTCCATACTGTATAATGGCCACACATGATGCACCATACTGTATAATGGCCACACATGATGCTCCATCCTGTATAACGGCTACACATGATGCTCAATACTGTATTATGGCCACACACAGTTCTCTATACTGTATAATGACCCCCCCTCCTGTATGCATGGCTCATATTCGCCTCCCTGTATGCATGGCTCATATTCCCCCCCCCCGTATGCATGGCTCATATTCACCCCCCTACTGTATGCATGGCTCATATTAACCCCCCTTCTGTATGCATGGCTCACATTAACCCCCCTTCTGTATGCATGGCTCATATTAACCCCCCTTGTGTATGCATGGCTCATATTAACCCCCCCCCCCCTTCTGTATGCATGGCTCATATTCACCCCCCTACTGTATGCAAGGCTCATATTAACCCCCCTTCTGTATGCATGGCTCATATTAACCCCTCTTCTGTATGCATGGCTCATATTAACCCCCCTTCTGTATGCATGGCTCATATTAACCCCCCTTCTGTATGCATGGCTCATATTAACCCCCCTTCTGTATGCATGGCTCATATTCACCCCCCTTCTGTATGCATGGCTCATATTCACCCCCCTACTGTATGCATGGCTCATATTAACCCCACTACTGTATGCATGGCTCATATTAACCCCCCTTCTGTATGCATGGCTCATATTAACCCCCCTTCTGTATGCATGGCTCATATTAACCCCCCTTCTGTATGCATGGCTCATATTCACCCCCCTTCTGTATGCATGGCTCATATTAACCCCCCTTCTGTATGCATGGCTCATATTAACCCCCCTTCTGTATGCATGGCTCATATTAACCCCCCTTGTGTATGCATGGCTCATATTAACCCCCCTTCTGTATGCATGGCTCATATTCACCCCCCTACTGTATGCAAGGCTCATATTAACCCCCCTTCTGTATGCATGGCTCATATTAACCCCTCTTCTGTATGCATGGCTCATATTAACCCCCCTTCTGTATGCATGGCTCATATTAACCCCCCTTCTGTATGCATGGCTCATATTAACCCCCCTTCTGTATGCATGGCTCATATTAACCCCCCTTGTGTATGCATGGCTCATATTAACCCCCCCCCCCCCTTCTGTATGCATGGCTCATATTCACCCCCCTACTGTATGCAAGGCTCATATTAACCCCCCTTCTGTATGCATGGCTCATATTAACCCCTCTTCTGTATGCATGGCTCATATTAACCCCCCTTCTGTATGCATGGCTCATATTAACCCCCCTTCTGTATGCATGGCTCATATTAACCCCCCTTCTGTATGCATGGCTCATATTCACCCCCCTTCTGTATGCATGACTCATATTCACCCCCCTACTGTATGCATGGCTCATATTAACCCCACTACTGTATGCATGGCTCATATTAACCCCCCTTCTGTATGCATGGCTCATATTAACCCCCCTTCTGTATGCATGGCTCATATTAACCCCCCTTCTGTATGCATGGCTCATATTCACCCCCCTTCTGTATGCATGGCTCATATTAACCCCCCTTCTGTATGCATGGCTCATATTAACCCCCCTTCTGTATGCATGGCTCATATTAACCCCCCTTGTGTATGCATGGCTCATATTAACCCCCCTTCTGTATGCATGGCTCATATTCACCCCCCTACTGTATGCAAGGCTCATATTAACCCCCCTTCTGTATGCATGGCTCATATTAACCCCTCTTCTGTATGCATGGCTCATATTAACCCCCCTTCTGTATGCATGGCTCATATTAACCCCCCCTCAGTATGCATGGCTCATATTAACCCCCCCTCTGTATGCATGGCTCATATTAACCCCCCCCCCCTCTGTATGCATGGCTCATATTAACCCCCCCTCTGTATCCATGGCTCATATTAACCCCCCCCCCTCTGTATGCATGGCTCATATTAACCCCCCACCCCCCCGTATGCATGGCTCATATCCCACCCCCCATCTTGAATGGCGCGGCTTGCCGTCCTCCTTCTTCCCCCCTCCCCTGTCCCCCCCCATCCCTCAGTCATACTCACCTGTTCCTCCCCGAACGGCCGCGACGTCCCTCTGGCTGTCCCGACTCCCGGCGCGCTGCACCTTCTTCCTGCGTGAGCGGTCAGGTGATACCGCTCTGCTAATTAAGGTCATGAATATGCGCATATTCATGACCTTAATTAGCAGAGCGGTATCACCTGACCGCTCATTCAGGAAGAGCTCCAGACGCCGAGACCAGGCATCGCTGGAGCAGGTGAGTATCGTCTTCAAGGGGGGAGGCGGGGGGGGGGCGGGTCGGGAGGTGACCCAGCTTTAAAAAAATAAAAAATAAATAAAAAAAACACCAAACCTTGCTCAGGTGCCGCCCCCCTGCAGTGTCCCCGCCCTAGGCATGTGCCCTCACGTGCCTAGTGGCAAATACGGCCCTGTGTCCTAGTCTCAGTGAGCTCTCGGGTGTGGCGGGCATCACACTCACTTGTAGGCCACAGGCTTCCGCTGTCTGAAGGCATCCATCTTCCGGAGCCGCTGCACTTAACTCGGCGGACACCCAGTTTGTTTCAACACACAGAAGTTTACAGTTCAAGTTCATCAGATTGTAACACGCAGTATTGGGCACAACACTTCTTATTTTGTGTTTCCTTAATTCAGCACATTTTTCGCATTACTATCCGTTCTTCCTGGACTATCCCTAATTTACTGGCTCTGTCAGCCCCAGGGATTTCCTGTCCAGCTCCTCCGTACACCCAGGATCCATTACCTTCCCTTCACGCTGTTCCATGTACATCTTCCTCTGAACGCCAGAGGATAAAGCACTCTTCATAATACCTGTGTCTAGCCTGGCGCTCCGGACATTGCAGGAATGTCCGCAAGGGATTCCAGTAAGGCCTCCCACTGCCCCGAACGATAGATCCATGCTTCCACTATCCACCCACTGGAACTTGACCTTGTTTAACGAACTTCACTATCTCTTCGACTATCAGGAAGCAGTCAGTTTTTGCTGGTGCTTTCCCTTTCCACTATGGGCTAGTCCCAAATTGTAACTCTGTTCTTAAGTCTGTAGCTGGCAGATCTCCTACACAAACCCTATGTATTACAGTTACATACATTAAACATATTACACTTATAATGCTTAGCAAAGTTTGTCCCATGTCTTACCCTATGCTTATTCTGCACTGTACACTAAACATTACTTATAAACCCTACAAGAGAAAAAAAATGAGCAGAAACCCTGATGTAACTAAGTAAATAAAAAGCAAAAAGTGCAATGTGGAAGTGATGGGCGCTGGAGAAACCCTTTAAAAGAATTTCTTTAACTGTGTGAGCCTTCAGATATAATACACAACTGTGCAAACTTCCAAATTCCTGGATGTTGCTCTGCGTATCCGTAGCAGAATGTGTTTTTCTATGTTTCCTGCAGCCTCCATGTCAGGGAATCAGTAGATGAAGGTGACTTTACTGCCCTTTTGCATCTTCATGTCCACTGTGTCTTTCTGACCTATCCAATGATTTATGGGATGTGGAATGGAAGAAAGAACACTGTTCCCATCTGACATACTCAATGAGCTTTCTTCTCTTGCTCCATTGTGTGTGTTATTATTCCTCCAGCTCGGCACTTCCCATGTGTGGAATGTCGCGGGAACAAAATGAATTTCAGACTTTCAATTTTTTAGTAATGAAGCGCAGAGTTTTATAGTGTTTGCTTTTGAAGTGATTTATGTATGTACTTTGCAAATGACCTTAGTCAACATTTTAACTTTTAATTATCACATACCAGGTTCATTCATAAAATAGTAATTGAAACCAAGATTGTTAAACGAACTTTGTCCTTGACTTGTGAACCTACACATGGGTTGAGAAAGGCTTAAAAATAACTATTTGTTGGGAGAGACTAGTTTTCTTTAAGGACATCAGATGAGTAGAGAGTCTAATTGGCAATACTTCATGGAAAAAACATACCAATTCGCTTTCTCCTGAAAGGAAAGAGAACTTTTTTTTTTTTTTTTTTTTTTTAACCTGATCTCAAAGCTGGATTCACATCTACACAGCCTAGTTTTACTGTATAATATCCTCCATGCTGCCGTTTCGGTCTGTTTGCTAAATAAACAAATGCTGGGATCCTGTTCTGTGAATGGGAGAGATCACAGCAGCCAGTCTCCTGCCCTTAGGTTCACAGCAACCCCAGTCCTATTAGGGCTCAAAATCTAGTTTCCATCTTGGAATACATATGCTCTCCATGCAGCCATGCTGTTGTCCTATGTTAGATTCGGATGTAGGACAGTGGTGCCGGGTGACAGCGCTGACCAGGGAGATATCCTGCTACAACTTGGGCTTTTTATAAATGGGACATAAGGCTGGTTTCACATTTGCGTTTTTTGCCGCTGCGTTTTAGCGCAAAAAAACGCATGCGTTTTTTTTCCTATATTTAACATTAAAAACGCATGCGTTTTTTTTTTTATGCGTTTTACCGCGTTTGACGACGCATGCGTCTTTTCTATGCTTGCGTTTTGTTGCAGAAATGCAACATGTAGTAATTTCTAGAGGCGTTTTTTTTACCGCATGATAAAACGCATGCGTCTAAAAAATGCAGCGTTTGCACGCGTTTACATGCGTTTTTTCACCACCTGCGTTTGCGTTTTAAACGCAAATGTGAAACTAGCCTAAAAACGAAAACAGTATTGTTATACAGTGCTCATATATATCATAACATGAACAAATACCATAACACAGAACCCAAAACTGGTGGTGTAGTATCTGCAGAAGAGTATTACACATTTTTTAGCACATAAATGCTGTAGTCCTATGTTAATGGGAACCTGGCTGGATACTTTTTTCTTATCTTTTGAAACTGGTGTTATAGCAGTCTAACATTGTAGGTCATAGTACACAACCATAAAGTGATACCTGTCCATTAGTAATCCAGTGTGCCAGTGCTGAGAAATCGAGCTTTAATTCCATATGCAAATTTGCCTGGAAGTGCATTGGGGGTGTGACAGTGCACTGAGTAATTTTCCACGCCACCATTGCATTTATAGGCTACTTTGCATGGGCCTTCTAAAGCTCGATTATTCAGCGCTGGTACATGGGAATAATACAAGACAGGTATCATTCTTATTGTTTTATTCTGACATTTACCGCCATAGTTAATTAGTAAAATTGCCCTTATGGATTGCCTTTAATCCTCCACAATTTAGTCAGGCCACCCCTTCAAAAAAACAGCTATAGTTAAGACCTGAAGACAGCCATCTGTGTGAAGGTCCAGCCCTGGTGATGCCAATGATTTGCTCAAGCTGATTGCTTCTTGGTTACAGATTTTGTTTTTTGTTGAATTTGGATTATTTTTTTGAAGTTTTTTTTAGCTCATGACTTATTTTTGTGTTTTCCAGCTTATTGCCAATGCCATTCTATTCCTCTGTGGGAACCTTATAGGAGCGTTTCACAAATACCACATGCAGGACGCCTCCAGGGACCTGTACAACTACACAGCGAAATGCATTCGGGTAAAGATGAAACTGGAAATGCAAAAGAGGCAGCAGGTGAGAAATCGCTAAAGATCTAGTATTAAAATGGTTATTTCATAAAAATGTCCACTAACAACATGTAAGAATTTGCACATTTCAGAATCAAAGCTGCAAAGATTTAGGGCTGTGTTGGGTAAAGGACGTAGGTCAATGGCCAAAAGACACCGAACCTGTGCACGTGTGTGTTACATCCAGTCATTTATATGGACAATCTAATCCTATCCAAAAAGCTTTTTATACACTGTTCCATATACATTGTAAATCCAACCATGGTGTTTTCAATTGGAGTTTTAAGTAAAATTCTGGGTGAAAAAAATAGCACTTTATCTGGTGCAGTAGCGTACCACGGATGTAATGGCTCACATAAATAAATCAATTTACTAATTCTTAACTTTTTCAGTTCCATTTTTTGTTCCAGTAGCTTCCTGATATGTTCTGCGCTTCTTTCATAAATATTTTTAAAAAGAGGCTAATTTGGGCCATGCAGTCACCTGACACGAACAGAATATGGTAGCCGCACACTTTCATAGTGCTTTAATCGTTCCCATACACACTAGACAAAATTGATCCCAACCTGATCAAATGTAGTTGGTGGAGTCATGCGACTCTCGCTTAATGGTCGCTTGCTGAGGAAAGAAAGATTGTGAACGTTGAATGGATTTATTTACTGAATATTTCCCTTTCCTCATGTAAATGTGCTGAGCATGCCTGTACATGGTGGAGCTGAGAGAAATAAAGGTCATCAGACAGATTTAGTGTGACTGGCTAAGGCTGCTCTTGTGCGCTGTGCTTGGCTTTCAGCCACAACTTTTTTTATCACTTCCAAAGCTGCAAAATTAGATGATGGTTACATGGCTTCTTTAGCCACAGATTGCAGTAGGGTGATGCTACTTTGCAGTATAAGGTAGCCTGCAAGTTGGCCCAACCACACAAAAAATAAATTCCAATACATCGAGTAGGTATGGATTTCCTGAGACTTGCATCCATGCCTGAGGCTCCCCCATGTCCTTGTTATCCATGTTACTATGTGGCATCACCATACTGTCATCTTTGGCCACGTGGCATGTAGTCCTAGCCTGATAGTCGGACTATGAATTACCATAAACCTAGCTAATGGCTATTTCCCTCGAATCTCCAAAAACATGTCCAACCTTATGAGATGGAGACTAGTCCAAGAAGGAGGACAGTGGCCCTCCCAGATCTATACAGGATCGGCATGTTAACGTCCAATTAAAGAATCCTCGTTTTCCCCGACTGTGGAAATCTTGTTTCAATCAAAAAAATGAACTGATATTAATTTATGGCAAGGTTTATAAGAATGAAGACCGTAAATATACAGGAACATAGACATGAACTGTAGAGATGACTCTATCCTATCCTTCTCTAACACTTTCCCATTCTTCTTTTCTATTCTTCACTCCCTTTTTCCTCTTTCGCTCCTTTCACCGTTCTCTCTCAGTATTTCTTATCAGTTGAGTATTGCTCCATGTAACTCCCATACCTGGCACCCTTACCAGGAGAGCCTTCTGCTGTCCGTCCTGCCTGTCTATATATCAATGGAGATGAAATTGGCAATTCAGGACCGACTAAAAGAAACCAACGACAACCGCCAACCAGACAAAAACTTCCATAGCTTGTATGTAAAGCGGCACCAAAACGTCAGGTGAGTGGGACGACAGTCTCTTTATAATCCATGTTTCTTGCATTATAAAATAGAAATGACTGAATCGCATTGATTGGCGACTAATCTCTTTTTTTTATCTTTTCCCACCCCCTGTAGTATTCTGTATGCGGATATTGTGGGCTTCACGCGACTCGCTAGTGACTGTTCCCCTAAGGAACTTGTTGTCATGCTGAACGAGCTGTTTGGAAAGTTTGACCAGATCGCGAAGGTGAGGATGCATTTCATTTTACAGGAAGTTACTAAATAAAAGCCAAGCTTTGGATGTCCAGTGGGAGGTTCTTCTCTGTATGACAGTGCATGCGGAGATAGCTGTCAATCACTGACTAGGACCGCCCACTGGACTCATACATACAAATCCCAGAGATTGCAATGAATAAAATACAAGCTATACTGAATATTGTCTGACAATCCTAACAAACCTACACATCAGTTTGTTCACCTTCTCCTGCTCTGTAAAGTGCAGTCTACAGATCAGACTGCGTGTACAGGGGATAAAAAGGATATAGATTTTGTGTTTGCGCATAAAAGGAATACTTTATAGCTTGGGTTTGATGTTATATATTTGTAAGGATTGTTTCAACAAATGAACTTATCAGTGACCTGGCATGTATGATGTCTGCATGATGTATCCATGTCAGACTAGGCTCATGCACTGTATGTTTTATCATTGGCACTGGTGATAATTTCACAGATGAACATGACACATTACCTACCACATTATCTCACAGAACCTTGTGATTAACAAAATTACTCATTTCCTGAAAAACTTGATGATTAACGGCCTTAGGGTATATACACATGATGGCTTTTAAACTCTGGTGAACCCGCTGAGATTTTCAAGCAGAAGATGCTTTAGTAAACTTTTTTTTTTTCCTGAAGTGTCATTTTGTGTTGTTGTTTTTGGTTGTTTCCTGAATGTTTGTTTTTTTGCAGACTCTTTTTTTAGACTTTCCTTTTTGCCTGTCGTTTTTTTTTTTTTGTTTTTTATATCAAATTTCCCAAACCCCATCCTCACGACACCCCAAACACATCATGTTTTCAGGATCTCCTTATTGCATAGTTCATTTCCTGGTATAGTGTGCCCTATACTGGTGTACTGTGCCCCACCGTGGTCCATTTCCTGGTATAGTGTGCCCCATTGTGGTATAATGTGCCCCACCGTGGTCCATTTCCTAGAATAGTGTGCCCCATTGTGGTATAATGTGCCCCGCCGTGGTCCACTCCCTGGTATAGTGTGCCCCATTGTGGTATAATGTGCCCCACTGTCGTCCATTCCCTGGTATAGTGTTCCCATTGTGGTATAATGTGCCCCACCATGGTCGATTTCCTGGTATAGTGTGCCCCACCGTGGTCCATTTCCTGGTATAGTGTGCCCCATTGTAGTATAATGTGCCCCACCGTGGTCCATTTCCTGGTATAGTGTGCCCCATTGTGGTATAATGTGCCCCACCGTGGTCCATTTCCTGGTATAGTGTGCCCCATTGTGGTATAATGTGCCCCACCGTGGTCCATTTCCTGGTATAGTGTGCCCTATACTGGTTTACTGTGCCCCACCGTGGTCCATTTCCTGGTATAGTGTGCCCCATTGTGGTATAATGTGCCCCACCGTGGTCCATTTCCTGGTATACTGTGCCCCATTATGGTATGATGTGCCCCACCGTGGTCCATTTCCTGGTATAGTGTGCCCCATTGTGGTATAATGTGCCCCACCGTGGTCCATTTCCTGGTATAGTGTGCCCCATTATGGTATGATGTGCCCCACCGTGGTCCATTTCCTGGTATAGTGTGCCCCATTGTAGTATAATGTGCCCCACCGTGGTCCATTTCCTGGTATAGTGTGCCCCATTGTGGTATAATGTGCCCCACCGTGGTCCATTTCCTGGTATAGTGCTCCCCATTATGGTATGATGTGCCCCACCGTGGTCCATTTCCTGGTATAGTGTGCCCCATTGTAGTATAATGTGCCCCACCGTGGTCCATTTCCTGGTATAGTGTGCCCCATTGTGGTATAATGTGCCCCACCGTGGTCCATTTCCTGGTATAGTGTGCCCCATTATGGTATGATGTGCCCCACTGTGGTCCATTTCCTGGTATATTGTGCCCCACAGTGGTCCATTTCCTGGTATACTGTGCCCCACCATGGTCCATTTCCTGGTATAGTGCCCCACTGTGGTCCATTTCCTGGTATACTGTGCCCCACCGTGGTCCATTTTCTGGTATACTGTGCCCCACCGTGGTCCATTTCCTGGCATAGTGTGCCCTGTTTTGTTATCCAATACATTAAAAAAAACAAAATCATGATACTATTCACCTCCCCACACTCCCACACCGCACGGGGTCCTCTTCTACAGCTGTCACAGGAGCCTGCAGCTGACACCCGACGTTCCCGCTGTGGCGCATTACATCATTTCTTCCTCCTCCAGTCGCGGGCACACCGATGTCTACTGCTGGCCTCTGATTGGAGAGCGGTGTGTATTGCAGCGCTGGGAGGAATCTCGTTCATCTTTTGCACTCAGGCCCAATGTTTAATTTGGAGCATTTTCAAACGTCAAAGATTTTTTTCTTCTTTTTTTTGTGTGTAAAATATCGCACAACACTTCCAAAAAGCTTTAAAATGTTGCATGTTAGTGGTCAATAAAATCCCCTTTTATTAAATAAAACACATGTAAAATATGTTGGATAATATTGATATGAAGCAGTTTACTGTCAGAAGCTTTAGGGTCCCAAAGCTAGTTACGTTGCTGTGTAGAGTAGAAGCAGTCGTCTGCGTAGAGTAGAAGCAGTCGTCTGCGTGGAGTAGAAGCAGTCGTCTGCGTGGAGTAGAAGCAGTCGTCTGCGTAGAGTAGAAGCAGTCGTCTGCGTAGAGTAGAAGCAGTCGTCTGCGTAGAGTAGAAGCAGTCGTCTGCGTAGCGTAGAAGCAGTCGTCTGCGTAGAGTAGAAGCAGTCGTCTGCGTAGAGTAGAAGCAGTCGTCTGCGTAGAGTAGAAGCAGTCGTCTGCGTAGAGTAGAAGCAGTCGTCTGCGTAGAGTAGAAGCAGTCGTCTGCGTAGAGTAGAAGCAGTCGTCTGCGTAGAGTAGAAGCAGTCGTCTGCGTAGAGTAGAAGCAGTCGTCTGCGTAGAGTAGAAGCAGTCGTCTGCGTAGAGTAGAAGCAGTCGTCTGCGTAGAGTAGAAGCAGTCGTCTGCGTAGAGTAGAAGCAGTCGTCTGCGTAGAGTAGAAGCAGTCGTCTGCGTAGAGTAGAAGCAGTCGTCTGCGTAGAGTAGAAGCAGTCGTCTGCGTAGAGTAGAAGCAGTCGTCTGCGTAGAGTAGAAGCAGTCGTCTGCGTAGAGTAGAAGCAGTCGTCTGCGTAGAGTAGAAGCAGTCGTCTGCGTAGAGTAGAAGCAGTCGTCTGCGTAGAGTAGAAGCAGTCGTCTGCGTAGAGTAGAAGCAGTCGTCTGCGTAGAGTAGAAGCAGTCGTCTGCGTAGAGTAGAAGCAGTCGTCTGCGTAGAGTAGAAGCAGTCGTCTGCGTAGAGTAGAAGCAGTCGTCTGCGTAGAGTAGAAGCAGTCGTCTGCGTAGAGTAGAAGCAGTCGTCTGCGTAGAGTAGAAGCAGTCGTCTGCGTAGAGTAGAAGCAGTCGTCTGCGTAGAGTAGAAGCAGTCCTTTGCTGAACAGATCAGCTCTGAATGTGTGCGGAAATGAGACTGCAGACACATTGGAGGGATTGCCGATTCACCGCTTTATTTGCCGCCTACTTCTGCTCCCGTGTGCTTGATTCATGTCTGTTCAGCAGCACATGCCCAGGACTCGCCCTTCTGCAGGTAAAGGCTTCTACGATGGATTGGGCTTGTGATCGGTGATCCCTTCATCTTGTCACTCATTGGGTCGGGATTATACTCCAGGGATTATACTGGGGACCGTAATAATCTACTTGTCATTTGCCATAGAACACAAACACTCCTTTGTGCTGTGTATATGGAAACAGAGGGAGGAAGGTGTGTGTTCAGTATGGGCGCACTATAGAAATCAGAAAAATAACAGAACGAACATAAAATATATGGAACACACACAGATGGATGTGACTTTTTCTGATGACACCTAAAAGTCATTATTGGTCAAAGAGAAATGTCTCCCAATGGTCGGGACACCGGTGATCGTATATCACCAATCCTCTGTATGAGCAGCGGGTCCTTTTTATGGTACAGGTACTGTATTGTATTTACATCGATCTTTGCTTTTTCTCCAGGAAAATGAATGCATGAGGATTAAGATTTTAGGGGATTGCTATTACTGCGTGTCTGGTCTACCGGTGTCTCTACCTAACAATGCAAAGAACTGTGTCAAAATGGGACTCGACATGTGTGATGCAATAAAGTGAGTATAAGTCTGAGCGGAGCACATTTACACTGAACGTCTTTCTGTGGATTATCCACTTCATCTTTGCATAACCCTGACAGACCGCTGATCTTATTCATTGGATTCTGTGAAATGCATTTATCTATGCTTGGTATTTTCACAGATATTACAAGTTCAAGAAAGGATAACACTGCAGTGTTGGTTAATCTGTTGTAACTGAAACTTATAACTGTTTTGATGTTAGACCCCCTATATCTAGCACTGATCACTGAGCCGTGAGCACAATGACCCCCTATATCTAGCACTGATCACTGAGCCGTGAGCACAATGCCCCTATATCTAGCACTGATCACTGAGCCGTGAGCACAATGACCCCCTGTATCTAGCACTGATCACTGAGCCGTGAGCACAATGACCCCCTATATCTAGCACTGATCACTGAGCCGTGAGCACAATGCCCCTATATCTAGCACTGATCACTGAGCCGTGAGCACCATGCCCCTATATCTAGCACTGATCACTGAGCCGTGAGCATCATGCCCCTATATCTAGCACTGATCACTGAGCCGTGAGCACCATGCCCCTATATCTAGCACTGATCACTGTGTAAGGCTAGGTTCCCATTGCGTTAATGGGATAGCGCTAACGGACAGCGTTGCACGGCGAAATTAACGCCGTGCACCGCGTCCGTTAGCGCTCCCATTGCCGGCAATGTTAGAGCCCATTGCTAGCGCGTGTCATTTTCGGCACGCGCTAGCGATGTGCCGGTGTTTTGTAGCGCGCCTCGGACGCTGCTTGCAGCGTCCGCGGCGCGCCAGAGGTCCGTTCCCCGCTCTCGCAGATCGGGGATCTGCGAGAGCGGGGACGTTAACGCGACCCCTGAACGCGGCCCCGAAAAAGACATTGCGTTAGCGCAATCCGCTAGCGCTCGCGCTAAACGGATTGCACTAACGCAATCTGAACCTAGCCTAATAGGATGCAGGTACTGAGTATGTCACCACGGAACAGACAGACCAACTGTTGAGGGGAATTTATTAACAGGGGTAAAATTCTCCTCGCAAGGAGTAAACAGGGGGTTAATGGAGTCAAACAGTAAACAGTAAACAATTAAGTGGAATCAAAAGGGTTAACGAGTGTTCTGGTAACTTATCAGCCCAGGGAGATCCTGACTGGAGGGTCCTTTTCCCAACATGGATACAGTCACCAGCAGGGCTTGAGATTCTGGTCTTTTCTGTGTTTCTCCTAGAAAATCCGGGGTTAAGTCTCTGCAGCCTGTTCTTCTTAAAGTGAAACTGGAACCAGGAAGTAGCACAGCCTCCGTCGCTGCTGCAGGAGCCTCTGTGTACCAGGCTGACAGTCTCTCTGTAATAACGCTGTCACACACACACTGGGCAGTTACTTATCACGCTCAGGGATCTTTGCTTGTCACTGCGGTCATCAGGGCTGCACAGTCACTGTCTCTGATTCAGGAGGCTTCCAAAACTACACCCCCACATCCAGCCTTCACTCTGGTGGGTATCTCAGCCTCAGTGCCCTCACAGGGAGCACTACTTTTAGGGGAGCACGGCGCTGCAGCCTGCCCTCTCTTTGGCGCGCTGCCTTCTCTCTGCTCTCCCGCTCTTTTCTCACCACTCCCCTCTGTCCAGGGCAGAACGTCTTCCCCCCAACAACCCAGCTGTCGGACTATGTGGTTCCAGGCAAGGAGCAGGGAAAGCAACCTCCTTACATTCCCCCTCGCTTAAAGCTCGCCATTCCACGGGCGAGGACTCTTCGTGCTTCTCTTTGTTCTTTGGAGGGGAGTCAGATACCTGCGATTCTCGCATCTCCTTCTGTCTTTCTTCTTGTACATACTCCCAGACTAAATGGTTTAGGAGCTGCTCATCAGTCAGGTTGAGATATGCTTTCTCTGCTTCATCAACAACTGCTGTCTTCTTCTTTTTCTTCTTCTTCTTCTTCTTAGCTTTGCCGCTAGCAGATGTCTGCGTAGATGACTCTTCCTCCTCCTTGTCGTTATCGGAAACTTTAGGGACTTCTTGTTCGGGCTCCTCAGTTTGGGGGCTTAGTTTAAGCAATTCTTCTCCATAGCTCCCCCTCTTTTTGACAGGAGCATTCTCGTCAAAGCTTGAGTCAGATGAATTAAGACCATGCAGGCTGGACTCTTTGTCATCTGCGCCGGGCTCTGCGGGCATGATTTCCCAGGGCTTCTCAGCCACACGCCCTGTCTCACACAGCTGCTCCATTTCCCCTGTCCGATCAGGAACTGGTGAGCTGACAGCCAACACACTCTTCACATCAGGGGACGACATCAGTGGTTCCTCCTTCTCATCGGCTCGGACCTTGAAAACGAGTGTTGCAGGAACACTTGGCACTTTCTCTCCTTCTTCAGGACCTCATGCTGGGCAGGGTAGTAAAGCACTTTGGTGGTCCTCTCGAGTGAACGTTACTTTCTTCCCGCTGGACTGAGTCTCACCAACAAAACCTTCAGACCCAGGCTGTAGATTCACCAGGTTCGCCTTTACGTGTTGGGATAGCGCAGTCATTTCACCAGAGATGCCTGACACCTTCTCCACCTCTCCTTGGCGTCCGACATTGTGATACTGTCTTGTCCTAGGTGGAACTCTTCTCTTCCTGCCGTACCATTCCCTCCAGGGGCGACGTTCCCTCCAGTTAGCAGGACCCTCAGAGGGGTGAGCGGATCTCTGCCACCGCTCTTCTCGGGTAGGGCAATTTCTGGACATGTGTCCCACCTTTCTGCACGACCAGCACTCACGTCTGCGTCGGTCTGGAGGGCGCTTCAGTCTGGTTCGTCAACCTCGGCGGGGGACATCTCTCATCTGCGGTTGCTCTTCACCCCAGGATATGGAGTTACACTCTGGGGCCACCACCGAAGCCTTCTTCATGCTGCGCACCTCTCCTCTATCTCTTTCTGGTGGCTTCCGCATGTTACCTCGGGGTATGCCGCTGGTCCCCAAAACGGCAGTAAGGGCTTTCCCCAGACTCTCAATCTCCTCCCAGATTCTTCTTATCTTCAGCTGGAAATCTCGGGTCCACATCGCCTCCTCTTCATTGTGACTGGGTGCTCCGCAGTTGTAGCATCTAGGCAGTATTCTTCGCCGAGCGGCACTAGTCTCACTTTGGGGGGCGGTCTCTCTTTCTCGCACTAGAGGGCTGTACTCTGCAGCAGGGATCTTCTTATATTCAGCCACCTCCTCACGGACCCGCTTAACCTCCTTCTTCAAGTCTTCTACCCATTGAGGGGCTGTTACCTCCCTGCTCCATACCTTTCCCACTGGCCCTACCACCCCTTGCTCTTGCTTGTGCGTGCGTGCCTCACTCCCGACCTCAGAGAAAGTCATATCTAGCTTTACGCGCATGCGCTCTCGCAGGGCCTGTTTCATCAACACGTCTCGCAAGCCTGTCACCAGTTGGTCTCGCAGCACAACGTCAACTGTCCCCACACCTACGCCATCCTTCTGTATAATGGCAGTATGAAGCTCTTGCAGTGCGTTCATATATTGAGTCACGGTCTCCCCCTCTCTTTGTACCCGGCGGAACAGTCGCATGCGCAGCTCCCCTACGTCAGTGGGGTCCCCATGCGTCTCCTCAAGTATACGTAATACTTTGTCCAGGGTATCTCTCGCCTGGGGGGGTCTGAGCATAACAGAGTCCCGTGCATCCCCCTCTAGGGCCATCACAGCTATTTCCGCCTGCAGAGCCGGTGTCATAGGATGCATCCGCATCATCCCTCGGATGCGCTCCATCCAACCCCACAACATGACATTACTCCCTGAAAATTTTGGCAGGTTAGCTAACATGGCTCCCAGGGAGATGCTAGACCTGGGACCTCTCTCAACTGCTTGGTCTGCCCCTTCCGCGCTACCGTGTGACATCCTGCCGACTACGCCAAGTGTAATAGGATGCAGGTACTGAGTATGTCACCACGGAACAGACAGACCAACTGTTGAGGGGAATTTATTAACAGGGGTAAAATTCTCCTCGCAGGGAGTAAACAGGGGGTTAATGGAGTCAAACAGTAAACAGTAAACAATTAAGCGGAATCAAAAGGGTTAACGAGTGTTCTGGTAACTTATCAGCCCAGGGAGATCCTGACTGGAGGGTCCTTTTTCCAACGTGGATACAGTCACCAGCAGGGCTTGAGATTCTGGTCTTTTCTGTGTCTCCTGGAAAGTCCGGGGTTAAGTCTCTGCAGCCTGTTCTTCTCAAAGTGAAACTGGAACCAGGAAATAGCACAGCCTCCGTTGCTGCTGCAGGAGCCTCTGTGTACCAGGCTGACAGTCTCTCTGTAATAACACTGTCACACACACACTGGGCAGTTACTTATCACACTCAGGGATCTTTGCTTGTCACTGCGGTCATCAGGGCTGCACAGTCACTGTCTCTGATTCAGGAGGCTTCCAAAACTACACCCCCACATCCAGCCTTCACTCTGGTGGGTATCTCAGCCTCAGTGCCCTCACGGGGAGCACTACTTTTAGGGGAGCACGGCGCTGCAGCCTGCCCTCTCTTTGGCGCGCTGCCTTCTCTCTGCTCTCCCGCTCTTTTCTCACCACTCCCCTCTCTCTTCCCAGCAGTCCCCTGGTCCCCTCTGTCCAGGCCAGAACGTCTTCCCCCCCAACAACCCAGCTGTCGGACTATGTGGTTCCAGGCAAGGAGCAGGGAAAGCAACCTCCTTACAACTGAGCCGTGAGCACAATGTCCCCTATATCTAGCACTGATCACTGAGCCGTGAGCACAATGACCCCTTTGTCTACTATAGCACTGATCACTGAGCCGTGAGCACAATGACCCCCTATATCTACTGTAGCACTGATCACTGAGCTGTGAGCACAATGACCCCCTATATCTACTGTAGCACTGATCACTGAGCCGTGAGCACAATGACCCCCTATATCTACTGTAGCACTGATCACTGAGCCGTGAGCACAATGACCCCCTATATCTACTGTAGCACTGATCACTGAGCCGTGAGCACAATGACCCCCTATATCTACTGTAGCACTGATCACTGAGCTGTGAGCACAATGACCCCCTATATCTTGTACTGAGAATCAAAACACTACCTATATCTAGCAATGAGCACCAAGACTCCCACTATACCTGGTGCAGGGCTGCAAGACTCCCCTACATGTAGTGCTGGCCCCCAAAACGTCCCCCTATATCTAGCGCTTATCACCAAGACTCCCCCTATATCAAGTGCTGGGTGCCGAGAATCCCCTATATCTAGTGCTGGACAACAATATTCTCCCTATGTCTAGTGTTGGGCCCCAAAACCCCCTATATCTAGTGCGGGGCCCAAAGACCCCCCAATATTTAGCGTTGGGCCCCAAAACCCCCCTATCTAGTGTTGAGCCCCAATAACCCCCCCCTATATCTCATGTTGGGCTCCAAAAGCCCCCTAGAGCTAGTGTTTTGCCCCAAGAGCCCCCTATAGATAGTGTTGGGCCCCAAGACCCCCCTATATCTAGTGTTGTTCCCCAAGACCCCCCTATATCTAGTGTTGGGCCCCAAGGCCCCCCTATATCTAGTGTTGGGCCCTAAGACCCCCTTATATCTAATGTTGGGCCCTAAGGCCCCCCTATATCTAGTGTTGAGCTCCACAAATACCCCCCTATATCTAATGTTGGGCCCCAAGAAACCCTGTATATAGTGTTGGGCCCCAAGACAATGTATATTTAAATTAAATATTTATATATTATAATTGAATTTCCATCTTTGAACACAATTTGTTGTTTTGTGCTCATTCTGCTCAGTACAAGCCTGACTGGAGAGTGGTGTCAATGAGATGCGGTGTTCACCTCGGTATGGAGAGGTGGGCTGCTGCGGTGGTAGAGCAGGTGGCGTACACTCATTCAGAATAGTGATACAAGTTTGTAGCAAGGTATCCAAACCTCCTTGAAATAGGATCAAAGTAGCAGGGGAGACGCTTAGTCAGGGGAAGGCAAGAGACCGGTTGGGGAGAGGACGACAGGGTCCTGTTGTACAAAATGAAAATATCGGATAGAAGCACAGGTCAGAGTTCAGAGCTAATGGCAAGCAAGAGAGTATTCAGATCCATATCCAGCCACATTGTGCCCAATAGCCTGGTCAGGGATAAAGCGGAGCAGGCTGAGCCGTGTTGGCAGCACAGACATTAGTGTGGAGGAGACATGAATGGAGCACGCAATTCCCTGATCAAAGGGAAAAGCTAATCACTTCACGGTCTGGACCCACGATACGTCAGCCATATGTGACTGAAAACCATGCCCACGTGCAGGAGTGAATAAATGTTGGCAAGACTTTTTTTTTACCGTAAACTCGTGAACTTTTTTGCCTCTATCGCATGTGACTGCGGCACCTCGTAAAACTACATCTACCGTGGTTGATCATTCTGCTACTTATTAATTTCCTAAGATTTTTGTAGAGATCCGAGTCCAGATCTGTCTGAAAACTCTATTTCCCAGCAGTAGTCTATATTCTGCTCTCTGCAGATATCTTACCTGCTAATTTCATTCTTATTCTATCTCTACAGACAGGTGAGAGAAGCCACAGGAGCCGATATCAACATGCGGGTCGGGGTCCATTCTGGCAACGTTCTCTGTGGGGTCATTGGACTCCGGAAATGGCAGTTTGACGTTTGGTCACATGATGTCTCCTTAGCCAACCGCATGGAGTCTGCAGGCGTGCCGGGGTAGGACTGTGATTAATTCTTTCTGCTTGTCAACCTCATTTGCATGTAACAAGCATTGTGAATAGGCTTGAAAAAAGCTATTTGGCCGAAAGTTGCTCCATGTTTGTCTCCTCACTGCTGAGATGTTTTACTTTTTTTTTTCTTTTTTTTTTTTATAAAAATCGGAATTGTATAAGGATCTCTAAGTCCTGTCGTGTTACAGCTACTGCTTGCACAACAAGAGCTCATGACATGACATGCCACGTATTGTGGATGCAGAGTATACAATGGTGGTGTTTTCCTTCCGGCTTGTCCGTACAGCCCCTCTAGACACTAAATTACATAGGACACCCCCTAATCTACGTCAGTGGCTGCAGATCCCAGTGTCAGCTTCTTGGGCTGAATTTTAATGAAGTGTGAGCGCTGTATATACGATGTGTGAGCCGTATTCACAGAATATCAACCTATGAAAGGGCTTTAAGATTTACATTAGGGGGCGGTCAGGGTTTAGATTAGGCTCTGCTTACAATGGCATCCTGGCTTTAAGGAAAAGTGTCCCATGATCGGTTCTGCTCTAACCATGGGCAGCGTGACACCGAGGCCGGATCCTGCATCACTCTGAACCTCTGCGGCGTTATGGTGAAAAACAAGCGCGGCCGGGGACAAGATGAGTAGTCCAAAGGACCTGTCCCAATCGGCCTCTTCCCACCCGCTCAGACTCACACGGCTCTCTGTATACATGAGCCAATGGGTATGTGCCTCTTGGACTCGTCACCTTGTCCCGGCCACACTGTCCAGTGTGTTCTTCTCTGTAGTGTCACCATGTGGCTCGGATCACTAGCATTTGACATAATGTTATGATCAGTGACAGGTCTGGAAGTCAGATCTTCTTTGGTTAGTAAGCATTATGCCGTCACAATATGGTGGTGAAATCCTTTAAAATGTATTTTTCCTTTTTTTTTTTTTTTTTCTTATGCATGAAATATTTGATGTTGTTTATCTTTTTTCACATTACTCAGTCGCGTTCACATCACAGAAGCAACATTAAGGCACTTGAATGAAGCCTACAGTGTGGAAGATGGACATGGAGAACTCCGAGACCCCTACCTAAAAGAAATGAACATTAAAACCTACCTCATCATTGATCCAAGAGTGAGTGCGATGTCCATGGATGACGTGAACCTGTGATGTTTATTTATTTGTAGAACATTTCATGTACCCTCCATAGCCCAGAACTATGGGGACACCCACCTAAATGTGTTCAGGTGTTTCAGCCACAACCATTACACACAGGTCGTAGGATGTGTCACAAGGCAGGCTTTCATGTGTATAATCTGCCCCAGGCTACACTAGAAATGTATCGTGCAAGCGTCTAAGACCGGCAGCAGCTCAAACAAAGGAACCTAGCCGCAATTGCCTCAGTCCAAAATACTTCTAGGGGTGACGTATGAGTGTGTCTGCGTGTCTGTGCAAGCGTATGTATGTATGTATGTATGTGTGTGTGTGTGTATGTGTGTATATATGTGTATGTATGTTTGCGTGTATCTATGTATATATGTGTATGTGTGCGTGCATGTATGTATGTATGTATGTATATATGTATGTATGTATGTCTGTATGTATATATGTGTGTGTCTGTATGTGTGTATATATGTGTATGTATGTTTGCGTGTATCTGTATATATGTGTATGTGTGCGTGTATGTATGTATGTATATATGTATGTCTGTATGTATGTATATATGTGCGTGTTTGTTTGTATGTGTATATATATATATATATATATATATATATATATATATATATATATATATATACATATATACATATGTGTGTATGTATGTGTGTCTGCATGTATATATGTGTGTATGTATATATGTGAATGTGTGTATATGTAAATAGTGGGTTTTTTTTGTGTAATTGTAGTGATATGTCTATTATACAGAATAGTGAATGATTAACAACAACAAAAAAAGCAAAAAATAAAAACCCAATGAAATCCAGAAAGGACTCTAAAAAATATATATTAGAGAGTGATAGTTGTGTGTATCACAAAATGGTACCAATATAAACTAGAGCAGGTCTTAAAAAAAGCCCTTTTATTTAGCTCTGTCAGCGGAAAACCTAAAACGCGTGGCTGGGCATGTACAGGTCCTTCTCAAAAAATTAGCATATAGTGTTAAATTTCATTATTTACCATAATGTTATGATTACAATTAAACTTTCATATATGATAGATTCATTATCCACCAACTGAAATTTGTCAGGTCTTTTATTGTTTTAATACTGATGATTTTGGCATACAACTCCTGATAACCCAAAAAACCTGTCTCAATAAATTAGCATATCAAGAAAAGGTTCTCTAAATGACCTATTACCCTAATCTTCTGAATCAACTAATTAACTCTAAACACATGCAAAAAATACCTGAGGCTTTTAAAAACTCCCTGCCTGGTTCATTACTCAAAACCCCCATCATGGGTAAGACTAGCGACCTGACAGATGTCAAGAAGGCCATCATTGACACCCTCAAGCAATAGGGTAAGACCCAGAAAGAAATTTCTCAACAAATAGGCTGTTCCCAGAGTGCTGTATCAAGGCACCTCAATGGTAAGTCTGTTGGAAGGAAACAATGTGGCAGAAAACGCTGTACAACGAGAAGAGGTGACCGGACCCTGAGGAAGATTGTGGAGAAGGACCGATTCCAGACCTTGGGGAACCTGAGGAAGCAGTGGACTGAGTCTGGTGTGGAAACATCCAGAGCCACCGTGCATTCCCCAGGTAAAGCCACTTTTGAACCATAAACAGCGGCAGAAGCGCCTGACCTGGGCTACAGAGAAGCAGCACTGGACTGTTGCTAAGTGGTCCCAAGTACTTTTTTCTGATGAAAGCAAATTTTGCATGTCATTTGGAAATCAAGGTGCCAGAGTCTGGAGGAAGACTGGGGAGAAGGAAATGCCAAAATGCCTGAAGTCCAGTGTCAAGTACCCACAGTCAGTGATGGTGTGGGGTGCCATGTCAGCTGCTGGTGTTGGTCCACTGTGTTTCATCAAGGGCAGGGTCAATGCAGCTAGCTATCAGGAGATTTTGGAGCACTTCATGCTTCCATCGGCTGAAATGCTTTATGGAGATGAAGATTTCATTTTTCAGCACGACCTGGCACCTGCTCACAGTGCCAAAACCACTGGTAAATGGTTTACTGACCATGGTATTACTGTGCTCAATTGGCCTGCCAACTCTCCTGACCTGAACCCCATAGAGAATCTGTGGGATATTGTGAAGAGAAAGTTGAGAGACGCAAGACCCAACACTCTGGATGAGCTTAAGGCCGCTATTAAAGCATCCTGGGCCTCCATAACATCTCAGCAGTGTCACAGGCTGATTGCCTCCATGCCACGCCGCATTGAAGCAGTCATTTCTGCCAAAGGATTCCCGACCAAGTATTGAGTGCATAACTGAACATTATTATTTGATGGTTTTTTTTGTTTGTTATTAAAAAACACTTTTATTTGATTGGACGGGTGAAATATGCTAATTTATTGAGACAGGTTTTTTTGGTTTTCAGGAGTTGTATGCCAAAATCATCAGTATTAAAACAATAAAAGACCTGACAAATTTCAGTTGGTGGATAATGAATCTATAATATATGAAAGTTTAATTGTAATCATTACATTATGGTAAATAATGAAATTTAACACTATATGCTAATTTTTTGAGAAGGACCTGTATCAACACAAATGATGTCTTACGGTGTAAGTAAGCTTACTGTTTCTGTATTATTTTTTTTCAAGTCAAAAGAACGCCAGATCCTGAACCACCACATTTCTAGGACCAGAGCAAATGATGGTCTGAAAGTCCGACCCTCAGTCAGGATGACAAGATATCTAGAGTCATGGGGAGCAGCAAGACCTTTCTCTCATCTAGAGTCAAACGAGCCCTCAACCACTGTGACACCAGTAACAAATGGAAAGCCGAAACGGGTTAGTGGCAAAATTCTCATTTTGTTGATCTTTTCTTTTGAACGTATTATACAAATCTGTGTTCATTGTGAAAAACAAACATTTGGGACTCCACAGACCTAAGTTACGGTGGCCACACATCTTGAATGTCTGTCGGTTGAACACTTGTAAGGTTCACATTGTTGCAGAGAAATGTATTCAGCAGTGGCCACCAATAGATCTGCCCTTTTTGCTTCGGCATCCGCAATCCAGAGCACTGCTAAGAGGGCTGGCTGAGACCGGCCGGTCCAAAGGCACATGCAGAGTCCCCTTTACAGGTGGAAATCAGTGGCCTTCCTACCACCGCCTGTGTGTTGTAGTACCTCCCTACTGAGCACCACGGGATAGTCCTCACAACTGTCGTGTATGTTTCTGTTCTTTCTCTCCGTCCCCCCAGATGATATGGATAGGACGCACCCGTATGACGGGGTAGGCCTGGAGTTATTTTATAGGGACCCTAGGGACGCCCCTCTCCCACAATTGCCTCCGTTGTCTTCCTTAGGTGCAAAGGTGAGACAGCCAACCTAAAGTTAACTGCCCGGCCGTAGTTCAAAGTAATGCGTAGAGTCTCTTACTTCCTCGGCGTTTCGGCCGCCGGCTACGCGCCTCAGAAGGATGTTGCTGATCTTGGGGCATGTCTCCTTCTGGTTCTATGTCCTTTGTGCTGTGATCCCGTTTCTCACTTCTCCACAAAATGCTTCGCTTCGTGTCCTTTCTTAGGAGTCTGCCGCTAAAGACACAGGCACGGCTCTGTAACGATCTGTCTGTTCTAGGCCGCTGTCAGGATCCCACCCCTGACAGGTCCTCTCTCGAACTCTCCCCTGCTACTTTCTTCCCAACTTCCTATCCAACCCCCAGTTTTACCCATGTGTGGGGAGTGGCCTAGTAGATAGGACCTTTTGCTCCCCCTGGCGGCCGGAGTGTGAAGTGTAATGTGTATCTGAGATACCTGGTCAGGTGAACTCCTTTAGTGCCATCAGATGTACCATCACTCCCCTTAGTGGCGGAGCGACAGTACTGCAACGACCAGGTCTCTGGGGCGCTGCACTCCCCCCCGGTTAAGTCCAGTACTCCCGGACTGGGAAAGAAGAACAACAATACATGTTAGCAAAAGACATACAAAATTTTGAAATGCAATAAACAAGTAAATTTAACAGTGCTTCCCTTTATGGGAGGTGAGGACACTTGAACGTTGCGAAAGTTTGGTCATGCACAGTTCATGACTCCCAGTTCAGTGGGTGCAACCTTGAAACGGCAGGGACCCCGGGTAAACAAAGGGGTCCCCGTGAAAGTTTTGGAGCAATTCACTGTCCATTACTCCATTGTCCATTTTTAAACCTGTAACAAAGATATTTACACAAACATTTTCAACCAAATAGCAACTATCGTTAATATCTCCAAGTTTTGTAGCGAAGTAGAGTTTGGTTCTTGGTGCTACGTGTAGACCTCCTCAGTGCAGGGGTTGCTATTGGCCTAACAGGGCCCGCTATGCTTGCTATCGCTGGTGTAGTGCACTGTCTTCTAGCTACACTTCTAGTGAGACTGGGTAGCACTGGCATGCTGGAGCTCTCAGGACTGCTGCTACTAATGGTGGGCATGGCAGATTCACCGATAGCAGAGGGAGGACTTGCCGGTTCAACGGTTGGCATGGCATCCTCTGGTGGGGTCTGCTGTGATTGCGGGTCCGGATGATCTGGCACCACATTTAGCTCTGGCGGTTTCAGTTGACGAAACGTTAAGACAGGTACCACGATGGCTTGATTTATTTGAGTCCAGGACTGGGGAAAATTGCCAAGAACAGTGTGTATCATCTTCTCCTCTTCTACAGGTGGAGAGGTTCTTGGATCTGCTTCCTTTTCTCTCAACTTATCAGGGCATATTTTAAGGTGATCTCTGGTATTGCCGTTGAGGTTTCCCCTCCGTCTTTGCTGATGAGACAGACCTTCGTATTGTCAAAATCGTATGGCAGGATGGTATACGGTTCCGCTTCCCATTGGTCGTCAAGCTTGTGTAATCTCCTCTTCCGTTTGAGTACTTGCTCACCGGGTGACAAGGGAATTGCAGGAGCATGCTGGTTGTAGTCCCTTTCTTGTTTTTGTCTGGCTTGGGCTAGACTTCTTTCCACGCACTCCTGTATTTGGCGGTACCGTTGCTGCCTTTCCGTATCCCAATCGGCATCTGGCGAGGTATCTTCGGGGGTTAGGACCCCCATGTCTAGATCAACAGGTAACTTGCTAGATCTTCCTCACATCAGGTACGCTGGGGTGCAGTTGGTGGAATTCACTGGGATGTGGTTGTACATGTCTACCAAGTCAGGCAACTTTGTTGGCCATAAGTTCCGTTCCTCCACAGGCAAGGTCTTCAGTAAGTCTATTACCACTTGGTTCATCTTCTCACACATCCCCTTAGTTTGTGGATGGTACGGCGTGGTTCTGATCTTTTTACACCCGTACAGATTGCAGAACTCCTGGAACACCTCCGCTTCAAATGCTGGCCCCTGGTCAGTCAGTACCTTCTCCGGGTACCCATGTGGAAGTACTGCTGGAAGGTTTTGGCTGCTGTCCTGGCCGTTAGATCTTTGACCGGCACAACTACCGGGAATCTAGAGTAGTGATCCATGATGGTAAGAGCGTAGACATAGCCTGACCGGCTAGGTGTTAGCTTCACATGATCTAGCGCGACCAGTTCGAGCGGCCGTTTGGTGATGATAGGCTGCAAGGGAGCCCGTTGGCTGTCACGGTCCCTCCTGCGTAGGCTACATGGGCCACACTCTCGACACCACTTCTCAATGGCTTTCTTCATGCCAATCCAGTAGAACCTCCCGCGGAGTAGCCTCTCCAACTTCCTCCATCCGAAGTGGCCTGCCCCATCGTGGTACGCTCCCAGAACCATTGGCGCATCTTGCCTTGGGACCACTATCTGCCATACCAATTCATGGGTGCGGGGGTCGATGCTTCTCCGGCACAGCTTACCGTCGTGAATAAACAGTTTGCTTCTCCCCTTCCACAGCTGTTGTGTCTCTTATAGGTCATCCGGGCCGGGATGCAAACCTGCCTGCGTCAGGAGCTCTTTCACCCGACGGACTGCGGGGTCACCATCCTGGGTTTCTGCCCATCCATGGTGGGGCAGGGGATTCAGCGTGGCGTCCTGCTTGTTCTGGCGCCTGTTCTTCACATGATGGGAACACTGGGTGGCCTTGGGGCGATGGAAAGCGGGCAGCTCTACCTCTTCAAGTGCCTCCGGATCTTCCCCTGTTTCTGGTGAGGTGGGGTAGAGTCAGTGCCCACGTGCAATTCCCGACACCAATCTTTCAGTTGCCCTGCAGAACCGTTGTTCTCCGCCGGATTGGAGGGGACCAAGGGTCCGGGTGCCTGTATCACACTGTTATTAACAGTAAACAGTTTAGCAAGTGTGGCATATTTGGTTAGGTGGACTTCTTCCTCCCCACAGTTAAGAACACGTACTGGCACCCTCCCCTTGCGGACGTCAACCACGTCTCTGGCTGTCAAGAGTGTAGGCCTATTATCTGAATATACGGGTTCTACCAGGGCCTGATAGTCTTTACCCCTGAGGCCTATGGCTGCTCGACACCATATTAACATTTCACTCCTGGGGGGTATCGCAATGGGGTTTGAATCACTCACTGTGACATGACCAATTTCACCACCAGTCAGCTCCACTTGCTGTCTCTGCATCAGAGCCCTGATTTCTTTCTGCAGGGCACGTTGTTCACTGTAACCAGCTGTTTCTGCTACCTGCTGTAACAGGACAATAACTTCTGCAAGACAATTTTCTACGACATTAGTACCAATGGTCATCATGGGATTACATTCACGTCGGTCAATATCAACAATTACAATCCCTTGGGCCTCCAATTCTACCCGCCCCACTTTAATGGTGACCTCTTTGTACCCCACTTGTGGCAAGGGCTGACCATTACTGGCTATTATGGTAAAATCATCATCGGGGCCACGGGTAATGTCGCTGTCCTCCCAATAACGTTTATAAAGGATGTAAAGGTACCTTCACACTAAGCGACTTTGCAGCGAGAACGACGACGATCCGTGACGTTGCAGCGTCCTGGATAGCGATCTCGTTGTGTTTGACACGCAGCAGCGATCTGGATCCCGCTGTGATATCGCTGGTCGGAGCTAGAAGTCCAGAACTTTATTTCGTCGCTGATCACCCGCTGTCATCGCTGGATCGGTGTGTGTGACACCGATCCAGCGATGTGTTCACTTGTAACCAGGGTAAATATCGGGTTACTAAGCGCAGGGCCGTGCTTAGTAACCCGATATTTACCCTGGTTACCATTGTAAAAGTAAAAAAAACCCACTACATACTCACCTTCTGATGTCTGTCACGTCCCCCGCCGGCGGCTTCCCTGCACTGAATGTGTCAGCGCCGGCCGGCCGTAAAGCAGAGCACAGCGGTGACGTCACCGCTGTTACTGCCGGCGCCGCTGACACATTCATTGCAGGGAAGCCGCCGGCGGGGGACTTGACAGACATCAGAAGGTGAGTATGTAGTGTTTTTTTTTTTACTTTTACAATGGTAATCAGGGTAAATATCGGGTTACTAAGCGCGGCACTGCACTTAGTAACCCAATGTTTACCCTGGTTACCCGGGTGCTGCAGGGGGACTTCGGCATCGTTGAAGACAGTTTCAACGATGCCGAAGTCGTTCCCCTGATCGTTGGTCGCTGGAGAGAGCTGTCTGTGTGACAGCTCCCCAGCGACCTAAACAGCGACGCTGCAGCGATCGGCTCATTGTCTATATCGCTGCAGCGTCGCTGAGTGTGACGGTACCTTAAGGCATAGTCGTCACCTGGGAACCGGTGTCCAGCAAAGCGTTCATGGGGATACCGTCGATCACAATGGGGAGAACTGGTCGCCCTCCGATGTATTTGGTTCTCCAGTTTTGCGGGCCTGATCGTCCTACTCCTGGGGATTGGCCCTCTGCCCCAGGGGTTGCTCGTTTAAATGACAGTACCTTGCAAGGTGGCCCACCTGGTGGCAGTGGCGGCAGATAGGTCGTCCGTCCCGATGAAAGCGATCGTCGTCCCTGCCTCTGGTCGGCGGAATCCTCCTCTGTCGCTGCCAGGGGACATCCTCCGGTCTGGAAGCCAGCTGGATCTTCTCCTTGGGGGCCTCCTGTAGGGAATGTACGGTCACGGCTAGGGCAGCAACGCTCTTGGTCAGCTCCTGCATCTGGAGGCATAGTCCTGCAGGGGAATCGTCCTGCAGGGGAATCGTCCTCCAGGATCTGGGCATCGGCGGCAATTGGGGCATCTGGCGCCACCTCCTGGTGGTACGTGAGAGCTTGACGCCTGGGAAGTACTGCACGGCTGGGCTGTCGCTCCTGTAGCGCCTGGATGGCTTTATCTTTGAACTGCGCGAAAGTCAGGTCTGGATTCTGCATGGCCAGGAAGTGCAGTTGGGCCCTTTGGTGACTGCACAGGAGCCCCTCAATGAACCGCTCTTTCAGGAGTTTATCCTCATCTTGCATGCTATTTGGGTCATTCTGTTTGATGGCCCGCAGTGCCTCCTGGAGATTGAGGGCATAGTCCCGTAAGCTATCCTGCGGCCTCTGCTTGCACCCATAGAACGTCAATTTAATTTCTGTAGCGGTGCGGGTGTCAAAGGTGGTTTTAAGCTTGGCAAAGACCTGCTGCGCAGTTCTCTTATCCGCTGCGGGCCAGGACTTCACTTCTCTCCGAGCCGCTCCAAAGAGTTGGCCTGTTATCATATGAACTTTCTGAGGCTCTGTCAAGGGATAGAACTCGAGCAGGCTGCAGATCCCTTCCTTAAAGTCAGTTAGTGTCTGCGATTCTCCAGAGTATCGCGGGAGCCAGGCTGCTCCAGGTAGGTACGGCATGGAGAAGGGCATTATGGCTGCTGTAGCCACGGCAGTATCCGGCTGGCTGATGGGGGCGGCAAGCTCTGCAGTAACCGGCGGTGGTACAAGGCCCGCGGCTGCGTCTACTGCGGGGCCCGGAGCAACCCCTGGGTCTGCGGCTGCGACCGCCGCCTCCGCTCCTCCTGAATCAGACATGGCCGTTCCTTCCCCCTGCTAACCTACTGGAAGTCGGGGTTCCTCTTCCGGAATCGGCACCTCACCGCGTCTTCTTGTTCCGCGCTCTTTTCGGCCGGCTCCGCCCACGAAGCTATGGCTCCTCCCCTCGTGCTCCGCACGGCGCGGCAATGGCGGATTTTGGCGGCAAATAGCAATACACAGTCTTTGCAATAAATCGCTATTCAAGTACAATTCAGTCACAGTTCCAAGGCACACATGACCTGATTCTTCAGGCTTAAGTAGATCCTGTTCGTGACGCCAAGTTGGAGCGGCCCCCAGACGCAGGGCAACGGGGTATTCGGTACCGGGGGTCTCTCTCTCTGTTCTGGGGATGTCACGGTGGCCTGACCCGGTCCGTGGCCCTGCTAAGGGGCGCCCAATTAAAGATGTAGGTGACTGTGTACGTCGCAGTAAATAACGAGGACACAGGGTTGCAGTCTCTTTACCTCTTTACTGAAGGCTTCGGCATCCGCAATCCAGAGCCCTGCTAACAGGGCTGGCTGAGACGGCCGGTCCAAAGGCACATCCAGAGTCCCCTTTACAGGTGAAAATCAGTGTCCTTCCTACCAGCGCCTGTGTGTTGTAGTACCTCCCTGCTGAGCACCACGGGATAGTCCTCACAACTGTCGTGTATGTTTCTGTTCTTTCTCTCCGTCCCCCAGATGATATGGATAGGACGCACCCGTATGACGGGGTAGGCCTGGAGTTATTTTATAGGGACCCTAGGGACGCCCCTCTCCCACAATTTCCTCTGTTGTCTTCGTTAGGTGTAAAGGTGAGACAGCCAACCTAAAGTTAACTGCCCGGCCGTAGTTCAAAGTAATGCGTAGATTCTCTTACTTCCTCGGCGTTCCGGCCGCCGGCTACGCGCCTCAGAAGGATGTTGCTGATCTTGGGGCATGACTCCTTCTGGTTCTATTTCCTTTGTGCTGTGATCCCGTTTCTCACTTCTCCACAAAATGCTTCGCTTCGTGTCCTTTCTTAGGAGTCTGCCGCTAAAGACACAGGCACGGCTCCGTAACGATCTGTCTGTTCTAGGCCGTTGTCAGGATCCCACCCCTGACAGGTCCTCTCTCGAACTCTCCCCAGCTACTTTCTTCCCAACTTCCTAGGGAAGGGATGTTGGCAGTAATCTGGACACTGCCCTAGATCACCAGGGGTGTTGGTATTAATCTGGACACTACCCTAGATTACCAGGGATGTTGGCAGTAATCTGGACACTACCTTAGATCACCAGGGGTGTTGGCGGTAATCTGGACACTACCCTAGATTACCAGGGATGTTGGCAGTAATCTGGACACTGCCCTAGATCACCAGGGGTGTTGGCATTAATCTGGACACTACCCTAGATTACCAGGGATGTTGGCATTAATCTGGACACTGCCCTAGATTACCAGGGATGTTGGTGCAACGCCCCCACAGCCGCAGGGCCGAGGGGTACCCGGTACCGGGCCTCTGAGTCTCTGCTCTGGGGTTGTCACGGTGGCTAGGCCCGGTCCGTGACCCTGCCGAGGGGCGCACAGTGAATGATGTGACGGATGTAGATGGTGGTGGTGAGGCTGTAGTGGTGCGGTGCAGTAAATAACGAGGACACCAGGTTGCAGTCTCTTTACCTCTTTACTGAAGATCTCTGGGTCCTCAGTCCAGAATACGGTTCACCAGGCTGCGCAAGTCCGGTCGGTCCAATGGCACCTCCAGAGTTCTCTTCACAAGTGGAAATCTGTGCCTTCCCTCTAGCGCTATGTGTTGCGGTCCTTCCCTGCTGTGCTTACGGAAAGTCCCCACAACTGTTGTGTCTGTTTCTTAAGTTCCCTCACAACTCGATTAGATGATGTTCTGCTAATCCTCCGTCCCTCCCTGATGTTACGGTTAGGATGGCACCAGTTTGACGGGTAGGCTCGGAGCTCTTCCGGGACCCTAGAGTCGCCCCTCTCCACAAGTTGCCCCCCAAGACTGCATAGGTGATTTAAGTGAGACAGCCCGCCTTAGACTGACTGTCCTGCGGTTGGTTTAGAGTATTGCTTGAAGCTGAATAATATAATACTCCCTCGGCGTTCCGGCCACCGGTTTTGCGCCTCAGTAGGATGTTGCCTCGGTCTTACAGCATGACTCCTACTGGTATTCTCCTTATTGCTTGATCTCGTTTCTCACTCAGCACAATCTATCTCGCTTCTGATCCTTCCTTGGGCACCGCCGCTATCCTGAGCAGGCACGGTCCCGTTACGTTCGCTCTAGTTGCCAAGCCTCTGTCAGGATCCCACCCCTGACAGAGACCCTACTGTATCTTCCCCCACAACACCTTCTGCCACAAGGTGTTGCCTGGTTCCAACCCAGTCAGCTTTCTGATCTAACTTCCTGCCTGACCCCCAGTTTACCCACTATGGTGGGGAGTGGCCTAGTGAATAGAACCCTTAGCTCCCCCCGGAGGCCCGACTGTGAAATGTATTGGTGTCTGTGATACCTGATCAGATGAACTCCTTCAGTGCCATCAAACGTACCATAGCTCCCCTTAGTGGCGGAGCCACAGCACTGCAACGACCAGGACTCTGGGGCGCTGCATTGGCATTAATCTGGACACTACCCTAGATTACCAGGGATGTTGGCAGTAATATGGACACTGCCCTAGATCACCAGGGATGTTGGCAGTAATCTGGACACTACCCTAGATCACCAGGGATGTTGGCAGTGATCTGGACACTACCCTAGATTACCAGGGATGTTGGCATTAATCTGGACACTACCCTAGATTACCAGGGATGTTGGCAGTAATGTGGACACTACCCTAGATCACCAGGGATGTTGGCATTAATCTTGACACTACCCTAGATTACCAGGGATGTTGGCAGTAATCTGGACACTGCCCTAGATCACCAGGGGTGTTGGCAGTAATCTGGACACTACCCTTGATCACCAGGGATGTTGGCAGTGATCTGGACACTACCCTAGATTACCAGGGATGTTGGCAGTAATGTGGACACTGCCCTAGATCACCAGGGATGTTGGCAGCAATCTGGACACTACCCTAGATTACCAGGGGTGTTGGCATTAATCTTGACACTACCCTAGATTACCAGGGGTGTTGGCATTAATCTGGACACTACCCTAGATTACCAGGGATGTTGGCAGTAATCTGGACACTACCCTAGATTACCAGGGATGTTGGCTGTAATCTGGACACTACCCTAGATTACCAGGGATGTTGGCAGTAATCTGGACACTGCCCTAGATCACCAGGGATGTTGGCATTAATCTGGACACTGCTCTAGATCACTAGGGGTGTTGGCATTAATCTGGACACTGCCCTAGATCACCAGGGGTGTTGGCATTAATCTGGACACTACCCTAGATCACCTGGGGTGTTGGCATTAATCTGGACAATACTCTTGATCACCAGGGATGTTGGCATTAATTCCTTCACTGCTTTTGACCATCAGTCGTACTGGTATTCACAACATTACTATACCTAGACCATCAGGGGTTCGAACTTAACACCTTCACTACCCTACACCACCAGGGATCTACTATTATCCAGCAGTAAACAAATCTTGAGCAGACTACAGAATACTGCACCTAGATCTCAGTTAGCTGAAAGTAATTATATTTTTTATAATTAATTAAATTAAAATTATATAATTATAATTATATAGATTTGTGAATTTGTTTATTTAAACCACCAGTAAATATATTTGGTGTTTTAATTTTTAACGTTTCATTTATTGTATATGACCACACAAAAACATTAACTGGATACTTTGCTTGCTTTTGTAGGAAATTGCTCTGCAAACCTTTGGACGCCAGGTTCATACCGAAAGGTATGAGTTAGGATTTATTTTTTATCGTTTGTGGATCTAGAGTAAGAGAAAGCATGGGGCTGGGGGTAACGCCTATATGGAATATTTTTAATCTAACTGAAGAAAGTTTTTGATGTTTATGGAACCTCTTTTCTGCTGTTGGATTTCACCCTTTGTGTTTTGGAGATTTTCTATTTTGAGGCAGAATTCTGCGCCACGTTTATTAAAGGAATTGTCCAGCGTTGATGATGTCGCAATTACTCCTATCTGCTGGGACATGTGCCCTGTTGTAATGATAGCTGATATTACACATGTATCCCAGCAGGTAAGTGTAGACCGACCACGATCACCTCACAGTGTGCGAGAGGCGTGAGAAAGACCCTTATAGTGAGCCAGTATGAGCCCCTGTAACGTGCGCTGCATCCTGAGATGCTACAGTCTGTGTTGTCTATATACTAGACCAGATTGGTAAATCTTTCCCAAGGTCTGAATTTCATCTACGATTACTTGCTGATAAATAACTAACTGATGTGGGGACCAAGGTTTCTTGGGGTTCACAGTTGGGTTCCTTTCTTGGCACAGTGTATACATTAATGGCCTACCAGCAACAGACCCCTTTGTTAGTCTACCCCCAGACTATAAGGAAGGAAAGAATTGACAAAGATGGACACAGTAGACAGTAGAAATATTATAACAGTATTATGGGGTGATAAGAAAAAATATGCATATTCCTATAATAATGCCCGATTGTTCTTAATTTAGGACTGTGTCACAAAAGCGTAATCAGGAGGAAGAGCTTCAGGAACGGATGCTGAACACAATCGATGGGCTCAGTTCAGTTAAGTAAGTTCCTTTTTTTTTTTAGAACAGTAAAACACACCCCTGCCCTTACATAAGCCATACATTATCATCTCGCCCCAAGGACTTCTGTTCCTGGCAGAAACCAAAATATATTCTTTGAGGTTAGGCTGTTCACAAATTTGTGTAAATCTGTGATAGCGAGCCCTTCACCTTTGCCGAGACCATCCATCCATGTCACAGGTGTGACATATCCAGATGATGGTTAGACACCTTTTTATTGCACGGGTGCCTTAGGCTGCCACCCTAAAAGGCCACTCTGCAATGTGCAGTTTTACAGTGGTGGGAGGATCAGAAAACCAGTCATTATCTAGTGTGACCACCATTTGCCTCCTGCAGAGCTACACCTCTCCTTTGCATAGAGTTGATCAGGTTGTTGATTGTGGCCCGTGTACTGTTGGTCCTCTCCGCTTCAATGGCTGTGAAGTTCTTTCATGGCCAGCATACTCACCAGACCTGTCACCCATTGAGCATGTTTGGGACGCTCTGGATTTGATGTAAACAACAGCATGTTCACGTTCCTGCCAATATCCAGCAACTTTGCAGTCATTGAAGATGAGAGGACCAACAATGAACAAACAGATCAACTCTACGCAAAGGAGATGTGCTGCACTGCATGAGGCAAATGGTGGTCATTCCATATGCTGACTGCTTCTCTGACCCACCTCCCAAAAACCACTAATACTGTAAAACTGCACCTAAGACACCTTTTCTAGTATTTATGCGAACTTCCCATGCACTGTGTATGATGTGCCTTATGGCACCGCTTATTGATTTTTATCTGGGGATCATTACCTCCCTCCTAGTCTCCATGTGGTATGTTGTCACACATCCCTTTTCTGCTGTCCATGTTCTTTGTTTTATATTTATTCTAATAAACTTTGTCTATAAATTGCATGATTATTGGACTATGGCACTATTTTCCAAGTGGTTTTGTTGTTTACCTGTGAGGTGGATAGATTATCTCTCAAAGGATATGTACTCGCTAACAAAGATTTCGGCCTCTTTCACTTGTCCTGATATTTCCGGTACTGGAAAAACCAGTACAGGTGCTAACTGTGTCCGTGTGTTACATATGTGTGACATCTATGTTCCACATCAGCCTGACATGTACCAGTGCCTGGGAAAAGCAGTACAGTTAATGCTGTTCTGAAGCATGGGTTGCTGAATGCAGCTCTCATCATTGTCGCCTGGTCTCACTGCGGTCGGTGAGAGCATGCGACGCTGATGAGCCTTGTAGTCAGCACTGCCATCTGTGTATCACACGTATAATAAATACGGTAAGTAAATAAATAAAAAACAACAGCATAGAGTCAACCTTAAGTTTTTAACAAGTTGAGGGAAAGCTGACAGCCCAGGTTGGTTTTAATACTCTGGGAAGGAGCCAATAGCCATGAAGCTTCCCAGCCTATTAATATCCGCTCACAGCTGTTTTCGTAACTTTTACTGGTTATTATAGGGGGATCCCTCCCAAACAATATGTGGGGTCCCCGCTATATTTACTAACCAGCAAAGGCTAAATAGACATTTCGGGCTGATATTGATAGGCTGGGACGGGGCCATGGATATTGGCCCCCTTTCCAGACTACGAACATCACCCTTCAGCCGCCCCAGAAATGGCTCATCCATTAGATGCGGCAATTCTAATGCTTAGCCTCCGCTCTTCCCACTTGCCCTGGTGCGGTGGCAAGTAGGGTAATAGTATTGGGGTTAATGTCAGCTCTTTTATGTTCACTGACAGCGTAAATAAGAAACGACCCATTAATAACCCCGTAGTCAAATGTAGAAAAGACACAGACAAAAATCCTTCTCCATATTCCTTCTCCAATCTCCATATGAAGCAAATTTTGCAGACATTTCTGTTACTGAAAATCTCTCCCACACATTTCTGTGCCTATACCCCATGATCAGGGCTTTCTAACATATCTGAGCTGCTCAGATGCCTTAGGAGTATTGTGTAGGTGATTCTTCTGGGGAGTGAACAGAGCATTATACTCCTGTGCTCCACATCTGATGTGTTGTTATTCTTGGCTGTGTTTTCTTTCAGGCCCTGGTTTGGAAAATCTGATGACTTTTATGCATTTCTACTTTTTTTCACTGCTGAAGGTCTGGAAAAAGAGGTAGGAGGAATTTAAAATTCCTTATTACCTTATAATGCAGATATAACCATCTTACATGTTTTGTTGCTTTTTTTTTAGTTATGAAAATCAGTTTAGACAAATTTTTACTGACTATTCTTTTTTTTTTTTTTTTTTTTTTAGTATCGCACCATCAGGATACCGAAGACCAGAAACTATTTCCTGTGTGCCAGTGTGGTGTTTCTCTGCATATTCTTAGTACAGATTTTGGTTATGCCGAGGTCCGTGCGCTCACTGTTTTTACTGATGTTACTATTTACAGTTAAAGGGGTTGGGACAAATAAAAAATGTCCCCAGCGATCTGCTGATCAGCCCTGGGTGCTGCACAATGAATGGGCATGCATTTACAATACACAGCGGCACAGAGTCTTTAAGCGCAGGAGTCTGTCTTTATAAAGACTAATATTGTGGTGTGTGTTACGATTGCTGCCAAGCCAATTTATTTTTCTTTATTTTTATTGTCTTAATTTTTTATTTACCTTTTTTTTTTTTTGTATTTTCTTTAACCCCAATAGGGGCTTTAACCATGTAATTGCTTAATCACTGATATGATGAACTGCGATTCCTGTGTATTGCACTGAATTATGCCGGACAGTTACAATTGACAGGTATCAGATTAGTCTCTGATTCTATAGTACATGATCACAGTGAAGGAAGCCTTAATGAGGCCCCGGTTGCGTTGTAAGCTTATCATTGTGTAATTGGTGTGCCAGTAGGTTCCTCCTTCCTTGTTGTAGGTTACAGTATGTAGGGGGTTAAACAAGCCGGGATTGGAGTCCTCTCTGATCATGGTCACTGCAGCCGACTCCTGCTGCGGACGATGCAGCTCTTGTGCCTGCCCCATCCTGTGCCACACATTTACAGCGTTGTGGCCTGAGGACCACTAGCCTTAAAGAAGTTGTCTGAAAAAACGTACGGCTGAAACGTGTGGCCTCGTTTAGGAGGGGCGTACACATACTTCTGGCCTTTTCATGTGGAGTATATGAGAAAGTTATCATTATTCCTTATATAGCGAATAACCCTTCAACAAGTGTTTTCTTCATTAATATTGGTTCCTCCTTGGTTTATAGAGAGGACACCTGCTTGCACTGACCTCCTTTACGTTTCCTTCCAGGAGTGTGAAGCTGGGTGTCACATTTGCTGCGGTGTGTGTATTGGTTCTTTGCGTGCTGCTGATCTGCTATGCAGACAAGGCCGTGGTGAGCTCTCTTGTAAGGAAATATAAGATCTGCAGGTTTGCGGCTCTGTGGTAGTAATCCCCGTCTCTGTATTTGTCAGCGTTTCTGTGGAGAGAGCTCCCCGATGTCGCATGTCCTGAGTTCAGCGGCTGAAACTGTGGAGACTAAGCCGCTACTGCGAGTGCTGTTATCTGGGCTGACCGTAGGAGCGCTGCTGGTCATCGCCATTCTCAACCTGGTAAGACGTTTACTGGAATCTGTCATTCTGAATTATAACTCTTAGGGCACATTCACATGGATCGTTAACACCGCAAAAGGGGCAGCAGTATGTACCTGCCCAGGTGACAGAAACTAATGCAGGATGAAACCCTCCTAATAAAGACGGAGGCGACTAGTGCAAAATACTGACGAGACGGTCACTCACAACCTACCAATTCAGATGTGTGAATACTTCCGTTAAGCTTTATGGGTTAATTTGCTGCTATTTAAAAAAGAAAAAAGAAAAGAAAAAAAATGATGTGTGAATATTCCCTTAAGGCTATGTTCACAAACTTTTTTGTGCAGGTTATTTTTTTTTTGAGTGGATTCTCTCCATTATCTGTTTCAAAGACTATTTCAAAAGCTCCGGAGAACTCTTCCAATTCATTTCTTTGCTGTTCATTTAAGGTGTTTTTTAGCTTTTTTTTCCTGAAGAAGTTGTGAAAAACACATGGTGGGGAAAAAAGAAAGTGCGAGTCACTGCTTTGAAGCAAATACTGCAAAAAAACTCTCCAAACTGGGCACTGTTCAATCAAATGGTGGCAAAGAACTCTCCAGGAAAATAAAAAAAACTTCTCAGAACTGCTTTAGGAAAAGAGACATTCCTCCAAAACCTCTCCAACATTTCCTAAGGCAGTTTCTGCCTGAAAAACTTTGAAAGTCTCAAAAAAAAAAAAACCTCTGTGTGCCCATGCGGTAATATGTCATGGTGCTGACAGTTCTTATGTTTCCAGTCATTAGATGAGACGCTGCAGAACTGCAATAGGTCGGGCGCAGAAACCAATTGTCAAAGTATCCCGGTGAGTTTTATTATTTAGGAATATTTGTGTGTATGGAGAGTAAAAAAAAAAAATCTATCTACATATATAAATAAAATACAATAAAGTGTCACAACTGATGTTTCTGGTTACATATGTACATTTTGCTTTTTCCCCAGTATTATATATACTGCTGTATCTTGGCTTTCATTGCATGCTCTGTATTTCTGCGGATGTCCTTCGAGCTAAAGATGATCCTGTTATCCGCTGCCTTCGTTGTGTACAATGTGATCATCTTCCATACGCACGCAGACATATTCAGGGGCGCCTTCCCCACCAACAGGTACCATGACGTTTGGTTCTACTACTAAGTCCTCAAGGGAGTAAACCTTTCCTGTCCATTGTGTAACTGTCCATGCTTCCTTACAAGCCGTGTAACTGTCCATGCTTCCTTACAAGCCACCTGCTTAAACTGGGGCAGATTTACTAATTGTCCAAAATTTAGACCTTGTATTCTTCCATTTGACTATCTGAAAATTCTGAAATCTTATCATAGTGGCTCATGCTATATAATGAATGTAAAACAATATTCTATATGTATGAAGGTTTATCAGCCAGAAACTGGCTCAGTCTGGGTCGGAAACCAGAATTTATTTCCAAAAACAGGAATTATGAAAAATAAGACTCCTTCTCACTCTCCTTTGTCACATGAAATCCTCCTGAAGAGTCTTCGTTCAACCAGTATTTTTCTTTCTTTTTTTTTTCCGCTTGGAGAAAAAGGGTGTGCGCAAACTGTGTCTTTTAGAGACTAGCATACCCACATAGTTTTTGAAGCAGAAGATGTTTCAGGAAAATATTGGCGGCGTATTTCCTGAAGTGTGTTTGGCGTCTTTTTATTTGTTTTTGCCATCCGCCTTTTTTCTAAAAAAAAAAAAAATTTTTACACAAAATATTGGCAGGTTCCAAGTGCCTGAAGAATGGACTGGTTATTTCTTTTAGCTGCTTCACGGATTCGGAAAAAACATTGCAAAAGATGGAACATGTGCACAACAAGTCGTTTTGACATTGCAGTGATATCTTTTATTTTTTTGTTCTTTTTTTTTTTAGCACTTTCAGTTGTCTTACCAGGTGGAATCTGCCTGAATTGGGCGTGCTCTTAGATGGATCCGGTACAGTTTTTTGGTCTGTGCCTTCCTCGTTCAGCACACACTTGTTTGATGGAATCAGATTTTGCACCACTCCACTTTCTTTGAGGATTTTCATGGGAATTTCTGAGCAAAAGCACAGTTCTACAAGATGAAGCTGCACATAGTGCAAAACCATTACAAGATCCGGATTCCAGCAGGGTTGATTTTAATAGACTCACAAGATGGAAATCCAAATTCAGCAGATAACATAAAAAAACCTCTTGCACAATCTAGACATTAGGGCAAGCGTTGTGTATTCTAAATCAAGCCATTTGTGAAGCGTGCTTCCATTTTTAATGTTTTCTGCTGAATTGGGATTTTAGACTTGTGAGTATATTGAATAAACGTGCAGGAATCCAGATCTTGTAATGGTTTTGCACTATGTACAGCTGAGGTTTGTGCAGAAATCCCATGAAAATCATGAAAGGAAGTGGTTTGGTGCAAATACCGATTCCATCAAACAAGAGTGTGCAGCCTGAGGAAGGCAACGACTGGAAAACTGGACAGTATCTGGCTAAAGGTGTGTTCACACGCAGTCTTTTTGCTGATTTTTTTTTTTTTTTTTAGTAGAAACTCCCAAGTTTATGAGAAGGATTTCGGAAACAGGAAAATGTTGATTGTATGGGAACACTTTAGGGGGGTTTCATGTGACACAATAGAGAGTTGGGGTGTCTTCTCTTTTTATGGATAGTGAATTTGGTACATTTAGGCTACTTTCACACATCAGTTTTTTGCCTTCAGGCAAAATCCATCTATTTTAGCCAAAAACGGATCCTGTGCAAAGTGTGAAAAAATGATGTGCTGGATCCTTTTTTTGGCCGGATTGTTTATCGGAGAGAGAGAGTTAGTTTTCGCTGGACAGAAAAAACTTTCCTATGGATGTTTTCTCCGTCCGCCGGAATAGAAATTCTGGACGGATCCGGAAAAAAACGGATCAGTCGGGGAAAAAAAACGGATCCATTTTTTCTCAAAACTCGCCGGATTGGGCCTGACGGCAAAAACCTGATGTGTGAAAGTAGCCTTACCCATTGTTTGGATTTCACATTTTAAAGCCACATCCCTTTTCGAGTGAGCCGCACACAGTGCATTTATCACCAGATGTGACAATCTACACCAATCCACCAGCACAGTCTATATTATAGATCAGATAGTCGCCTGTCCCGGGGGGATCATACTTGGCTGCCATTGACGGCAATGTGGAGCTACAGTTGGAAACAAGTAGACTATATATATATTTTTTGCTGTTTCTGAAACTTTCAGCTAATAGATCATCAGTATCCGAGTTCATAACATTCTCTTGCATGTTATCATTGTAATTTCAGTTCGGCCGGGGTCATGAAGGACCTGCAGAGGATGTCCTGCTTTTACCTTTCTTTATTCTACTTGACACTGGTCTTACTGGCAAGACAGGTAAGACAAATGTATGTAGAAAAGCAACAACCGACAGCACTTAGATGACTAGGATGCACGCTCAAAGTCCATGGATCCCACTGGACCAATACTCACAAATATAGAAAAAGAAGCAGCATCCGTTCCAGGTGAAGATAGTGTAAAAAAAAAGTATTTATTCTGCCATCACATCAGTATGATGTGATGGCAGAATAAAGACTTTTTTTGACACTATCTTCACCTGGAACGGATGCTGCTTCTTTTTCTATATAGGTAAGACAAATGTAATCTATTATGATAGCGCAGAAATGCCACAAATGTTTTGTTACACCAATGAAAGGTGTTCTTCCTGTTATGCAGTTGCTTTGAATAGAAATTAACGTCTCTGATTAACGTCGTTCAGCTTTAATCACCAGTAGCAGCCATGTTGGCCAAACATTGCCCCCTATGATGCCTGCGGCAGGGCAAAATAACCTTGTGGCCACTCAATGGCTAAACATATTAATGCATGGACGGCTCAAGGCCACCAGAGTGAGAGGAATATGTGAATAGTATTCCACTTTGACTGAGCCAAACCCAACAACTTTGGCGGGACTGGCCAACCATCTGTGTATTTGAAGTGTCTCTGAGTTCCCTTGATTTCAGGGGAAAGAACGATCTAAAATGTTGAATGTCAACATACCGATCCTGTGTTTTGAAGAGAGATAAGCTCCAGAAGAGCGTCTTATTGATAACATGAGCATCCTCGGACTAGCTGATCTTGCATTTGTATGTGGGTAGAAGCTGTCAGCCAAGCGAGAGCCCATGGGTGGAAGGATGGGTTTTCTTGTATTGATGTACGTTATTTGACACTGAACTATATCTACTGGTAAGTCATTATCCTGGTTAGGTAGCCTTACTAATGTCTCTGTCTGTAGGTTGACTATTACTCTAGGCTAGATTGCTTATGGAAGGAGAAATTCAGGAAGGAGGATGAAGAGATTGAAACAATGGAGAATCTGAATCGTCTTCTTCTAGAAAACGTCCTTCCTGCACACGTGGCTGCGTATTTTATTGTGGACAACAAGATGAACGAGGTAAAGACTTATTGGCCACATGTTTTGGGAAGTGACTTTACTGGAAAAATGGCTGAGTATTTGTAAATTGGCCAGAGAATGTCAGATATAGTTTTTTAAACGTACTTTTAGAAACACTGGCATTTTTCTGCCTCTTGCTAACATTTTTCCGTGAGTGATGATGGAAGTGCAGCATCTGAAAAGTGATAGTGATTTCGTCAAACAAAGGTCACTCGAATTATTGATGGGTTGACCTGTATGGAGACTGCAGAATCTGCTCCTTTGAGTACAGTTGTATTTTACCCCTTACATGGTAGTTGGGAATACCTCTTATTACCAAGACCATTCCAATAGTGAACTATATGCTTTATTATTGACCCTACCCCTGCTCACGGTGCACCCTTTGCCGCCAGGACCTGTACCACCAGTCGTATGACTGTGTCTGTGTGATGTTCGCCTCGGTGCCGGAGTTTAAGGTCTTCTACACGGAGTGTGACGTCAATAAGGAAGGCCTGGAGTGTCTGCGGCTTTTAAATGAGATTATCGCCGATTTTGATGAGGTATTTATTGTCTTGGTATCAATTTTGAAAACATGAACTTCAATCGATTTATATGTAATTGATTTTTTTTTTTTTTTCATCATTTCCTCCCAGCTTCTAATGAAACCAAAATTCAGTGGTGTGGAGAAAATAAAGACAATTGGAAGTACTTACATGGCAGCAACAGGGCTAACTGTGGCCCCTGGACAAGAAAATAAGCAGGTATGTTATTACAGCGTCCCTGTTCCCATAAATTGTGCTCTGATGCTGCCGATCTCAGGGACATTGGCATGTACAGATTGTTTGAAAAAAATGATTTGGCGCCAACAAAAAACCTATTGAGTGTAGACAAAAGCCAGACCACAGGAAGATCGTGGTGCTCAACCTGAGTGATGATTTGGCAAAGTCCAAAAAGAAAGAAATAGGTGGCACTCACCATGCCATAAAAAAACACGTTTTTATAGAGAATCGAATAAAAGGGATAAAAGATCAAGTGAGCAGTGTTGTGGATGAAGGCTGTTTCATGTATAACAAGGCTTCTACGCGTCCTAGTCGAAGCTTTGTTATACACGAAACATTTGCTATTTTCCCCTGTATATTGCTCTCTGCTTATGATTGGGCAATATTATACAGACGAAAACATAAATGCCTCCAGAAAAGAAGCTCGGCTAACACTACCTTGGCTGACTGGTAAATTGGCATATTAGGCACTCTAAAGCTTAGAATTCAAGATCTCTGGTACGGAGAACGCAAAAAAAAAAAAGAAAAATGGTTATATTCGATGCGTCAGCCCCTTTATGATGATGTAGCTAGTTTAACAATGAAAAAGGGTGAAAGGACTTCTTTAAAAGGTGATTTTTAATTTTAAAGTAGTTTTCTATTTGTATACTGTTGACTGGGTTCATTCTTCGTCTGTCCTCTAGGATCAGGAAAAGCAGAACGCACAAATAGGAATCACACTTGAATATGCCATGGCACTTATGCAAAAACTGGACGGAATCAATAGACATTCCTTTAATAACTTTCGCCTGCGTGTAGGTGAGTTATGGAAACCTGAGTGTAGAAAGAGAAGTAACATGACAATGAATATGGACACTTTCTAAATGCCTTCATTTTGAGTTTTTTTTTTTAGTTTTTGGACTTTTTTTTTGTCTCTACAGCCTCTATATATCACAGTACATAATAACATGCTGTTGACAATACCAGGGATGCTTTGCATATATTTTACTAGGCTGTGTGCACAGTAAAATGAGGAGGAGTGCATTTTTAATTGTTTTGTTGTATGATTTTTCTTAAGTAATTCTTTTTAGATGCATTGACTGATCTTGAGTTTTGCTGGTATTGACCACCATAACGGATTTTATATCGTTTAGGGATAAACCATGGACCCGTCATTGCTGGAGTGATCGGAGCTAGAAAACCACAATATGACATTTGGGGGAACACAGTGAATGTGGCCAGTAGGATGGAGAGCACAGGAGAATTGGGAAAAATCCAGGTACTTTATCTCGTCTGATTTTTTTTTTTATGTATTCCTCAGGAAATCATGCAGGGTTATGTAGCGGGATACATTTTAGTAGAAGTCTTCATTAGAATTAACCCCCCAAAATTAAAGTCCCCTTTTTATTTAGAGAAGCTTGAATGGGACGGTACATGGTATTTCAAAACACCCACAAAAAATGTATCAGGCTGCATTACTGTCACATCTGGAGCTAGGTGTGACCGAAATATGCCCAATATTGGGATAGCATTCTGGAATAGAGAACCTGTTGTCCTTGTGATACAGATATCGCAGCACATAATGATGGAGAGGGGACTGGTTTAGGTTGTGAACTGATGCAGACAGCAAGGCAATGGTTATGTATCAAATCAAGGATGAAGGGTTCTCCCTTTGTCTCTCCAATCAGGGCTCTTTTCTGCAAGGGGAATTATAGAACATACATACACATACTAAGTATTCTTTGAATGATGGACACGTCCTATTGGTTTTAGAGATTTATATTTACTTATCATATTGGTTGTATGGTTGGAAAATCCCACAACTTTTACTACCTGCCCAGTAACTTGTGAAATCCCTATCCAGCTCTGCTGCACTGTCACCATCAGCTTGGATTGCACTCGGACCAATGTTATTTAATGAGTTACGGTACATCTCAGCTGCGATTTTTTTTTTTTTCAGCTGAAATCAGACTGAGAAAAAAATTGCAGCATGCTGAGATTTGCTGCATTTCTTGGATGAGACTTGCCAATGCAAGTCAATGGATGTGAGAAAAAAAATCACAGCACTCAGACAATGCGAGTGCTGTCCGATTTCTCGCACTGGTGTTCTATGAAAAGCCGGCAATTCATGTGCTGCGTACAGTAAAATCACACTGACAGGTTAGAATAGATATATATCAGTGACACACACATATACAGTATACATGTATTTATATTACATAGATAGAAGAAAAGCCGGTAATTCATCTGCTGGCTTCTGTAAAATCACTCCAGGAACCGACATGATAGAAGAGATGGATTACAGTAAATACATATAGAATAGGTAGATATATAGATGTCAGTGCATTTTCCCACGGTCCAGAGTTCACCTCATTTCAGGCCGGATGGAAGGGCAGCCTCCGTGACATCACCGCTAGTCACTGAAGCTGCGCTCGCAGCATCTCATTCGCCAGTGGTTTTCAGCCATGACTGTCGCATCTTGGCACCATCCAGGTTGAAAACTGTATATCCCCCAGATATGGATTACTGCGTGGGACACAACTACGGACAGGTATGGTATATTTTTGGTTTGTTATTTTACTTTTATTACAGGAAATCGAGGGCTTCGCATTAATTAGGTAAGGTTGGAAGTATAGTTTAATTAAGAATAATAAAGGAGTCTGTGTTTCTTTCAAATAAAGGACTTTTTTCTGGGTGTCTGTGTTTTCTTACAATGTGACTATGGGGTTAGTAATGGGGGCGTCTTATTGACACCTCTCTATTACTAACCTCGGGGCTTGATGTCACCTTATGGTGACATTAACCCCCCATTAGCCCACTTGCCACTGCTACAGTGCAAGTGGGAAGAGCGAGGCTCTGTGCCAGAATTGGCGCATCTTAGAGATGCGCCTTTTCTGGGGCGGCTGAGAGCTGATGTTTTTATCCATGACCCCTTCCTAGGCTATTAATATCAGCCCACAGCTGCCTGTATAGCCTTTGCTGGTTATTAATTATGGGGGAACCCCATATCATTTTTTGGAGGGTCCCCCATTTTAATAGCCAGTAAAGGCTAAGTATACAGTTGTGAGCTGATATTAATAGCCTGGGAAGCTCCATGGGTATTACCCCCTTCCCAGGCTATAAACATCAGCCCCAGTCATCGGCTTTCCCTCTTTTAAAACAATCTTTTATTAATTAAATACATGTCCTGTAATTTGCACACACACACTGTACTACTTGTATTTGTCACTGACATCTATATACAGTGGGGCAAAAAAGTATTTAGTCATTCAGCAATAGTGCAAGTTCCACCACTTAAAAAGATGAGAGGCGTCTGTAATTTACATCATAGGTAGACCTCAACTATGGGAGACAAACTGAGAAAAAAAAATCCAGAAAATCACAGTCTGTTTTTTTATCATTTTATTTGCATATTATGGTGGAAAATAAGTATTTGGTCAGAAACAAACAATCAAGATTTCTGGCTCTCACAGACCTGTAACTTCTTCTTTAAGAGTCTCCTCTTTCCTCCACTCATTACCTGTAGTAATGGCACCTGTTTAAACTTGTTATCAGTATAAAAAGACACCTGTGCACACCCTCAAACAGTCTGACTCCAAACTCCACTATGGTGAAGACCAAAGAGCTGTCAAAGGACACCAGAAACAAAATTGTAGCCCTGCACCAGGCTGGGAAGACTGAATCTGCAATAGCCAACCAGCTTGGAGTGAAGAAATCAACAGTGGGAGCAATAATTAGAAAATGGAAGACATTCAAGACCACTGATAATCTCCCTCGATCTGGGGCTCCACGCAAAATCCCACCCTGTGGGGTCAGAATGATCACAAGAACGGTGAGCAAAATCCCAGAACCACGCGGGGGGACCTAGTGAATGAACTGCAGAGAGCTGGGACCAATGTAACAAGGCCTACCATAAGTAACACACTACGCCACCATGGACTCAGATCCTGCAGTGCCAGACGTGTCCCACTGCTTAAGCCAGTACATGTCCGGGCCCGTCTGAAGTTTGCTAGAGAGCATTTGGATGATCCAGAGGAGTTTTGGGAGAATGTCCTATGGTCTGATGAAACCAAACTGGAACTGTTTGGTAGAAACACAACTTGTCGTGTTTGGAGGAAAAAGAATACTGAGTTGCATCCATCAAACACCATACCTACTGTAAAGCATGGTGGTGGAAACATCATGCTTTGGGGCTGTTTCTCTGCAAAGGGGCCAGGACGACTGATCCGGGTACATGAAAGAATGAATGGGGCCATGTATCGTGAGATTTTGAGTGCAAACCTCCTTCCATCAGCAAGGGCATTGAAGATGAAACGTGGCTGGGTCTTTCAACATGACAATGATCCAAAGCACACCGCCAGGGCAACGAAGGAGTGGCTTCGTAAGAAGCTTTTCAAGGTCCTGGAGTGGCCTAGCCAGTCTCCAGATCTCAACCCTATAGAAAACCTTTGGAGGGAGTTGAAAGTCCGTGTTGCCAAGCAAAAAGCCAAAAACATCACTGCTCTAGAGGAGATCTGCATGGAGGAATGGGCCAACATACCAACAACAGTGTGTGGCAACCTTGTGAAGACTTACAGAAAACGTTTGACCTCTGTCATTGCCAACAAAGGATATATTACAAAGTATTGAGATGGAAAATAAGTATTTGGTCAGAAACAAAATTTCAACAACATCACCACACACAATCCCGCCCCCCACCACATCACCACACATAATCTCGCCCCCCACCACATCACCACACATAATCTCGCCCCCCCACCACATCACCACACATAATCCCGCCCCCCACCACACCACACACAATCCCGCCCCCCACCACAATACCACACACAATCCCGCCCCCCCACCACATTACCACACATAATCCCGCTCCCCCACATTACCACACGAGGCTCCGTCCTCACACATTACCACACGAGGCTCCGTCCTCACACATTACCACACGAGGCTCCGTCCTCACACATTACCACACGAGGTTCCGTCCCCACACATTACCACACGAGGTTCCGTTCCCCCACATTACCACACGAGGTTCCGTCCCCACACATTACCACCCGAGGCTCCGCCCCCCCACATTACATTACAACACGAGTCTCCGTTCCCCCACATAACCACACATGATGTAAATTACAGACGTCTCTCATCTTTTTAAGTGGTGGAACTTGCACTATTGCTGAATGACTAAATACTTTTTTGCCCCACTGTATCTACCTATTCTAATAATTATTTTTATATAGCGCCAACATATTCCGCAGCATTTTACAGTTTTGCACACATCATATGTACTTACTTTTTGTAATCCATATCTTCTATCCTGTCGGCTCCTGCAGTGATTTTACAGAACCCAACAGATGTATTACCAGCTTTTCTTCTATCTATCTCTCTATGCAATATAATATATACTAGCTATTGAACCCGTTCTACGCCCGGGTGGCGAGCATTTATATTGGTATATGGTCTCCATCCTGGTATGTGCTGCTCCCATCTTGCTCTCCCATCCTGTCATGTGTTCCCATCCTGCGCCCCCATCCTGTAATGTTCTCCCATCCTGCGCCCCCATCCTGTCATGTGCTGTTCCATCCTGCGCCCCCATCCTATCATGTGCTGCTCCATCCTGTCATGTGCTCCCATCCTGCGATATGCTGCTCCATCCTACACCCCCATCCTGTCATGTGCTGCTCCCATCCTGTGCCCCCATTCTGTCATGTGCTGCTCCCATCCTGTGCCCCCATTCTGTCATGTGCTGCTCCCATGCTGTGCCCCCATTCTGTCATGTGCTGCTCCCATTCTGCACCCCCATCCTGTCATGTGTGCGCCCCCATTCTGTCATGTGCTGCTGCCATTGTGCGCATTCTGTCATGTGGTGCTCCCATCCTGCGCCCCCATTCTGTCATGTGGTGCTCCCATCCTGCGCCCCCATTCTGTCATGTGCTGCTCCCATCCTGTGCCCCCATTCTGTTGTAATGTACTGCACCCATTCTGCCATATGTTGTTCTCATCTTTCTCTCTCCGGCTCTACTGCCCGAGTGCGGCTGTGCTGAGTGCGGGCGGCTGTGGTGCTGAGTGCGGGCGGCTGTGCGTGGCGGTGCTGAGTGCGGGCGGCTGTGCGTGGCGGTGCTGAGTGCGGGCGGCTGTGCGTGGCGGTGCTGAGTGCGGGGCGGTGCTGAGTGCGGGCTGGTGCTGAGAGTGCGGGCGGCTGTGCTGGGCGCTGGGGGCCTGAGCAGGCGGGGACACCGGCGCGCTGTGGGGGTCAAGTGCCGGAGTCGCCGCTTGCTCAGGCCCCCGGCACTTGCTATACTTACCTGTTCCCCGTTCTACTGCTGCGCGCTTCTGTCTTCCGGGGTCCTCTGCCTGTGACTGTTCAGTCAGAGGGCGGCGCGCATTAAGCACGTCATCGCGCCCTCTGAACTGAACGTCGCAGGCAGAGGAGGTGAGGATGGAGTAGCGCGCATCGGTGGAACGGAGGACAGGTAAATATTGCATACTCACCCTCCCGGCACGTCCCTGCTTCTCCGTTGGAGATTGTGGTGTGCGTTCAGTGCTTACGCATACCGCGATCTCCTGGGAGCGTCGCTCTGTGGGGTCCAGACTGCGCCGGCGCTTGCGCAGTCTATAAAGGCTTCGGACAGAGTGACGCTCCCAGTGTTATATTATAGACATATATATATAGCATCGGGATTACTCGCTAATCCCGCCCCCCCACCACATCACCACACACAATCCCTCCCCCAACAACATCACCACACACAATCCCGCCCCCCACCACATCACCACACATAATCTCGCCCCCCACCACATCACCACACATAATCTCGCCCCCCCACCACATCACCACACATAATCTCGCCCCCCCACCACATCACCACACATAATCTCGCCCCCCCACCACATCACACACAATCCCGCCCCCCACCACAATACCACACACAATCCCGCCCCCCCACCACATTACCCACACATAATCCCGCTCCCCCACATTACCACACGAGGCTCCGTCCTCACACATTACCACACGAGGCTCCGTCCTCACACATTACCACACGAGGTTCCGTCCCCACACATTACCACACGAGGTTCCGTTCCCCCACATTACCACACGAGGTTCCGTCCCCACACATTACCACCCGAGGCTCCGCCCCCCCACATTACAACACGAGTCTCCGTTCCCCCACATAACCACACGCAGCACTTCCCTTCTATGTAATTCAGCCAAGGTAAATGTACATTTAATTGCATCTGCATTCTCCCAAACAAAATGAGCCAAGAAAAGTCGCCAGGTCCATCTCACAGGCCGCAGGAAAATCCAGACAACGATGCAGTAGCTGATCGACAACAACAATTTCAACAAAATCGTAGGATTGGTTATCAACAACGAACACCTGAGCAGATTGATAAGGACAGAGGGAGATATCACAAGGTTTATATCAATCAAGTGACAGAAAGAAGGGAAGCGGATATATATAACCAGCGTCAACGTAGAAGGAATTTGACACCTGCGGAAGTTGAAAACAACAATGCCTGTCGACGTAAACTGCCCCCACCTTCGAGGTATGCAGCAAGAAATCCCAGTGAACCCAGTGAACATGTGGGGAAGTGAGACGTTACGTGTAGTGATTGCGGTGCATCTCACTTTTGGAAAGAAAAATTACACAGTGCAAAGTTTGCGTCATGCTGCGGAAGTGGTACTATACACTTGCGTGAAGTAAATGAATATCCTCAGCAGTTTCAAGCATGGTTAACTGAAGATACGAACGAGGCAATAAAATTTATTTTAAGTTAATTTACCACCTGCGCAAGCGCTATTGAATGTTGTCATTATTTACTTTAGTTTAATCACCAGCAGCGTTAATTAGTTAGCAATGAGCGTGCCGAGCGTTAGCTGGCTGGAAATAGCTAGTATGTATGTGTGTGTATATCATGTGGTGCTCCCATCCTGCGCCCCCATTCTGTCATGTGCTGCTCCCATCCTGTGCCCCCATTCTGTTGTAATGTACTGCACCCATTCTGCCATATGTTGTTCTCATCTTTCTCTCTCCGGCTCTACTGCCCGAGTGCGGCTGTGCTGAGTGCGGGCGGCTGTGGTGCTGAGTGCGGGCGGCTGTGCGTGGCGGTGCTGAGTGCGGGCGGCTGTGCGTGGCGGTGCTGAGTGCGGGCGGCTGTGCGTGGCGGTGCTGAGTGCGGGCGGCTGTGCGTGGCGGTGCTGAGTGCGGGGCGGTGCTGAGTGCGGGCTGGTGCTGAGAGTGCGGGCGGCTGTGCTGGGCGCTGGGGGCCTGAGCAGGCGGGGACACCGGCGCGCTGTGGGGGTCAAGTGCCGGAGTCGCCGCTTGCTCAGGCCCCCGGCACTTGCTATACTTACCTGTTCCCCGTTCTACTGCTGCGCGCTTCTGTCTTCCGGGGTCCTCTGCCTGTGACTGTTCAGTCAGAGGGCGGCGCGCATTAAGCACGTCATCGCGCCCTCTGAACTGAACGTCGCAGGCAGAGGAGGTGAGGATGGAGTAGCGCGCATCGGTGGAACGGAGGACAGGTAAATATTGCATACTCACCCTCCCGGCACGTCCCTGCTTCTCCGTTGGAGATTGTGGTGTGCGTTCAGTGCTTACGCATACCGCGATCTCCTGGGAGCGTCGCTCTGTGGGGTCCAGACTGCGCCGGCGCTTGCGCAGTCTATAAAGGCTTCGGACAGAGTGACGCTCCCAGTGTTATATTATAGACATATATATATATATATATATATAGCATCGGGATTACTCGCTAATCCCGCCCCCCCACCACATCACCACACACAATCCCTCCCCCAACAACATCACCACACACAATCCCGCCCCCCACCACATCACCACACATAATCTCGCCCCCCACCACATCACCACACATAATCTCGCCCCCCCACCACATCACCACACATAATCTCGCCCCCCCACCACATCACACACAATCCCGCCCCCCACCACAATACCACACACAATCCCGCCCCCCCACCACATTACCCACACATAATCCCGCTCCCCCACATTACCACACGAGGCTCCGTCCTCACACATTACCACACGAGGCTCCGTCCTCACACATTACCACACGAGGTTCCGTCCCCACACATTACCACACGAGGTTCCGTTCCCCCACATTACCACACGAGGTTCCGTCCCCACACATTACCACCCGAGGCTCCGCCCCCCCACATTACAACACGAGTCTCCGTTCCCCCACATAACCACACGCAGCACTTCCCTTCTATGTAATTCAGCCAAGGTAAATGTACATTTAATTGCATCTGCATTCTCCCAAACAAAATGAGCCAAGAAAAGTCGCCAGGTCCATCTCACAGGCCGCAGGAAAATCCAGACAACGATGCAGTAGCTGATCGACAACAACAATTTCAACAAAATCGTAGGATTGGTTATCAACAACGAACACCTGAGCAGATTGATAAGGACAGAGGGAGATATCACAAGGTTTATATCAATCAAGTGACAGAAAGAAGGGAAGCGGATATATATAACCAGCGTCAACGTAGAAGGAATTTGACACCTGCGGAAGTTGAAAACAACAATGCCTGTCGACGTAAACTGCCCCCACCTTCGAGGTATGCAGCAAGAAATCCACAGAATATACCCAGTGAACATGTGGGGAAGTGAGACGTTACGTGTAGTGATTGCGGTGCATCTCACTTTTGGAAAGAAAAATTACACAGTGCAAAGTTTGCGTCATGCTGCGGAAGTGGTACTATACACTTGCGTGAAGTAAATGAATATCCTCAGCAGTTTCAAGCATGGTTAACTGAAGATACGAACGAGGCAATAAAATTTATTTTAAGTTAATTTACCACCTGCGCAAGCGCTATTGAATGTTGTCATTATTTACTTTAGTTTAATCACCAGCAGCGTTAATTAGTTAGCAATGAGCGTGCCGAGCGTTAGCTGGCTGGAAATAGCTAGTATGTATGTGTGTGTATATATATATATATATATATATATATCTCTCTCAGGAGTAATGTCAATGAATATAAATATATATATATATAATTTATATTCATTGACATTACTCCTGATTATATGATTATATATATATATATATATATATATATATATATACATACACATATACGCACATATATTGTATGTATATATTCTAACCTGTCAGTTTGATTTTACTGTATGTGCACAGGAATTTCCATCTTTTCCTCTATCAATTACCCACCATTTATATATATATATTAGGTGTTTTGATGAATATTTCCTTTGAAAATGATGTGTAAATGACAGAGAATTGCTGTATGTAAAAGTTCATGTTAAAATCGCAATGCACTCAGATGTAAATCGGATGCTAGGTGTGAAAATTGCATTGTACTCCCATGACACTTGCATGTTACTTGTCCGTTTTTCCGTTCCAGATTATGAACCGTTTTTTTCTCACATATGGGTATGAGCCCTAATAATAGAAAAAGCTGCATGGGTTCTCCTGTATTTTTGATAACCAGTCATACAAAACTCACAGATGGGGCCGGCAATCCTCAGCTGTCAGCTTCACCAAGGCTGGTTACCAAGAATAGAGGGGTTTCCACGCCATATTTTTTAATTATTTAAATAGTTTAAAAAAACGGTGTGGGATCTCTTCCCCTCCCCCCCCATTTTTTGACAACCAGCCAAGCTAAAGCAGACAGCTGGGGGCTAGTATTCCCAGGCTGGTAAGAGGCCATGGATAATTGTCCCCTCCCCCACCTAAAAAATAGCAGCTCGTAGCCGCCCAGAAAGGGGGCATCTATTCGCCGGTTCTGGTGTTTTGCCCTGCTCTTCCCACTTTCCCTGTAGCTGTGGCAAGTGGGGTTCATATTTTTGGGGTTGATGTCACCTTTGTATTTTCAGGTGACATCAAGCCCATGGATTAGTAATGAAGAGGCATCTATAAGACACCTGTCCTTTACTAATCTTATAGTTATTGGTAAAGACACAGCCAGAATAAAGTCTTTTATTTGAAATAAAACAAAACACACTATAACTATTTGCTATTTTTAAATAAAATTGGAATACTCACCTAAAGGATAAATCCACTAAATCCCTTTTCTCCTGTAATAAAGCAAAAATCAAAACCAACAATATGTCTCACCTGTCCGTTGTAATCCATGTCTGGGGCATAAACCATTTTCAACCTGGACGGTGCCAAGATGCGACTGTCCAGGCTGAGAACCACTGATGAATGAGCTGTCAGTGACTAGCAGTGATGTCATCGAGGTTACTGCTAGTTACTGAGGCTGCTGCTGGGCTGAACTGCCTTGACCTCGACGAGATCCCCACCAGCACAGTGAGAAAAGATTTCACCGAGGTCATCGCTGTTCAGCCCGACTGAGAACGCAGCATCAGTGACGTCACCGCTAGTCACTAGTGCTGCGCTCGCAGCAGCTCATTCACCAGTGGTTCTCAACCTGGACGATCGCAACTTGGCACCGTCCAGGTTAAAAACTATTTATCCCCCAGACATGGATTACGGCATGGGACAGAACGACGTACGGGTGAGAGATATTGTTTTATTTTTGTTTTATTACAGGGATTCAATGGAATTGGGCGTTAAAGGAGTACGACTTTTGTGTTATTTTTAAATAAAAAAAGTGTTGTTTTATTTCAAATAAAATACTTTATTCTGGCTGTGTCTTTATTTACTATGTAACCATAGGATTAGTAATGGAAAGATGTCTTATAGACACCTCTCCATTACTAATCCATGGGCTTGATGTCACCTGACAATTCAAAAATGACATCAACCCCGCTATGGGGCAAGTGAATTTCTTGTTAATTGTACTGTACCAGAACATTCATCCAATCAGGATACTTGCCCAAGGAAGGGGGCAAGCAGCCCTTCTGAATGCTGTACAGGTTACACCATCATCGCTGGCCCCTACCTGTATGTCTTTAGAGCAAGGGTGGCAGACCACCTGAGCACAGAGAGAACATACAAACTCCTTGCAGTGTCATCCATGGTGGGATTAGAACCCTGGAATCCCATGCTGCAAAGCACCTGTGCTTGCCACTGGGCTACCGTGCTGCTCAGAAAATAATCTTTGGCAAAGTCATTAATATTACTACCAGCAACTATGGGAAGATAAGGAAAAACTAAAGGAGGTCCCTTTGCAATTTCCCATGGTGGGATTTGAACCCTGGCCTCCCATGCTTCAAAGCACCAGAGATTTCCACTGGGCTACCGTGCTGCTCGAAAGATATCCTGGGTCAAAGTCATTGATATTAATACCAGCAACTATGGGAAGATAAGGAAAAACTAGAGCAGGTCCATTTACAATTTCTGAAGTACAACTGAGAGGTAGAATTACTCAGACCTCAGTTAGGATTAAACTAAGGACCCAAGCATTGACAGGTAATCGAGCTAACCACTGAGCCACCATGCTACCTGAGAATTACCTGATGGATAGGTCATCAATCTGTCTATCAGTGCCCACCGACAGCTCATGAAAAGGAATAGCAGGCTTCATTTGAGGTCTCTGATTTCATTATCTAAGATGTGTTTGAGAGGAGAAATCTCATCAACCTCAGAGTGGAATTAAAGGGAACCTGTCACCCCCCCCCTGGCGTTTTTAACTAAAAGAGCCACCTTGTGCAGCACTAATGCTGCATTCTGTCAAGGTGGCTCTTTTATTTGGGGTCCCTTCCAACACTGCAATATTCGTTTTTTTAATTTGCCCGCCATACCTGTAGTCTGTCCGGGGGGCATGTCTTTTCCCCCCGGACACAAACGCCTCCCAGCCATCACTCAGCCCTTTAAGGACCCAAGTGTAGGATGGCAATGGAGGTAACCACTGAGCCACTGTGCTGCCTGAGAGATTATTTCTGGCCAGATCATCAATAGGACTCTCAGCATTTATGGGAAGGTCAGAAAAAATACTAGTGAAGGTACTATTACAATCACTGACTACAATTTCTAAAATATCCGAGAAGAGGAATCTCATTGTCCTCAGTCAGAGTTGAACCCAGGACACCAACATTGGACAGCAGCAGTGCAAACAACTGCGCCATCATGCTGCCCGAGTGCTAATCTTTGGGTAAGTCATCTATAGGACTCCCAGCACCTATGGGAAGGTCAGGAAAAACTTTAGCAGGTCCAATTTGCAGTCACTGATTACAATTTCTAAAATACACCTGAGTGGAGGAATCTCACTGTCCTCAGTCAGAGTTGAACCCAGGGCACCAGCATTGGACAGCAGCAGTGCTAACCACTGGGCCATCAATATGACTCCCGGCACCTGTGGGAAGGTCAGGAAAAGAGACATAGCTGCGCAACACATCTAACCAATCTGTTCATTGATTTCAATTTCTTAAGTGAGGTGGAAAACAGGGCCATACTGGCCATCTGCAAGAAGGGCCTGTCTGGTCATGGGCCACCTTGTCTGCTTCGTTGTTAACAGAATCCGTGTTCTCAAGATACGCATACTCTTAAGAGTTGTGATGGAGCACAAAGTGGCTGACTTGGTCACTTACCCCAGCAGGACACGGGTATCTTTAGACATATTGGTCTTGTAGTAAATCTTCCTTTCCACCATCCAGGGCAATATTAGTAATATATCCCCTCTGGTTCATGGGGATGGGGACAACATGGGCCTGTGTGATTTCAAATGCCAGGGGCGAATTTCAGACCCAGTCCGTACCTAGTGTTCGGTACGGACGCTGAACTTTACTGTTCGAGTTCGCCCATCTCTACACAGGAAACACATAGACATATTGAATTGCAACTGAACATAATTTACCATAACTATTCATACTGCTGTTTTTGTTAAATGTTTCCTTTCTACCTTTGTTGGCACCTCGATCTCCTCTTTATCATTTTGATGCAGTCACCTCGATCTCTTCTCACTGTGCTGCTGTCATCACAATCTCTTCTCTTGCTCTTCCTGGGCTGCTTTTACTTTGATCTTCCTGGCTGTAAGTGTGCTGCTTTCACCTCAATATCTTCTTCTCATGTGCCGATGTCAGCTCAATCTCTTCTCTGGCTCAGTGATTTTATTATCACCTTGATCTCTTCAGTAGCTGTCACCTTAATTTCATCACTGGTTCTCACTGTGTTGCTGTCACTTGATCTCCTCGCTGGCTCTCACTGTGTTGCTGTCACTTGATCTCCTCGCTTGCTCTCACTGTGTTGCTGTCACTTGATCTCCTCGCTGGCTCTCATTGTGTTGCTGTCACCTGATCTCCTCACTGGCTCACTGTGTTGCTATCACTTGATCTCGCTGGCTCTCAGTCTGCTGTCACTTGATCTCCTCGCTGGCTCTCACTGTGTTGCTGTCACTTGATCTCCTCGCTGGCTCTCATTGTGTTGCTGTCACTTGATCTCCTCACTGTGTTGCTGTCACTTGATCTCCTCGCTGGCTCTCACTGTGTTGCTGTCACTTGATCTCCTCGCTGGCTCTCATTGTGTTGCTGTCACCTGATCTCACTGGCTCACTGTGTTGCTATCACTTGATCTCGCTGGCTCTCAGTCTGCTGTCACTTGATCTCCTCGCTGGCTCTCACTGTGTTGCTGTCACTTGATCTCCTCGCTGGCTCTCATTGTGTTGCTGTCACCTGATCTCCTCACTGGCTCACTGTGTTGCTATCACTTGATCTCGCTGGCTCTCAGTCTGCTGTCACTTGATCTCCTCGCTGGCTCTCACTGTGTTGCTGTCACTTGATCTCCTCGCTGGCTCTCATTGTGTTGCTGTCACCTGATCTCCTCACTGGCTCACTGTGTTGCTATCACTTGATCTCGCTGGCTCTCAGTCTGCTGTCACTTGATCTCCTCGCTGGCTCTCACTGTGTTGCTATCACTTGATCTCGCTGGCTCTCAGTCTGCTGTCACTTGATCTCCTCGCTGGCTCTCACTGTGTTGCTGTCACTTGATCTCCTCGCTTGCTCTCACTGTGTTGCTGTCACTTGATCTCCTCGCTGGCTCTCATTGTGTTGCTGTCACCTGATCTCCTCACTGGCTCACTGTGTTGCTATCACTTGATCTCGCTGGCTCTCAGTCTGCTGTCACTTGATCTCCTCGCTGGCTCTCACTGTGTTGCTGTCACTTGATCTCCTCGCTGGCTCACTGTGTTGATGTCACTTGATCTTCTCGCTGGCTCACTGTGTTGATGTCACTTGATCTTCTCACTCGCTCTCACTGTGCCGCTGTCACGTCTATCTCTCCTCCGGTTCTCACTACTGTGCTGCTGTGTGTAAATTCTAGCTCTCCCCTGTCACATCTCATGCAAGAATACAGAAAGGAGAGGTTAGGGCTGGCATCTCATCACGATCTGCAGAAATGGTGGAAGTTGCATGTTGACAGCTCAGGATATGTAACACTAATCACCCATTGAATACTAGCTGCTGTCTGTAAATGGGGCAGCAGCTGAAAGGCATTGTTCATACAAATAACGGCATCAGAAGCACCAGAGCTACGAGCTCATGCATTTATTTCAGATTTTGATAAAATGACAGATACACTTTTTAAGTCAAGTGAAATTAAGCAAACTTGAGGCTATGGCTAAAGTCTTGTTTCAATATCTCCACGCTCTCTCGGTGACTATATATCTGTCTTTGTTTATTCTTCCCAGGTGACAGAAGAGACATGTCGCATTTTGGAAGGATTGGGTTATTCCTGTGAGTGCCGAGGTCTGATCAATGTTAAAGGGAAGGGAGAACTCCGGACGTACTTTGTTTGTACAGACATGGCCAAATCTCAGAGCATTGGCATAAACTGACTTTGCCCCTGATTATTTTACCCAGAACATTTTAAAAGTACAGAAGAAAGTTTTACATGCTGCCTAATTTTATATGAAGACTAGTAAAGCGAGCATCCGACTGGAAGAGATGCCATTTACCGAACTGTTGCCAATGGTTTAATACCTTGCATTAGAAATGGCAGAAGAATATTACGGGAAGTTTGCTACATGCACAGTATTTTTTTTCTCAACCCAACAGTGGAGGTTGGGTTTGCCAGATGACAGGGCGGATTATACCTCAAGGTTGTTGCTTTTTAAAAAAAAAATTTTAAGTGTTCGTTTACAAGGCTGAAACTGCTTTCTTTTTATAGAAATAGGGAAAAGTTCTGAGAAGGTGTAATTTGTACCGTATGAGCCAAATCAGCCTTCTGTTATAGACCAATAAATTCACCAAGAGCATGGAAGAATGGAGGAAGAACGCCGACTATACCTACTAGCCCGAAGAGTGTAGGTCCATCTGTGCGGTCTGAAAGCGTGGGTTGGCTGGGTAAGATTCCAGCGGCACAGTGCATAGGACACGCTGATGGATTAGACTCATACTTCCCAGATTACTGTTCCATTGTAGAGCAAAGGAACAAGACCGAGACATTGTTTCTTTGAGAAACCTGATGTCAGAATTTAATTTTTTTTGGTCATTTTTTTTTTTTTAGCTCTGGGTTTGATAAAACCTGTTGTTTTTACAGTAGGACTTGTTTCATACAGTTCGGTACAATACGAGTCCACATCTGACGTATTTTATCGCAAAATACTGCAACTAAAAAGAACAAGGCAGTGTAGGCGATGTATGCAACACTCCATACGGTGACAATAGGTATTTTAGACCTTATTGGATTATCTTAAGTCAAAAGAGAAAAAAAATGTTTAAATAGCTCTACAAGGGATGTATAGTAGTGAAAGCCATACTTCCAGTTCACTGCCGCTCTTGGCGACAGGAGAGATATAGCACAGTCAGTGGTTATATTAACCAGGAGTCCTGTGCGTTGTGCATATAGTCGGCACTGCAGTAGCGTCTTGGAGCAGGGGCCATTCTTTCCTCCTATTACAGCAGTGCGCGCCTTCCTTATATGCTGGAATATTTGTATATACTGTAGTGTTCTAGTCACTTATTGAATAACAGTATTTATCAGCATCCGGCTGCAGACGTGTCCTATTAGTTATATGTTCGCCTGAGAGAATGCCCATGGTACATCCTGCCCGTCTTTATTTAGGAATAAAGGAAGACAAGTATTTCACTATTTGTTTTGCTTTAAAATTATTTTAAGTAAGTGAAATCTTGGCTGTTCAGAAACTGCAAGAACAAAGGGGTTGTATCAGAAGAGTAATTTATTGCACGTCTATAGGATATACCATGGATGATAGATGTCTCCGGGACTAGAATCCCCAAAGAGTGAAGAGTTGGTGGCGCATGCAGCAGCGCTCGAATTTACTGCATGTAAATCCTAGGCCCCGCCATGATGCGCCTGTGCTTGGTGTGAACAGTCATTCTGTGCCGACTGTCCTTGTAAGTCTGGACCTTGCACAACGCCAGTCTTAATGAATCAGGCTCTATGCGTTTCTGATCCCGTAAATTCAGAAACACATCCAATGGTGGAAGATGAAGTTTCTACCACTCAAGGTATAAAGCGCTCTAGCAAGGGTAAATAAATAGAGAATTTTCAATATAGTATAATCCAAAAAATCCACCTGGCTTTAAAAGGAAAAAACAGATATTAGCAAATCCTAAACTTGGGCACAAATTGTGACCTGCAGATTACGGTAATTATTACAACAATAAATGCAACCACTAAAATAATGCAATGATGAATTGATAAAGCATAAACCGGGTTAGAGTGGAGTCTCTCATACCCTTTGTCGTTCAAAATGGTGATCCGCATCTGCTGTAGTATCCATAATAACTAGACTTCCTCCTTTGTTAGACGACTTACTGACTATATTATCATCACATTTGAGGCCACTAACAGCTTGCATTTCTGCTTTACTAACATTCTTTACTTTCACCAATATCTCCCTCACGTTTTTAAGGGCTTTTGAGACCATCAGGAAGAACATATCAATTGTGCATAGGTCACTTTGGATCGGAGGCATTTTTTTCCCCACCTACTTTTGTTTTTAAGATTGGTAAGTGGACAAACATCATTTGGATTCTCATAGATTGTACAAAAGTCTGATATCTGGTGATAGGGTATATTACTGGATTTCAGATTTTTGTACAATCTTTGAGGAGAATCCAAATGATGGTGAGACCCCCAACTCCTGACACACAGGTTTGTCTACTGCTATGAAATGTTCATGTCACTTCAATCTCCTTGTGAACAGGTGGCGATCCTAAACACTCTTGAAAACCCTAAAACTAGATGTGGGGACAAATGAGAGACCCTATTGAGGTGTGGGTGCAGGGGGGGGTTGCACCAGTTTCCCAGTGCATAAGTCTGTTCTTAAAAAAAAAAAAAAAAAAAAAAATAGACACTGTGACATGCTCCATATCTCCGATCAAAGGAGATATGGAGCACTGTAGCTCTCCAGCGTCGGCCTCCGGAGGGACCTATATGAAGCTCCCTTGAGTGAGATTGTTCAGTGTTTCTATTTATGCCGTATTAATTCATCAATGCATTATTGTGGACTTGTGTAATTATTAATCTGCAGGATGCATTTAGCAATTTGTGCCACAGTTTAGGATTGTTCATATGCCTGTGTGCCTCTTGATCCAGTAGTTTACTGCCAATGATCCTTCCCTTACTTCTGAATGAATAGTATGTGAGCAGGGCCAGAATATACAAGATTTGTTTGGTTCCTATCCATCAGTGGCCCACAAAGACCTAAACAGGTAACATTTTAATTAAGACTTATTACTTTATTTTAGAACAGTGATCCCCCAACTGCAGTTCGCAAGAGGATTTGTTTGACCTGGTGATAATTCCATCATATGTACAGTACTAAAGAATTCCTAAAAACATAACCAGTCAGAGACTTGAGGACTGGAGTTGGAACACTGTTAGATAAGATTAAAAATGTCCGTATTACAGATTTTAACGTTGGGCCTCTAAATGCAGCAGATTTCCTGTACTGCACAAAGGGCCTACTTGCTCAGTTAAAGGTGGAACAGGAGAATTGCTTTTAGGGCCATGTTTCATGCTTTGTGAGAAAGCGGAATATTCTATGAAGTTACTAGTGGCCTCTAAAAAGGAAGGTTAAATGCAGGGGAGCTTTACTATTCGAAAAGAAGGAATTCTGACCATTTGCATCAATTAAAAAAAATTTAAATATGTAACTAATGAGGAGCAAAATGTGTCTTAAGTCACCTAGAAAAGGTTGGTAGCTAGAAAAGTCTTCTAGGGAACCTGTCACCATGATATAGGATCCTAATCCAGGGGCATGTTACATTGTGATATAGTCAGCCTCGGCATGAGTGGGGGAAAAAAAGGCACTTTAGGCCTTTCACACTAGCGTCGTGCACTGCACGTCGCTATGCGTCGTTTGGTTGAAAAAACGTATCCTGCAAAAGTGCTTGCAGGATGCGTTTTTTCACCATTGATTAGCATTGCATTGCCACACGTCGCAACAGTCGTGCGACGGTTGCGCCGTGTTGTGGCGGACCGTCGGCTGCAAAAAACGTTACTTGTAACGTTTTTTGCGGCCGACGGACGGCCATTTCCGACCGCACATGCCCGACCGGAACTCTGCCCGCACCTCACAATGCGGCAGCGGATGCGTGGAAAAACAGCATCCGCTGCCCCCGTTGTGCGGCGCATTCACTGCTAGCGTCGGTACGTCGGCCCGACGCACAGCGACGGGCCGAGTACGACGCTAGTGTGAAAGTAGCCTTACACGGCTCCATCGTATGCTGCAGTGGGATCTAGTCAGTGTGTCCTCGCTGCTAGCATGCCCCCTCGGCTCTGAATGACCACCAGCTGCATGTGAAGCTGTAGGGGGCCGGGCATTAAATGAGGGCAGAGAGCACATGCCAGCAGCTGGTACAGGGGCAGTCACAGATTTATGACCATACAGTGTACACCCATAATTTAGGTATTGAAATCATACTGACAGGTCCCCTCTAAAACCTGCCAAAAAGGGTGATGCAAAATCTTGATCTAAATTAAGCCAAAAGAGAAAGAATGCTTCACATGTCTAGCAGAGGCCCAACGAGACGCCACATCTTCTGCCATAGGTGTAAGACTAATAGTTCTGCTCCTGGCTATAATGAATATCACTTCTGCCACAAGGAAACTTATTTCTAACCTGCTGCACCACTGTGATCCATGCCGATTTATGTCTCCGAACTTTCACACAGAGGATATTGTACGTTAATAGTTTTGTAACACATGTTTGTATTTATTATGCAGACTCCCTGTTATGTGCCATGGATGACTAATTACTATGTAATTTATTGCCTTTGTCATTGTTTTCATTGTGTAACTAACTCTCAATTTTTGTTCAGCTGCAGATTAAACCATCCTGTAGGTCAAATTCCTCAGAGTATTATGAGAAATTGTTTGCACAATTATTCATGCAGTTATTTACCTATGGGCACAGTGGGCCGCTTTACTTACCAATGTATTGGCTTGTGGTATGGTCTTAAGATTATTCATAAGGTGCGGTCATATTGTAGTTTTGCGAAACGGGGGTTGGGGGGAGGTTTAATTATTAGTATTGTGTGAACTTTAAGTTCTTTGGATGTTAACATTGAATGTCTTAAAGGCTATTGCCTTGTCCTCTACATATGCCTTGGACATTTATGGCATGTAGAGGCCAGATGTGACTTTCACTGCTGAGAATGCAGAGCGGTCAGAGCACTCCCACACAGGTTAAGGCCCCCATAATAGGTCTGTTTTTTGTAAAGACTGCAAATAGACCTTTGCACACCCATTGTATTCAATGGTGGAGCACAGATGTTACATATTTCACACAGACCATGTGGAAAACCGTAATACTTTTTTTTTTTTTGCCCCACACACAAAATGTGTGATGCACACGCATAAGTGTGACACGTACCGGCGCCTGGGAAAAAGCAGTAGAGTTATTGCTGTTCCCAAACACTGAATGCAGCTCTCATCATTGTCGCCTGGTCTCACTGTCATCAGCAAGACCAGGGGATGCTGATGGGAGTTGGAGTCAGCACCTGCTGTGTGTATATTATAGTGTATTTAAAAGAAAAAACAAAAAAACAAAAAACAACCACGGTGTGGGGTCCCCCTTTTTCCTAACCAGCTGAGGAAAAGCAGACAGCTGGTAATCTAGGAAGGGGTCAAAAGTCATAAAGGTTCCCAGGCTACTAATATCAGCTCACAACTGTTTGCTTAGCCATTACTGGTTATTTATAAGGGGAACCCCCTCCCACATTAAGAACATCAGCCTGCAGCTGCCCCAGAAGCGGGCACATCCATTAGATGCGCCCATTTTGGTGCTTAGCCTCTGTGCTTCCCACTGGCTCTGGTGTAGTAGCACGTGAGATAGTTTATGGAGTCGATGGTTTGCTGAAATCAAGCCGAGGGGTTAGTAATGGAGAGGTGTAAATACGACACCCCTATCACTACCAACATAGTCAAATTTAATAATGACGGATTAAAGTCCTTTATTGGAAATAAACACTCAGACCCTCTTATTTTTTGGTGAATAAATGGGTAACCGTTATACTCACCTTTCTGACAAAAATTAATGCCCATGTCCACAACAAGCCGGATGGTTTGGCGAGTGGTCACAGTGATGCGTCCTCTCACTGCACCAGCTGAAACACACTGAGCTGAGTGCGAGAATGCAGCTGCGTATTGTCGGCAGTGATGTAATGAAGGTTACTGCCAGTAACATGTTCCGGCTGGTGTGGTGAGCAGTCACATCACAGATGTGACCGCTCAAACCATCCAATTTGTCGTGGGACATGTAAATTAATAGATTTTTGGTGGAAAGGCGAGTATAAGGCTGGGGTCACACTGCATTATGGCAGTCCTTTAGACAGACTGCGTTACATCGCAGCATAACGCAATCCGTTAACGCTGCCATTAATCCCTATTGTCGGGCGCCATAACGGGCATGCGCTAGCGATGTGCCGTCATTCTGTGACAGATCCTCGGACGCGGTCTACAGCTTTTCGGGGTCCGTCACCGCTAGCGCCTATAGAGCATCTGCTAGCACAACGCAATCTTTTTCAATACTTGTGTTAACGCAGTCCGTTTAATGCATGCGTTGAACGGACTGCACTAACGCAATGTGAACCTAGCCTGACTTTGCTTTTTACGTGAATAAATGGATAAAAGAGGGTCAGAGTGTTTTTCAAATAAAGCACTTTACTCTGTGTTTTTATTAAATTAGACTATGGGGTTAGTAATAGGGGTGCCTAATAGACACCACTCTGTTACTAACCCCTGGGCCCCATACACTATTACCCCACTAGCCACTGCCATTGGGAAGAGAGACATGGGCAGCTGTGGGCTGATGTTAGTCTGGGAGGGGCCAATATCCAGGGCCACTTCCTAGGCTGTTAATATCAGTCGGCAGCTGTTCGTTTAACCATTGCTTGTTAGTAAATATATGGGGGACCCCACTTTTTTTGGTTCCCCTTAGAATAACCAGTAGAAGCTAAAAAAACAATTGTGAGCAGTTAATAGCACTAGATATGACCCCAATTTAATGCAAACTAAAGATAAAAATTTATCAAAACCATGGACCCGTTTTTATTGGTATTAAAAGATAAAAGGTACATATTAATTTACAAGTTTGTGCAGTTATCTCCAGCTTTACGTCCCCATTGGTGGGCACTCATTTCCAGTGCTACAAAACATGGTGCCATCTTGAGGACCTGTTGGAGGAAAAAAAACAAAACAAAATGTGAATATAGTGTACAGACAAGAGTGGATAATGTGTTAGATATGTCTATATTTGTATATTTTGTTAATGTACCTGCGGTTAGATTCACCACCATCTCTTCTGTGCTGACGTAAGGGGAGACGATGCCCATTGCCTTTCGAATGCCAAGAACACTGACAATGTCTCCTGGGTTCACCCGCTGGGCTAATGCCTTCAGGTTTTCATGAACTTTATCCGCTGTTAACAAAAACAAAGTGTGAGAACATGATTACATTTACAAAACCTACTTGTCTTTGGTGCAGGGGCTTTGACTGTCCTGAAGGTAACACTGTAGTAATCACACACATTTATTCAGTTTCAGAGCCGGAATAAATCTGTGTATGATCCGAACCTAACAGTAAAAACACATTTACATGAACCGACCGGCACCATGATACGAACATTTTACCGATCGGCGGTTGTTTACGTGGAAATAGGCACTTAAAAGATGAGCAGAGAGCGATCTGCAATGGATCACTCGGAGCACATGCACTGCCGAAAACCATGATCTTTCACCCAGTGAACGAGAGTTTTGCTTGTTTATTGGGTGATCGTTGGCCTGTTTACAAGGCAAGATATTCATAAAGTAGCATTTAGCAATGCGCATTCACGATTATCTTATAATATAAATGACCCTTTATCATGATGGATCCACAACGGCCATGCAACATTCACTTTTTCACCCTCTAATGCAAGTTTCCAAGGTGCTGTGTGCGATAGGGTCTTAAAGGTCTGCTGAGATGACAGTGATTATTCATTTATTAGATTGGACGTTTTTGTAGCCTCTATATTGGCAATATACTTTCATTACCAATAATGGTGGAGAAAAAAAAACTGATGTAAAAAGTTACGACAATTGTCTCCCGTCTGAGCAACTTACTGTCAGGCCTGATCCATTAACAGATACACGAGCAGGAGGGATTACAGTAAGAGGGATCCGTGCTTCCAAACTTGATGGCTTTCCGGCCTTTACAGAGATCAGTCACTTAACTGCTATGAAAATGGAGCACGCTATTGAACATGACTGTCATTCTATCCTCTCACTTTCAGAGCTTGTTTCTAAAGTCTTCTTATAGCAAATTACCGGTGAATTTATCTGCTCCACTATTTTTTTTCACAGTGAGCTTGTGCACCATCACTGTAACCCAGCTGTCACACAGCTTTATGTTCTGATGATCATGTATATAAAAGTACAGAAAGAATGCAATAATACCATGCAATTCATTGGGCGAAGTAAGAGAAGTCAGTAGCATAAGGCCGGCAGCTTAGCCAGCACAGAACCTGCCCCCCTCAGTGTTTCCAGAGGGGCGATCAGCTGGGAGGATCAAAAAATGGAAGAATAGCAGGAGTATCATGTGCTATACAGCACTGTGCAGTCATGTTACACTTTCATCCAAACAGGTGCACATTATCATCACTGGTGACTTTACAGGATATGCTCAGGAGCCAAGAGGGAGGTGAGCAGATTACTGCTGTATAAGAATCAACGGGCTGGAGAAAGCCAACTGGGAGGCTAGGAGTTAACTTCCCTCCCAGAATGTAACTATACTGCACCTTCAGGGTCTGGTGGCTGAGCTCCTTGAAAAGAAGCTGTACACTATGCAAGATAAAAGCTTTCACAGCAAGAGAACAACAGCAGATAGCATTAAAAGAAACAAGTTTGCAATGCACTTTAACAACCTTAGAATAATCAAGTATTTGTAGTGTACACCACATCTTGCAAATTTGCCCTTCAGAAAAGAGTGAAATTAGTGCAGTTACACGCACATATAGCTCTCTATATATGAATAATTGTCCAAAATATCACTTTAAATACCTTTTCTGAACAGGCATTTTAAAAATAATCCTGGAAACTACTGAAAAACATCTATAAATCTATGATGCAAACTGTAAATTAGAGATGGAAAATCAGAAGTCTACACCACAAGTGTGTCCAAACACCTGCCTGAGAAAAGCCTGTCCTGATATAACAGTATAATAAAAAAAAAAGTGCTTTCTAGTCAGTGTTTCCTTTTTTTTTTTTTTTTTTACTCCTGATACACAACACCAAATTCACTGCAGACATAAGCTGGCCACTAGAGGAAGTTTACTGCACTCTTTGAAGTCAATAACAATATGCCGTAGGCTTTTAAGTATGAATGAGCGGACCTGTGGAAGTTCAGGTTCTAGTACCAGACTGAAGTTTAGTCCAAAGTTCAGTTCAGGTACCAGAACTTTACTGGAACCCCATGAAAGCTATGGAGACATGAACTTTGGAGCTGGAAAATTCTTGTTCGCTCTTCTATACTTTTAAGGCCGCTATAAAGGTAGTCACATCCCACTACAGAATTTGGAGCTTTGAATCAGAAAAACCAACGTCAACCACTATAAAAATATATGAAGAAACAAATCAGCAGGCGATTTAGCACTTCTACATGTCAGAATGAGAGCAGGCAGAGATTCCCTTTAAGACACTTCAGGACACTGAAGTGCCAGTAATAACCTTAACCCTTACCGAGCTGGAGTTCCTTGGTTGATGGCGCTAGCAGACACACCATGTTAGGAGGAGGCTTCGTACTCAAACGATCGTTCTGCACCTCCTGCAGCTCCCGTATCAAAACTGTGGTTTCATCCAGTTTCTTTTGAAACTTTTCTGCTTCTGCAAAAATATTTCACCAATCCTAAAAAGTTTAGTCAGTTAATAGTGCCAGTGGGTCAGGGAAAAATAGTGAAGCAGGGGGTATTTATTAGAGTTGAGCAAATTTCTTTGGGTCCTCGCTTATTCGCCAAGCTGTAGCGCTTACCAAATAAGCTGCAGCGAGGACCCGGATACATGGAGCGCGCCGGCTTATCAGCGCCGCAGCAGCATGTGCCACTGTCACAGCACATGCATAGAAAGCCTGTGTGTGGCTCTCCATGCATGTGCTATGACAGTGACACAGCTGTGACACATGCAGCTGCGGCGCCGATTAGCCGGCATGCTCCAGGTATCTGGGTTCCCTCTGCAGCTTATTCGGTAAGCGCTATAGCTTGCCGAATAAACGGGGACACGAAGAAATTCACTCAACTCTAGTATTTATCACTATTGAAGGCATTTTCCACCCTCTTCTCATCATACTTGAGCCATACATTATAAAATATAGTAAATCTAATCATACATGACCCATGGATTTCATGTGGCTCCTAAATCCCCTGGGGATCCCCATGCTGGTTTCATCTTTGTTAACCGGCCTGGTCAATGTTTTACAGCGGGGACAATCACTGTGGCCACTTACGGTGCTCGCTGCTGAGGTCACACAATGACCAGGCCGGAAGAAACCAGAGCAGAGTGGACCTGGCCACTGAGACAGAGAGGGGTCCTTCTTGACCAAGATGTGCCAAGTTTTCGTTTGCATACAAAATGCAAAAAAAAAAAATAACCTCCATATGAAATCAGAAGTATAGAGATGCCTACATACAGATGCCCGATTATCGATCTGTACAAGCACTAATACTATTATATGCATGATCTCCATGTGCTCTCTGTTATAGCTTGGGAGGTATAAATACCACAAAAAAATAAAGGTACAATACCAATAATGACCTTGCAAAGGTCCACTGCCTGTAATGTGAGATTTGCATTTAACACGGAAAAAAATAAAAAAATATATACACACATATACATACACATATATATATTTTATAGCACAGTACAGTAATAGGGTGCGGAGCTCCATAGGCACACACCAAACCTTATGAATACAGTCAAAGAAAGCTGAAGCAGCACTCCATGATGCAGTGAAAACAAACAAAAAAGAGAACCTAGCACTCACCATTTAGGATAATCAGAAAATAAAGGCCCCGTCTCACATAGCGATTTACCAACGATCACGACCAGCGATATGACCTGGCCGTGATCGTTGGTAAGTCGCTGTGTGGTCGCTGGGGAGCTGTCACACAGACCGCTCTCCAGCGACCAACGATCAGGGGAACGACTTCGGCATCGTTGAAACTGTCTTCAACGATGCCGAAGTCCCCCTGCAGCACCCGGGTAACCAGGGTAAACATCGGGTTACTAAGCGCAGGGCCGCGCTTAGTAACCCGATGTTTACCCTGGTTACCAAAAAAAACAAACAGTACATACTCGCCTTTCGGTGTCCAGGTCCCTCGCCGTCTGCTTCCTGCTCTGACTGAGCCGCCGTACACTGAGAGCAGAGCGCAGCGGTGACGTCACTGCTGTGCTCTCACTTCTCACTTTACGGCGGCTCAGTCAGAGCAGGAAGCAGACGCCAAGGGACCTGACGGACATCAGAAGGCGAGTATGTAGTGTTTGTTTTTTTTACATTTACGCTGGTAACCAGGGTAAACATCGGGTTACTAAGTGCGGCCCTGCGCTTAGTAACCCGATGTTTACCCTGGTTACCAGTGAAGACATCGCTGGATCGGTGTCACACACACCGATTCAGCGATGTCAGCGGGGCCTCAACGACCAAAAAAAGGTCCAGGCCATTCCGACACGACCAGCGATCTCGCAGCAGGGGCCTGATCGCTGGTACGTGTCACACATAGCGAGATCGCTATGGAGGTCGCTGTTGCGTCACAAAACTTGTGACTCAGCAGCGATCTCGCTAGCGATCTCGCTATGTGAGACGGGGCCTTTAGACAGATCTACTCTTCTTTTAACCCAAAAGGCCCCAAAGTGCAGTGTGACTAGTAGGAGTGATGAATGACTACAGCGCACTTTTCTGCCGTATTCACTAGCGGAGCATTTTCCCGCCCGAGTGTTTGGTGAAGCTTCATGTTTTCTTTGATTGCTTCTATTAGTCCAAGGCCACAATATTTTTTGCACAATTGGGGCCAATAGTAGAGCGGAGCTTTATCCATAAACAAGCAAAGTCCGATGACAGATCCTATAGAATATCCAGTACAGAAACATTTTAAGAAGTTGATTTTTCCAGTGTAATTACCTTCATTGTCAAATGTCTCACCAAATATATCAAGACCAAGCACAGACTTCAGACTGGCGAACTGTTCAGAAGTGGTCACCTCCGGCTTTGCTACTTGTCCACTCGTAGTTGTCTTTATATTAAAAAATAAATAAATACATGAACCCAAAAGAAAACTATAAATGAAGCTGTAAAAGTAGCTATTGTGGAAGGAGCAGACGTCATATTCCGAATGATGCCCTACAGGGCACAGGGATGTACTTATTATAGTACTTACTGTATTCTGGTCCCGCTGACTTCTGGAATACTCTCCGCCACTAAAGGCATCCAGCATACAGTCCGCCATGCCATAAGGTTGGGTTTTTGAATTCTCCAAGAAGTCTTGCATGCTAATAAAATAAAAAAAACAACAACTATTTTTTGGGATACATTTTCTTGCAATTGTAATAATACAGGGGACGTTCACAACTAAAATATTGACTACCTTCCCCTAGGATCAGAAACCCAGTGATCAACAGATACCTGTTCCCACAATGTAGCTGGGACATCACAACGCTATACACCGTGTACTGACATTGGGAGCTGAGCGGCAGCACCTGATATTCACTTCAATAAGAGCTACGCTGCATTGTCTGAGAACGGCCCCTGCACAGCGTACAGAGCTGATGTGTTCTGACTTACAGTGGCCGTGGAGATTTTTATTTCCTTAATCCAAAATTAAAGGTATTGTCCAGGACAAGAAAATTAATGGAGCTGAACTAGAATCACAAACAACCCATGGTCGGGGATGGTGCTGTTTCTAAAGGGAAAAAAACACAACTAATCTTATACAACCACTTTCAGCAACATCCTAAATAGTCTTCATTAAAATGTTCCGACCGTTTTGTTGCTGAATAATGTGATGACGTGTCTTCTACCAAAAGTGACCACTGCAGCCAATCCCTAGCCTCAGATAGTTACCAGTGAGTGACTGGCTGTTATGGTTACATGTGAGAAAATGCCTCATTACTGCAGATACGTAAACAGTGATAAACTGCCACAACAGGGGGGTTTAACAGGGGAGTATTTTTATTATTTTAGCCAATTTTTATCTTTTTGGCAAACCCCTTTAAAAAACGTCACCACCAACATATCTATTGGGAGTCTGAAATCCACCTACTATTTCATAAAAAGCTTGGTTAGCTTTCACATTCAATTTCATGCCACTTGAAATACCTTTGTTACAGTTACTGACTTATGTACGCTTTAAACAATATCAAAGCCTTAACTAGAATTGAAATTCCCTTTTTTCACCACAGTATCCTTATTCTGTCTGTACATTCAAGCATTGCAGAGCTGACTAGCAGGGCTGAACTGGGTTTAATGCCTGCTGTTAACAGATCGGTGATGTGAAACTGCAAAGGCCGCTCTGTTGATACATATGGCAGAAGATAATCCTCTGCCAGGTGCACCAACAAAGCAGCATTGCATTAACTCCGCTTCCTGATTAACCCACCTTTCTCCTTGTTACTTACTCTGTCGCCTCATTGGGGGACACAGGACCATGGGTGTTATATGCTGCTGTCCACTAGGAGGCGACACTATGCATAATCTGAAAAAGATTAACTGTGGCTCCTCCTCTGCAGTATACACCCCTGGACGGCGTCAGCCTTCTCCAGTTTTTGCTTAGTGTCGCATAGGAGGCACACCTAAAATTTTTTCTTTACTCAGTTTTTCGACGGGATTACAGCTGAAGAAAGGTGGGTCTCCTGCGAGACTCCCGGCATGGCTCCTTCCTCGGCCCCCTATTGGGTGCCCGGTTAAAGTCGAGATGGCTTTTTCCCCATGTCGCTCCTTCCCCAGTCCCTCGGATGCTGGTTCGAAGTCGAGACCCCCCTCCTTCCCCAATTCCTTTTGGTTTCTGGGTTGAGGTCGAGGCGAGGATAAAGCCCCCTGATGGTCATATTTGTCACTCCCTAATCCCCCTCTGCGGGCATTAGGTTGAGACGTCTCAGGTAGGGCCTGTACAGGCAGCACTCTTGCAGCTCCCAGCATGGGCCAGCACACTGCGCCTGCATCCAGGGATCCCAGTCCAGCTGCGGGTTCCTGTCGGGGCCGGGGGAGTGCAGGCAGGCATGGCACTATAGAGACACGGGGCTCCCTGCGCCCCTGTCTCTGCGGCAGCACCAGCTCTATACTGCCTCAGGGGGACCCCACACCGGGCCCCCCTTCCGCTTACAGCCCCACCGCTATCCTGCCTTTAAATCCAGGGGGGTCCGGTTCAGATCCGACCCCCTCCCGGACTTTCGCGCCGGCCTGGAGCCCTTCTGGGCATCAGGCATCTAATTTAGGCCCCGGCTTCGGCCTAGCTGAAGCCGCCGCCTCTTCTCCACCCCCCCAGCCTGCCCCCCGGATGACAAATATGACACTCTACAGTGTCATAGAGGGGGTGGATCGAGACAGAAAGGGTGCGTTTTTACACAGCTTTGCCGCCTTTTTTCTCAGCTCTCCGCCCCCTTCTCCCCCTGCCTCTTCTCCTTGGCGGCCATTTCTACTGCAGCAAGGATTAACCCTGCATCTCCCGGTCAGCAGGACCAGGACCAGGCTAGCCAGTCTCCGGGGGGGCAAAGGACTGTGGATCTTCGGCGCTGGACCTAGGAGCAAACTGGTGGGGTAAGATCACAGCTGGGTTTTTTTACTCTGCGTGAATCCATATTCCCTATAAGGCTCCCCTATAGGTTCCTCTGCAGCATAGCCAGCCCTTCTGCACTCTGTGCACTATACCGGGCTCAAGGTCCAAGAGAACCGGGCAGGACTGCTATTATGCATCCTGCACAGCCTGCAGGACCGCTCTCCCCAGTGGCAGCACTGCCAGGACTGCATCCAGACTACTGCATCAGAGCCCTAAGAAGCCCCTGCCACTGCTTCGGTGTCTAATGCCACGCCGAAATGGGTTACTCAGAGGTCGCAATCTATGACGCAGTCTATAGATAACCAAACCTCCACATTGCTTCAGGCTCTGCAGAGTCATGCCTCGGCTATAACTGTTACCTAGCAAAGGGAGAGCTTGACTCAGGAGTCCATCTGCGTCATCCCATAGCACACGGTCATCCCCTCTAGGGAGACACCGTAGTTCCAGGTCATCTTGACCGTCCCCTTCCAGGGGCAGACAATGCAGATCTCCGCAATCCCCGTCCAGAGGAGGCCTCCTCTCTAATTCACCCAGCAGGGCACGCCTCAGTGATACACAGGATTCGGAAGGCATCTGTGACAGACTCAGACAGGGAAACGGAGGGGTCCCTGATCCCAATCCCCCCTAGCAATACAGCGCTAGTTGAAGACATAATCTCTTCCATCCATCGGGTGCTGGACATTTCTAATCTGCCACCAGAGGCCCCAGAACACAAGATCTCCCTTGAAGGACCTCTGAAGCCGCCTAAGGTTTTCTCTAACCACCAGAGACAACGCCATCGGGGGTAAGAGTACCTCTCTCCCTCAACTGAAACCTATACGCACTTACAAGAAGTGTAACAAACCCGATTCTGATCCTTTCGGAATTCCTCGGACTGGTCCGTCTCGCGTCCAGCACAAAATTGTAAACGTTCCCCACACAGGGACAACTCACAGTCGACGCAAAGGTCGAACAAGACCTTTAAAAGCAGGCCAGTCAAAGCCCAAAGGAGGAAAACCTCAGACCTTTTCCTCCTCATGACTCACGGACCCCGGAAGTCATCCCACCCGTAGGCGGCCAACTTTGGTCTTTCAGCAAGTCTGGATGCCTACTACAGAAGACAGGTACGTCAGGGAACTAGTGTCTTCCGGATACAAGATAGAGTTCAACTTCCAACTCACCGAACCGATTCTTCCTCTCTGTTCCCCCAAAACCGCCAGCCAAGGCCCGTGCCTTTCACCAAGCGGTTTCCTCGCTTCTTCAAGCAGGAGTCATAGTACCGGTTCCCACGGCCGGGCGCTTCCGAGGGTTCTACTCCAATCTATTTGTAGTCCCCAAGAAAGGACGCAGCGTACGGCCCATACTGGACCTAACAACTCAACAAATTGCACGGGTTTGTCACTTCCGCTGGAGTCCCTTCGGTCCATCATTGCGTCCATGGAGAAGGGAGAATATCTCGCCTTCATAGATATACAAGACGCATACCTGCATATACAGATTGCACCTCCTCATTAGAGTTCTCAGGTTCGCAATCGACCAGGAACACTACCAGTTCATGGCTCTCCCGTTCAGACTCGCCACGGCTCCCAGAGTGTTCACCAAAGTCATGGCAGCCACCATGGACGTTCTGCACTCTAGAGGCATAGTAGTCGTTCCATACCTGGACGATCTACTCATCAAGGCTCCTACCTTCAAAGGACTGCGAGCTCAGCGTCTCAATCACAACCGACACCGAGTCGCATGGGCTGGTTAGTCAACCTACAAAGGTCATCACCAACCCCGAGTCAGTCTCTGACTTTCCTGGGAATGCTATACAACACCTCCAGGGGTCTAGTGCTCTTTCCCAGGGACAAGGCACTGGCTCTCCGCCTAGGAGTTCGCACCCTCCTCCGCAAACCTCAATCTCTCCGGTTTGCCATGAGAGTCCTCGGCAGGATGGGGGCAGCAACAGAAGCGGTCCCATTTGCCCAGTTTAACCTCAGGCCTCTCTAACTAGCCATCCTCAAGTCCTGGGACAGGAATCCCTTTTTCTCTCAGGGAATTCCAGTTAAGGTCGTCAACCAGGAGGTCCCTGCACTGGTTGCTCAAGACAACCTCACTAGCAAAGGGGAAATCCTTTCTCACAGGTCAATGGAAGGTTCAGACTACCGATGCGAGCCTGACGGGTTGGGGTGCAGTGCACCTACACCACAGGGCAAGTGGTCCCCAGTGGAAGTGACCATGCCCATCAACATCCTGGAAATTCATGCCATCCTCCTGGCATTGAGGGCCTTCCATCATTTACTGGCAGCCTCTCACATCAGAATACAATCGGACAATGCCACGACTGTGGCATATGTGAATCACCAAGGGGGGACCCGCAGTACCCAGGCGATGCGAGAAGTGTCACACATCCTCCACTGGGCGGAGGACACAGGTTCGATTGTGGACAACTGGGAAGCAGACTTCCTCAGACGACAGGCATAGATTCGGGAGAGTGGTCTCTCCATCCCGAAATTTTTTCGCCAGATCTGCCATCACTGGGGGACCCCAGATGAGGACCTAATGGCATCCCACTTCAATGCCAAGGTCTCCAACTTCATGGCCAGAACACACGATCCGCTGTTGCTCGGAGTAGACGCTCTGGTTCAGGACTGGACCCAGTTCCAGCTTCTGTACATTTTTCCACCTCTCCCCCCTGTTATCCAGAGTGGTGAGGAAGATCAAGCAAGAGGGAGTTCCAACCATCTTAATCGCACCGGTCGGGCCCAGACGTACATGGTACGCCAACGTCGTACAATTTTCAGCAGACGCCCCCTGACGCCTCCCCGACTGCCCGGATCTTCTATCACAAGGCCCGTTCTACCACCAGAACTCAGGGGCTCTCAATTTGATGGCGTGGCCCTTGAAACCTGGGTTCTAACCCCGGCAGGGCTCTCGACGTACGTCATTAGGACCATGATCAGGGCACGGAAGCCAGCCTCTGCCAAGATCTATGACCGTACCTGGAAAGTTCTCTTTACCTGGTGCGAATCTCGCGGCCAGACCCCATTCCCTTATTCCCTCCCCAAAATTCCTGTTTTTCTCTCCAATCGGGTCTGGAGGCCAGACTGTCCCTGGGCTCGTCTAAGAGCCAGGTGTCAGACCTCTCAGTGCTTTTTCAAAGGCGCATTGCTACCAAGCCTCAAGTAAGGATTTTTCTTCAGGGGGTTTTCCCGATTGGTTCCCCCTACAGACGACCACTAGAAACGTGGGCCTTCGAACCCCTTAAGGAGGTCCCGCTCCGCCTTCTCTCCCAGAATGTGGTTTTTCCTGGTGGCAATCTCCTCGCTACACAGGGTGTCTGAACTGACAGCACTCTCCTGCAGACGGCCCTTCCTGGTTTTTCTCCAGGACAAGGTAGTTCTCCGTACAGTCCCATCCTTCCTTCCGAAGGTTGTGTCCAACTTCCGCCTCAATGAGGAAATTTCTCTGCCTTCCCTTTGTCCGGTCCCGGTTCATAGAGTGGAGAAGGCTCTGCATGCGCTTGACCTTGTCAGGGCATTGCGTATATGTGTCTAGCACTGTGTCCTTCCGGAGGTCTGATTCTCTTTTTCTTCTTCCGGAAGGCGGCCGCAAGGGTCTGCCAGCTTCCAAAGCTACCCTTGCCAGGTAGATCACATCCACCTTACAAGAGACCTACCGCCTTAAGAAATCTCCTCTTCCAGCCGGTATTACGGCACACTCTACACGGGCAGTAGGGGCCTGCTGGGCCATTCGGCACCAGGCTTCGGCACAACAAGTGTGTAGGGCGGTCACTTGGACTAGCCCACACTCGTTTACTAAACACTACAGGGGTCATACCCGGTCATCAGCCGACGCGAGCCTGGGTAGATGTGTTCTGCAGGCAGCGGTGCCCCAAGTATAGGGGCCTGTCTGCAACAATATTCGTCCATTGCTTACCACCCACGGACTGCTTTGGGAAGTCCCATGGTCCTGTGTCCCCCAATGAGGCGACAGAGTAAAGGGGATTTTTGTGTACTCACCGTAAAATCTCTTTCTCTTAGCCTCTAATTGGGGGACACAGCTCACACCCTGTTGCCCTTTACGGGCCGTTGTTACTCTTGAGTTCTCATATTGTTCTTTGAGCTCGTACATAGTGGCCTTCTTATAGGCATGTCTATGTTGTTCATGTTACGTTCCTCCTACTGCTTTTGCACAAAACTGGAGAAGGCTGACGCCATCCAGGGCTGTATCTGTATACTGCAGAGGAGAAGCCACGGTTAATCTTTTTCAGATTATGCATAGTGTCATCTCCTAGTGGACAGCAGCATAACACCCATGGTCCTGTGTCCCCCAATTAGAGGCTAAGAGAAAGAGATTTTACGGTGAGTACACAAAAATCTCCTTTTTCCGCATATGCCAATCCCTTCACCGATTTCCATTTCTCTAACGAATCTAGTAAAACTACTAACAGTGACTTACAAGGACATCCAAAATCTCTCCTCTCTATACACCTCCAAACTGATCTCCTGCTACCGTTACACAAGCAATCTCCAGTCCTCGTCATTGTACATTCCTCACAGACTTGTCTCCAAGATTTTTCCCTGAGCATCACCCAAGCTCTTGAATTCAGCTCCCCAACATGTCCCATTGTCTTCCCCAACTGAAACCTTCAGACGTAACCCGAAAACTCTTCAGAAAATTCTACATCTAGCAATGTTTCCGCTGCCACCGAGCTGCTGCAACCCTCCGACTTACTGTCTCCTCCCCCATTAGCCTGTAGATTGTAAGCCATGAGGGCAGGGTTCTCTCCCGCAGTGTACCAGTCTGTCACTGTTGGTTCCCTCACTGTATTTTGTGCTCGTTTTGTCTGCAAACCCTCGTCACATGTACAGCATCCTGGAATTAATGAAACTTTAAAAATAAATAGTGCTAACATAGTGCGCAGCACTTTAAAGAATCCAATGAAGAGACGAACAGCTAAGGATTGGTTGTTGCTCTAACATCAGAGTGAGAAACCTCAAAACATATTTTGAGGCATGCGGCGACAAATGCTATATCCACCTGCCAGGCTACCTAGGGTAGGCCCCAGAGGAACTGTTTTGACCATGCTGGAAAAGCATTTCCACATCCAGAGGTGCAAAACGTGCAGCTGCGGGGACTCAAACATATTATTCGAGCATGCCGAAATCACTTGGTTAGCACATGAGCATGCTCAGATAACACTTTATCCAAGCACGTTCGCTCATCACAGATTATGATTAAGTGCTCTTGACAAGTCCGTGCTCTCATGAGCAGTGTGTCTGTGCAAAACACGTCATTTTTGGCAGCATGGATGAAACAGGCCAATAGAAGTCTATGGGTCCATGAAAAACAAGCACAGCACATCGATACGGTGCATCATCAGTTAGGCAGCTTACAAGCCATCTATGGCACTCCAGAAGCCATTGATTAGGTCTCCGGTTGCTATTGCAACTGTCCGCTCCCCACAATTGTGCTGCGGGGAACCGATGGGAGTGACGGTGAATGTGATCTCCCTCTGTGACACTCTACTTGCAGCGATCAGTATTGACTGTGGCATGTAAAACATTGAGCGCTGCAAAAATTGACAGCTCTCAACTCCCCCTGCAATATCTTTCTCTGGAAATGGAACACTGTCAGGTAGCAGAGCCTCAGCAATCTAGGATAAATCACTGAATTTTCAAGTTATAATGGAAAGCGACACGTCCATAAGGACATGAAAAAGCAGCGAGGTGATGAAATGTGGATAAACAAGGTTGCAAACCAGCCTGTGTCTTACTCAAACACCTCCTAGAGCAAAATAAATTCTTGGGATGCATATAAAATAATTACGGACTTCATTATTTTAATCTTCCTGGCTTCTTTTTTTTTTTTTTATTCCTCTTATCTATCTATCTATCTATCCCTCTTATCTATCTATCTTCTTCAAAATTTTGGAAACTTTTAATGGTTATGTTCATTCATATAGCATGAGATACTTGATTACATAGCACCCCCTGCACTAAAAAAAAAACCAAAACTATACCTGAAGGTGCCCTGAAGATTGGGTTCTTCGCCATATGTTGTGTATATAAGGTCAGAGTCGTCCTTACTGATGTTTGCAAACGTTGAGTCATATGAAGGCGCGTAAGAGGTAAATGGTCCGTAGTTCAAGTATAAAACTAAAGAAGAATCACACAGAATTTCCTTAGATTTTAGATTCACAATATTTAATCTAACAAACTTTGAAAGTAAAAGGTGCAAGGACCTCAAAGGTCCTTCAACCATAACACACAGCAAAAACTCAAATCTTATTTCTTTATATCCAAATCGGTGAAACCTGAAAGACAGCTCTTTGTGCCCATATTATGGCCGCCTGAAAGTGGCCGAATTATTCATAATATAAATAGGAAGGAATTTTCAGTAATTATATTACAATATACTGGGAAAAAAAGGAAAAACGTTTTCTGCCTTCAAGTAATCTGTTTAATCCTATTTTGTCTCAAATTGCAAATAAAACAAATAAATACAGTTAGGTCCAGAAATATTTGGACAGTGACACAAGTTATGTCATTTTAGCTGTTTAAGCCCATATTGATTATACAACTATCTTCACTATATTTGTTAAAGTGCAGACCCTCAGCTTTAATTTGAGGTTATTCACATCCTAAATGGAGGTTTAGGAATTACAGCTCTTTAATATATGTATCTGACTTTTGAGACCAAAAGTAATTGGACAATTATCTCAAAAGTTCTTTAAGGGGCTTCATGGACTAGTCCTTCATTAATCCATCAACAATTAAGCAGGTAAAAGGTTTGGGGCTGATTCCAGGTTCGGCATTTGCATTCTGTTGCTGTGAACTCACAACATGTGGTCAAAGGAGCTCTCCGTGGAAGAGAAAAAGGGATTTTTGGTTCTTACCGTAAAATCTCTTTCTTGGAGCCTTCATTGGGGGACACAGGTTACCATGGATGTATGCTGCTGTCGCTAGGAGGCTGACACTATGCAAATAAGGAAAAGTTAACTCCTTCTCGGCAGTATACACCCTCCGATAGGCACTATCCAACTCAGTTGGTGCTAAAGCAGTTGTAGGAGAAGTATGAAGAACTCAACCTATGTACCAACTCAAAACAACAGCACGTTGGCCAACACGGTACAACATAAAGGGAGGGTGCCGTGTCCCCCAATGAAGGCTCCAAGAAAGATTTTACGGTAAGAACCAAAAATCCCTCTTTCTTTCTCGCTTCACTGGGGGACTCAGGTTACCATGGGACATTCAAAAGCAGTCCCAAGGGTGGGAAAAATAATCCGAGAAAGGAAGACTTAGGTCGGCCGGTGGGAAACCGCCGCCTGCAGTATCTTCCTACCCAGGCCTGCATCCGCAGAAGCCCGAGTATGCACCTTGTAGAACCATACGAAGGTGTGAAGGGACGACCAAGTTGTGGCTTTGCAAACTTGCAAAGCTGAAGCCTGGTGGTGAACGGTCCAGGAAGCTCCCACAGCCCGGGTAGAGTGAGGCCTCACCCCCGGAGGAGGCTGTTTATCTTGAACGCGGTATGCCTCCAGAACCGCCGAACGAATCCAACGAGCAATAGTGGATTTAGAAGCGGGGAGCCCTTTCCGATGACCTTCAGAGACGACAAACAGAGGATCGGACTGGAGAAAAGAAGCACTTATGGTAAGATAGACCCGGATAGCCCTGACCAAATCCAGCTTGTGGAACTCCCATATTTCACTGAAGACGGTGGGATGGAGAGACCACTCACCTGACACGAGGCCCTGACGGCTGAGAAAGTCGGCTTCCCAATTGTCCACCCCTGGAATGTGAACAGCTGAAATGGCGGGATCGTAGTTCTCTGCCCACCGTAGAATGTTTGACACCTCCCTCATGATCTGCTTGCTGCGAGTCCCTCCTTGGTGGTTTATGTAAGCCACGGTTGTGGCGTTGGCCGACTGAATGCAGACCGGATTTCTCACGAGGAGGGGCTGTCAGCGGAGGAGGGCGAGGAAGATCGCCCTGATCTCCAAGAGATTGATCGGGTTGTTCCCAGTGTTTAGAGGTAGTATTCTTAAACTCTTTGTGATTGGGAAAAACTCTAGAGGGCAGTTTCACCAGTTTGAATGAAACGGAGTCCTCCTGGGAGGTGGAATCCTCCTCCTCAAGTTCAAGGGTTTGAATAATAGCCGAAATAAGGCTATCTACCATGTCCTGCGTGCCGGAGGTCTGATCTGCATCTGAATCAGACTCCGAATGAGAAAATACATCCGACCCGACGTCCGCCTCAGAGGAGGGGAAACGGGTGGAGAGGGTTATTCCAGATGGTGCCACGGGTTCCGGAGAGCTGGATGAGGAGCTAGACAGAGTCCTCTTTCTGGATTCTTTCTCCTATCTGACCCTGTGAGAGTCGTGGTCAGGTGCGAGCGAATCGCCGTGGGAGGCGTTCGTGGCACTGGTGGCAGAAGATAGAAGCGGCAAGCGTTCCAGGACCTGTACCAGGGACTAGGACACTTTTGTCAGGTCTGAGACTGACAGACATAGCAACAGCCCACTCTGGGGAGTGCACTCGTCCCGAGTATTAGGAGCTTCCTATTAGGAGCTTCCTGAGTAACGAACATGGTGGAAGGACTGCAGGACAGACAGAAAGGCGACGGCTGGCCTGAAGCCCACTTTCTTACAGCGGGCACAAGCGTAATGGGTCACCGTGGGGTTGTAGCTGGAGGCCTGTGTGGGGTTGGGCATAGGTAGAACGCTATAAAGGAGATACTGCTGAAGTGAGGACTGCAGCAGAACGCTATAAAGGCGATGCTGCCGAAGGCAGTAAAGCCGGGGAAGGAGGCAGAGAATGCAGAGCCTACCAGACACCCAGCGATTGCAGAGGCAGCGCAGGTACTATGTCCCCCTCCGAATCCTGAAGACGCTGCAGGAGCCCGGTGCCAAGATGGACGCAGTTCTCTCTGGCCACGCGACGCGCTGGAGCGAGCAGTGGGCGGGTAAAGCTGTGTTTGGGCGCACCAAGGAAAAAGAAACCGGAGTCCTGATAGGCTGACATGCCTGAGGGGGCGTGTCAGAGTGGAGATCCAAGGCAAGCGCATAGCAGAGAGGGCGTGCCCGGCGCTGGAGAAAATTAAAGTGCAGCGATGATAGGCCTAGACCGGCAAGGGGGCGTGGCCTAGCAGGGGATAGAGAAAAGCTGCAAGATGCTGGGAACCACGCGATTATAAGAAAAAGTGTGCAAAATTTGAAAATTCAGAGACCGGTGAGCGCTGCCGTGGGGAGGAAGGGGGCTCCTGTCCCAATTGCTACCTTGCTTGAATCCGGCTCCTTGGTGTATGAGGATCGCGTCAGAATCCCTCGGAGAGGAAGAGGGTCCTCGGAATAAGATCCTCCTTCCCGCACCATCTCTGGACGGTGCAGAAGACGGCGTCAACCCCTTACGAGATGAGGTCACCATAGGTGACCACCGTCTTCCTCTCAGCCCTCTCCGAGGAGAGAGGTGAGGAGGGGAAAAGGCGAGGACTGGCCACCAAGAAGTCACCTTGAAACACCCATAAGGGTGACAGGGGACGAAGTCCTGCCAGCGGGTCCGAGAGTGGGCAATGCGGGAAGTACTACACTGCTCTCTCGGTTGCTTAAATGTGGGAAAAACAGGGTGAGAAGCTGCACCCTGTTACCCGAAGAAGTGAATGTGAAAGAGAAAGAGAAATGATTAATAAACACACAAAAACCGTGTAAAAGAAAATAATTCAGATCTGGTGGTTAGATCCAGGTCTGCCTCCTACAGACACTAAGCAAAAACTGAGTAGGATTGTGCCTATCAGAGGGTGTATACTGCTGAGGAGGAGTTAACTTTTCCTTATTTGCATAGTGTCAGCCTGCTAGCGACAGCAGCATACACCCACGATAACCTTTGTCCCCCAATGAAGCGAGAAAGGAACAGACCATCATTGGGCTGAAAAAAGGAGATTTTTGTGTACTCACCGTAAAATCTTTTTCTCCGAGCCAATCATTGGGGGACACAGGACCATGGGTGTTATGCTGCTGCCACTAGGAGGACACTAAGTTAACAGAAAGATTAACTCCTCCTCTGCAGTATACACCCCTTCACTGGCTACAATTCAACCAGTTCGGTAGTAAAGCAGTAGGAGCATTAAACAAAAGACAAACTATGTCAAAACCGAAGAAGTAACAACAAGCCAAACAGGCTAACAGGGTGGGTGCTGTGTCCCCCAATGATTGGCTCGGAGAAAAAGATTTTACGGTAAGTACACAAAAATCTCCTTTTCTCCTACGCCTCATTGGGGGACACAGGACCATGGGACGTCCCAAAGCAGTCCCTGGGTGGGGAGCAATCATAGCTGCTAATACCCCATGTACCACTGGCTTACGGCTAAGGTACCGCTGATTGCAGAATGCGCCTGCCAAGGGCGGCGTCTGCAGAAGAGAGAAAATGAATGTGGTAAGGTTTCGTAAAAGTGTGCAAGCTGGACCATGTCGCAGCCTTGCAGACCTGTTGTGCTGATGCCTGGTGCCGAATGGCCCACGAGGCGCCCACCGACCGAGTAGAATGGGCCTTGATCCCAGCTGGGATAGGAACACCTTTGACACAATAGGATTCCTGAATAGCCGTCTGAATCCATTTGGCTAGAGTAGCTTTGGAAGCGGGAGAACCCCTCCTTGGTCCCTCTGGAAGTACGAGTAGGACATCCGACGTGCTGAAGGGAGCAGTCCGAGAGATGTACCGTCGAAGGGCCCTCACCACATCAAGAGTGTGCAGAGCCTTTTCAATGCGATGGACTGGTGCCGGACAGAACGAAGGCAGAATAATCTCCTCGTTTAGGTGGAAAGAAGAAATGACCTTGGGCAGAAAAGCAGGAGAAGTCCTCAAGACTGCCTTGTCCGAGTGAAAAATTAGAAACGGAGGTCGGCAGGAGAGTGCCGCTAGCTCCGAAACACGTCTGATGGATGTAATGGCCACTAGGAAAACTACCTTCCAGGAGAGGAAGGTCAGGGAAATGTCCTGTAGCTGTTCAAAGGGGGTCTCCTGAAGAGCTCCGAGGACTAAATTAAGATCCCACGGATCCAAAGGCATTTTGTAGGGAGGCGCCACATGGGAAACTCCCTGAAAAAAGGTCTTCACCGGCAATCTATTGGCAATCTTTCGTTGGAACAGGACTGACAATGCCGAAACCTGACCCTTGAGAGAGCTAAGTGCAAGACCCGACTCTAGTCCAGATTGGAGAAAGTCCAATATGGCAGGAATGGAAAATACCAGAGGAGATCGCCCATGTGTGTCGCACCATGTGAAGAAGATTCGCCAGGTACGGTGGTAACTGCGCATGGACAAAGGTTTCCTAGCCTTGATCATGGTGGAGGACACCTTGGGAGTGAAACCCGCTTGGCCTAGAATCCAGGATTCAACGGCCAGGCCGTCAAAGACAGGGCCCCTGAGTTCTGGTGGTAAATAGGGCCCTGTGAGAGAAGATCCACGCGATCTGGAAGACCAGCTGAACCAGTTTCGCGTAGCATGCTCAGCGCGGCCAGTCCGGCGCCACGAGAATTACTGGTACCCCCTCTGCCCTGATCTTCTTGATGACCCTTGGTAGCAGGGGAAGAGGGGGAAAAAAAATGTACGGGAGGCGGTATAGACGCCACGGCAGGACCAGGGCGTCTACTCCGATGGCCCGTGGGTCGAGGGACCGTGCAATGAACTGTGGAACTTTGTTGTTCAACCTGGAGGCCATGAGGTCCACATCCGGGGTCCCCCAGCGAAGACAAATCTGCTGGAAAACCTCCGGGTGAAGGGACCACTCGCCCGAGGCGAGGCCCTGGCGGCTGAGGAAGTCCGCAGCCCAATTCTCCCCACCTGGTATGTGGATCGCCGAGATGGGCGAATGGTTGGACTCGGCCCAATGAAGGATGTGGGACACCTCGAGCATAGCCGTCTTGCTGCGGGTTCCTCCTTGACGGTTGATGTACGCCACAGCTGTGGCGTTGTCGGACTGGATTCTGACAGGGTGACCCGCCAGAAGATGGTGAAACCTGGACAACGCTAGCCTGATAGCTCGTATTTCCAGGAGATTGATGGAAAGGCGAGACTCTGGAGTGGACCACCGCCCTTGTGCTGTGTGATGGTTGAAAACCGCCCCCCAGCCCATGAGGCTGGCATCGGTGGTTACCACCAACAACCGCACTGGGAGAAAAGACCTTCCCTGGTTTAGGGAGGACTTCAGCGTCCACCACCTGAGGGTCCTTCTGACCTGTGGGGACAGAGTGAAACGGCGGTCGAGGGAGAATGGGTTCCCGTTCCACGCCGACAGCAGCGCATGTTGAAGGGGACGGAGGTGAAATTGGACAAATGGAACCGCTTCCATGGCTGCTACCATCTGCCCGAGAATGCGCATGCAGAAACGAATGGAGTGGGAGACTGGACGGGAAAGACTCTGAGCTCCCTGCTGCAAGGCCAAGGCCTTGTCTTGAGGGAGAATGACCAGACCGCGAGAAGTGTCCAGTGTCATTCCAAGAAAGGAGATCCGTTGAGCCGGTATCGGAGAGGATTTTTCGAAGTTTATCTTCCAGCCCAGGCGAGAAAGAGTATCCACCGTGAGAGCGACGGAATCTTCGCAGGCTGGGTAAGATGGACCTTTTATCAGTAGGTCGTCCAGGTACGGGAGTACCACCACTCCCCTGGAATGAAGAATGGCCATGACAGCCGCCATGACCTTCGTGAACACTCTGGGAGCGGTGGCGAGGCCGAAAGGTAAGGCCACAAACTGGAAGTGTTCCCCGCAAAATGCGAAGTGAAGGAACTGCTGATGAGGAGGAAAGATTGGGATGTGGAGGTAAGCATCCTTGATGTCTAATTGATGCCAGGAACTCTCCTTTTTCCATGGATGCGACGACAGAGCGGAGGGATTCCATTCTTAAGTGCCGAATTTTGACAAATTTGTTCAGAAGTTTTAGGTCTAGAATCGAACGCAGCGATCCGTCCTTTTTTGGGACCATGAATAGGTTCGAGTAGAACCCTTTGAACCTTTGGTCTTGGGGAACCGGAATGATGACTCCGTCCCTTTGTAGTGCCCGTATGGCCTGGAGAAAAGCTGTTGTCTTCGATTTGGGAGGACAAGACTGGAAGAAACGTGTGTGGGGGAGGTTTTGGAGAATTCTATTTTGTATCCGGTAGACACCAGTTCCCTGACCCACTCGTCGGAGGCGACCGAGAGCCAGACTTGACGGAACGAAAGTAGACGACCTCCTACTTTGTTGGTGCCCCCCGGATGTTGCAAGGAGTCATTGAGTAGAGGATCTAAGGGATCGGGATCCCTTAGACCCAGATGGTCTTGGTCTGGGCTTCCAGTTACGGTTAGGTCTGTAAGAGACCTGGGAACCTCGGTCACCACGCGAACCTCGCCCTGATGCGGAGGAGAAGGATGTAGATGACCAGTTGGTATTGTTACGAAAAGGCCGGAATCGAGATTGTTGTTGATACCGAAACGGCCGGGTAGGCTTTTGTTGGGGGAGAAATTTACTTTTTCCCCCGGTTGCATCCGAGATTATTTGGTCTAATTTTTCTCCAAATAAACGACCAGCCTGGTAGGGCAGAGATGTCAAAGAGCGCTTGGAAGCCGAATCTGCATGCCAATCCCTGAGCCACAGGGCTCTTCTAATGGAGATTGCATTTGCTGCTGCCTGTGCAGCGCAATTGGCTGCGTCTATTGATGCGTTGACTACGAAGTCCCCAGCCTGGGCTATCTGGTTAGCCAGGTTGATAGCATCTGGAGGAAGGTTGCTGTCTTGGATGGTCGTGGTAAGCACCTCAGCCCAAGCGACCATAGCCTTAGCCACCCAAGATGCAGCGAAAGATGGGAAGAGAGAGGCTCCTGTGGCCTCGAAGACTGAGCGAGCCAGGTAATCAATCTGACGGTCAGAGGGGTTCTTAACTGAGGAACCGTCTGACAGGGATAGGATAGTTTTGGAAGCGAGATGTGATACAGCAGGGTCCACTGAGGGGGGCTGCAGCCAGTCCTTGATCAGTTCCTGAGCAAAAGGGTATTTGGCCTCGATGGGCTTTTGACCCGTAAAGCGTTTGTCGGGATGGTCCCTGTGTTTTTGTACAATATCCTTAAACTCAGGATGAGTGACAAAAACCTTTTGGACACGTTTAGTCTTTTTGAACGACACCACGTGTTCAGGCATAGATACGGATTCCTCGTCCACCTTCAGGGTCTTGTTGACCGCTTCAATGAGAGAATTGAGTGTCTCTTGGGAGGTGGAGGAATCCTGAGCGTAGGAATCGTCGGACTCATATTCAGAGTCGTTTAGGTTCTCTGGAGAAGGGGACCGGGAAACAACTTGCCGACGCTGAAAAACCAACTCGTCCGTGGTCAGGGGATGGAACATGGGTACGTTTTCTGGAGCCCCGAGTAGTTAGTGACAGTGTACGCCCCCTGCTGGTGGACGGATCCGTACCGTCGCCCGAGTCTTCCGCGGTCTGACTTGAAGGTGGGCCACGGAGGGAGTCAATTGCCCTGACTAGGGAAGCCATAGATCGTGACAGAGAAGCTGCCCACTCAGGGGGGCTAGGCTCTACAGGGTTGGAGGTGGCATCAGGAGGCGGCTGCACAGAGGCCCGGACACAATCCGCACATAACGGGGTACTGTGAGCCCGGGGCAGGGCCGTATTGCAAGTGGCACATGCAGTGAAAAACACTGTGCGCTTCTTGTTACCCTTTTTAGTCTCCTTAGATTGAGACATAGTGTCTTTAGAGACAGAGCAGGGCAGTATGTGCAGGGAAAGGGTTACGCTTTCTTGAAGCAGCTTACCCACGGTCCTGTGCCTGTGTCCCCGGGGAGGAATGTAGCCGTGGCGGTTCCGGACAGCGTGAGCCACCTTGCAGGAAGATGTGGTAATATGGCCCCCGAGATCTGCAGGGCGCCTCTCGACCCAAACGAGAAGCGCCGGAATAGGGGGCGGGGTTACGGCCGTGGGCGGATCTGCCCACTGCGGCCTACTCCGGCTGAAAAGCCGGGGACTAAATTTCTGGGCCTGCCACTGCTGACCCCCCGACCGACGGCGCCTCTCCCCAGGGACCCGGACTGCACTTCTGCCGCAAGGATAGCACAGGGTATATACTCACAGCCTCCGGTTGTGCCGGTCCCCCTGTCCCTGTGAGAGTGCGCGCTCAATCCATGCACCCATGGGGGATGGAGAGGCCTCTGATATTCTTCTTCCTTTTAAAGTGGTGAGTCCACATTCTTGTAGCGCCCATATGGGCTTTCTGTGCAACGCCATCAGGTGTGGGCCTTGTCTGACGGGCCCCAGAGAGGTACATTAGAGCCGGGCTCTATGTGCTTGCCGTCTTGCAGGGGGGGGGGGGGTTGGGGGAAATCGGGACCAAGGAGGAACCATCGCCCCGGTAAAATATGGTGTGCTCCAGACGTCGCAGGAGAGGGACGGGGAGGTATACTTGCCGTGCTCGCCTGTTGGTTCGGGGGAGAGCGGACCCTATAAAAAAGGAATCCGTCGCCCCCTTCACTCCGTTGAATAAAAAATAAAAAATTTACAGAAAATAAAAATTTAAATAAGAAAGTTGGGGTCTGGGTTTCAGACCCAAGTGCCTCCTACAGACACTAAGCAAGAACTGGTTGAATTGTAGCCAGTGAAGGGGTGTATACTGCAGAGGAGGAGTTAATATTTCTGTTAACTTAGGGTCCTCCTAGTGGCAGCAGCATAACACCCATGGTCCTGTGTCCCCCAATGAGGCGTAGGAGAAAATGGGTATTATACCTACCGATAATTCGGTTTCCAGGAGTCCATCCTGACAGCACGCTGGAGGACGTCCTCTTCCTCCTTGCAGGGACAGGAAATACAACACGAGAGGTTAAAAGGTCCCACTCCACCCCCTTTCCTTCAGTGTTTTGACAAGTACCACACCATGGATAGATATACCTTGCAAAAACACTCTTTATTAATCAATATTATGAATATTATGAAAATAGAATACATGGGGGGGAAGTAACGGTGCTGTCAGGATGGACTCCTGGAAACCGAATTATAGGTAGGTATAATACCCATTTTCCAGGACGTCCCCCTGACAGCACGCTGGAGAATACCAAAGAAAACCTCCTTTAGGGTGGGACAACTGCCTGGAGAACTTTTCTCCCAAAAGATGTTTGATGTGCAGCCAGCACATCCAATTTATAATGCTTACAAAAAGTATTTACTCTGGCCCAAGTAGCGGCCTTGCAAATCTGATCTAGGGATGCCCCCGCCCGCTCGACCCATGAAGCCGAAACCGCCCTAGTAGAGTGCGCTTTAATCCCTACTGGACAATCTATCCCTTCTGATGTGTAGGCTTTTGAGATTATAGACGTGATCCATCTAGCAATTGAGGTCTTGGAAGCTTTTTTACCTCTATTTCTGCCCCCAAATAAAATAAACAGATTAGAATCCTTCCTCCAGGAACTAGTGGCTTCCAGATAGTCTAAAACTGCCTGTCTAACATCCAGGGAGTGTAATGCCCGTTCCTTTTCATTAGAAGGGTTGTCGCAAAAGGAAGGTAGAATTATTTCCTGGTCTCGATTTTTTAACGAGGCTACTTTGGGGACAAAAGTTGGATCTAATTTTAGAATTATTTGGTCTTCCCGGACCTGAAGGTAAGGATCTTTAATTGAAAGGGCTTGAATCTCGCCTACGCGCTTAGCTGTTGTAATGGCTACCAAGAAGGCCGTTTTCCAGGTACGTACTGAAATAGGCATATCTTCTCTAAGAGTATAGGGATCTTTACATAGAGCCCTAAGAACTAAATTTAAGTCCCAAGAAGGAACTAGCTGCCTCAAGGTAGGACGTAATCTCTGGATGGCCTTCACGAATCTAATTATCCACGGGTGAGAAGCCAATGGATAATCTAGGAAAGTACTGAGCGCCGAAATCTGAACTTTAAGAGTACTTGGCCTAAGCCCCATGTCGAAGCCAGACTGTAGAAAATTCAAAACTCTAGGAACATCCAAGGCTCCCGGTATCCCGGCCGACCTGCCACTTTCTGTACAAAACTTCTTCCAAATCTTGTGATAGATGGCCGCAGTCACAGGCTTTCTACTAGCCTGGATGGTTGAAATTACTTTGTCCGACAGACCTCTGGCCTTTAACATGTCCCTCTCAGGATCCATGCTGATAGATGTAATCTCCCTGGATCTTGGTGTAACACCGGTCCCTGATAAATGATGTCCTTCCATAACGGGAGTCTGATAGGGTTTTCCAACATCATGGCTCCTAACAATGGGAACCAGCTTCTTTTTGGCCAGTATGGTACTATTGTTATCACTGTTGCTTGATCCTCTTGAATCTTCCTGAGCACTACTGGGATAAGTGCTATTGGAGGGAACGCATAAGATAGAGGTTCGTCCCACCTCTGACTCAGTGCGTCGACTGCTTCCGGGATGTCTGACGGGTTGAGGGAATAAAATCTTGGCACCTTCGAATTTTTCCTGGTAGCGAACAAGTCTATGCCAGGAGTTCCCCAACGGTGGCATAGTATTTGAAAAATGTTCTGATTTAATTCCCATTCTGTTGGAGACACCTTTTTTCTGCTTAGGTAATCGGCCAGAATGTTTTGAGATCCCTCTAGATGTACCGCTGTTATTGACAGGATCGTGTTTTCTGACCAAGCAAAAATCCTTTGAGCTAGATCTTGAAGAGCCTTGTGTCTGGAACCTCCCTGGTGTCTCAAAAAGGATACTGCTGTCACATTGTCCGATAGGATTTTTACGTGTCTGTTTCTTAGGCGGGGACGATTTCTTCTGAGGGCCTCCCAGACTGCGTACAATTTTCTGTAGTTTGATGACATCCGACTGATTTTCCTTGGCCATTCTCCCTGAAAGAACTTTCCTTCCAAGTGTGCTCCCCATCCCCACTGACTTGCGTCCGTGGTGATAACCACGCAGGGGGTTGCGATCCATGGAACACCTACTTTTAGGTTGTAGTCTCGAGTCCACCATTGTAGAGATCTTCTTACGTCTATTGATAGACGAAGCCTTTTGTCCAGGGATGAACGACGACGGTCCCATATTTTGAGAACTTGTTCCTGTAGTGGTCTTGAGTGTGCCTGAGCCCACCTGACACAAGGGATGCAAGCTGTCATCTTCCCCAACATTTTCATGGCAGATCTTACTGTAACCGGACCCTTTAGGAATTCTAACACCATCTTCTTCATTGAAAGCCGCTTGACTTCTGGCAAAAAGGATTGTCTGGCCGTAGAGTCCAAGAGTACTCCTAGAAATATTTTCCGGGATTCGGGCCTTAGATGTGACTTTTCCCGATTTACTACCCATCCTAGGTGCTCCAAAACCGTTATGACTCGATCTCTGTGTTTTAGCAGAATATCTTCTGTTCTTGCCACCACGAGAAAATCGTCTAAGTATGGAACTATCGTTATGCCTTGGTTTCTTAGGTAAGCCACCACTTCTGCTACCAACTTCGTGAAAATCCTTGGAGCCGATGCTAGGCCGAAGGGAAGGCATTGAAATTGGAAGTGGCAGGTTTGGTCCGGAAATTTCACCGAGAACCTCAGCAGGTCCTGAGATGAGGGATGTATTGGAACCTGATAATATGCACTCTTCAGGTCGAGAGTGCACATCACCGAGTCTTTGTTTATCAGATGGATCGTTGATTTTATAGACTCCATCCTGAATCTTTTGTACCTTACGTACATATTTAGAGGTTTTAAATTTATTATCGTTCGGGATTCTCCTGACAATTTTGGGATTGAAAAAAGACGAATAGTGACCTGAACCTATTTCTGGAGAGGGAACCCGAACTATGACCTGGGAGCTGAATAGCTTTTGCAGGTCTGAGTACATAGGGGAGTTTGTGGTTACAACGGTTGGTGCGATACACCTCTGCGGTACGCGGGATATTAATTCTATTTTGTAACCGTCTGCAATAATACCGAGGACATATCTGTTGTCTGAGATCAGACTCCAAGAATCTAGAAACAGACTTAATCTCCCGCCTATCCCTATGGCGTCATTGCCTTCTTTGTCTATAGCTTGAACTAAAAAGGGAACTCCTTCCCTTTCTGTTCTGAGTAAAGGAACCCCTGAAGGACCCCCTGCTGGGTCTCCATTGTTCTCTATACTCAGGCTGCCTGCGGGGGGGGAGGGGGGGAGGAAAGGGCCTTTTCCGAAAAGGCTGAAACTTCCTGGGTTTATCCTCCGGGAATCCTTTTTTAGTATCTGATGCAGATTCTAAAATGTCATCCAGAGCCTGACCAAAAATTTTGGACCCCATAAATGGAATGGCGCATAATTTTTTTTTTGATGCGTTATCCCCCGACCAAGATCTAAGCCAAATAGCCCTACGGGTCGCATTTGACAAAGAGCTATTTCTGGCTGCAAATCTAACGGACTCAGCCGAAGTATCTGCCATGAAAGCCGTAGCTGACTTTATGATAGGCAGGGAGGCAATTATATCTGCCCGCGGGGTCTTGTTAATCAAATGTTCTTCTAATTGTTCCATCCACAGGAACATGGACCTTGCTACTGACGTAGCCGCGATGTTAGTCTTAATCAGAGCTGCTGAGGTTTCCCAAGCTCGACGTAATAGGATATCTGCCTTCCGATCCATTGCGTCCCTGAGACTTGAGGAATCTTCAAAAGGGATGGAAGTCTTCTTTGTAACCTTGGCTATGGGCACATCTACTTTCGGAATTTCTTCCCAAGTCTTGATTTCTTCAGGGTTAAACGGTAGACGACCTTTAAACTCACGCGACATCACCAACCTACGCTCCGCATCTTTCCATTCTTGGGCTATCATCCGACGAATGTGTTCGCTCACAGGGAAAACCGTCTTTTCTTGATGTGTGAGACCTCCAAACATCTGGTCTTGTCTAGATTTCAGCCGTGGTTCTTCCTTTATCTGCATAGTCTCTCTTACCGCTTGAACCAGCTGCTCCGTGTCTTCCACTGGGAAATAATACTTTCTTCCTTGCTCTTCCTTAGGCAATTCTCCTTCTTCTTGATCTGAACCTCTAAACTCCAATTCTTCTTCTGAAGAATCGTACCGATCCTCCTGAGCTGCCTCACTTCTGGGTCTCTTACGTGCCGGGCCTGGACTGGACCGACCGCTTTGAGACATTGAGGCCAGGGAGTTCTGGACCTCCTCTCGGATTAGGCTCCTCATTTCCGACAATAAAGAAGGTTGTTCCTCTCTGACAATCTTAGAGATACACGAGCTGCAGAGAGCTTTATTATATATGTCTCTGGAAGCTTCGTATTACACACAGAACACCTCTTAGACTTTGAAGATGCTTTTCCCGTCTTCTTTGTCAGAGGGAGGGGATTTTGTGTGGCCTCCTTATCCTTAAATATAAGAATAGGCATTGCTCAGTGTATGTGCAAAAATAACGTCATTCTGCGCCCTGCGCACTTACCCCTGCCTCCTCACTTCTGACCTCCATATCTTCTGTTGAGGAATACACAGGGTAAGTGTGTAATCTCTTAATCAAATAAAGGATATAGCAGCTTCTGCTGCGCTCACCCTTAGTCTCCGGCATCAGATGCGGTTCAATATGCTGGCTGGCCCGGACTATCCGCTGTATCGTGTCCTGCCGTCACCACAAACAAAACTTGCGCCTTATCCTCCTTCATACCGAGGAATGCAGGGCGCACTATTGCAGTACCTCTGGGTTTATGTACGCATACTTCCGCGTTCCACCCAGTGGAACGTACGCCGAATGCATCGCCTCCCCCCGGATGTGACGTCACCTTACCTCGAGACGCCACCGGAAGTGCTGTACGACCTACTTCCGCGTTCCACCTCGTGGAACGCAAACCGCTGCCGGATCTTCTGACATGTGGCGCCTCTTGCTGGCCTGGCGCCCGAGCCGAGAGCCTCCCACCGGGAGGAAGCGGCTCTCACCCAGGAGCTCGTCCGCTCGACTGGTCTCTAGGCAGAGGGACTCCCCACCGGGAAGTTTCTGCCTCGGGCCACCGTCGTGGGGGAAAGATATTGGCGCCGCCGCACGATCCCCCGGGCCCTCCAGACTGGTAAGTTTCTGCGCTGCTCCGCGCTGCTCCGCTCTCGTGTGTCCCTCCATGCAGGGACAGGAAAAACACTGAAGGAAAGGGGTTGGAGTGGGACCTTTTAACCTCTCGTGTTGTATTTCCTGTCCCTGCAAGGAGGAGGAGGACGTCCTCCAGCGTGCTGTCAGGGGGACGTCCTGGAAAGAAGAAATACAGCCCAGAGATCGTAGAAATGTTATAAGAGCCCAAATCAACAGTTTGGTACATTGTGATTGTGCAAAACAAAAAAAACACACTGGTGAGCTTGGGAACTCGAAAGGCCTGGACATCCAGGACAGAATCCACCCCCAAGGAAAGGAAACCCAACAGCATTAAAAGTTGGAGCCCTCGAGTACGTATCAGTGGTTCAAAGAGCATGAAAGGAACTATGTTTGGTTAGTTTAGCACACACAAATATATACAAGTTTGACAATACATGTCACGCCCATGATATACTACCATATCCCATTTAAAAATTTATCAGCATTTCTTTAACATTTCTTTAACACCCTGCGAGTCAACTGTGCGCCATCTATCAGAGAAAAGGGAGAAGGGAGGGAATAAGGAAGGGTGCTATTGTGGGTTCTGGAAAATCCGATTATAGGTAAGTAATCATCATTTTTCCCCATTCCCCACGACAGCACCATGGAGAGAGATTACAGAGAAAGTACCTAGGGAGGGACAACCACTTGTAAAACTTTACTCCAGAACGTAAGATCCTCAGCACCTAAATTCAATCTATAGTGTTTGAAAAAAGTGGAGGGTGAAGACTAGAGGCTCCTCTCTTGGACCTATCCACTACTAAGCCTATAGTTGTATTGTAAATAAACACACAGCAAGTATAAATTCTTTTATTTGAAAAAAAAAAAAACCTTCCTTTTTTTATTTCAAAATAACAAACAGTTATACTCACCTAATGCCCATTCCATTGAAGCCCTAGTCTCATGTAATAAAACAAAAAGAAAAAACAACCATATCCCCCTGACCTCTCAGTCGTTCTGTCCCCCACTGTAATCCATGTTTGGGGATAAAGTTTTCAACTTGCCAAGATGAGACTGTCAAGGCTGAAAACCACTGCAGAGTTCCAGGGAAGCATCGCACCCTACCAGGGCGTGACCCCGGAAAGTACATGACTCTCTCCCGGCTTCCAGGGATGCAATGCGCCCAGCCAGGCCATGCTCCCAAGAGGATGTCCCGGCCCCAGGTAAGACTTCTTCACTCCCCAGCAGCACCAGGGAGCAGTAGGGTCTCCCTCAAGGACCGGAAACCACTGAAGTGTACTGGAGTGCTCCTTTTAAAGCTGAAGGGTTTCCTATCCTTAGGGCGGATCCCCTCTGTTCTCGGTGCTGCCATGGGCAATGTGAAAAAAACTCCATCACAACATCCACCCAAGTGAAGAACACTCTTCGGGAAGTAGGTTTTTCAGTATATAGATCTACCATAAAGAGAAGACTTCATGAGCTCAAATTCTGAGGGTTCACTACATGGTGCAAACCATTAATAAACCTTGAAAATAGAAATCCTAGATCAGACTTTGCCAAAAACATTTCAAGCTCTGGAAACGCAATATTTGGACAGATGAAACTAAGATCAATCTGTACCAGAATGATGGGAAAATGAAAGTCTGGAGAAGGTTTGGAATGAGTCATGATTCAAAGCACAGCACACCCTGTGTAACACATGGTGGAGGCAGTGTGATGGCTGGGCATGCATGGCTTCCAATGGCACTAGTGTTTATGGATAATATGACTGAATACAGAAGCAGCCGGATAAAATCTGAAGTGTACAAGGCGATACTTTCTGCTCAGAATCAGCCAAATGAAGCAGGTTGATTGAACGGTGCTTCAGAAGACAGATTGACAATGACCCAAAACATACTGCGAAAGTAACCCAGGAGAAGGCAAAGAAGTGGAATCAATCCCCAGATCTCAGTCCCATCAAAAAGCATTTCATATGTTTAAGACTAAAATTAAAGACCCTATATCAATATGTAGAAGGTGTAATAATAATATTTGCAAATACGTCTAGTTACAAATGTAGTCTAGTTTTTCTGATTCACCATGTCTCTTTCCTCATGTGCAGGCATTGCAGGACCTTCGGTATCCATGGTTACGACCACTACCAACTAGCTAACTGTCACTACATCAGAGGTCATAACCATGGTTACCCAAGATCCTGCCATAAGGAAAGAGACATAGCGAATCAGAAAAACTATACTACATTTCTAGTTGCAGGTATTTTCTATTATTATTACTACACCTACTATATATATTGTGATAGGATCTTGTAGATGGGAATACCGTCCCCTTTAAGGCAAAAAGAGCCACAAACAAGCAACAACTGAAGTCAGCGGTAGTAAACGCATGGCAAAGCATTACAAAGTAGGAAACTCAGCATTTGGTGATGTCCATGGTTTCCAGACATCAGGCAGTCATTGCCAGCAAAAGATTCACTATAAAGTATCAAAAATGAACATTATTCATGGTAAAGTTAGTTTCTCCAATTACTTTTAAGCCCCTGAAATGACGAGGCTTTGTAGAAAATGGTTGCAATTTCTAAACATTTCCCAGGATATTTTTGTTCAGCCCCTTTAATTAAACTTGAAAGTCTCCACTTCAATTGCATCCGAGTGGTTTCATTTTAAGTCAAAAATAGTGGCCCGGAGAGACCAAATCACCAAGATTCTGTCACTGGCCAAATATTTCTGGACCAAATTGTATATGAAGATATGTTCTCCGTAAGTCCTAGGAAACAAGTCCAGATTACAGTGGAAAAGCGTGGAGTGAAAACATATAAAAAATGATAATAAAGTCGCCCCAATAGCCTTTTCGTTCCAAACTAAGGGAATAAGAATAAAAAAAAATGATTTAAACCACACATCTTTAAAGACCACCTATTGTTGGCTTATTATTTTAAAATTGGCCAGCTAGGACAAAATGCAGATGGAATCGTATAACGTTGGGACTTCTAGACGCCAGTGGTGGAGAGTGCTTACTTGGGGTGACTTTGTTGCGTTTATCCTCCTTGAAGCCTTGCAGGGAGTTCACTCCTGACTGCAGCCGACCAGCTGATGACCCCAGGATGGCCGTGCCCTGCCCGGATTCTACAGGAAATAAGGTGGAAAAATTGACTTGACTAAAGGCATCTCCTCTATACAGAACATCATTAGGATCCTCCATACAACATCAGCTCCGTGGAGCAATCACTGAAAAGCTTCAAACTCCTCATTTTCCCAAATTCTCCAGTCTGCTTGAACATTTTGTATAACTTATGGTGTTGCGGGGTCTAAACGGAGCATAGCCATTACACAGCTTGTTCAGCTGTCAGCTAGGCTTCCCGACACCCACAGACACTGAAGAGCTGGAGAGCACATTCTCCAAGGGTAGAAGGAGCCGCTACTAAAAATGTGGCAGAGGCTTCTCCTCCTTGAGAAGGAAAGCATGGGGCATGTTGAATTTCATACACTGGTCCACAAATTGGGGTTACTCCTCTGATTTGCTGAGTGTTCTTTAGTCTCAATGTCTGGAGAGGATTATTTTTTACCCAATGGTCAACTGAAAACATTTCCATTTATTCGGCCATAGGGTGCACATACCGAATGCAGTTTCTGCGGGATTGAGCAGGGCCAGGGTTGTCGATCCATCTGTTTTCCTTCTCTCAAATTCAAACTAAAAAGAATTAGACATTTCTGTTTTACTTACATGACTGTGGTGGGTTTATTTTTTACAGGTTTACACTGACTTTTTTGACAATCACGTCTGAGAAAAGCCAACGACATCGCAAACAACCCAAACATCGCCTTCAGGTACCGTCACATTTAGCGACGCTGCAGCGATCTAGACAATGATGCCGATCGCTGCAGCGTCGCTGTGTGGTCGCTGGAGAGCTGACACACAGACAGCTCTCCAGCGCCCAACGATGCCGAAGTCCCCAGGTAACCAGGGTAAACATCGGGTTACTAAGCGCAGGGCCGCGCTTAGTAACCCGATGTTTACCCTGGTTACCAGTGTAAATGTAAAAAAACACAAACACTACATACTTACATTCCGGTGTCTGTCGGGTCCTCCGGCGTTCTGCTTCCCTGCACTGTAAGCGCCGGCCGTAAAAGCAGAGCGGTGACGTCACCGCTGTACCCTGCTTTACGGCCAGCCGGCGCTGACACAGTGCAGGGAAGCAGAACGCCGGGGGACCCGACAGACACCGGAATGTAAGTATGTAGTGTTTTTTTTTTTTTTTTTTACATTTACACTGGTAACCAGGGTAAATATCGGGTTACTAAGCGCGGCCCTGCGCTTAGTAACCCGATGTTAACCCTGGTTACCAGTGAAGACATCGCTGAATCGGCGTCACACACGCCGACTCAGCGATGTCTGCGGGAGATCCAGCGACGAAATAAGGTGCTGGCCTTCTAGCTCCGACCAACGATGTCACAGCAGGATCCTGATCGCTGCTGCGTGTCAAACACAACGATATCGCTATCCAGGACGCTGCAACGTCACGGATCGCTAGCGATATCGTTGTTAAGTTGTTCAGTGTGAAGGTACCTTTCTACAAAATATAGGTGCATTACGGAGTGTGAATCTGCATGTTGAGGAGGACGGTTTATCCTGCAGAATTCAGGCCAATATAGTCCTTACCTGACTAGAGATCGATCTCTTTGATAATTTGCCTGAAGAGTCTTTAATGATTTGGTCAATTAGCTCCTGATCCTTTTCTGAATTTCCATCATTTTGTTTGTCCTCCTGCTGTTCTTTGTCTTTTCTATAGGGAGTGAGAAATAAAAGACAGTTCAATTAAAAGCAGCAGATTTTACAGTTATTGACTCATTATTTACGTTCTGATACCATCTGTACATGGAAGGATTAGTGGGGATTAACAGGAGGTAGACTAGCCATTTTACTTGGCACTTTGCAGCACACATTTAGAAATGCTCATGCACATTAATGGCAAAAATGAATTTCTGAACACCTGGATAGAGGTAAGTGATCCAATTCTGGTCCCTGGAGCCGATACTACCAGGTTTTTACAGCTTTCAAATATACTTGCAGCAGTCTCAGAAAATTCTTCTATTGGTGACTACGTATGCTGATTTCTAGCATTCATCTTTCATGTTATACCTCTATGCTCAGCTATAAACCCTATGTTTCACCAATGCATCATCACGTGTCCCTCTATATTCCCCCATCTAAACAAAAAAGTTATAAATATACAGTTTGGGAATCTAAACTCTGATCTCCTACATTAGAACTGTGTGACAGGCACTGCGCAGTCATCAACTTTATCTGCGATATTAGCTTCTGCTCCGCCTCCCCATGTAAACTTAATTTTTACAGTTCATACATAAACTTATATTGATTGAGATGGTGTCACCCTTCAGAGTAAATAAGAGGCTTGGAAATCTCAATGATTCACCATGTGATTACATGACTATACTGGAGAGACATATACCATTCATTTCCATATAGAAACTAACTTCAAATGGAAATACTACCGTAGCTTAAATTATAAACACTGGGGTACTAGTGACAATGTATTAAAATACAAGAAAAAAAACCCTGGAGTACAACTTGTGAATAGCATTTTATTGTCCTTTTGTTATCTTTTTATTTTTGATTGCTATTATACTTGTATGGATGTTTGTACTGATCTGTGCGCTGTGTGACCCACCAAACGGATTGGGTTTAGGTTTATTAGTACTAGTCAGGGTCATATGACTATTTTAGTGGTGGCCCCTTTTTCCTGCATGTACCTTTGTGGAATGGTTTCTAAATGCTGTGATCTGGTCTTTGGCCTTTATTCATTGCTTTTCCATGCTGTTTACACTAGTGCAGTCACTTTCCTAACTCCTCTTGCATATAGAAATAAAAAACACATTCTAGTTGTATGCAAAGATTTATTTTAAAGGGATTACATTAGCAAATAAGAACTCTGGGATTTTTTCCTGTTTGGTCCAATAGTAAGTAAATTATAATAATAGTAAATAATAGTGCCTTTAATTCTCTTCCTGGTTTCAGAGCCTTCTTTCCAGTCCTCAGTACCATGTACCCTCAACTCTGACTACCCGGGCTAAGCACATCTGGACGTCAGTCTGTGTGTCTATAAGACTCTTAAGGTACCGTCACACTAAACGATATCGCTAGCGATCCGTGACGTTGCAGCGTCCTGGATAGCGATATTGTTGTGTTTGACACGCAGCAGCGATCTGGATCCTGCTGTGATATCGCTGGTCGTTGATTAAAGTTCAGAACTTTATTTGGTCGTCAGATCGCCGTGTATTGTTGTGTTTGACAGCAAAAGCAACGATACCAGCGATGTTTTACAATGGTAACCAGGGTAAATATCGGGTTACTAAGCACAGGGCCGCGCTTAGTAACCCGATGTTTACCCTGGTTACCAGTGTAAAATGTAAAAAAAACAAACAGTACATACTCACCTTCTGCTGTCCGTCACGTCCCTCGCCTTCCGCTTCCTGCACTGACTGAGCGCTGGCCGTAAAGTGAAAGCACAGCACAGCGGTGACGTCACCGCTCTGCTGTTAGGGCCGGCACTCAGTCAGTGCAGGAAGCGGACGCCGGGGGACGCGAAGGTGAGTATGTAGTGTTTGTTTTTTTACATTTTACACTGGTAACCAGGGTAAACATCGGGTTACTAAGCGCAACCCGATGTTTACCCTGGTTACCCAGGGACCTCGGCATCATTGGTCGCTGGAGAGCGGTCTGTGTGACAGCTCTCCAGCGACCAAACAGCGACGCTGCAGCGATCGGCATCGTTGTCTGTATCGCTGCAGCGTCGCTTAGTGTGACGGTACCTTTATAGGAAAAGTGTCATATGACTCAGTAATCACTCAGAGTAAAAGGGTACTGCTGGGAAAGATTGCAAAAAAATTTAATATTTTTAAATTAAAATGCATCATAACTTATGCCAAATAGTGGCCTAATTTATAGAGGACATTACGCCAAGGTAAAAAATAAAGGGAACAAGTAGAAAAGGGGGGGGGGGGGGGGGGGAATGTGAGGGGGTTAACTCTTACCTCCCTTTTGCAAAGGAGAAAGAAGACATTAGATGGGTGCAGAAAGTGTTCTCATCTTTCTGAGTATAAGAGGGTGGAGGAACATGTCTGACAATACTATTCATGGGGGGGGGGGGGGCTTAGAATGGAGAACAGAAGTTACTGACAGGAATGGTGGGGGCAGGAGGTCTGGGCTGACAATTACTTGCTGCTCTCCCTGCTCTGGCTGTTAGGGGATGAATGGAGGCAGTGACTAACCTAGACAGAAAAGCACAGCACTCCCCTGCCCAGGAGATGTGGCATGATGAGACCATGTTCCTGTATGGTCCGATACAGCCATTACACATTTATAAGATTAGATAAAAATCTCCCTTTGCCGAGATGCAAATTGCCTCTTCAGAGAGAGAGTACTTAAACTCTATAGCGCCACCTGTAGGAGGTAGCAATCCTACAAGTCACAATCAACTCTTTAACGAGTCTTGCAATATGACTTAGGATAAAAGCCAAATCAGAATCTCAAATTGCAGACACCGTGTTTCAGGCCGTTGGCCCTCGTCAGTACAAAGTATGAGAACTGATTTGGCTAGATGAGAGACTCGAAACACTGTTTGCAAGCTGAGTTACTTAGACCCTTTGCTGAGATAAACACATCCAATTGTGGAGGTTCTTATTATTCCAAGATCTATTGATTACAATCAACTTTTGTCAGTGGGGAAATCCCTTTAACCAGTTAAGTGCTGCTGTCACTATGTGACTTCACCATTCAGGTGTTGCAATCCTGGAGACGTGTTTGTTCCTATCACCCAATCTAAGATGGTGCACAGATTCCTACGCAGAGTGCAGCAGTTGGGAGGAGTTTGTAATCGGCTGCAATGCGCTCTATAGGAAGAGACAGAAAAAAACCTCTGCCAGATGAAGTGAGCTGTTGTCTTGATTGCTGCCTATGAAGAGAGCACATCAGCCAATGACAAACTCATCTTGACTACTGCGCTCTGCACAGAGAGCAACTGAGATGACAAAGACTACGCTGTGCTCTTCCACAGCTCCCAGCACTCCTCACGTGCTGCGGGTACATTTCCCAAAATCAAATGAATCCAAAGTGTATTAAAAAAACCCAAAACAAATATACTGCAAAAAGGAGGACTAAAAGTGTTAAAAAAATATGTACAGTATGTAAAATAAAAACTGCAAGTGTAGATAGTGTAAAGAGCAGTAAAATTCACATTTTACAGGCACGTCACCGCTCCCAAAAATGCAATAAATGATCAAAATATCCTATGCACTGCAAAATGATTCCAACAAATATAACAGCTCACCATGAATAAAACAGAAAAAAAAGTGACAAACAATTGTTCTTTTTAACCGCTAAAAGAAACTAAATTTTTTAATACCATACTACGGTAATCTGGAAAATCACGTTACCAGGTCATTTTTATTGTACAACAAACTCCATAAGAATGGGGGGAAAAAAAATAGGAATTGAGGTTTTTAAAACCATTTCATCCCTGTTGGGAGGGTGCAGTATCCACCAATGAAGGCTACGAGAAAGGAGCGTACAAAAATCTTAATTTCTTGGTTGCTTAATTGGGGGACACAGGAACCATGGAACGTCCTAAAACTGTCCCTGGTGTGTGAAGACATACCAGTAATGCAGAAGGAAGAATAGCAATCCCCTGGTCACTACTGCTTGTAGAACCCTTCTGCTAAGGCTTCTTTCACACTTGCGTCGTCTGGCGGCCGTCACAATGCGTCGGCGCGACGTACCGACGGACGTTATGAAAATTCGGCACAACGTGGGCAGCGGATGCAGTTTTTCAACGCATCCGCTGCCCATTCTAAAGTCCCGGGGAGGAGGGGGCGGAGTTCCGGCTGCGCATGCGCGGTAGGAAATGCAGGATCCGACGTACGAAAAAACGTTCCCTTGAACGTTTTTTCGTGACGACGGTCCGCCAAAACACGACGCATCCAGTGCACGATGGATGCGACGAATAGCCATACGTCGCGATCCATCGGCAATACAAGTCTATGGGAAAAAAACGCATCCTGCGGGCACATTTGCAGGATGCGTTTTTTTCACAAAACGACAGATTGCGACGGAGGCCAAATGACACAAGTGTGAAAGTAGCCTAAGAGACTTACATCCAGACACCAGAGGTAAGAGCTCCACAGCGATGTAGATGGAAGACCTGGAAGCTGCACTATGGAATAAGAAGAAGAAGAACAGACACCTGGAGGCACAAGACCCGGGAGACTTCTACCCCTCAGGGGGAGAGAGCGGTGCCCTGGCAGGGGCAGTCTAGCTTAGCCCGATTTTCCCAATTAGCAGCTCGAATCCAGGGAACAATGGTAGCCGTAGAGGAGGTCTGACCCACAAGGCATCCAAACGACTGAATGGTGCTGTAACCGACAGGTAGAGCTCGGACAACATCAGATTGTGTAAGAACATCGTAACCAAAGGAAGGAGAGCAATCTCCTCACTAAGGTGAAAGGCGGAGAATCACGCCAGGGGCTCACTCACACAAGCGTCTACATCTGATGAGTGTGATCTAATTTAGTTTTTTTTTTTGATTGAACTCTGACCAATATTATTCAATGGGGCAGTGCTGATGAGCATTATTTTTCTCATATGTATTCGAAATGCTGTGAAGTGCAGTGCAAATCGGATGCCACTCACCCATGAAAAACCTTGGACTGCAGTTGGATAACATAGGAGTACAATCCAATTTTTACAGATCACAGAATGGAGAAATTTTGCTCTCCACCTTCTCCTCACCCGTGCTACGATTCTGTCACCCGAGAGAATCGGATCACACCATGCAGATCGGAGTGTCATTTACATGGTCAGATTGTCTCACATGAAGGAATCTACGCTCATGTGATTGTGGCCCAAGAATAAATGAGGCAGACGAATGCTAGGCCACAATGTGCAAGATTAAAGATCAAGATGAGAGCCTCCTCGAAGCTTTGCTAGAGGGGGTGAAAAAAAAAAAATTCCCCTACTGGAAAGCCAAAATGGAGAGAGATCACTGATCATCAGGAAAGGAGAGAACTGTACAGCATCTAAGACCAGACACTAGCTAAACTCAATATCTAGGTGTCGGCTGCTGAGGTGTAGCCTAATGGGGAGACGTTGGATTTTTCTCTAAGATGTACTTTTACAGCCTCCATAAGCCCATGGTTCCTGAGTCTTCCAATGAAGTGACCGAGAATCAAAAAGTGGCTAAAAAAATTCCCATTTAACAAGATCTTGATACAAACATAAGGAATAGGGACAGTGTACGATATTATCTAGGTCACACATACCTTTTCAGGTCTTTGGAAGGACTTCTTAATGCCTTGATATCACTGGTGTCCATGGAGTGCTCCGCCAGTGCTTCTGCCACCTCTGGATTACCCTGCGAGTCTCCCTTGTCCTTCCCGCTGCCCTGCAGATCAGCCATGAACTCTATGCTCTGCTTCAGGCTCTGTATCCGCTCCTGTATCAGCCATAGCAGATGGATGGTTATATGGCTGCACTATTACCCGCACTCCCGCGGTCGTGGAAGTCATGTTCCGGACAGTACACGTCTTACCTGACTGAGGATTTTCATTCCGGAGTTCAGCAGTTTTTTGGCAGCCTTGAAGTAAATGGTTCCAGGCTTGTTGTAAATCATTGCATTGTGGCAAATTTGTTTGAAATTTTCCTAAGAGGAGAATAAATGGGCGTTAATGTAAAATGTCAGCTAATAAAGGTGGTGGTAACTATAAAGAGCGGGGGCACTTAGACACCTTATTAAAGGGCTGTGTCCATATCTCCACTAAGCCTGAACTTTCAGAGTGGCAACATCCGATCAAGTTACTGGGCAAGACAACCACGAGAGGGTGTCGGATGGCGTCACATCTATAGGCAGTCTTTTTGTAAAAAAAAAAAAAAATGAAGACTGTAACTGCATATACTTGTTGACTATCACTTTTCTTCAGCATTTACATCCTTGTTCGTTATTGAATGCTTATATTTACTGTATTATTCCTTTTCAATCCCACTAACCATACTTTAAAAAATCGTACAATTTTCACTCCAGAAACTAGGTCTAATACTAGACTCTTGCTTCGTGTTTTTGAGCAGGCACTTTGATATTAGCAGCACTAGGATAGGTGATTGTACAGGGAAGTGGTGAACATCAACATCGTTATTGTGAATGGCGGCTGCTGTATATAGCAGTGCCACCCTTCATGATCATCTGGACTGTGATGATAGTCTACTGAAGTCTTCTGCACTGAACAGTCTAGTACAGTGTTCCCCAACTCCAGTCCTCAAGAGCCACAAACAGGTCATGTTTTCAGGATTATGTATGGCCCAGGTGATGGAATCGTTACCTGTGTAGATGATGGAATTCTCACCTGGGCTATACTAAGGAAATCCTGAAAACATGACCCGTTGGTGGCTCTTGAGAACAGAACTTGGGGAACACTGGTCTAGTAGAAGGCCTAGTGGTCAACAGAAAAATGTGCCGAGATTTGGTGTCTCTGCTAGAGTCCCAAAGAGATTAAAATTAATATTTTCTTTTGTATTTGCTTTTTTTGGCAAATCGGTGGAGAACAGAAACCCGGTGTAAATCTATCCAAACATAGAGGCTCAGTGATTTTCACTGTAAAATGTTATGGCTGATCGTAGTCGTACCTTAAGTTCTTCTATGGATTCAAACTCTCCGCTCCTAATCTTCTCCTTCATTGTACTGAAGTCCATCGGGTTCTTGATAATCATTGAATATCCAGGTGCAATGAAGTCCGTAACAGGGAATGCAAAAAAAGAGCTAGGGTCCTTTCTGTAACGGGCAAGAGAGATAGACAAGTAACTAAAATATGAATAATAAAAACATTAATGATGATTTTACAAGTCCTTGATGACTCATAGGTAATGAGAATTGGCAGAGATGTCCACCAAAGCCGTATTCTAGGTACTACAAGATATATTATACATGTGCCCCTGCTGTGTAATGGTCGTGTCTGACCGTGCAGGAACATGGTCTGATCATACCACAGCTCCTAGGTAGGGGGGACGCAAAAGAGTATACAGACAGGACAGCATGGGAGCACAGCTGATTCTTTTCATAAGGTAAAACATTTCCCTGCCTGTTTTTAAACAATGTTTTACTTCAAAGAAAGAATCAGCTGTGATCCCGTGCCGTAATGTCTGTATACTCTTTCTTCCCCCCCCTAAACCAAGGAGTTGTGGTATCATCAGACCATGTTCCTGTACGGTCAGACACGACCATTACACAGTACACATGTATAAGATTATCTCAGCACAGGAACATTTTATTTACACACATCCAATTGTGGAACTTATTATTATTCCAAGATCCATTGATTAAAAAGAACTTTTGTTCATGGAAAAAAAAAAACTATAAAACTATTTCCAAATCACTCCACAGTAATTACTACAAAAAGTGACACAGATCAGATTTGAAAAATGGGGCTTGGTCGTTAAAGGTCAAAATTGGCCCAGTCACTAAGCGGTTAAGCCTCATTGTAAGGAAGAGATGGCTAAAATTCCTCAAGAATAACAAGTACTGAGAATGATTAGCATTGCTGCTAAAGGGGTGGGGAGGAGAGGCGCAACACGCTGTCGATTCATTAGGTGTACTTTTTTTTTTAACATATAAAGTGTCTGCATTTTTCCCCCGTCATTGGTAAATAAGGACAGGGGGTAATTTTTCACGTATTGTTCATCTGAGCCCGCACATACACGTGGGCCAACCAGGGCGGCATCACATATGTATCCTACATGGTGGAAATGGAGGAGATGGGCTTTTTCTGGGAGGCCGAGACTCTCCTGCTCAGTGTAAATCGGCTTATCTAAGTGTGACAGTTATTGGGCCTCACAATCTACGTTCCCTGTAAGCAGGTACATTGTCTGGGGGGATGGCAGACCACTCTACTTGTGGTGTACATGCGGAGTATAGCTCACCTTTGTAGCTGCCTCACCAGCTGATTCAATGCTTCCTGCAGTGGAGTTTGGTTTTCTGTATGTAATATAAGAGCAGAATATTTCTTAATATAACGAGCCTTGCGATAAGCATGATTTTACTTTATATATGAAAAGTGGAATATACAATAAATACACCAGCAATATACATGGGTACTGTGCACTCACCCTCTGCAATCAGACCTAAACTATATGGGACGGAATAAATGAAGAATTATATTGCAGATCCACCATAGAATAAATGAAGCATTACACATACAAAAACTAAAAAACAATCAATATTATACACTGACACTGGCTCCTACAGAGTGAGAAGAACCCAGTGGGGCTTTATTAACCCCTTAACGACCGTCGATACGCCTTTTAACGGCGGCAGTTAAGGGTACTAAAAGGGAAAAAGTGAATAGCGCCCCCCAGAGTCGGATTTTCTCTGGGGTCTCGGTTGCCGGAGTAGCAGAGACCCCAGAGAACATGATTTGCGGGTTTTTTTAACGACCCCCGGGTTGCGATCGCCGGTAATTAACCATTTACCGGCGGTTTCAAAAAAATAAAAAATAAATAAAAATAAATATGCGATTTCCCATTTAATTTCTCTGTCCTCCGATGTGATCGCACATCAGAGGACAGAGAAATGGGGTCCCCGATCGCCCCCCGATACTCACCTGTCTCCCCGGTGCTCCTCGTGGCTCCTGATGGGCGCTGCCATCTTGTTCCGGCCAAAAAATGGCGGGCGCATGCGCAGTGCGCCCGCCACCCGGAAGATCTTTGGGGTCTCGGCTGCCGGGGGTAGCCGAGACCCCAAAGAACAGGATTGGGGTCGGTTTTTACCGACCCCTATTTTGCGATCGCCGGTAATTAACTGTTTACAGAGAAATAGGGGGATTTGGGGACCCCGTTATACTTACCGGTGTCCCTGGGTCCTCCTGCGTCCCCGCCGGCTTCTTCATCCGGTAAGAAAATGGCGGACGCATGCGCAGTGCAGCCACCATGATCTGCCAGCCGGCAGCTAGAGGAGTTGGGGCTAAGTTTAGGGTTAGGGATAAATTTAGGGTTAGGGTTGGGGCTAAATTTAGGGTTAGGGCTAGGCTTCTTTCACACTTGCGTTGGTACGGGGCCGTCGCAATGCGTCGGCCCGACGTACCGACGCACGTTGTGAAAATTGTGCACAATGTGGGCAGCGGATGCAGTTTTTCAACGCATCCGCTGCCCAGTCTATGTCCTGGGGAGGAGAGGGCAGAGTTACGGCCGCGCAAGCGCGGTCGGAAATGGCGGACGCGATGTACAAAAAAACGTTACATTGAACTTTTTTTGTGACGACGGTCCGCCAAAAAACACAAAGGATCCAGTGCACGAAGGACGCGACGTGTGGCCAACCGTCGCGATCCGTCGGCAAAACAAGTCTATGGGCAAAAAACGCATCCTGCGGACACATTTGCAGGATCCGTTTTTTTGTCCAAAACGACGGATTGCGACGGTACATCAGGAGCTCTGCAAATGAAACATGACGCCTGCAGACCATCCCATCAAAGTCTGCATTCCAAGCGGCGCTCCTTCCCTTCCGAGCCCCGATGGGTGCCCAAACAGTGCCCCCCCCCCACATATGGGGTATCAGCGTACTCAGGACAAACTGGTCAACAGATTTTGGGGTCCAATGTCTCCTGTTACCCTTGAGAAAATAAAAAATTGCAGGCTAAAAAAATCATTTTTGAGGGAAAAAAAAAAGGATTTTTTATTTTGACGGCTCTACTTTATAAATTTCTGTGAAGCACTTGGGGGTTTAAAGTGCTCACCACACATCTAGATAAGTTCCTTAAGGGGTCTAGTTTCCAAAATGGGGTCACTTGTGGGGGGTTTCTACTGTTTAAGCACATCAGGGGCTCTGCAAACGCGACATGGCGTCCGATCTCAATTCCAGACAATTCTGCATTGAAAAAGTAAAACGGCCCTCCTTCTCTTCCAAGCTCTGCGGTGCGCCCAAACAGTGGTTTACCCCCACATGTGGGGTATCGACGTACTCAGGAGAAATTGCACAACAACTTTTGTGGTCTAATTTCTCCCGTTACCCTTCCCTTGTCAAAATAAAAATTTGGGGGCAAAAATCATTTTTGTAGAAAAAAAAATGTGATTTTTTATTTTCACGGCTCTAAGTTATAAACTTCTGTGAAGCACTTGGGGGCTCAAAGTGCTCACCACACATCTAGATAAGTTCCTTAGGGGGTCTAGTTTCCAAAATAGTGTAACTTGTGGAGCGTTTCCACTGTTTAGGCACATCAGGGGCTCTCTAAACGTGACATGGCATCAGATCTCAATTCCAGCCAATTCTGCATTGAAAAAGTCAAACGGCGCTCCTTCTCTTCAAAGCTCTGCGGTGCGCCCAAACAGTGGTATACCCCCACATATGGGGAATCGGCGTATTCAGGAGAAATTGCACAACAAAATTTATGGTTAAATTTCTGTTTTTACACTTGTGAAAATGAAAAAAAAAAAAAAAAAAATTGGTTCTGAAGTAAAATGTTTGCAAAAAAAAGTTAAATGTTCATTTTTTCCTTCCACATTGTTTCAGTTCCTGTGAAGCTCGTAAAGGGTTAATAAACTTCTTGAATGTGGTTTTGAGCACCTTGAGGGGTGCAGTTTTTAGAATGGTGTCACACTTGGTTATTTTCTATCATATAGACCCCTCAAAATGACTTCAAATGAGATGTGGTCCCTAAAAAAAAATGGTGTTGTAAAAATGAGAAATTGCTGGTCAACTTTTAACCCTTATAACTCCCTAACAAAAAAAAATTTTGTTTCCTAAATTGTGCTGATGTAAAGTAGACATGTGGGAAATGTTATTTATTAACTATTTTTTGTGTCATATCTCTGATTTAACCCCTTTCTGTCATTGGACGTACTATTCCATCCATGTGGGGTGGGCCTTACTTCCCAAGGACGGAATAGTACGTCCAGCGCGATCGGCCGCGCTCACGGAGGAGCCGCGGCCGGGTGTCAGCTGACTATCGCAGCTGACATCCAGCACTATGTGCCAGGAGCAGTCACGGACTGCCCCCTGCACATTAACCCCCGGCACACTGCGATCAAACATGATCGCAGTGTTCCGGCGGTATAGGGAAGCATGGCGCAGGGAGGGGGCTCCCTGCGTGTTTCCCTGAGACGATCGGTACAAGGCGATGTGCTCACCTTGTACCGAGCATCTCCTCCCTGCAGGCCCCGGAGCCAAAATGGCAGCGGGACTGCATCCGGGTCCTGCAGGGAGGTGGCTTCACAGCGCCTGCTCAGAGCAGGCGCCGGGAAGCCTCCAGCAGTGCACGTCAGACAGGGCCGGACTGGCCATAGGGCATTTCTGGCAAATGCCAGAAGGGCCTGTCCTTGTAATGGGCCGCTAGACCTATCGCCCCCTCCGCGTTGTCAGTGGGCGTTCCAGAGTTCCCTTCAGCAGCCAGCACGCCGGGCGGCATTTGCTTCCCTTGCACACTGATCGCGCCGTATTAGGAGGAAGTGGGCGGTCTGACGTCCTGATCACTAGCGCTGCAGGGAGGTAACATACAAACAGGATGAGGGGCCACGCTGTGCTGTGCTGCTCCGGCCATGCCTCCCGCTGCAGCCTGTGATCAGGACATCAGACTGCACACTTCTCCCTGTCTAGTGAGGTGACAGGGCATGAGGGGGTGCAATCATTTTTCTATGCACTGATTTATTTTTTTTCTTTGCTGCGCCGGGTTCAGCCATTCAAAAAAGGGGCGTGCCTGCTGGAGAAGAACACTGGCAAATGAGCATCAGATTGATAGAAGAGCTGATTGGCCAGTGCTCCTGTCCCCCTGCACTGGGCGCCTCTGAGGGAGAGAGAGAGCCTGCAATCAAGCTGCAAGGTCAGGAATATCTCTCTGTGTGTGCTCCCAGGGACAGATAGAGAAGCCGCTCAATTCCCCACCATAACATCTTCTCCTGCTCTGGTCCACAGCCCCGACAGAGAAGGAGAGAGCGGGGGAGGTGCTGGGAAAGTGCTTGCTGTGAGCAGAAGGAGCTGCACATGTATATCAGCCACTGCTGCAGCACAGAGTGTGTGTGTTATCTGTAGTGTGTGTGCGTTACATGTGTGGGGTAACTGTAGTGTGTGTGTGTTACATGTGTCTGAGGTATCTGTAGTGTGTATGTGTTACATGTGTCTGAGGTATCTGTAGTGTGTATGTGTTACATGTGTGTGAGGTATCTAGTGTATGTGTGTGTGAGGTAATTGTAGTGTGTGTTACATGTGTGTGCGGTATCTAGTGTGTGTTACGTGTGTGCGGTATCTGTAGTGTGTGTTACTTGTGTGTGAGGTATCTGTAGCGTGTGTTACGTGTGCGGTATCTGTAGTGTGTGTTACTTGTGTGTGAGGTATCTGTAGCGTGTGTTACGTGTGCGGTATCTGTAGTGTGTGTTACTTGTGTGTGCGGTATCTGTAGTGTGTGTTACATGTGTGTGAGGTATCTGTAGTGTGTGTTACATGTGTGTGAGGTATCTGTAGTGTGTTACATGTGTGTGAGGTATCTGTAGTGTGTTACATGTGTGTGAGGTATCTGTAGTGTGTTACATGTGTGTGAGGTATCTGTAGTGTGTGTTACATGTGTGTGAGGTATCTGTAGTGTGTTACATGTGTGTGAGGTATCTGTAGCGTGTGTTACATGTGTGCGGTATCTGTAGTGTGTGTTACATGTGTGTGCGGTATCTGTAGTGTGTGTTACATGTGTGTGAGGTATCTGTAGTGTGTGTTACATGTGTGTGAGGTATCTGTAGTGTGTGTTACATGTGTGTGAGGTATCTGTAGTGTGTTACATGTGTGTGAGGTATCTGTAGTGTGTGTTACATGTGTGTGAGGTATCTGTAGTGTGTGTTACATGTGTGTGAGGTATCTGTAGTGTGTGTTACATGTGTGTGAGGTATCTGTAGTGTGTGTTACATGTGTGTGAGGTATCTGTAGTGTATATGTGTTACATGTGTGTGAGGTATCTGTAGTGTGTGTTACATGTGTGTGAGGTATCTGTAGTGTGTGTTACATGTGTGTGAGGTATCTGTAGTGTGTGTTACATGTGTGTGAGGTATCTGTAGTGTGTGTTACATGTGTGTGAGGTATCTGTAGTGTGTTACATGTGTGTGAGGTATCTGTAGTGTGTTACATGTGTGTGAGGTATCTGTAGTGTGTTACATGTGTGTGAGATATCTGTAGTGTGTTACATGTGTGTGAGGTAACTGTAGTGTGTGTTACATGTGTGTGCGGTATCTAGTGTGTATGTGTTACGTGTGTGAGGTATCTGTAGTGTGTGTTACACGTGTGGGAGGTATCTGTAGTGTGTTACTTGTGTGTGAGGTATCTGTAGTGTATATGTGTTACATGTGTGTGAGGTAATTGTAGTGTGTGTTATGTGTGTGATCAGTGCTGTATTTTTTAGCATATTCTGCAGTGTGATAATAGTCTGCAGGCTATCTGTGTTGAATTCATGTCTATTCCCCCTATGGCCACTGCAGGTTACATATGTAAAGTGGTATAACACATTTGATTGGTTTAACAAATAAAGCAAAAAAGTCGGCACATCCTGTCAGTGCTTTACGATTTGATTCTACGACACTCGTATGTGGGCTGGTGAGTTTTTATTTGTGCCAGGGCTGCTTTTTGGTCCCAGTCCGGCCCTGACGTCAGATCAGTGCACAGCAAAGTGTCAGATTGGCGATCTGTCACTTTACTGTGATATCCCCCTGGGGCAAAGTAAAAATGTAAAAAAAAAAATTACATGTGTAAAAAATAAAAAAAATATTGTTCCAATAAATGCATTCCTTTAGCTAAATAAAAAAAACAAACAATAAAAGCACACATATTTAGTATTGCCGCGTCCGTAACGACCCGACCTATAAAACTGTCCCACTAGTTAACCCCTTCAGTGAACACCGTAAAAAAAACAGGCAAAAAACAACGCTTTATCATACTGCCGAACAAAAAGTGGAATAACATGCGATCAAAAAGACGGAAATAAATGATCATGGTACTGCTGAAAACGTCATCTTGTCCCACAAAAAACGAGCCACTATACGGCATCATCAGCGAAAAAATAAAAAAGTTAGTCCTCAGAATAAAGCGATGCAAAAATAATTATTTTTTCTATAAAATAGTTTTTATCGTATAAAAGCGCCAAAACATAAAAAAATGATGTAAATGAGGTATCGCTGCAATCGTACTGACCCGAAGAATAAAACTGCTTTATCCATTTTACCAAACGCGGAACGGTATAAACGCCCCCCCCCCAAAGAAATTCATAAGTAGCTGGTTTTTGGTCATTCTGCCTCACAAAAATCGGAATAAAAAGTGATCAAAAACTGTCACATGTCCGAAAATGTTACCAATAAAAACGTCAACTCGTCCCGCAAAAAACAAGACCTCACATGACTGTGGACCAAAATATGGAAATATTATAGCACTCAAAATGTGGTAACGCAAAAGTGTGTGACGGCTGCCAATCATAAAAATCCGCTAGAAAACCCGCTGTAAATAGTAAATCAAACCCCCCCTTCATCATCCCCTTAGTTACGAAAAATTTTAAAAAAATGTATTTATTTCCATTTTCCCATTAGGGTTGGGGCTAGGGTTGGGGCTTCGATTACATTTACGGTTGGGAATAGGGTTAGGGGTGTGTCAGGGTTAGGGGTGTGGTTAGGGTTACAGTTGAGATTAGGGGTGTGTTTGGATTAGGGTTTCAGTTATAATTGGGGGGTTTCCACTGTTTAGGCACATCAGGGGCTCTCCAAATGCGACATTGGGTCCGATCTCAATTCCAGCCAATTCTGCGTTGAAAAAGTAAAACAGTGCTCCTTCCCTTCCGAGCTCTCCCGTGCGCACAAACAGGGGTTTACCCCAACATATGGGGTATCAGCGTACTCAGGACACATTGTACAACAACTTTTGGGGTCCAATTTCTCCTGTTACCCTTGGGAAAATACAAAACTGGGGGCTAAAAAATAATTTTTGTGTAAAAAAAAATATTTTTTATTTTCACGGCTCTGCGTTATAAACTATAGTGAAACATTTGGGGGTTCAAAGTTCTCACAACACATCTAGATAAGTTCCTTGGGGGGTCTAGTTTCCAATATGGGGTCACTTGTGGGGGGTTTCTACGGTTTAGGTACATTAGGGGCTCTGCAAATGCAACGTGACGCCTGCAGACCATTCCATCTAAGTCTGCATTCCAAATGGCGCTCCTTCCCTTCCGAGCTCTCCCATGCGCCCAAACGGTGGTTCCTCCCCACATATGGGGTATCAGCGTACTCAGGACAAATTGGACAACAACTTTTGGGGTCCAATTTCTCCTTTTACCCTTGGGAAAATACAAAACTGGGGGGGGCTAAAAAATAATTTTTGTGGGGGGAAAAAAAGAATTTTTATTTTCACGGCTCTGCGTTATAAACTATAGTGAAACACTTGGGGGTTCAAAGCTCTCACAACACATCTAGATGAGTTCCTTAGGGGGTCTACTTTCCAACATGGTGTCACTTGTGGGGGGTTTCAATGTTTAGGCACATCAGGGGCTCTCCAAACGCAACATGGCGTCCCATCTGAATTCCAGTCAATTTTGCATTGAAAAGTCAAATGGCACGCCTTCGCTTCCGAGCTCTGCCATGCGCCCAAACAGTGGTTTACCCCCACATATGGGGTACCGGCGTACTCAGGACAAATTGTACAACAACTTTTGGTGTCCATTTTCTCCTGTTACCCTTGGTAAAATAGAACAAATTGGAGCTGAAGTAAATTTTTTGTGTAAAAAAGTTAAATGTTCATTTTTATTTAAACATTCCAAAAATTCCTGTGAAACACCTGAAGGGTTAATAAACTTCTTGAATGTGGTTTTGAGCACCTTGAGGGGTGCAGTTTTTAGAATGGTGTCACACTTGGGTATTTTCCATCATATAGACCCCTCAAAATGACTTCAAATGAGATGTGGTCCCTAAAAAAAAATGGTGTTGTAAAAATGAGAAATTGCTGGTCAACTTTTAACCCTTATAACTCCCTAACAAAAAAAAATTTTGGTTCCAAAATTGTGCTGATGTAAAGTAGACATGTGGGAAATGTTACTTATTAAGTATTTTGTGTGACATATGCAGCGCCCCAGAGTCCTGGTCGTTGCAGTACTGATGCTCCGCCGCTAAGGGGAGTGTTGGTACGTCTGATGGCACTGAAGGAGTTCACCTGACCAGGTATCACAGACACCAATACACTTCACAGTCTGGCCTCCAGGGGGAGCTAAGGGTGCTATGTATTAGGCCAGTCCTCACAATCTGGTAAAACTGGGGGTTAGATAGGAAGTTAGTCAGAAGCTGACTGGGTTGGAACCAGGCAACATCCTGTGGCAGAGGGTGTTGCAGGGGAAGACTCAGGGGGTCCCTGTCAGGGGTGGGATCCTGACAGAGGCCTAGCGAACAGAAAGAACGTTACGGGACCACGCCTGCACTTCATTGCGGCGGTACCCCAAGAAAGGACAAGAAGCGAGGTTTATTGTGCTGAGTGAGAAACGAGATCAACGCAACAAGGAGAAACACCAGTAGGAGTCGTGCTGTAAGATCGAGGCAACATCCTACTGAGGCGCGTAGCCGGAAAATCCGAGGAAGTACTGGCTCCAGGCCTTACTTCAAACCTACGGCAGGACAGTCAGTTATGGGCGGGCTGTCTCACTCAAATCACCTAAGCAGACATAGGTGGCAATTGTGGGAGAGGGGCGACTCTAGGGTCCCGGAAGAACTCCAGGCCTACCCGTCATACGGGTGCGTCCTAGCCATATCATCTGGGGGACGGAGAAGAACATCAGAATCAGTTGTGAGGGAACTTCAGAAACAGACACAACAGTTGTGAGGACTATCCCGTGGTGCTCAGCAGGGAAGGACTACAACACACAGGCGCTAGAAGGTAGGCACAGATTTCCACCTGCAAAGGGAACTCTGGAGGTGCCATCGGACCGGCCGGTCTCAGCCAGCCCTGTTAACAGTGCTCGGGATTGAGGATCCTGAAGCCTTCAGTAAAGAGGCAAAGAGACTGCAACCCTGTGTTCTCGTTATTCATCGCACCCTGCACCACACATTACCACTCTCAACTTTCACTGGACGCCCCTCAGCAGGGTCACGGACCGGGTCTAGCCACCGTGACAATCCCAGAACCGAGACAGAGAGGCCCGGTACCGGGTACCTCTCGGCCCTGCGACTGTGGGGGCGCTCCACATATCTCTGTGATTTAATTCTATAAAAATTGTATAAAAAAGTTGGAAAATTGCAAAATTTTCGCCAAATTTCCGTTTTTTTTTCACAAATAAACGCAGGTAATATCAAAGAAATGTTACCACTATAATGAAGTACAATATGTCACGAGAAAACATTCAGAATCACCGGGATCCGTTGAAACGTTCCAGAGTTATAACCTCATAAAGGGACAGTGGTCAGAGTTGAAAAATTGGCCCGGTCATTAACGTGCAAACCACCCTTGGGGGTAAAGGGGTTAAGGGCATAAAAACACAAAGATTGAAAATTGCAAAATTTAAAAAATTTTCGCCGTATTTCCGTTTTTTTCATAAATAATCGCAAGTAATATCGAAGAAATGTTACCACTAACATGAAGTACAATATGTCACGAAAAAAACACTCTCAGAATCACCGGGATCTGTTAAAGCGTTCCAGAGTTATAACCTCAAAGTGACAGTGGTCAGAATTGTAAAAATTGGCTTGGTCATTAAGTACCAAATTGGCTCTGTCACTAAGGGGTTAAAGACATCTGTGGAATATGCCGCTATGATCCGAGAGGTGGATAGCCCATAAGTCACTAAAGGGATAGAAACTTTACCATTCTGGTTCTTATACCGCGTGGATGGCTATGGATTTAAAGTGTTTCATACTAAAATTACCATTTATTTTAACAAGAATAGTTTTTCTAATATAGGTTGATTAAAAAGTCCCCACATTTCCATCTCTAACCCAACTGCTTTATTTTTTTTTTTTACCTAATTACAATCGGCACCAAAACGCACTGTCCTGGGGCACTGCAAGAAGATATACTGCAGAGCAGAAACCATCTCCTTACAATGCGCACTGACAGTGGACTCTGCTGCTGACTCGGCGAGGGAGAGCACTGTCACTGTGCACGGAGAAGAATATTGCACAATAAGAAGGAAGCTTGTACTGAGCAAGCAATACATGCTCAGTAGAGCAGGGACTAGCCTAGCATCTGACATCACTGATGACGCATTGCTTTAGAATGGGGGCAGAGACTGTGGCAGTGACAGCAGACCCCGCCCCCTGGTATCCCAGCATGTACTGGGGATTTTCATATGAAAAGTCATCAAAACAGAAATCGGTAAAAAAATAAAATAAAATAAAGCATTTAGATTAGAGGGAGAAGGGTAGGGACTTTTAGATTAAGCCATATTACAAAAACTACTAATAAAATAGAGAGACATTTAGGATGAAAATCAATATTTGTTTCGGTCCACCCTTTTAAGCAGAAAAAAAAAAAAGATTACATGGCATTAGATAGAAGAGCTGCTTTTATTGGGGAAACGCTGGTAGACTTCACAGTTGTTGGCCATGGTGTTTGTGGGAGGACAGCATTGTGGGATACCCCAATAACAATCCACAGTAACAATCAGCCCTTACGACAACACAGACCCTTCGGTGAAGCCTTAAAATGTTTTCTTACCTTCTGGTTTTGCCAAGGAGGACTCTGGAACAGCTATGGCTGGTATATCAGCTCCGAGTGGTGAATGAAGGGTGCGATCCTTATTCTTGTCACTTTCATGGGAGGTTTTATCCTTTTTCTTTTTATCATCCTGAAAATATGAAAAACCCGAAAAGATCCCATGTTTGGCAGTAAGAATGGTAAATATCCTAACTAGTGCAGTTAGTTAGTGAAAGTTAATTGTAATTGCAGATCAACACATCTGATAAGTAGTGATGAGCGACCGTGCCGGGATAAGGTGTTATCTGAGCATGCTCTGGTGCTAACCCAATGACTTCGGTGTGCTCGAATAATTATGGTCGACTCGAACATACTTTTCAAGCTTGCCGAAGACAGTCGATTAGCACAAAAGCATGCTCAGATAACGCTTTATCCAAGAATGTTCGCTCATGACTACCGATAAGTCTTCACAACATGACGGCCAAAGTTCTTCACCCATTCTCCAATATTCCACAGGACAAGATTTACTACGTAATATTGGAAGGTCTTACTAGGTTTTACAATGCTCTAATGTAACGTAATTCACCTTTTTCTTCTTCTTCTCCTCTCCAAGAGCTGCTACTTTCTCGTTTTTCTTTTTTTTCTTCTTCTTCTTATCCTTATGCTTTTCATGGTCTGACTTGTCTTCATGGAAGCCTTGTGGAAGGGCGGCAGCTCGGGCGGTGGAAAGCTCCTTCACTTCTCCAGTGCCGACTTTCAAGACCAGTTTTAATGGTTTTTCCACGTATTCTGAAAAGGACGCCAAAAGGAGAATGGAAATTATAACCAACAGTAAGAAATCTCCACGGTTAGACCCAAATGGCTCTGCTCACTGGATCGAGCTCCATTATAAGGCCTCATTCAGCGGCCATGTTGCAAGTTCGCGCTCAATCCGTTTTTTCACACATATAACACATTCATTATAGTCTATGGGGCAGTATGTCGGTCTTTACACATTTTGGGTTTATGCAAAAATTGGGATTTATTCATCCATCTGTGAAAAACACTGACGGCAATAACGGACGCACAGACCAGAGAAATATGTAAAAAGAAAAGTAAAGTTTGTGATCTGTATCCGAACTGCCAGGTGATGAAGTAAAATGCTGGAGATAATGTAAAAAAAAAAAAAATAATTTTTTTTTTTATATTTCTACACATTTCAAAGTGTAGCCTATTTCTTCTTCAGGAGAAAGAAAACCATCACCTGGCTGCCTGGATTCAGACCACAAACTTTCCATTTTTTACATTAACCCCTTCATGACCTTGGGATTTTTCGTTTTTCCGTGTTCGTTTTTCACTCCCCTCCTTCCCAGAGCCATAACTTAATTTTATTTTTCCGTCAATTTGGCCATGGGAGGGCTTATTTTCTGTGGGACGAGTTGTACTTTTGAACGACATCATTGGTTTTACCATGTCGTGTACTAGAATACGGGGAAAAAATTCCAAGTGCGGTGAAATTGCAAAAAAAGTGCAATCCCACGCTTGTTTTTTGCTTGGCTTTTTTGCTAGGTTCACTAAATGCTAAAACTGACCTGCCATTATGATTCTCCAGGTCACTACGAGTTCATAGACACCTAACATGACTAGGTTATTTTTTATCTAAGTGGTGAAAAACAAATTCCAAACTTTGCTAAAAAAAAAGAAATAAAAAAAAAATTGCGCCATATTCCGATACTCGTAGCGTCTCCATTTTTCATGATCTGGGGTCGGTTGAGGGCTTATTTTTTGCGTGCCGAGCTGACGTTTTTAATGATTTCAAATCGGTGCAGATACGTTCTTTTGATCGCCCGTTATTGCATTTTAATGCAATGTCACGGCGATCAAAAAAACGTAATTCTGGCGTTTCGATTTTTTTTCTCGTTACGCCGTTTAGCGATCAGGTTAATGCTTTTTTTTATTGATAGATCGGGTGATTCTGAACATGGCGATACCAAATAAGTGTAGGTTGATTTTTTTTTATTGATTTATTTTGATTGGGGCGAAAGGGGGGGGGGGGTTGATTTAAACTTTATTTTTTTCACATTTTTTTTAACTTTTTTTTTTTTTTAACTTTTGCCATGCTTCAATAGCCTCCATGGGAGGCTAAAAGCAGGCACAGCACAATCGCCTCTGCTACATAGCAGCGATCTGCTGTTCGCTGCTATGTAGTAGAAAATCAGGTGTGCTGTGAGCGCCGACCACAGGGTGGCGCTCACAGCTATCCGGGATCAGTAACCATAGAGGTCTCAAGGACCTCTATGGTTACAATGGAGAAGCATCGCCGACCTCCGATCATGTGACGGGGGTCGGCGATGCGCTCATATCCGCCCGGCCGGATGCGGTAGTTAAATGCCGCTGTCTGCGTTTGACAGCGGCATTTAACTAGTTAATAGCGGCGGGTGAATCGCTTTTTCACCCGCCGCTATTGCGGGCACATGTCAGCTGTTCAAAACAGCTGACATGTCCCGGCTTTGATGCGGGCTCACCGCGGAGCCCTGCATCAAAGCAGGGGAGCTGACCTCGGACGTACTATCCCGTCCGAGGTCAGTAAGGGGTTAAGTAACACAGTGGTCATTGTACCTCAGAAATATAAGGAAAAAAAAAAGTTATTTTAATTTTTTTTATTTTTATTATTATTAACAGATGCCCATGAATTATTGATGCAAACGTCCAGAAACTGTCACTGCACCGATTGGACAGATACATCATGAGATTTTCAATCTCTCTTTATTACTTTAAAAAAAACAAACAAAAAAAAACAGAAGCCATTATAGTGGTGGGTGACAGATGGCCATAATTAATACTTTATGTGCATGACTGGGCAGCAAACACTGCTTCGGATTAGTGGGAAAATCATTACCGCCGGGCAGACTTCCGCAATTCCCACTCTGACAAAGGTATAAAGTTTACCTCTGGTCACTGGTATCGGCTGATGGGACTATTACTCACATCAGCCTATATCTGATGCCGCTAATAACAGCGATGTAAATAAATAAAAAAAAAAAAACCCCGGCGTGGGGTCCCCTGTAATTTTGATAACCAGCCAGGCAAAACTCACAGCTGGGGGCTGCAACCCTCAGCTGTCGGCAAGGCTAGTTATCAAGAATAGAGGGGTCCTCACGCTGTTTTTTTAATTATTTAAATAAATAATTTTAAACAACGACGTGGTATTCCCCCCCCTACACACTTTTGGCAACCAGCCAAGCTAAATAAGACTGCTGGGGGCTGGTATTCTCAGGCTGGTAAGGGGCCATGGATATTGACCCCCTCAGCCTAAAAAAAAATGCACCTTTTCTGGGTGGCTGTTGGCTGCTTTTATTATGGCGCTTTACTAAGCGATTCCCACTTGCTCTGCAGCGGTGGAAAGTAAGGTTCATATCTGTGGGGTTGATGTCACCTTTGTATTGTCCAGTGACATCAATCCCACGGTTTAGTAATGCAGAGGCATCTATAAGACACCTATCCATTACTAATCCTATAGTTATATGGTAAATAAACACAAATTCCTCGTCTCCTGTTATAAAACAAAATTTTAAAAAACCCACTTCACCTGTTGGTCGTTCTGTTCCACGGTGTAATCCAAGTCTGGGGGATAAACAGTTTTCAACCTGGACAGTGCCAAGATGTGACCGTCCATGATAAAAACGATTGGTGAATGAACTGCTGTGAGCGCAGCATCAGTGGCCAGCAGTGACATAATTGAAGTTACTGCCTGTCATTGAAGCTGCGTCCCAGCCAGGCCAATGAACTGTGGTAACATCTACACCATGAGAAAAAGTCTAAAAGGTGCAGAGGCAAGTTCACCAGGAGAATTTCACTGTGGTGAACTCATCTCTGCACCGTAAGACTTTTTCTCACTGTGCTAGTGCTGATCTCACTGAGGTCGCCACAGTTCATTTGCCTGGCTGGGAACGCAGCCTCAGTGACCAACAGTAACCAACAGTAACCTACAGTACAGACCAAAAGTTTGGACACACCTTCTCATTTAAAGATTTTTTCTGTATTTTCATAACTATGAAAATTGTACATTCACACTGAAGGCATCAAAACTATGAATTAACACATGTGGAATTATATACTTAACAAAAAAGTGTGAAACTACTGAAATTACGTCTTATATTCTAGGTTCTTCAAAGTAGCCACCTTTTGCTTCGATGACTGCTTTGCACACTCTTGACATTCTCTTGATGAGCTTCAAGAGGTAGTCACCGGGAATGGTCTTCCAACAATCTTGAAGGAGTTCCCAGAGATGCTTAGCACTTGTTGGCCCTTTTGCCTTCACTCTGCGGTCCAGCTCACCCCAAACCATCTCGATTGGGTTCAGGTCTGGTGTCTGTGGAGGCCAGGTCATCTAGAGTAGCACCCCATCACTCTCCTTCTTGGTCAAATAGCCCTTACACAGCCTGGAGGTGTGTTTGGGGTCATTGTCCTGTTGAAAAATAAATGATGGTCCAACTAAACGCAAACCAGATGGAATAGCATGCCGCTGCAAGATGCTGTGGTAGCCATGCTGGTTCAGTATGCCTTCAATTTTGAATAAATCCCCAACAGTGTCACCAAAGCACCCCCACACCATCACACCTCCTCCTCCATGCTTCACGGTGGGAACCAGGCATGTAGAGTCCATCCGTTCTTACTGCGTCGCACAAAGACACGGTGGTTGGAACCAAAGATCTCAAATTTGGACTCATCAGACCAAAGCACAGATTTCCAGTGGTCTAATGTCCATTCCTTGTGTTCTTTAGCCCAAACAAGTCTCTTCTGCTTGTTGCCTGTCCTTAGCAGAGGTTTCCTAGCAGCTATTTTACCATGAAGGCCTGCTGCACAAAGTCTCCTCTTAACAGTTGTAGAGATGTGTCTGCTGCTAGAACTCTGTGTGGCATTGACCTGGTCTCTAATCTGAGCTGCTGTTAACCTGCGATTTCTGAGGCTGGTGACTCGGATAAAATTATCCTCAGAAGCAGAGGTGACTCTTGGTCCTCCTTTCCTGGGGCGGTCCTCATGTGAGCCAGTTTCTTTGTAGCGCTTGATGGTTTTTGCAGCTGCACTTGGGGACACTTTCAATGTTTCCCCAATTTTTCGGACTGACTGACCTTAATTTCTTAAAGTAATGATGGCCACTCGTTTTTCCTTACTTAGAATTTCTATTATGGCAAGAAAAAAGCAGCTAACAGTCTATTCAGTAGGACTATCAGCTGTGTATCCACCAGACTTATGCACAACACAACTGATGGTCCCAACCCCATTTATAAGACAAGAAATCCCACTTATTAAACCTGACAGGTCACACCTGTGAAGTGAAACCATTCCCGGTGACTACCTCTTGAAGCTCATGAAGAGAATGCCAAGAGTGTGCAAAGCAGTCATCAAAGCAAAAGGTGGCTACTTTGAAGAACCTAGAATATAAGATAACAAAAAAGTGTGAAACAACTGAAATTAAGTATATAATTCCAAATGTGTTAATTCATAGTTTTGATGCCTCAGTGTGAATGTACAATTTTCATACAGTTGTGGCCAAAAGTATTTACACCACTGCCATTCTGTCAGATAATACTCAGTTTCTTCCTGAAAAGGATTGCAAACACAAATTTTTTGATATTATTATCTTCATTTAATTTGTCTTAAATGAAAAAACACAAAAGAGAATGAAGCAAAACATTGATCATTTCACACAACTCAAAAAATGGGCCAGACAAAAGTATTGGCACCCTCAGCCTAATACTTGGTTGCACAACCTTTAGCCAAAATAACCACTTCCGGTAACCATCAATGAGTTTCTTACAATGCTCTGCTGGAATTTTAGACCACTCTTCTTTGGCAAACTGCTCCAGGTCCCTGATATTTGAAGGGTGCCTTCTCCAAACTGCCATTTTTAGATCTCTCCACAGGTGTTCTATGGGATTCAGGTCTGGACTCATTGCTGGCCACCTTAGAAGTCTCCAATGCTTTCTCTGAAACCATTTTCTAGTGCTTTTTGAAGTGTGTTTTGGGTCATTGTCCTGTTGGAAGACCCATGACCTCTGAGGGAGACCCAGCTTTCTCACACTGGGCCCTACATTATGCTGCAAAATTTGTTGGTAGTCTTCAGACTTCATAATGCCATGCACACGGTCAAGCAGTCCAGTGCCAGAGGCAGCAAAGCAACCCCAAAACATCAGGGAACCTCCGCCATGTTTGACTGTAGGGACTGTGTTCTTTTCTTTGAATGCCTCTTTTTTTTTCTCCTGTAAACGCTATGTTGATGCCTTTGCCCAAAAAGCTCTACTTTTGTCTCATCTGACCAGAGAACATTCTTCCAAAATGTTTTAGGCTTTTTCAGGTAAGTTTTGGCAAACTCCAGCCTGGCTTTTTTATGTCTCGGGGTAAGAAGTGGGGTCTTCCTGGGTCTCCTACCATACAGTACCTTTTCATTCAGACGCCGACGGATAGTACGGGTTGACACTGTTGTACACTCGGACTGCAGGGAAGCTTGAACTTGTTTGGATATTAATCGAGGTTCTTTATCCAACATCCGCACAATCTTGCGTTGAAATCTCTTGTCAATTTTTCTTTTCCGTCCACATCTAGTGAGGTTAGCCACAGTGCCATGGGCTTTAAACTTCTTCATGACACTGCGCACGGTAGACACAGGAACATTCAGGTCTTTGGAGATGGACTCGTAGCCTTGAGATTGCTCATGCTTCTTCACAATTTGGTTTCTCAAGTCCTCAGACAGTTCTTTGGTCTTCTTTCTTTTCTCCATGCTCAATGTGGTACACACAAGGACACAGGACAGAGGTTGAGTCAACTTTAATCCATGTCAACTGGCTGCAAGTGTGATTTAGTTATTGCCAACACCTGTTAGGTGCCACAGGTAAGTTACAGGTGCTGTTAATTACACAAATTAGAGAAGCATCACATGATTTTTCGAACAGTGCCAATACTTTTGTCCACCCCCTTTTTATGTTTGGTGTGGAATTATATCCAATTTGGCTTTATGACAATTATTTTTTGTGTCTTTTCATTTAAGACAAATTAAATGAAGATAATAATAACAAAGAATTTGTGTTTGCAATTATTTTCAGGAAAAAACTGAGTATTATCTGACAGGATTGCAGGGGTGTCAATACTTTTGGCCACAACTGTAGTCATGAAAATACAGAAAAATCTTTAAATGAGAAGGTGTGTCCAAACTTTTGATCTGTACTGTATATGACGTGACCGCTAGTCACTGATGCTGTGCTCACAGCAGCTCATTCCCCAGTGGTTCTCAGCCTGGACGGTCACATCTTGGCACCGTCCATATTGAAAACTGTTTATCCTCCAGCCATGGATTAAGGCATAGGACAGAACGACAGAGGTGAGGGATATTGTTATTTTTTTATTTTCTATTTATTACAGGAGAGGAGTGATCCAGTGGAATTAGGCGTTAGGTGAGTATAACTGTGTTTATTATTTAGAAATATAAAAAAAAGTTAAAAAGTGTGTTTTGTGTCACAAAAGACTTTATTCTGGTTGTGTCTTTATTTACAATACAACTATAGGATTAGTAATGGATAGGTGTCTTATAAACGCCTCTCCATTACTAATCCGTGGCCTTGATGTCACCAGACAATACAAAGGTGACATAACCTCTAACAAATATGAACCCCACTTGCCACTGCTACAGGGCAAGTGGGAAGAGCAAGGCAAAGCACCAGAATTGGCACATCTAATAAATACACCTTTACTGGGCAGCTGTGGGTTGCTTTTTTTAGGATGGGGGGTGCCAATATCCATGGCCCCTTACCAGCTTGAGAATACCAGCCTCAAGCTATCTGCTTTAGCTTGGCTGGTTGTCAAAAGTAGGGGGAACAACACGCCATTTTTTAAATCAGGGACCCCTCTACTCTTGATAACCAGCCTTGATAATGCCGACAGCTGAGGGTTGTAGTCCCCGGCTGTGAGTTTTGTCTGGCTGGTTATAAGTACAGGGGAACCCACGCTGTTTTATTTTTTTTTTAATTGATTTATTTACAGCGTAGGCGTCGACTGATGAATACTCCATCAGCCACCGCATGCTCTAGCTGTTATTAGCGGCAGCAGGCTGATGGAAGCAGTAGTCCCATCAGCCGACACCAGTGACTGGAGGTAAACTTTTTACCTCCGATCACAGCTGCGGAGGTAAAAAGTCATTTGACAGCGTGGGAACCGCAGCTCTCTGACCAGTGGTAATGATTTTACCACCGATGAGAAGCAGTGTTTGCCACGATGTCATGCACATGACAGAACAACAAACATCCGGTGTTCGGGGGGCCGAACCCGACCAGTAACACGGACTTCCTTGTTAAGCCCGTGTTCGGTGTCCGCACCCGAACAGTATGTAGCAACAGAAATCCCATATACATATTTGAGAAACAGGGGTAGCGACACAAATTGTCCGCAACCCCTGTTCAAACAACCTCAGCTCCAATAAACAACAGACAAAAATAGGAGAAAAAGGAGCAAACTGATTACATCGGGTAAAAATAGTCATATAACTGTATTAATTCGTAGAAAAGATAAAACATCTCAACAGTACATAAAGAGCCATAAACAATGCAGATTGCTATATACCCCACCCCCACCTATCACCATCTCACATTGCACATGAGTCCCTGAAAAAATAACATAAAGGTCCAAAGACTATAACCCTGAGGGAGCAGTGCATCCAAAAGTGGACACCTGGAGGTCAGCATGCATCCATAAAGTGACTTAAGGATAAAGTAACACCTGTCTATCGTTCATATAAAGTGCGGAAGTAACTAGCAAAAGGTGCAATGCTTACCAACAGATGAGTGGGAACAAGGTGGGGGGTCGGATGGAGGGTCCCGACGCACGTTTCGCGGCTACTTGGGGCCGCTTTCTCAAGGGAGTATACCTCAGGCCCTTACAAGACATTCAAATAACCCAGTGAACTTGGTCACATGACCAAATGTGGCCAATCAGGATGGCTTTCGTCGGCACATGCTGATGAGCCTCGGTGACCTCACTTACGTCACCACTGATGCGTCAGAAAGTTCTGAAGCAGCGGTGAGATCACTGGAGCTCATCAGCTGGTGAATGCGTATGACCTCTCTCACGGCAGCTCAGCGCTATATACTGCAGGAGCGATGACGCTCCTGTAAGTGTATCGTTGGCTGCCGGTTAGAGCAGTCACATCTCCCGATGTGTCTGTTCTACACGGGAGATCGCCATGGGACAGGAGAGTATATGGTTATTATTAGGGCCACCTGCTATTACTGTCATCATTGACAGCAGACGTAGCCTGATGGGTGTAGTCTCATCAGCTGAAGCCTGCTGACCTGCGGGAAGCTTTTTACCAATGAGTAACAGTATCTTTGTGGCGACACGCTAATATCTGACAACGTGACCCCGCATTGATAGGACGGTGGTAATGTTACCGCCGAGCCAGTGTTTCCCATGCTGTCACACAGCTGACAGCTTGGGAAACACCATAAGAAGTCCGTAAAAACTCTGCAAATTCGTTAACATTTTTATACCTGTGTTTTTGCTGCGGACTTGACTGACTCAATTGAAGTCAATGGGTGAAAAATGCTAAAAATGTGCACAAAGAATTGACATGTTGCAGAAAAAAGCACTGCAAATACTCAAAGGAAAAATCACTGCTCATGTGCACAGCACTTCAGGATTGTCATTGAATTAGCTGGCATAAGGATTCCCTAGTGTTTTTAGCCCATTTCCGGGTGGAGAAGAGCTGAAAAAAAATGCACCAAAAACGCACCGTGTTCACACAGCCTAGCGCATATGGAGAAGCCAATCCAGCCAATGGTTCTGGGCAAGAGCCTAAACAAGAGGTTTCCTCTGCTGTTACGTCCTGCAGCCTCTCAGTAGAAACTCTCCACAAACACACGGGACATGCAGAAAATAAACAGCAGACAGTGAGTTGCAAGAAATAGTGAGCACTGTTGAGGACCAAATGCAGACTACACAAAGATCTCAGAGAGGTCTTCAGAATTTCAATGTCCTTCTCAACAAGGCTGATGACAGAACAGGCTTCGGAGAAAGAACATACATTTAAATCGGGGTTCCTGAAAAAGCGAAGGGTTGTAATTCAGTTGATTTGTTTGAGTCCTGGTTGACTACAATGTTCGGCAAGGACACCATGTCAACGCTTTGCATATGATGGAGCTCAGAGTTCCCACAGGTCCTTTGCCACCGCGGGCTCCACCGAGACCAGTACTCCTCAAATTACTACATTTTACAGATAGAGACGTTATCCTGCGAGAGGCCAGAAACCACTCTACAGCGACAGGGAGCAGAGGCCACTCTACAGCGACAGGGAGCAGAGGCCACTCTACAGCGACAGGGAGCAGAGGCCACTCTACAGCGACAGGGAGCAGAGGCCACTCTACAGCGACAGGGAGCAGAGGCCACACTACACCGAGGGGAGGGGGTCCCCGTATACACACACAGGTAATAGAGGGGGTCCCCGTACACACACACAGGTAATAGAGGGGGTCCCCGTACACACACACAGGTAATAGAGGGGGTCCCTGTACACACACACACAGGTAATAGAGGGGGTCCCCGTACACACACACACACACAGGTAATAGAGGGGGTCCCCGTACACACACACAGGTAATAGAGGGGGTCCCCGTACACACACACAGGTAATAGAGGGGGTCCCCGTACACACACAGGTAATAGAGGGGGTCCCCGTACACACACACACACACAGGTAATAGAGGGGGTCCCCGTACACACACACACACAGGTAATAGAGGGGGTCCCCGTACACACACACACACAGGTAATAGAGGGGGTCCCCGTACACACACACACAGGTAATAGAGGGGGTCCCCGTACACACACACAGGTAATAGAGGGGGTCCCCGTGCACACACACACACACACACACACAGGTAATAGAGGGGGTCCCCGTACACACACACACACACACACACACACACAGGTAATAGAGGGGGTCCCCGTACACACACACACACACACAGGTAATAGAGGGGGTCCCCGTACACACACACAGGTAATAGAGGGGGTCCCCGTACACACACAGGTAATAGAGGGGGTCCCCGTACACACACACAGGTAACAGAGGGGGTCCCCGTGCACACACACACACACACACACACACACAGGTAATAGAGGGGGTCCCCGTACACACACAGGTAATAGAGGGGGTCCCCGTACACACACAGGTAATAGAGGGGGTCCCCGTACACACACACACGGGTAATAGAGGGGGTCCCCGTACACACACACACACGGGTAATAGAGGGGGTCCCCGTACACACACACACACGGGTAATAGAGGGGGTCCCCGTACACACACACACACACACACACGGGTAATAGAGGGGGTCCCCGTACACACACACACACACGGGTAATAGAGGGGGTCCCCGTACACACACACACACACGGGTAATAGAGGGGGTCCCCGTACACACACACACACACGGGTAATAGAGGGGGTCCCCGTACACACACACACACACACACGGGTAATAGAGGGGGTCCCCGTACACACACACACACACGGGTAATAGAGGGGGTCCCCGTACACACACACACACACGGGTAATAGAGGGGGTCCCCGTACACACACACACACACGGGTAATAGAGGGGGTCCCCGTACACACACACACACACGGGTAATAGAGGGGGTCCCCGTACACACACACACACACACGGGTAATAGAGGGGGTCCCCGTACACACACACACACACGGGTAATAGAGGGGGTCCCCGTACACACACACACACACGGGTAATAGAGGGGGTCCCCGTACACACACACACACACGGGTAATAGAGGGGGTCCCCGTACACACACACACACACACGGGTAATAGAGGGGGTCCCCGTACACACACACACACACGGGTAATAGAGGGGGTCCCCGTACACACACACACACACGGGTAATAGAGGGGGTCCCCGTACACACACACACGGGTAATAGAGGGGGTCCCCGTACACACACACACGGGTAATAGAGGGGGTCCCCGTACACACACACACGGGTAATAGAGGGGGTCCCCGTACACACACACACAGGTAATAGAGGGGGTCCCCGTACACACACACACACAGGTAATAGAGGGGGTCCCCGTACACACACACACACACAGGTAATAGAGGGGGTCCCCGTACACACACAGGTAATAGAGGGGGTCCCCGTACACACACAGGTAATAGAGGGGGTCCCCGTACACACACACACACAGGTAATAGAGGGGGTCCCCGTACACACACACACAGGTAACAGAGGGGGTCCCCGTACACACACACACACACAGGTAATAGAGGGGGTCCCCGTACACACACACACACACAGGTAATAGAGGGGGTCCCCGTACACACACACACAGGTAACAGAGGGGGTCCCCGTACACACACACAGGTAATAGAGGGGGTCCCGTACACACACACACAGGTAATAGAGGGGGTCCCCGTACACACACACACACAGGTAATAGAGGGGGTCCCCGTACACACACAGGTAATAGAGGGGGTCCCCGTACACACACACACACAGGTAATAGAGGGGGTCCCCATACACACACACACACACACACACACAGGTAATAGAGGGGGTCCCCGTACACACACACACAGGTAATAGAGGGGGTCCCCGTACACACACACACAGGTAATAGAGGGGGTCCCCGTACACACACACACAGGTAATAGAGGGGGTCCCCGTACACACACACACAGGTAATAGAGGGGGTCCCCGTACACACACACGTAATAGAGGGGGTCCCCGTACACACACACGTAATAGAGGGGGTCCCCGTACACACACACGTAATAGAGGGGGTCCCCGTACACACACAGGTAATAGAGGGGGTCCCCGTATACACACACAGGTAATAGAGGGGGTCCCCGTACACACACAGGTAATAGAGGGGGTCCCCGTACACACACAGGTAATAGAGGGGGTCCCCGTACACACACAGGTAATAGAGGGGGTCCCCGTACACACACAGGTAATAGAGGGGGTCCCCGTACACACACAGGTAATAGAGGGGGTCCCCGTACACACACAGGTAATAGAGGGGGTCCCCGTACACACACAGGTAATAGAGGGGGTCCCCGTACACACACAGGTAATAGAGGGGGTCCCCGTACACACACAGGTAATAGAGGGGGTCCCCGTACACACACAGGTAATAGAGGGGGTCCCCGTACACACACACACACACAGGTAATAGAGGGGGTCCCCGTACACACACACACACACACACACACACACACACAGGTAATAGAGGGGGTCCCCGTACACACACACACACACACACACAGGTAATAGAGGGGGTCCCCGTACACACACACAGGTAATAGAGGGGGTCCCCGTACACACACACACGGGTAATAGAGGGGGTCCCCGTACACACACACACACAGGTAATAGAGGGGGTCCCCGTACACACACACACACACAGGTAATAGAGGGGGTCCCCGTACACACACACACACACACAGGTAATAGAGGGGGTCCCCGTACACACACACACACACAGGTAATAGAGGGGGTCCCCGTACACACACACACACAGGTAATAGAGGGGGTCCCCGTACACACACAGGTAATAGAGGGGGTCCCCGTACACACACACACACACAGGTAATAGAGGGGGTCCCCGTACACACACACACACACAGGTAATAGAGGGGGTCCCCGTACACACACAGGTAATAGAGGGGGTCCCCGTACACACACACGTAATAGAGGGGGTCCCCGTACACACACACACGTAATAGAGGGGGTCCCCGTACACACACACACGTAATAGAGGGGGTCCCCGTACACACACACACGTAATAGAGGGGGTCCCCGTACACACACACACAGGTAATAGAGGGGGTCCCCGTACACACACACGTAATAGAGGGGGTCCCCGTATACACACACAGGTAATAGAGGGGGTCCCCGTACACACACAGATAATAGAGGGGGTCCCCGTATACACACAGGTAATAGAGGGGGTCCCCGTACACACACAGGTAATAGAGGGCTCCGCCATATATACTGGGATGACTGTCAGTGTATGACCACCGCCTGCACATAACCAGACACGTCTCCTGTCCTATAACGACTCCCCCGATGCTGGGAGTTGTAGTCCGCCCACGTGCCCCCCTTACTCACGGTTGTCGGCTCTCTCCCCCTTCCCCTCGTGCTTCTCGCCTTTGTGTTTCTTATGCTTCTTGCCCATATCTTCTCCAGCCGCCGCTGCCGCCCCCTTCAAGATCTTCCTCCGTATCCCGGTGATGACGTCACGTCGCCGCACTGACAACTCTTTTTGTTTTGCTTGATTTAGTTTCGGTTCGGCGGAGGAAACCATAGAGACGTTCATTGATGCCGGAAAAAATCAGCTGCAGGATAAGTGTGTAATGCTAAGCGCTCCCCCTGCCGACAACAATGAGTACTGCGGTTTAGTGACGAGCGCTTTCCCTGCCGACCACAAGGAGTACTGCAAAGCTTACTGATACAATTGCTCCCCCTGCCGACCACAAGGAGTACTACTGTGGGGTGAGCGGCGCGCTGAGTTGTATGGGAGCTAGGTGGGGTGAGCGCTGGGTTGTATGGGAGCTAGGTGGGGTGAGCGCTGAGTTGTATGGGAGCTAGGGGTGAGCGCTGAGTTGTATGAGAGCTAGGGGTGAGCGCTGGGTTGTATGGGAGCTAGGTGGGGTGAGCGCTGAGTTGTATGGGAGCTAGGTGGGGTGAGCGCTGAGTTGTGTGGGAGCTAGGTGGGGGGAGCGCTGGGTTGTATGGGAGCTAGGTGGGGTGAGCGCTGAGTTGTATAGGAGCTAGGTGGGGTGAGCGCTGAGTTGTATAGGAGCTAGGTGGGGTGAGCGCTGAGTTGTATGGGAGCTAGGTGGGGTGAGCGCTGAGTTGTATGGGAGCTAGGTGGGGTGAGCGCTGAGTTGTATGGGAGCTAGGTGGGGTGAGCGCTGGGTTGTATGGGAGCTAGGTGGGGTGAGCGCTGAGTTGTATGGGAGCTAGGTGGGGTGAGCGCTGAGTTGTATGGGAGCTAGGTGGGGGGAGCGCTGGGTTGTATGGGAGCTAGGTGGGGTGAGCGCTGAGTTGTATAGGAGCTAGGTGGGGTGAGCGCTGGGTTGTATGGGAGCTAGGTGGGGTGAGCGCTGAGTTGTATAGGAGCTAGGTGGGGTGAGCGCTGAGTTGTATAGGAGCTAGGTGGGGTGAGCGCTGAGTTGTATGGGAGCTAGGTGGGGTGAGCGCTGAGTTGTATGGGAGCTAGGTGGGGTGAGCGCTGAGTTGTATGGGAGCTAGGTGGGGTGAGCGCTGGGTTGTATGGGAGCTAGGTGGGGTGAGCGCTGAGTTGTATGGGAGCTAGGTGGGGTGAGCGCTGAGTTGTATGGGAGCTAGGTGGGGGGAGCGCTGGGTTGTATGGGAGCTAGGTGGGGTGAGCGCTGAGTTGTATAGGAGCTAGGTGGGGTGAGCGCTGGGTTGTATGGGAGCTAGATGGGGTGAGCGCTGAGTTGTATGGGAGCTAGGTGGGGTGAGCGCTGAGTTGTATGGGAGCTAGGTGGGGTGAGCGCTGAGTTGTATGGGAGCTAGGTGGGGTGAGCGCTGGGTTGTATGGGAGCTAGGTGGGGTGAGCGCTGAGTTGTATGGGAGCTAGGTGGGGTGAGCGCTGAGTTGTATGGGAGCTAGGTGGGGTGAGCGCTGAGTTGTATGGGAGCTAGGTGGGGTGAGCGCTGGGTTGTATGGGAGCTAGGTGGGGTGAGCGCTGAGTTGTATGGGAGCTAGGTGGGGTGAGCGCTGAGTTGTATGGGAGCTAGGTGGGGTGAGCGCTGAGTTGTATGGGAGCTAGGTGGGGTGAGCGCTGAGTTGTATGGGAGCTAGGTGGGGTGAGCGCTGAGTTGCATGGGAGCTAGGTGGGGTGAGCGCTGAGTTGTATGGAAGCTAGGTGGGGTGAGCGCTGGGTTGTATGGGAGCTAGGTGGGGTGAGCGCTGAGTTGTATGGGAGCTAGGGGTGAGCGCCGGGTTGTATGGGAGCTAGTTGGGGTGAGCGCTGAGTTGTATGGGAGCTAGGGGTGAGCGCTGGGTTGTATGAGAGCTAGGTGGGGTGAGCGCTGAGTTGTATGGGAGCTAGGTGGGGTGAGCGCTGAGTTGTATGGAAGCTAGGTGGGGTGAGCGCTGGGTTGTATGGGAGCTAGGTGGGGTGAGCGCTGAGTTGTATGGGAGCTAGGGGTGAGCGCTGGGTTGTATGGGAGCTAGTTGGGGTGAGCGCTGAGTTGTATGGGAGCTAGGGGTGAGCGCTGGGTTGTATGGGAGCTAGGTGGGGTGAGCGCTGAGTTGTATGGGAGCTAGGTGGGGTGAGCGCTGAGTTGTATGGGAGCTAGGTGGGGTGAGCGCTGAGTTGTATGGGAGCTAGGTGGGGTGAGCGCTGAGTTGTATAGGAGCTAGGTGGGGTGAGCGCTGGGTTGTATGGGAGCTAGATGGGGTGAGCGCTGAGTTGTATGGGAGCTAGGTGGGGTGAGCGCTGAGTTGTATGGGAGCTAGGTGGGGTGAGCGCTGAGTTGTATGGGAGCTAGGTGGGGTGAGCGCTGGGTTGTATGGGAGCTAGGTGGGGTGAGCGCTGAGTTGTATGGGAGCTAGGTGGGGTGAGCGCTGAGTTGTATGGGAGCTAGGTGGGGTGAGCGCTGAGTTGTATGGGAGCTAGGTGGGGTGAGCGCTGGGTTGTATGGGAGCTAGGTGGGGTGAGCGCTGAGTTGTATGGGAGCTAGGTGGGGTGAGCGCTGAGTTGTATGGGAGCTAGGTGGGGTGAGCGCTGAGTTGTATGGGAGCTAGGTGGGGTGAGCGCTGAGTTGTATGGGAGCTAGGTGGGGTGAGCGCTGAGTTGCATGGGAGCTAGGTGGGGTGAGCGCTGAGTTGTATGGAAGCTAGGTGGGGTGAGCGCTGGGTTGTATGGGAGCTAGGTGGGGTGAGCGCTGAGTTGTATGGGAGCTAGGGGTGAGCGCCGGGTTGTATGGGAGCTAGTTGGGGTGAGCGCTGAGTTGTATGGGAGCTAGGGGTGAGCGCTGGGTTGTATGAGAGCTAGGTGGGGTGAGCGCTGAGTTGTATGGGAGCTAGGTGGGGTGAGCGCTGAGTTGTATGGAAGCTAGGTGGGGTGAGCGCTGGGTTGTATGGGAGCTAGGTGGGGTGAGCGCTGAGTTGTATGGGAGCTAGGGGTGAGCGCTGGGTTGTATGGGAGCTAGTTGGGGTGAGCGCTGAGTTGTATGGGAGCTAGGGGTGAGCGCTGGGTTGTATGGGAGCTAGGTGGGGTGAGCGCTGAGTTGTATGGGAGCTAGGTGGGGTGAGCGCTGAGTTGTATGGGAGATAGGTGACGGGAGCGCTGAGTTGTATGGGAGCTAGGTGGGGTGAGCGCTGGGTTGTATGGGAGCTAGGTGGTGTGAGTGCTGAGTTGTATGGGAGCTAGGTGGGGTGAGCGCTGAGTTGTATGGGAGCTAGGTGGGGTGAGCGCTGAGTTGTATGGGAGCTAGGTGGGGTGAGCGCTGAGTTGCATGGGAGCTAGGTGGGGTGAGCGCTGAGTTGTATGGGAGCTAGGTGGGGTGAGCGCTGGGTTGTATGGGAGCTAGGTGGGGTGAGCGCTGAGTTGTATGGGAGCTAGGTGGGGTGAGCGCTGGGTTGTATGGGAGCTAGTTGGGGTGAGCGCTGAGTTGTATGGGAGCTAGGGGTGAGTGCTGGATTGTATGAGAGCTAGGTGGGGTGAGCACTGAGTTGTATGGGAGCTAGGTGGGGTGAGCGCTGGGTTGTATGGGAGCTAGGTGGGGTGAGCGCTGGGTTGTATGGGATCTAGGTGGGGTGAGCGCTGAGTTGTATGGGAGCTAGGTAGGGTGAGCGCTGGGTTGTATGAGGACAATGTGGGGGTATCGCTGAGGTGTATGGGGCGATGTGAGGGGAGCACTGGGGTATATGGGGGCAATGTGGGGGGAGCGCTGGGGTCCATGCGGTCGATATGGGTGGATTGCTGGGGTGTATGGGATTGATGGGGTGTGCTGGTGTGTATGGGGGAAATGCGGGGGGAGCACTGGGGCGTATAGGGGCGATGTGAGGGGATTGCTAGGGTGTATGGGGGAGTGCTGGGGTGATGTTGGGGGAGCTCTGGAATGTATAGGGGAGATGTTGGGGGGAACACTGGGGTGTATTGGGGCAATGTGGGGGGATTGCTGGGGTGTATGGGAGCAATGTGGGGGTTTGCTGGGGTGTATGGGGGCAATGTGAGGGGATTGCTGGGGTGTATGGGGGAGTGCAGGGGAACTCTGGAAGGTATAGGGGAGATGTTGGGGGAGCACTGGGGTGTAGTGGGGTAATGTGGGGGACCGCTGGGGTGTATGTGAGAGCACTGGGGTGTATGGGGGTGATGAAGGGGTAGCGCTGGGGTGTATGGGGGCAATGTGAGGGGAGCGCTGGTGTGTATGGGGGTGATGTGGTTGGGAGTGCTGGGGTGTATGGGGGCGATGTGGGGTGAACATTAGGTTGTATAGGGGCTAGGTAGGGGAGTGTTAAGTTGTATAAGGATGATGTGGGGGTAGCACTGAGGTGTATAGGGGCTATGTGTGGGAGCACTGGGGTGTATAGGGGCGATGTGCAGGGATCGCGGGGTTGTATGGGAGCAATGTGGAGAGGTCACTGGGGTGTATGGAGGTGATGGGTGAGGTGCACTGAGGTGTATGGGGGCGATGTTGGGGGTACACTGATGTGTGTGTGAGGGGACCACTGGAGTGTATAGGAGCACAGAACAAACAAAACTTCCAGAATCAGAAAAACAGAGGCAGTTGTTGTAACGAGATACTTTATAAAAATGAAAGTTCTCTTTAATGGGTTAATAACTGATAGATACAATTTCTTTATTTTTTTATATACAAATGGAACCTCACTTAACTCCATTAGGACCCCATCTGTCGCAGTCATTAGTATGTGAGGAGAGCATCGGGCGAGGAGAGCAGCTGTACTGGCATACAAAGAAAAAATGCCTAGTGCAGTGAAAGTGTGAAAACCCGCTTCCTGCAATTTAACCAGTGGTCTTTGGGTTTTATTTTTATGGCATTCATGATCGGTTAAAAATGACCTTTTTATAACAAAAAAACAAGCACAATAATCTTGAACAAAACAAGTCACTCACTGGTACAGAAGGAGAGAGGACCCTGCCCGCGAGGCATCACAGTCTACAAGGGATGGGTGAGCATACAGTAGGTGAGGGGAGAGCTGGTTATGCAGCAGTATGGTGGAACGAGGGTTACTGCAGGTTGTAGGCTTGTCGGAAGAGGTAGGCCTTCAGGTTCCTTTTGAAGGTTTCCACGGTAGATTAGAGTCTGATATATTGGGGTAGAGAGTTCCAGAGTAGGAGGGATGCATGGGAAAAGTTTGTATGTGACCGTGGGAAGAGGAAATGAGTAGAGAAGGAGATCATGTGAGGATCAGCGGTTGCGTGCAGGTAAGTACTGGGAAATTAGGTCACAGATGTATGGAGGACACGGGTTGTGGATGGTTTTGTTTGCCAAGGTTAGGGTATTAAACTCGAATCTCTGGGCAATGGGAAGCCATTGAAGGGATTGACAGGGGAGAGGCCGAGGAATAGCTGGGGGACAGGTGGATCAGTTGGGCAGCAAAGTTGAGTATAGATTGGAGGGATGCGACAGTGTTAGAGGGGAGGCCACAAAGCAGGAGGTTGCAATAGTTGAGGCGGGAGATGATGAGGGCATGCGCTAGCGTCTCTGCAGAATTTTGGATGAGGAATGTGCGGTTTCGGGAGATATTTTTGAGTTGCAGTCAGCAGGAGGTATAAAGGTCTTGGATGTGTGGTTTGGAGGAGTGATCAGAGTCAAGGGTCCGAGGCAGCGAGTGAGTGGGCAGCCATTGCCTTTGATCGAGAGGTCTGTTGGAGGGGTTGAGATGGTGGAAAGCTGATGAATTCTGTTTTATCCATGTTTAAGTTTTAGAAATCTAGCAGAGAAGAAAGATGAAATAACAGATAGACATTCTGAGATTCTGGTTAGTAGGGAGGTGATATCAGGTTCAAAGAGGTAGATCTTTGTGTCATCAGCATAGAGGTGATACTGAAAGCTGTGGGACTCTATGAGCTGTCCTATGCCGAAATTGTAGATGGAGAAGAGCAGGGGTCCTAGAACTGCACCTTGGGGAACACTGACAGATAAGGGGCAAGATGAGGTGGTGGTGTGTGAGTGGGAGAAGCTGGATATCGAGTCTGTTAGGTATGAAGAGATCCAGGATAGGGCCAAGTCTGTGATGCCAAGAGATGAGAGGGTCTGTAGTAAGAGGGAATGGTCTTAGTGACAGGTTGAAGAGATGGGTTAGGGATGGAATGAAGACTGTGGTGAGGTGGGACGGGATTAGGTCAGGTTTATAGGAGGTGAGATGTGAATTGGAGAGGAAAGAGGAAAGGTTATGTACTGTAATAGCGGACAAGCTGGCTTTGGAGGTGGAGGGTTATGAGGTGGGACTATAAGGATTTTAGGCAAAAGCTTTGTCTGATGTTGTCAATCTTTTGCTTGAACAATGAGGCAAAGTCTTCAGCTGAGATGAGAGGGACAGGGTGCTGGGGGACGGAGGAGAGAATTGAAAGTGTTGAATAGCTCTTTAGGGTTTTGAGACAGGGAAGATATGAGAGATGAGAAGTAGGTTTGTTTTGCTGCAGTGAGCATGGATTTGAAAGTAGTGAGGGACCGTTTGAATGCGATGAAATGCTCATTGGAATGGGACCTTTTCCATCTGCGCACAGCCACAATTCTTTAATCAGGCTGATGTGCCAGGGTTGCCTGTTGATTGTGTGAGCCTTGGTATTTATGCAGCGGGGGAGCAACCGAAAGGAGAGCTACTGTGGTGTCATATAAAGCGGTAGCAGCATCTGCATTATGTAAGGAACTTATGTCTGTTAGAGGGAGGAGGGATTCAGAGAGTATAGGTTGAGGTGTTTTTTTATTCTGCGACGATGTGTAAGTTTGTGGAGTGTGGTTTGTGGACGTGGAGAGGAGAGGGAAGATAATGTAAGTAGAGTGTGGTCAGCAAGAGGGAGAGGTAAGTTGGAGAGGTGAGTGTCATGATTCTCAATGGCGAGAGAACATAGCCCAGCATATATGAGAACTAGCTCTTGGAAGATGGAAACTATACTGACCATGAACTAAACCTGCCGCACAACTAGAAGTGGCCGGGTAGCATGCCTACGTTTTTTTATCCCTAGATGCCCAGCGCCAGCCGGAGAACTACCTAATCCTAGCAGAGGAAAAGACAGTCCTGGCTCACCTCTAGAGAAATTTTCCCAAAAGGCAGACAGAGGCCCCCACATATATTGGCGGTGATTTAAGATGAAATGACAAACGTAGTATGAAAATAGGTTTAGCAAAATCGAGGTCCGCTTACTAGATAGCATGAAGCCAGAAAGGGCACTTTCATGGTCAGCAGAAAACCCTATCAAAACACCATCCAGAAATTACTTTAAGACTCTAGCATTAACTCATAACACCAGAGTGGCAATTTCCGCTCACAAGAGCTTTCCAGACACAGTAACGAAACAGCAGCTGTGAACAGGAACAAAATGCAAAAACACACAAGGACAAAAGTCCAACTTAGCTGGGAGTTGTCTAGTAGCAGGAAAATGCACAGAAAGGCTACTGATTACATTGTTGACCGGCATGAAACTGACAGAGGAGCAAGGTTATATAGCGACTCCCACATCCTGATAGGAGCAGGTGAACAGAGGGGATGATGCACACAAGTTAAATTCCACAAGTGGCCACCGGGGGAGCCCAGAATCCAATTTCACAACAGTACCCCCCCCTCAAGGAGGGGGCACCGAACCCTCACCAGAACCACCAGGGCGATCAGGATGAGCCCTATGAAAGGCACGGACAAGATCGGAGGCATGAACATCAGAGGCAGTGACCCAAGAATTATCCTCCTGACCGTATCCCTTCCATTTGACCAGATACTGGAGTTTCCGTCTGGAAACACGAGAGTCCAAGATCTTTTCCACAACGTACTCCAACTCACCCTCAACCAACACCGGAGCAGGAGGCTCAACGGAAGGCACAGCTGGTACCTCATACCTGCGCAACAATGACCGATGAAAAACATTATGAATCGAAAAGGATGCAGGGAGGTCCAAACGGAAGGACACAGGGTTAAGAATCTCCAATATCTTGTACGGGCCGATGAACCGAGGCTTAAACTTAGGAGAAGAAACCCTCATAGGGACAAAACGAGAAGACAACCACACCAAGTCCCCAACACAAAGCCGAGGACCAACACGACGACGGCAGTTGGCAAAAAGCTGAGTCTTCTCCTGGGACAACTTCAAATTGTCCACCACCTGCCCCCAAATCTGATGCAACCTCTCCACCACAGCATCCACTCCAGGACAATCCGAAGATTCCACTTGACCGGAGGAAAATCGAGGATGAAACCCCGAATTACAGAAAAACGGGGACACCAAGGTGGCAGAGCTGGCCCGATTATTGAGGGCGAACTCCGCCAAAGGCAAAAAAGCAACCCAATCATCCTGATCCGCAGACACAAAACACCTCAAATATGTCTCCAATGTCTGATTAGTCCGCTCGGTCTGGCCATTAGTCTGAGGATAGAAAGCAGACGAAAAAGACAAATCTATGCCCATCCTAGCACAGAATGCCCGCCAAAATCTAGACACGAATTGGGTCCCTCTGTCAGAAACGATATTCTCCGGAATACCATGCAAACGAACAACATTTTGAAAAAACAGAGGAACCAACTCGGAAGAAGAAGGCAACTTAGGCAAGGGAACCAGATGGACCATCTTAGAGAAACGGTCACACACCACCCAGATGACAGACATCTTCTGAGAAACAGGCAGATCCGAAATAAAATCCATCGAGATGTGCGTCCAAGGCCTCTTCGGGATAGGCAAGGGTAACAACAGTCCACTAGCCCGAGAACAACAAGGCTTGGCCCGAGCACAAACGTCACAAGACTGCACAAAGCCTCGCACATCTCGTGACAGGGAAGGCCACCAGAAGGACCTTGCCACCAAATCCCTGGTACCAAAGATTCCAGGATGACCTGCCAACGCAGAAGAATGAACCTCAGAGATGACTCTACTGGTCCAATCATCAGGAACAAACAGTCTGCCAGGTGGGCAACGATCAGGTCTATCCGCCTGAAACTCCTGCAAGGCCCGCCGCAGGTCTGGAGAAACGGCAGACAATATCACTCCATCTTTAAGGATACCTGTGGGCTCAGAATTACCAGGGGAGTCAGGCTCAAAACTCCTAGAAAGGGCATCCGCCTTAACATTCTTAGAACCCGGTAGGTAAGACACCACAAAATTAAACCGAGAGAAAAACAACGACCAGCGCGCTTGTCTAGGATTCAGGCGCCTGGCAGACTCAAGGTAAATTAAATTTTTGTGGTCAGTCAATACCACCACCTGATGTCTGGCCCCCTCAAGCCAGTGACGCCACTCCTCAAAAGCCCACTTCATGGCCAAAAGCTCCCGATTCCCAATATCATAATTCCGCTCGGCGGGCGAAAATTTACGGGAAAAAAAAGCACAAGGTCTCATCACGGAGCAGTCGGAACTTCTCTGCGACAACACCGCCCCAGCTCCGATTTCAGAAGCGTCGACCTCAACCTGAAAAGGAAGAGCAACATCAGGCTGACGCAACACTGGGGCGGAAGAAAAGCGGCGCTTGAGCTCCCGAAAGGCCTCCACAGCATCAGGGGACCAATCAGCAACATCAGCACCCTTCTTAGTCAAATCAGTCAATGGTTTTACAACATCAGAAAAACCAGCAATAAATCGACGATAAAAGTTAGCAAAGCCCAAAAATTTCTGAAGACTCTTAAGAGAAGAGGGTTGCGTCCAATCACCAATAGCCTGAACCTTGACAGGATCCATCTCGATGGAAGAGGGGGAAAAAATGTATCCCAAGAAGGAAATCTTCTGAACCCCAAAAACACACTTAGAACCCTTCACACACAAGGAATTAGACCGCAAAACCTGAAAAACCCTCCTGACCTGCTGGACATGAGAGTCCCAGTCATCCGAAAAAATCAGAATATCATCCAGATACACAATCATAAATTTATCCAAATAATCGCGGAAAATGTCATGCATAAAGGACTGGAAGACTGAAGGGGCATTTGAAAGACCAAAAGGCATCACCAAATACTCAAAATGGCCCTCGGGCGTATTAAATGCGGTTTTCCACTCATCCCCCTGCTTGATTCGCACCAAATTATACGCCCCACGGAGATCAATCTTAGAGAACCACTTGGCCCCCTTTATACGAGCAAACAAATCAGTAAGCAGTGGTAACGGATATTGATATTTAACCGTGATTTTATTCAAAAGTCGATAATCAATACACGGCCTCAAAGAGCCGTCTTTCTTAGACACAAAGAAAAAACCGGCTCCTAAGGGAGATGACGAAGGACGAATATGTCCCTTTTCCAAGGACTCCTTTATATATTCTCGCATAGCAGCGTGTTCAGGCACAGACAGATTAAATAAACGACCCTTAGGGTATTTACTACCCGGAATCAAGTCTATGGCACAATCGCACTCCCGGTGCGGAGGTAGTGAACCAACCTTGGGTTCTTCAAAAACGTCACGAAAGTCAGACAAGAATTCAGGAATCTCAGAGGGAATAGATGATGAAATGGAAACCAAAGGTACGTCCCCATGAGTTCCTTTACATCCCCAGCTTAACACAGACATAGCTCTCCAGTCGAGGACTGGGTTATGAGATTGCAGCCATGGCAATCCCAGCACCAAAACATCATGTAGATTATACAGCACCAGAAAGCGAATAACCTCCTGGTGATCCGGATTAACACGCATAGTCACTTGTGTCCAGTATTGTGGTTTATTACTAGCCAATGGGGTGGAGTCAATCCCTTTCAGAGGTATTGGAGCTTCCAATGGCTCCAAATCATACCCACAGCGTTTGGCAAAGGACCAATCCATAAGACTCAAAGCAGCGCCAGAGTCGACATAGGCGTCCGCGGTAATAGATGACAAAGAACAAATCAGGGTCACAGATAGAATAAACTTAGACTGTAAAGTGCTAATTGAAACAGACTTGTCAGGCTTCTTAGTACGCTTAAAGCATGCTGATATAACATGAGTTGAATCACCACAATAGAAGCACAACCCATTTTTTCGTCTAAAATTCTGCCGCTCGCTTCTGGACAGAATTCTATCACATTGCATATTTTCTGGCGTTTTCTCAGTAGACACCGCCAAATGGTGCACAGGTTTGCGCTCCCGCAGACGCCTATCGATCTGAATAGCCATCGTCATGGACTCATTCAGACTCGCAGGCACAGGGAACCCCACCATAACATCCTTAATGGCATCAGAGAGACCTTCTCTGAAAATCGCCGCCAGGGCGCACTCATTCCACTGAGTAAGCACAGACCATTTGCGGAATTTTTGGCAGTATATTTCAGCTTCATCTTGCCCCTGAGACAAGGACATCAAGGCCTTTTCCGCCTGAAGCTCTAAATGAGGTTCCTCGTAAAGCAACCCCAAGGCCAGAAAAAACGCATCCACATTGAGCAACGCAGGATCCCCTGGTGCCAATGCAAAAGCCCAGTCTTGAGGGTCGCCCCGGAGCAAGGAAATTACAATCCTGACCTGCTGTGCAGGGTCTCCGGCAGAGCGAGACTTCAGGGACAAAAACAATTTGCAATTATTTTTAAAATTTTGAAAGTGAGATCTATTCCCCGAGAAGAATTCAGGCAAAGGAATTCTAGGCTCAGACACAGGTGCATGAACAACAAAATCTTGCAAATTTTGTACCTTTGTGGCGAGATTATTCAAACCTGTAGCTACACTCTGAAGATCCATTTGAAACAGGTGAACACAGAGCCATTCAAGGATTAGAAGGAGAGAGAGAGAGGAAGGCTGCAGTATAGGCAGACTAGCAAGTGATTCAATTAAGAGCACACTCAGAACTAGAGGGAAAAAAAAAAAAAAAAAATTGTAGCAGACTTCTTTTTTCTCTCCTTTCTCAGCCAGTAATTTAACCCTTTTTTGGGCCGGTCAAACTGTCATGATTCTCAATGGCGAGAGAACATAGCCCAGCATATATGAGAACTAGCTCTTGGAAGATGGAAACTATACTGACCATGAACTAAACCTGCCGCACAACTAGAAGTGGCCGGGTAGCATGCCTACGTTTTTTTATCCCTAGATGCCCAGCGCCAGCCGGAGAACTACCTAATCCTAGCAGAGGAAAAGACAGTCCTGGCTCACCTCTAGAGAAATTTTCCCAAAAGGCAGACAGAGGCCCCCACATATATTGGCGGTGATTTAAGATGAAATGACAAACGTAGTATGAAAATAGGTTTAGCAAAATCGAGGTCCGCTTACTAGATAGCATGAAGCCAGAAAGGGCACTTTCATGGTCAGCAGAAAACCCTATCAAAACACCATCCAGAAATTACTTTAAGACTCTAGCATTAACTCATAACACCAGAGTGGCAATTTCCGCTCACAAGAGCTTTCCAGACACAGTAACGAAACAGCAGCTGTGAACAGGAACAAAATGCAAAAACACACAAGGACAAAAGTCCAACTTAGCTGGGAGTTGTCTAGTAGCAGGAAAATGCACAGAAAGGCTACTGATTACATTGTTGACCGGCATGAAACTGACAGAGGAGCAAGGTTATATAGCGACTCCCACATCCTGATAGGAGCAGGTGAACAGAGGGGATGATGCACACAAGTTAAATTCCACAAGTGGCCACCGGGGGAGCCCAGAATCCAATTTCACAACAGGTGAGATAGGGAACAGAGGCGAATGATGACAAGGTCCAGTGTGTGTCCATCTTTGTGTGTGGCTGTAGAAGACAATTGAGCAAGACCAAAGGAGGAAGTGAGATATAGATGCTTAGAGACAGCTGAGTGGGAGATGTCAGTGGGGATGTTGAAGTCACCCATGACGACAGTGGGGATGTCAGCGGAAAGGAAATGAGGTAGCCAGGTGGTAAAGTAGTTGAAGAAGGTGGTGGCTGGCCCTGTTGGGCGTTAGATGACAGCCAGTTTGAGGCTGGAGGAGCAATAGATGTGCACACAGTGCACCTCAAAAGAAGAGAGAGTAATGGAGGGTGGCAGTGGGATTTGGGTGAAGGAGCATGTATCTGACAGGAGAAAATCAACTACTCTGCCATGCTTACTGCTGGAGGGGGTGTGTGGGAAAGGTGAAATCCACCATACAAATGCAGCTGGAAGGGCTGGGTCAGAGGGGGTGAGCCAGATTTCAGTGATGGCAAAGAAGGAACGTTTGTTAGTAATGAAAAGATCATGGATGTGTGATAGAAATATATATATATCATGTAGATCTCACTTGCATGTATACTCCTCTATAATCAAATATATACTTATATGCTCACAGCTAATATATACATTATAATCAATGGTTTAAAATGGCTGACACGAACTGATATAACCCAGACAGATCATATGGGGTTTTCCATCCCAAAAAAGCGGAATAGTGTCAGATGTATTAACTGCTGATCAAATGTCTCAACTCTGTCCTACATGCAGAGAGCTACATTTTACTTGCTTGGTCAGCAGTCATATGAGCATTAATCACAATATTCCATATATGTTTAGATAACCAATGACAGAGGAGCTAGACAATATGGTAATTAACTAACCACCCCTGACAACCCCTAACCACTCCTTTCTATGTGAAAATATAAAACTATGTATGTACAATAAAGTACCAGTATTGATGGAATGTTGTTCTGTCACAGTTGTGTACAGTCCATTCTTGATGAGCGCTCAAAATACTCAGTCTAATTGGGAGCGGCCGCAGCACACACAGAGGGATAAATTTATCCAACCCAAATATTTCCATAACATTAATGGCGCCCAACAGCGAGGCACGGATGAAACGCACGGGATCCTTGTGACCGGAGATACGGAGGTTTTAGCCGTGGCCTTGGCACAGGGGCAGGAGACTGCGCAGCTCCATAAGTAAGGTAAGAAAATGTTATCATCTTACCTGAAAGTCCCCTGTGCCCAGTCCTTGTCTATGCCTCTTGCCGGTCAGGTGTGGTCACCAATTCCCAGGTAGTGTAAAAAATCCGAAGCCGAATCCAGACCCTGGGAGGTGTCTGCTGTGTGCCGTGTATGTGTTCTGTGTTTGTGTAAGATCCGGGAGAAGGAAGGAAAAGTGACTTTTGCTTGTGGTGGCTGAGTAACGGACAGCAGGAGGTCAAATCGCTGAATAAGCTATCACAGATTCCCGTGCAATAGGAGAGACAGGAGGTCTCGGGACAGGCAGTTCCATGTTCCAGGCTCGGATGGTTTTAGCTTTGAGGGCTGCCACAGATTCCCGTAGCCGGCAGCCAGTCAGGACGACCGGAGCGGAGGGTGGTAGAGTCCGGCATATGCGTGCCAGTGCGATTGATAGTTGTCTGTTCCCAGCGCAACCTGCACGTGTCACTGACTTTAAAAGGGCATCCCGGATTGTCTATCTGTATCTGTTTCTGTTTGTCAAGTATTGCTGCTTTAAGAAGCATACAATTGAAAAGAAAGTTTTGGTTTTTTTTTTCCTCTCTCTTGAACTTCCTCTTTTTTCAGCTGCTGAAGCAGAGATGCATTGTAAATCACACTGTCACATCTGTTTTTTTTTTTTCCCTGACTGTTTTCAGCTGCAATGCTGGCTATGTGTAGCTATTTGTGAAGAAACAAATTGTATCTATCATTTTTGGTGCGACATACGTGTTTTCAGATACGTGATTTTAGTGACATTATTGCAATAGCATACGGAATAAAAAGAGGAAGTGTGTCTCTGACTGTATTTGAGCGCAGAGATTCTAAAAGAAAAAAGGAGAAGAGAAAAGCCGTTTTAATTTTTAATTTTTATTTTTTTTTCTCTCTTAAAGGGTCTTTTTCTTTTTGCGGCATTTTAAAGTTTTTTAATTAAGTTTTCCTCAATCTTCAATCTCTTTACCTTTTTGCTTTTTTTGGGGAAAAAGTTTTTTTCCTTCCTTTTGTATCAAAATTTTGAGTTTTTAATTATGAACTAAGTTTTTGACGGTTTTTCTTATCGTTTTGGGTTTTTCTTAGAGTTTTATATACTCATTTTTAGAAGTTTTTTTTAGTACCGTTTTTTTTTCATTTTTGTGTGTTTTTCATTTTTTGCTTTTGCCATGGGGAATAAAGTGGCCAAGCAACAGGAGAGTCTTTTATTTCCTGATGAGCAAACAGCCCCTAGATAGTGGCAGAACACGAAGGTGTTAAGTATGTGAAAATTTTGGAAGGTATAAAGTACGTGAAATTCATTAGAATGGCAGACTTCAAGCTGTGGAGTGGCATGACGTAGAAAGGAAAATAAGGGAAGTTAGCTGATGTTAGATTGCTGAATACTAATACATGGTATGAAGTGGCAGCAGAGCTTACATCGTTTAGGTGGTACAGAAAGTTATGTGAGCAAACCAGGAAGTGATTTTTGTGGGTATGAGACGGGAGAATCTGTGCAGTCTGCTTTTAGCAGAATCCATGGTATAGGTAGTTATTTGTGCACAGTATGTGGTGCACCCCGTCTCTCCCTACAGGGAGAAGGCATCATTGCTCCTCTCTATTATTCTTGTTGTTCTCCTCTATCCTCCTTTTTCTCTGTCAGTCTTTTCTCTCCGCATTCTTCTCTCTCTCTCTCTCCTTTCCTCTCCTCTTCCTCCACACTTTTCTCTTCTCTCTCTCCCCCTCTCTATCTCTCTCCTCCATACCCTCCATCTTCTCCTCCCTCCTTCTCCACTCCCCACCACACCTTTCTCCTCCTTCTTTTCCTTCTCCACACCCATCCCTCCTCCTCTCTCCACCTCCTTCTGCACACCCTGATTCTCCCCGTTTCTCTTTACCACACCTTTCTATCTCTCTCTCTTCCTTTGTCTCACTCATAAACCCCTCCCTCTTCTTCTTCCTCTTTTTTCCTCTTTGTTGCCGGCTGGGCCAATGCCCAATTCAAACAATATGGTGCTTACAGCACAAGGTTTCCCTTCTATGCCCCAGGCACAGTCCAGCCATTGCCAGTTGTGATATCGGGGAAAGAAAGTGAAAATCCCCCTACACACAATGCGGTGGGCAGCCCCCAGACACATCAGGTAGCAGACAGCTCAGCCCTGGGTGCAGAGGGGGGAGGAATGATATCAGAACGAGCTCACTGACAGATCCTCCGTTACCTCATTTCACAGTCAACAATATTGTAACCCTTAAGGTTTTACATGAACTTTGAAATCACCATGTATTGATAATGTACAACTTCAGCACCAGTCAGAGCTGCCTACATTCACACCAACATAGAACTGTAAGCCTAATCCATCATAGCTTCAGCAATGGGGGAGACATCCTCACATAAAAAAGCAACTTCTAAGTCCAATATCAGTCAGTGTACGACCCCAGTACAAGCTATCACAACTATACCTCTGATGAAGATGAAGAGGGAACATCATACATGCTGTCCAGTACTAGAAAAGAAACCCACAGGCACCAAGAATGCAAGGGCAGATAGAGGCACCACCATTACACTATGTGCACTGCACTTCAAGTCAGGTGACAATCTTCCAGACCCAGGGATGCATCCCATGCCATTTTACCGAAGAAAGTAGCAGAAGCAGCAAACATATGCAGCCAGCTGGAATGATCTCTGGGCCATGACTGAAAATAGAATCAGGTGATGCACTCTGGCCAATCATGAAGGAACAATTCAAATTTCCAGCAGAATTAGATGTACACGCTTGGGAGTCAGGGCCACAGCTAATTGAACAACTCAGAGAGTGGGCCAAAGGCAGGCTGGCCAGACAGGCCCTCAGCTTACATGACATGAGTCGGGAAAGGACAGAGTCTGTGAAGAAGTTTCATGGCAGAGTAATGCAAGTATTCCAAGACTTGGGCTTCACCATTCATGATCAGATACACAGGCAAATGTTGGCACAGGCCTTTGTGCATGGACTGAGACAGCCAATTAGGAAACCACTGATAGTGGCTAGGCCTGAGAACAGGTCAATAGCAGTGGACTGACCCAGCAAAATGTTTTATGTGCGCCTAGGAGACTGTTTATTGCCGATTGTCACCAAAACTGCCGCCATTATAGCACCACAAAGAGCACGAAGAAGGAAACGGGTGCTGTGCTGCTGAGAACGCCGGAAGGGGAGCCAGAGGTGAAGACGCTGCAAAGTGCCGACCAACACACCAGAAGAACCGCTGCAGACTCCAGAGAGGAGACACCGACCTGAATAAGGTTAGCAAAGGGGAGAAGCTATGTCGGAGCAGGGGTAAGAAGTGATGGCAGATGCAGCCGCAGCCCCTGTAATGCCCCAAGACCTTGGGTTGGATGCAGCCGCCGGTCTCATGGCACCCCCGGGCCTCGCCACGAATGCACCTGCAGGCCCCGTCTTACCACCGCAGCTTCAATCAGCAGGCCGGACCCCGCAGCCGCTGCAGTACCCATCATGCTGTTGTCCACAGTAGCCAAAGGGATTGAGTCCCAACCAGGGATGCAGAAGACAGCCCCTCTCATGGTGACCACTGACCTGGAAGCCCAACCACCCTACAAAGACAGAAGAAGTGCCAAGTGTTACATCTGTGGCAAGTTTGGCCATTTCCAGAACCAGTGCAAAGCACCCACGCCCCCGAAGAGACTGGACCCATGCAACCCAAGAGTTGGTCCAGAGAAACAGGTCAAGGAGGAAGTGCAGAAAGCAGTGAAGTACCCCGTCCATAGGACAGAGGCAAGCAAGCCAGGTCCGCAAGACACTACGCTCCTGACATGTAAAACTTCTTCTGCAAGACCAATACCTCAAATTACCCTTAAAATGGATGGCGTTGTCAGATCCAAAGTGGTGCAGCCAGAAGTGTGATGAGACGTGTGGAACTCGCTGATCCCACCTGCCTAAAAGAATCCTCTGTGCCTCGCATGGGCATTGATGGTCAAGTCAGACATTCTCAGCTTACAAAGCCACTGAGCGTGTGCACTCAGCCAGGACACTCTATCCTGTCCCAGTTTGTGGTGTAAAGGACTTGCCACTCAACCTGCTGGGAGCGAACCTACTGCAGAAGCTGAAGGCAACCACAGTGTTCCAGGGAGATGGGACAGTGACACTTTCTTCATCCCTGACCCGAGAAGAGTCATGCTGGCGGCCCTACAAGAACATTAAACAATTGATGAGGCCTACCCAAGGAGGTACTGGATGAAGTACCAGAAAGTCTATGGTCTAAGGGACCCCAGCACATGAGAAAACCTCAAGTTGCCCCAGTACGGGTGTCACTCAAGCCATGTACCCCGTACCCTCATAAGGCCCAGGCCAGGCCTAGAGTCAAGCTGCCTCTGACCAACTGAAGGTCTACCAGGAAATAGGAATCATTGTTCCTCGCACATCGCCTTGCAATACCCCGCTTTTCCCCGTCAAGAAAAAGACTGTAAAAGGAGAGCCAGCCAAGTTCAGAATGGTATATGACCTGAGAGCTGTGAATGACGCCACGGTGTTTGAAACTGAAATTATGCCGAATCCGCACACTCTGCTCTCAAATGTGCCTGCCACAGCAAAAATGTTCACAGTGAACAACCTGGCTAATGTTTTCTCCAGCGTTCCCCTTCATCCGGAAGACCAGTTCCTGTTTGCCTTAATTCACCAGGGGGGACACCACACATGGACAGTGATGCCACAGTGGGCTCAGAACAGCCCTCCACACTTCACCAAAGCCATGTCCACAGTCCTCACCAACTGGGTCGCAGAACATGCAGAAGTAACCCTGCTACAATACGTGGACGATCTACTCCTTTGTGCAATTGACTTTGACACGTATAAAGCCCATTTCCGTGTATCTCCTACTCTACCTGGCGGAGCAGCACTGCAAGATCTCAAAGAACAGTCCAGTGGAGTCTGAAGCCAGTTACGTTCCAGAGACACTGTATTGCTCACCAGGTGAAATACCTGACAGATGACCGGAAGACCACAGTAGAGAAGATGGTTCCTCCAACAACTCAAAAGGTGCTACAGGCCTTCCTTGGTCTAGTTTCGTAATTGCAGAGCCTGGATCCCTGATGCTTCTGTCCTAATGCAGCCTCTGTGTGAATACGTCAGCGTGACCCCGTTCCTCCAGACAGATGTGGCCTTCAGTTCGTTCAAGAAGTTAAAAGGCTCTGTAGTCTCTGCCAGCACTAGGCCTATCCGACTACGAGAAGCCATTCCGTCTCTACTTGATGAGAAAAGAAGGCCTTGCTACTGGAGTCCTGACGCAGCTTCAGGGGGGAAAGCGGAGACTTTCGGACTACTTTTCAGCTTGCCTGGATCCAGTTGCAAGGGGAGCCTCTTCCTCCCGCATGAGAGCAGCAGTTGCAGCACACGCCCTCCTGGACAGGACTACTGACATCAGTGGAAAAACCATTGGAAATCCTGGCTCTGCATGACATCTCAGCAATCCTCAACCAAACCCAGCTAAAACATCTCTCCACCGCCAGGCATCTTCGCCTCCAGTGCTCTCTACTCCTGCCCGACAATGTCACCATCTCCAGATGCACAGTCCTCAACCCGTCCACTCTACTCCCACTCCCAAGGGGGGATACAGATATGGACCCTCAGATAAAAAGTCTGCATGGGATCTGAATTTGCTCCGGACGGATGACCATGATTGCTTCAGCATCATGCAACAGGAAACAGCAGGACTACCCAAGGTGGCAGACGAGCCACTGACCAACCCAGAGTTGATCCTCTATGTGGATGGCTCCAGATTTGCAGATGATGAAGGAAGATTCCACACGGGATGTGCAGTGACCAGCAATCAAGAGATCCTGTGGTCCAGAAGTCTGCCGCCCAGTCTGTCAGCCCAGGAAGCAGAACTGATAGCGCTGATGAAGACCTACCAGATGGCAGAAGACAAGACTGAGAAAATGTATACCGATTCGAGGTACTCGCATGGCATAGCACACGACTTCGGACCCATCTGGGCTGCAAGGGACTTCATCACAGCAAGTGGAACAACCGTGAAGCATCATGGAGCCATTAAGGACCTGCTGAACGCACTTCAACTTCCAAAAGCGGTGGCAGTACTAAAAGTCAAAGCGCATGGAAAACTAAGCACAGTAGAGGCACAAGGCAACAACATGGCAGATATGGCAGCCAAAGAAGCAGTCAAGGGAAGACAATATGGAAAAGTGGAAGAGGTCGTAGAGCCGGACGGCTACTACAGGACGGCTGAAGACAGGAAACCTGACAAGATGACATCCTGGGATCTGCTCAAAAAAGCTGCAAGAGCAAGCCCCAAAGGACAAGAAGGAATGCTGGATGCGGAAGTGAGCAACACATGAAGAAGGCAGGGTATACTCAATGGACTACAAACCCTGTTTACCCCGAAGCATGTACCCTATGGTGGTCCAGTGGGCACATGGGCCCACACACAGATTAAAGACACAGATGAATGATCCGATTGGTGCTTACTGGTTCGCTCCAGGGATCCCCACCCTAACAGCCAAGTTCACTAGCAGCTGTCTGACCTGTGGCCAATGCAACCCTGGAAGAATGGAGAAAGTTCCCATACATCATCTTGCCAGACCACTGTACCCCCTTCCAGAGGATCCAGATAGACCACATCCAAATTCCGCCAAGTGGAGGATTCGAATATGCCCTTGTGGTCGTGGACATGTTCTCAGGATGACAGCCAGAAGCTTTCCCACTGAGGAATCAGTCAGCAAAGACTACTGCAAAGAAGCTACTCTCAGAGACGAGATATGCAGCTATGGGGTCCCAGAAGTGATAGAGAGTGACCAGGGACCCGCATTCACAGCAAACCTCACACGAGAGATCTAGTCAGCAGTAGGGTCAGACTTAGGCCTACACACTCCCAATCACACTATTTAATGTAAGGCATACTTCCAGAGGCCCAGAAAAGCTGTTACCATATGAAATTTTGTTTGTGTCTAGTCCCAGGTTAGGGGTATCCTTTCCCTCAGCAGCTGATTATGCAATATGATACTTTGTCTGCTTATGTAAATTGAACTCACCAAGAAACTTGCTAACATCCATTCTCGAGTTTTTTTCTTCATTCCCAGAACCAGATTCAGTGTCCGGTACGCACTCCTCGAAGCCAGGAGACTGGGTGTTGGTGAAAAAGTTTGTAAGGAGAACACCACTCGATCCCAGATTTGATGATCCTGTTCAAGTGCTGCTGATGACACCAAACTCTGTGAAACTGGAGGGAAGACCCGCTTGGATCCACTCATCGCATTGCAAGAAAGCTCCCCTACCAGAAGATGACATCCAAGCCAGAATGATGTTGTGGCCCGACCGAATAGATGACCTACCTGATAAAGACTACACATCGCGCACTACACCTGCTATTGACTAAGAGACTGATTGCAACGAACCCCCGTTAGGGACAGATCTCCTGACCGCCCATTTGCGAAAAGTCTGTACGGAGTGGGGCACAGGCGTTAGGCTTGTGTCAGTTCGCCTACAGCACAAAAGAGTTGCAGCGCTTTGGGACAGGAGGCTAGGATTAGGGCAAGTGATATCTAAGGGGGGCTTGTGATAGAAATATATATATATCATGTAGATCTCACTTGCATGTATACTCCTCTATAATAAAATATATACTTATATGCTCACAGCTAATGTATACATTATAATCAATGGTTTAAAATGGCTGACACGAACTGATATAACCCAGACAGATCATATGGGGTTTTCCATCCCAAAAAAGCGGAATAGTGTCAGATGTATTAACTGCTGATCAAATGTCTCAACTCTGTCCTACATGCAGAGAGCTACATTTTACTTGCTTGGTCAGTAGTCATATGAGCATTAATCACAATATTCCATATATGTTTAGATAACCAATGACAGAGGAGCTAGACAATATGGTAATTAACTAACCACCCCTGACAACCCCTAACCACTCCTTTCTATGTGAAAATATAAAACTATGTATGTACAATAAAGTACCAGTATTGATGGAATGTTGTTCTGTCACAGTTGTGTACAGTCCATTCTTGATGAGCGCTCAAAATACTCAGTCTAATTGGGAGCGGCCGCAGCACACACAGAGGGATACATTTATCCAACCCAAATATTTCCATAACAGATGTATGAAAGTTTGTTGCAGACAATCCGCCACCCAGTAACGGTGCATATTGGGTGCAGGAGCCTGCATCATACCTGACAGATTCTGGCTGTGTTACAAAGCCTGCTGGTGATAAGTGCTGATGCACAGACAAAGCTGGTGAGGCTCCAGATGATAGCTTGAAGTCTAGCATTGGGGGGAGGGGTTAAAATCCAGTAATCTTTATTATAATCCACTAGATGGTGGCCCGATTCTAACGCATTGGGTATTCTAGAATATGCATGTCCACGTACTATATTGCACAGCCCACGTAGTATATTGCCCAGCCCCCAGTATATTGCCCAGCCACGCAGTATATTGCCCAACCACGCAGTATATTGCCCAACCACGCAGTATATTGCCCAGGCACGCAGTATATTGCCCAGGCACGCAGTATATTGCCCAGCTATGTAGTATATTGCCCAGCCACGCAGTATATTGCCCAGCCACGCAGTATAATGCCCAGCCACGCAGTATATTGCCCAGCCACGCAGTATATTGCCCAGCCACGCAGTATATTGCCCAGCCACGCAGTATATTGCCCAGCCACATAGTATATTGCGCAGCCACATAGTATATTGCGCAGCCACATAGTATATTGCCCAGCCACATAGTATATTGCCCAGCCACATAGTATATTGCCCAGCCACATAGTATATTGCCCAGCCACATAGTATATTGCCCAGCCACATAATATATTGCCCAGCCACATAGTATATTGCCCAGCCACATAGTATATTGCCCAGCCACATAGTACCACATAGTATATTGCCCAGTCACATAGTATGCACCATATCCCTGTTAAAAAAAAGAATTAAAATAAAAAATAGTTACATACTCACCCTCCGTTGGCCCCCGGATCGAAGCGGCCGGTTACCGATGCTCCTCGCGCGCTCCGGTCTGAAGAGTGCATTGCGGTCTCGCGAGATGACGTAGCGGTCTCGCGAGACCGCACGTCATCATCTCGCGAGACCGCAATGCATGGAGCGGTTACCAGGGCGTCGCGAGGAGCGTCGGTAACCGGCCGCTTCGATCCGGGGGCCAACGGAGGGTGAGTATGTAACTATTTTTTATTTTTTAAAATTTTTTTTAACATTAGATCTTTTTACTATTAATGCTGCATAGGCAGCATGAATAGTAAAAATTTGGTCACACAGGGTTAATAGCAGCGTTAACCGAGTGCGTTACACCGCGGTCAACGCTGCCAATAACCCTGTGTGAGCGCTGACTGGAGGGGAGTACGGAGCGGGCACTGACTGCAGGGAGGAAGGAGCGGCCATTTTTCCGCCGGACTGTGCCCGCCACTGATTGGTCGTCGCTGTTTTGCCACGACCAATCAGCGACTTGGATTTCCATGACAGACAGGGGCCGCGACCAATGAATATCCGTGACAGACAGACAGACAGACGGAAGTGACCCTTAAACAATTATATATATACTAGATTGTGGCCCGATTCTAACGCATCGGGTATTCTAGAATATGCATGTCCCCGTAGTATGTGATTCGCGGCAGACTGTGCTGTGGTCGAGGCAACCTTTATGACATCGTCGCCATGGCAACCATTATGACATCTACGCCGATACTGTGCCCGTCGCTGATTGGTCGAGGCCTAGCGGCCTCGACCAATCAGAGACGCGGGATTTCCATTATGACATCATCGTCGCACAGCATATGCATGTCCCCGTAGTATATGGACAATGATGATTCCAGAATTCGCGGCAGACTGTGCCCGTCGCTGATTGGTCGAGGCAACCTTTATGACATCATCGTCGCCATGTCAACCATTATGACATCTACGTCGATACTGTGCCCGTCGCTGATTGGTCGAGGCCTGGCGGCCTCGACCAATCAGAGACGTGGGATTTCCATTATGATATCATCGTCGCCATGCTGTGCCCATCTCTGATTGGACGAGGCCTGGCGGCCTCGACCAATCAGAGACGCGGGATTTCCAGGACAGACAGACAGACAGACAGACAGACGGAAAAACCCTTAGACAATTATATATATAGACTAGACTGTGGCCCGATTCTAATGCATCGGGTATTCTAGAATATGCATGTCCCCGTAGTATATGGACAATGATGATTCCAGAATTCGCGGCAGACTGTGCCCGTCGCTGATTGGTCGAGGCAACCTTTATGACATCATCGTCGCCGTGGCAACCATTATGACATCTACATCGATACTGTGCCCGTCACTGATTGGTCGAGGCGAATTCGCGGCAGACTGTGCCCGTCGCTGATTGGTCGAGGCAACCTTTATGACATCATCATCGCCATGCTGTGCCCGTCGCTGATTGGTCGAGGCCTGGCGGCCTCGACCAATCAGAGACGCGGGATTTCCAGGACAGACAGACAAACAGAAAAACCCTTAGACAATTATATATATAGATATAGATTAAAATCTTGAAGATATGTAGGGGATGTAAATATGTTGTGTTCCCTTCTTCTCCCCAACCCCTTTAAGAATGTTTAATGTATATTATTAATGTTTTCATACACGGTGGCACTGCTACACATCTACACATAAAATGTATTGTCACTATGTACAAGAGTATTGCTACACCTTATGCGTACTACTATATATATATATATATATATTGGCCACTAGAGGGGGCACTATAGTACATAGTTAGAATAGGAGGGGCACAGTGCATAAGTATAGTGCAGCTTCCTGGTACTAGTCAGTCATGGCCTGAGCGCCCGTGCAGCTCACTGGGCTGCCTAGCCAGACGTCGCTGTGCCCCGTAACGTTAAGAAAGGGCCCAGCATAGAACAGCTACAAGGAAAGAATTCCTGTAGGAGGAAAAGAGAACGGAAGCGCTGCGGATGCTGCTGAAGGAAGTCTGTCCCTATAGCGCAAGAAGACAGGTCAGCATGGTCACTACACACGAGATGTGGCAGATCTTTGCCTGGGCGGCAGTACTTAGAACTGGGGCGAAACGGTGTAGGACTCCCCCATGTGAGTCAAGAATTCCGGATGGAATAGATTCTGCGGGACCGAAAGAAGCGGTCCGACCAGGGCCTGAATATAGAGAAGGAAAGGACAGAGCAGGAACAGAGAAGAATGTGTTGTGTGCATTACCCGAAGTGCCTGTAATTGATTAAGCTGTGCTGAGTAATAATAATAATAATAATAATAATAATCTTTATTTACAGTTAAGTCCATATATATTTGGACAGAGACAACATTTTTCTAATTTTGGTTATAGACATTACCACAATGAGTTTTAAGCAAAACAATTCAGATGCAGTTGAAGTTCAGACTTTCAGCTTTCATTTGAGGGTATCCACATTAGAATTGGATGAAGGGTTTAGGAGTTTCAGCTCCTTAACATGTGCCACCCTGTTTTTAAAGGGACCAAAAGTAATTGGACAATTGACTCCAAGGCTATTTCATGGACAGGTGAGGGCAATCCCTTCGTTATGTCATTCTCAATTAAGCATATAATAGGCCTGGAGTTGATTTGAGGTGTGGTGCTTGCATTTGGAAGGTTTTGCTGTGAAGTAAACATGCGGTCAAAGGAGCTCTCCATGCAGGTGAAACAAGCCATCCATAAGCTGCGAAAATAGAAAAAAAACATCCGAGAAATTGCTACAATATTAGGAGTGGCAAAATCTACAATTTGGTACATCCTAAGAAAAAAAGAAAGCACTGGTGAACTCATCAATGCAAAAAGACCTGGGCGCCCACGGAAGACAACAGTGGTGGATGATCGCAGAATAATCTCCATGGTGAAGAGAAACCCCTTCACAACAGCCAACCAAGTGAACAACACTCTCCAGGAGGTCGGCGTATCAGTATCCAAATCTACCATAAAGAGAAGACTGCATGTGCAGCGCCCCAGAGTCCTGGTCGTTGCAGTACTGTGGCTCCGCCACTAAGGGGAGCTATGGTACGTCTGATGGCACTGAAGGAGTTCATCTGACCAGGTATCACAGACACCAATACATTTCACAGCCGGGCCTCCAGGGGGAGCTAAGGGTTCTATTCACTAGGCCACTCCCCACCATTGTGGGTAAACGGGGGGTCAGGCAGGAAGTTAGGCAGAAAGCTGACTGGGTTGGAACCAGGCAACACCTTGTGGCAGAGGGTGTTGTGGGAGAAGATTCGGTAGGGTCCCTGTCAGGGATGGGATCCTGACAGAGGCCTGGATACAAGAAGGAATGTAACGGGACCGTGCCTGCTCAGCATAGCGGCGGTGCCCAAGGAAGGATTAGAAGCGAGATAGATTGTGCTGAGTGAGAAACGAGATCAAAGCAAGAAGGAGAATACCAGTAGGAGTCGTGCTGTGAGACCGAGGCAACATCCTGAGGCGCACAACCGGCGGCCGGAACGCCGAGGGAGTATTACAATATTCAGCTTCAGGCAATACTCTAAACCAACGGCAGGACAGTCAGTCTAAGGCGGGCTGTCTCACCCAAATCACCTATGCAGTCTTGGGGGGCAACTTGTGCAGAGGGGCGACTCTAGGGTCCCGGAAGAGCTCCGAGCCTACCCGTCATACGGGTGCCGTCCTAACCGCAACATCAGGGAGGGACGGAGGATTAGCAGAACATCATCTAATCGAGTTGTGAGGGAACTTAAGAAACGGACACAACAGTTGTGGGGACTTTCCGTAAGCACAGCAGGGAAGGACCGCAACACCTAGCGCTAGAAGGAAGGCACAGATTTCCACCTGTTAAGAGAACTCTGGAGGTGCCATTGGACCGGCCGGACTTGCGCAGCCTGGTTATCTGGATTCCGGACTGAGGACCCAGAGATCTTCAGTAAAGAGGTAAAGAGACTGCAACCTGGTGTCCTCGTTATTTACTGCACCGCACCACCACCACCACTACCACCATCCATATCTATTATTCATTGTACGCCCCTCGGCAGGGTCACGGACCGGGCCTAGCCACCGTGACAACCCCAGAGCAGAGACTCAGAGGCCCGGTACCGGGTACCCCTCGGCCCTGCGGCAGTGGGGGGGCGCTACACATGAAAGTAAATACAGAGGGTTCACTGCACGGTGCAAGCCACTCATCAGCATCTATAATAAAAAGGCTAGACTGGACTTTGCTAAAAAACATCTAAAAAAGCCAGCACAGTTCTGGAAGAACATTCTTTGGACAGATGAAACCAAGATCAACCTCTACCAGAATGATGGAAAGAGAAAAGTATGGAGAAGGCGTGGTACAGCTCATGATCCAAAGCATACCACATCATCTGTAAAACACTGCAGAGGCAATGTGATGGCTTGGGCATGCATGGCTGCCAGTGGCACTGGGTCACTAGTGTTTAATGATGATGTGACACAGGACAGAAGCAGCCAAATGAATTCTGAGTAGTGTTGAGCATTCCGATGCTGCAAGTATCGGGTATCGGCCGATACTTGCTGTATCGGAATTCCGATACCGGGATTCCGATACTCTTGTGGTATCGGGTATCGGGTATCGCAACAACATTAATGTTAAAATGTGTAAAAGAGAGAATTAAAATAAAAAATATCGCTATACTCACCTCTCCGACGCAGCCGGGACTTCAGCGAGGGAACCGGCAGCGTTGTTTGTTTAAAATTCGCGCTATTACTTGGTTACGTGAATTCCCGGCTTGTGATTGGTCAGGTCGGCCACGTTGCCGGGACGCGGACCAATCACAGCAAGCCGTGACGAAATTACGTCACGGCTTGCTGTGATTGGTCCGCGTCCCGGCAATATGGCCGCCCTGACCAATCACAAGCCGTGACGTCACGGGAGTCTGGACACGCGCCCATTTTAAAATGAGCGCGTCCAGCCTCCCGGCTTGTGATTGGTTGACCGCGGCGCAACCAATCACAAGCCGTGACGTCACGGGAGGCTGGACACGCGCCCATTTTAAAATGAGCGCGTGTCCAGCCTCCCGTGACGTCACGGCTTGTGATTGGTCAGGGCGGCCATATTGCCGGGACGCGGACCAATCACAGCAAGCCGTGACGTAATTTCGTCACGGCTTGCTGTGATTGGTCCGCGTCCCGGCAACATGGCCGACCTGACCAATCACAAGCCGGGAATTCACGTAACCAAGTAATAGCGCGAATTTTAAACAAACAACGCTGCCGGTTCCCTCGCTGAAGTCCCGGCTGCGTCGGAGAGGTGAGTATAGCGATATTTTTTATTTTAATTCTTTCTTTTACACATTTATATGGTTCCCAGGGCCTGAAGGAGAGTTTCCTCTCCTTCAGACCCTGGGAACCATCAGGAATACTGTCCGATACATGAGTCCCATTGACTTGTATTGGTATCGGGTATCGGTATCGGATTGGATCCGATATTTTGCCGGTATCGGCCGATACTTTCCGATACCGATACTTTCAAGTATCGGACGGTATCGCTCAACACTAATTCTGAGGTATTCAGAGCCATACTGTGTGCTCAGATCCAGCCAAATGCAGCCAAACTGATTGGTCGTCGTTTCATACTACAGATGGAGAATGACCCAAAACATAAAGCCAAAGTAACCCAGGAGTTTATTAAAGCAAAGAAGTGAAAGAAACACCTAATAAATTCCCTAAGGGGCCATGAAGCAATGCATATAGAAAACCGAAAAGAACAACTTCACACAAGGCAACATACTGAAAAAAAAAAATATATATATATCTTTATTGAACACTAATCGTATAAAAAAGCACAGCAATTCCCACAAGTACAGGAAAAAACGGTGGGGTACCGCCTAAACATCAACCCCAAGTCCTACTTTATAATGCAGTATAAAGCTTGCACAAAATACAGGATAATTAGTATACGAGATTAAATCACACTCCAAATGTGCCAAACAGGACCATAAAGTGCAGTTGTGCACAAACCTATACAATAGGTAACCAAAAATATATGTATACCCAAGTAAGGGATATAAATACAGTAATATAGCAATAATTCTATATATGCACAATGTGAGCAGGCATGTAATACTGTCAGTAAGCTAAGTATCAAATGCATAAGGACCTAAGGCATAGTTACCAATGGGGGAGCGCACGGAGGACCCACCACACCTGACGCGCGTTTCGCAAGAAATGCCCCCTGGACGAAGCGTTTCTTGCGAAACGCGCGTCGGGTGTGGTGGGTCCTCCGTGCACTCCTCGATCATGTTTGATCGCAGTGTGCCGGGGGTTAATGTGCCGGGGGCGGTTCGTGACTGCTCCTGGCACATAGTGCCAGATGTCAGCTGCGATGGTCAGCTGATACCTGGCCGCGATCGGCCGCGCTCCCCCCGTGAGCGTGGCCGATCGCATATGACGTACTATCCCGTCGGTGGTCATACGGGCCCACCCCACCTCGACGGGATAGTACGTCTAATGTCAGAAAGGGGTTAAAATTCATTGTGGTAATGTCTACAACCAAAATTAGAAAAATGTTGTCTCTGTCCAATTATATATGGACTTAACTGTATATAGCGCCAACATTCCGCAGCGCTTTACAGCTTAACAGTTTCAAACACAACAGTCATAAGTAACAATGTTAGTAATACAATAATTAAAGCAAAATAAACGACCCTGCTCGTGAGAGCTTACAATCTACAATGAGGTGGGGGAGATACAAAGTACAGGTGTGTATTTACAATGATGTATTTACAATGATGGTCCAGCCATCTTCAGGGGGTGGGGGATAGATGGGGATAGTGAATGGGCTACGCACACACACAAATATAAAATGAGTTTGATTAGTGAACATGGTAGGCCGCTCTGAACAAATGTGTTTTGAGCGAGCGCCTAAAACTATGCAAATTGTGGATGGTCCTAATATCTTGGGGCAGAGCATTCTAGAGGATTGGCGCAGCACTGGAGAAGTCTTGTAGTCGGGAGTGGGAGGTACGGATTAGTGCAGAGGTTAGTCGGAAGTCATTTGCAGAGCGCAGCGGTCAGTTAGGCCGATAGACAGAAATGAGGGAGAAGATGTAAGGGGGTGCCGCACTGTGGAGAGCTTTGTGGGTGAGAACAAGTACTTTGAATTGTATCCTGTAATGAATGGGCAGCCAGTGTAACGACTGGCGAAGTGCGGACGCGTCCGAGTAACGATTGGCCAGATGGACGACCCTGGCTGCTGCATTAAGGATAGACTGGAGAGAGGAAAGTTGAGTGGGGGGAGGCCAATTAATAGAGTGTTACAGTAGTCCAGGCGGGAGTGGATCAGGGCGACAGTGAGGGTTTTTGTTGTTTCCATGGTGAGAAAAGGGCGGATTCTAGAGATGTTCTTTAGGTGTAAGCGGCACGAGCGGGCAAGCGATTGTATATGGGAGGTGAAGGAGAGATCAGAGTCAAACATAACACCCAGACAGCGCGCCTGCTGACAGGGTGTTATTATGGTGCCAGCGCGCCTGCTGACGGGGTGTTATTATGGTGCCACCCACGGAGAGGGAAATGTCAGATTTAGAGAGGTTGGTAGATGGTGGGAGCAGAAGAAGTTCAGTTTTGGAGAGGTTGAGTTTCAGATAGAGAGCGGACATGATGTTGGAGACTGCAGACAGTCAGTGGCGTTCTGTAGTACAGCGGGGGTAAGGTCAGGGGATGACGTGTATAGTTGTGTGTCATCAGGATAAAGATGATACTGAAAGCCAAATCTGCTTATGATCTGTCCAATTGGGGCTGTGTAGAGGGAGAAGAGAAGGGGGCCAAGGACTGAGCCCTGAGGTACCCTGACAGTGAGAGGAAGAGGAGGTGAAGTGGAGCCAGAGAACAGAACACTGAAGGAGCGGTCAGAAAAATAGGAGGAGAACCAGGAGAGAGCAGTGTCCTTAATGCCTAGTGACTGGAGCCTAGAGAGTAGGATAGGGTGGTCAACAGTGTTGAAAGCTGCAGAAAGGTTTAGAAGAATGAGCAGAGAGTGGTCACTATTACATTTTGCTGTCAGAAGGTCATTGGTCACCTTGATGAGTGCCGTTTCGGTCGAATGTAGAGGACGGAAACCAGACTGTGAAGGGTCTAGGAGGGAATGAGTGAAGAGGTAACGGGTAAGGCGGGAGTAGGTCAGGCGCTCCAAGAATTTAGAGATGAAGGGGAGATTGGAGACTGGTCTGTAGTTTGTGCAGGATGGGTCGAGGGCGGGTTTCTTTAGTAATGGAATAATGATAGAGTGTTTGAAGGAGGAGGGGAAAATGCCAGAGGAGAGGGAGAGATTAAAGATTGTAGTTAGGTGAGTTGTGACGACTGGAGAGAGAGACTGGAGGAGATGTGAGGGAATGGGGTCGGTAGTGCATGTAGTTGGACGAGAAGACGAAAGGAGCTTGGAGACTTCTTCTGTGATGGGATCGAATGTGGAGAGTGATCCAGGGGAAATGCAGGGAGGGATGGGAGTCGCTGTGCTTGGTGTCTGGAAGCGGATTTCCTGACGGATGTTATCTATTTTCTCTATAAAGTGGGAGGCCAGGTCATCAGCACAAATGTCTGTGATAGGGGCTTGTGCTTTAGGCCTGAGGAGAGAGTGAAAGGTGTCAAAAAGTTTCTTGGGGTTGTTGGATAGTGAGGAGATCAGGGTGGTGAAGTAGGTCTGTTTGGCGAGGTGAAGGGCAGAGTTATAGGTTTTTAACATAAATATGAAATGTATAAAGTCTTCTGGTGTGCAAGTTTTCCTCCATAAGTGTTAAGCACTCCTAGAGCATCGCTGGAGAAATCGGGTTTGCGATGTGAGCCAGGGCTGTTTTACTCTGTGTTTGGGGATTCTGAGGGTGAGGGGCGCTACTTGGTCCAGGGTGCTTCTAAGAGTGTCATTGTAGTGATGTACAGCCAGATCGGGACAGGAAAAAAGAGGAGATTAGGGACAATGATGAGTGCAGAGAGTCTGAAATTGTGTGTGAGGGTTGATAGCTTGTAGATTTCTGAATGTGTGGTAGGTAGGAGGGTGCTGGGGTGGGCAAGGAATTGTGAGTGTGAAGGAGAGAATGTTGTGGTCAGAGAGGGGAAGCGGTGAGTTATCTAGGTAGGAGATTGAACAGAGCCGGACGAAGACCAGGTCAAGGGTGTTACCGTCTTTGTGTGTTTCAGAGGTTGAGAGCTGTGAGAGGCCTAGGGTAGTGGTTAATGATAGAAGCTGGGATGCAGATGTGGAAGTGGGGCTGTTAGTGGGGATGTTGAAGTCTCCCAGGATAAGGGTTGGTAGTTCTGAGGACATGAAGTGTGGCAGCCAGGCAGACAAATGGTCTAGGAAGTGGGTGGGTGAACCTGGGGGCCGGTATATGGCCGCTACTCTGAGGGAGAGGGGACGAAAGAGCCTCATAGTGTGGACCTCAAAGGATGGGAATGAGAGTGATGGAGCTGGGGGGATGACCTGGAAAGTGCATTGTGGGGACAGGAGTATGCCAACTCCACCACCATGGGAAATGGCAGCAGGAGAGACAGTGTCAGAATCCTGAATCCAGGTTTCCGTGAGGGCCAACAGATTAAGAGAGTTTTTCAGAAAGTAATTGTGTACGAAAGGAAGCTTGTTACATACAGACCGTGGATAACAAAAGGCACAAATAAAAGGAGATGAAGGAGTGCATATAATATTAGTAAGATTATTAAGGTTTTGATGTGAGTTAGGGTAGGGGTTGAGGTTGGGGGATGGTGGACCAGGGTTGGGGAGATATCCCCTGAAATCAGTGGGAGTAGGAAGATAAAGAGCAAGTAGTTTCTGGAATTGTATGAAGTTTTTTTGTGTAGTGTGTTTGGGCAAGACGGGCTGAGGTTTTTCAGGAAGGTGAGAAGCGCGTGGGAGCTGTACATGGGAGAGGGAAGGGGTAAGGAGCTGATGTATATGAGTCGTGATGGAGGGGGTATTGGGCGTTGAATGTGGATTGCAAGGGAACATAGGAGGATAGGAATAAAGCACACGGATAGAGGGGAGAGCAGAGTGTGGGTTACCTGACTCTTGCCCTGACTGACTGCCATGGAATAACTGCTGTATCGTGATGCTTATCTTCGTGATGCTTTGCTTCGGGATGCTTGTGTGCACCCCCACATGCGTGCACCCCTAAGGATGTTTCTAAATTTATTGTCCAGAATGCTGGGTCAGAAGAGATGGATTGTGGGCATTGATTGGGGATAATTTGGCAGCTGGGGCCTGCACACCAGGGGGTGATTAAATGATCAAACACATTGTGGCTGGCAACATCTATATGCTATTGTCATGATCCAGTCCAGAGTTTAGTCCTGTCTGCTCATTCTCTGAGTGGATCATGTCTAGGGTTAACTTTGCTCTGCCTCATTTTGGGCTCGGGTTTGCTATTTAGCTCCCAGGTATTCTGTGGGTGGTGTCAGCTATAGCTCTGTCTTTGGCGTGTGTACCTGCCTCTGGAAGCTTTTGATTTGTCCTGCTGTGAACCCTGACTTGTCCTGTGTATGTTATCTCCCCCTGCCTGCCCTTTCCCAGTGTCTCTTTGTTTGTCTGTAGATCTGCTTGACTCCCTGTTTCTGACCTCCTGGCTTGGCGTTTTGACTCTGTTTCAGCTTGTCCCTATTGTACCATATTTTGCCCATCCTGGTTTACTGATCCCTTGCTATGTCCTGACTATCTATTCTGTCTAATCATTTTGTACTGTAGTGCTATCTTGTGTTCTGACTTGGCTATCCTGACCTCTCTCTCGCCACTAGGTGGCGTTTGTTCAGCTGCTCTGTGAGTGCAGTCTCGCTTCTCTACCAAGCTCCCCCTGGTGGAGGTTGCGCTGTACTGCACTGCAGCTGCATGACATTATAGCTGACCACACATTTGAAGGGATCTCTGCATTTTTTTTTTCCCTGCTCTGTTTGCTATGGATCCCCTCCATACCTTGGCGGATCAAATGAATAGTTTGACAGTTATGATACAAGACTTGTTTGTGGAACAGAGGGCCTTGTCCTCATCTCATAACCACCTGCAAAGGGAGTTTTCTGACACAGCTAAATCTTTGCAGACTGACTGTAAGCGTTCTGACACTGTTGATGTCTCTTTGCACTCTCCTGAACCTACAGTCAAGCTCCCAGATACCTTCTCTGGGGAGAAGGAGAGATTTTTTACTTTTAAGGAGCATTGCAAGCTTTTTTTTACTCTAAGGCTACTTTCACACTGGCGTTTTCTGCAATACGTCGCAATGCGTCGTTTTGCCGAAAAAACGCATCCTGCAAAAGTGCTTGCAGGATGCGTTTTTTTTTGCATTGACTTACATTAGCGACACATTTGCGACGCATTGCCACACGTCGCAACCGTCGTGCGACGGTTGCGCCGTGTTGTGGCGGACCGTCGGGACCAAAAAACGTTACATGTAACGTTTTTTGCTCCCGACGGTCCGCTTTTTCCGACCGCGCATGCGCGGCCGGAACTCCGCCCCCACCTCCACGCACTTCCCCGCACCTCACAATGGGGCAGCGGATGCGCTGGAAAAATGCATCCGCTGCCCCCGTTGTGCGGCGGAGACAACGCTAGCGTCGGGGACCTCTGCCCGATGCACTGCGACGGACCGAGCCCGACGCTAGTGTGAAAGAAGCCTTAGACCCAGATCTTCTGGAGATGAGACTCAGCGGGTGGGGATAATCATTTCCTTACTGCGGGAGGGACCTCAGTCATGGGCTTTCTCTTTACCTGCTTCTGTCCCTGAACGTTTGTACAATCTTTCTGGCCCGGAATGTACTGCCATGAAAAACTATATCTCTGAAAGTCTTTGCAAAGGTCACATCCGTCCCTCTGTCTCACCTGTGGCCGCGGGATTTTTTTTGTCAAGAAGAAAGATGGTGGTTTACGTCCATGCCTCGATTTCCAGGAACTAAATAAAATTACGGTGAGAAATACCTACCCTCTCCCACTCATTCCTGATCTCTATAACCAATTGTCTGGGGCTAAGTGGTTTTCCAAACTGGATCTTAGGGGAGCATATAACCTTATCCGTATTCAGGAGGGGGATGAGTGGAAAACGGCATTTCTCACCTCCGAAGGTCTGTTTGAGAACTTGGTCATGCCCTTTGGTCTCACTAACACGCCCGCGGTGTTTCAAAATTTCATGAATGATGTATTTTCTGATTTTATCGGGTCCTTTATGGTTGTATACCTGGATGATATCCTTGTTTTCTCGCCTGACAAGGAATCCCACATTGGTCATTTATGTGCTGTTCTTCACAGGTTACGGGGAAATTCTCTGTTCGCTAAACCCGAGAAATGTTTGTTTTGTGTCCAGGAGCTTTCTTTTCTGGGGATCATCCTTTCTGCCAATGGGTTTCGGATGGATCCCGGAAAGGTACAGGCCATTGTTGATTGGGTGCAACCCAGAGACCTCAAAGGGTTGCAGCGTTTTCTGGGTTTCGCCAATTATTATCGGAAATTCATTAAGGGGTTTTCTCAGGTTGTCAAGCCTCTCACCGATCTCACTCGCAAAGGGGCTGATCTCAAAGTTTGGTCATCCTTGGCTGTTGAAGCATTTATTACATTAAAAAAGAGTTTTATGACTGCTCCTGTATTAGTTCAGCCTGATCCATCTGAACCATTCATTGTGGAGGTGGACGCATCAGAGGTGGGAGTAGGGGCGGTGTTGTCTCAGGGACCCGTTACTTTGACCAATTTGAGACCATGTGCCTTTTTCTCCCGGAAGTTTTCTTCTGCTGAGAAGAACTATGATGTTGGGAACCGGGAGTTATTGGCCATAAAATTGGCTTTTGAAGAATGGAGGCATTTTTTGGAGGGGGCGGTTCATCGGATCACGGTTATTACTGATCACAAGAACTTGTCTTATATTGAAACCGCCAAACGGTTAACTCCTAGACAGGCTAGGTGGTCGCTTTTTTTTCTTTCGTTTTCATTTTTCTATCACTTTTCGACCTGGTTCCAAGAATGTCAAGGCTGATGCCTTATCTCGCAGTTTTGATCCGATATCACCCCCCGAACCTCCTTCCTCCATTCTTCAGCACGGGGTGGTTGTGGCAGGGGTATCCTCTGAATTGGAGCAGGAAATTCGAAAGGCTCAGTCTCTTGCTCCTCCCTCTTTGCCTGACAATAAGCTTTTTGTCCCAGTTCAGTACCGATTGAGGGTTCTCCAGGAGTTCCACGATTCTGCTGTCTGTGGACACCCAGGGATCTCTGCCACCCGGAAAGCCATCGCTAGGCTGTTTTGGTGGTCCTCCATGACCGCTGATGTCACTGTGTTTGTGTCTGCTTGTGATACCTGTGCCCGTGCTAAGAGCTCCCATAACCGGCCGGCCGGGGAATTGGTGCCATTGCCAATTTCAGATAGACCTTGGACTCATTTGTCCATGGATTTTATCACTGACCTCCCTTCTTCTAATGGCAAAACTGTAATCTGGGTAGTGGTTGACAGATTCAGTAAACAGGCGCATTTTGTACTTCTGGCAGGATTGCCTAATGCTGAAACATTATCTAAGCTGTTTATTGAGCATGTTGTACGGTTGCATGGTGTGCCTTTGAATGTGGTTTCTGACAGAGGGGTACAATTTGTGTCCAAATTTTGGAGGGATTTTTGTAAAAAATTGGGTGTTTGTTTGACGTTCTCCTCTGCTTACCATCCTGAGACTAACGGTCAGACGGAAAGGACCAATCAGTCTCTTGAACAGATTTTGAGGTGTCTTGCTACGTCTCAGCAGGATGATTGGTGTTCTTTGTTGCCCCTGGCTGAGTTTGCATTTAACAATTGGATTAACCAGTCCCCAGGCACCTCTTCTGTAACTATGGTTTTCACCCTCATTTTGGTGAATTTTCCAGGCTGGATTCAGGATGTCCAGGGGCTGATACAGCAGTGCAACGATTTGGGGAGGTGTGGAGGGAGGTCCAGAAAAACATCGGAGAGGCTCAGGGCAAACATAAACTTTTTGCTGATAAGCGACGGTCTGTGGGACCTATGTTCCTGGTGGGAGATAAAGTGTGGTTGTCTACCAGGAACATTCGTCTCAAGGTTCCTTCGGCTAACTAGGTCCCAGGTTTATTGGTCCTTTTGAGATCATTGAGGTGATCAATCCAGTTGCCTTTCACTTACGACTTCCTCCAACGCTTCGGATTCCCAATGTGTTCCATAAGTCCCTTCTTAAGTCATTTTTACCATCCTCTGCTGAGCCTCCATCCCCTCCGCCTCCTGTCTCTGTGGATGGTCAGACTAAGTATGAAGTGGAACAGATTGTAGATTCTCGCATGGTCCGTAGTTCTATTCAGTACTTGGTCCATTGGAGAGGTTACGGTCCTGAGGATCGATCTTGGGTCCCGGCACGATCTGTCCATGATGATCAACTGGTCCGGGCATTTCATGCACGTTATCCTGGGAAACCTGGGGGTCCGGTGGCCCCCCCTTGAGAGGAGGGTACTGTCATGATCCAGTCCGGAGTTTAGTCCTGTCTGCTCATTCTCTGAGTGGATCATGTCTAGGGTTAACTTTGCTCTGCCTCATTTTGGGCTCGGGTTTGCTATTTAGCTCCCAGGTATCCTGTGGGTGGTGTCAGCTATAGCTCTGTCTTTGGCGTGTGTACCTGACTCTGGAAGCTCTTGATTTGTCCTGCTGTGAACCCTGACTTGTCCTGTGTATGTTATCTCCCCCTGCCTGCCCTTTCCCAGTGTCTCTTTGTTTGTCTGTAGATCTGCTTGACTCCCTGTTTCTGACCTCCTGGCTTGGCGTTTTGACTCTGTTTCAGCTTGTCCCTATTGTACCGTATTTTGCCCGTCCTGGTTTACTGATCCCTTGCTATGCCCTGACTATCCATTCTGTCTAATCATTTTGTACTGTAGTGCTATCTTGTGTTCTGACTTGGCTATTCTGACCTCTCTCTCTCGCCACTAGGTGGCGTTTGTTCAGCTGCTCTGTGAGTGCAGTCTCGCTTCTCTACCAAGCTCCCCCTGGTGGAGGTTACGCTGTACTGCACTGCAGCTGCATGACAGCTATAACACCTTCCACCAGATAATATTTAGAGTGACCACAGTCGTGGGTATACATCAAACAGTGAGTAACACGTACAGTGCAACAAATGAATTATACCAATCATTAAGCAGGCACATTAAAATATGTTGCTAGATGGTAAAGTGGCAGATGACAAGACAGCAGACAGCAAGCCGAGGGAATTTTTACCATTAGAGTCTATTGCAGCAGATGAGACAGCAATCAGAGGTGGGAAGTTGTACCACTTGAATATATTGCAGGAGACAGCAAGTAGAGGGAATTAAAGTAAAGAAGTTGTCGTTGAAGTTAAGCCGGAGTGTGTCTCTTTTATTCCGGAGCCGTCTGTGAGGAAACCATCCCTGTACCAGGCAAGTCTAGATGGGGCAGAAAGCCAGCACAGAGGTAACACAGTGGAGAAATGTGAAATTTTATGGGGAAGGGTCCAGGAATACTGTCGGCCATGACTATCACCACCTGGCCCTTCCATCATGTACAGAGGTGTTTATCTCGGGAGCGCACTGTAATCAAAGGACCAGGAAGTGATTGCAGCATCATCACAGAATAAGGAGTGACTCTAGTAGCCCCTGCATTGCCCCGATGACTGATATAACTTCATCTCCCTGTAGTCGAGCTTCCAGTAATCCCGGTACACATGGTTTAAATGCTATTTGCACTATATCAGCAAGTAAATAGTGTTTCTGGACAATACTTTTTAAAGGGGTTTTCTACTTTTGGACAAATCCTAAATAAAAGTATACTGAGTGGGGGGCTGCATTGTACTGTATGTGTGAGGCTGCATTATACTCTGAGGGGACTTTGTTATACATGGAGGGGGCTGCTTTCTACTTTGGGGGGCTTCATTATACTGTGTGTGTGGGACTGCATTCTACTCTGAGTGCTCATTATGCTCTATGAGTGAACTACATTATACTGTATGAGGGGACTACATTATAATCTCTGAAGGGGGCTGCAGTATATTAGGGGCTCTATCAAGAACCATGGGGGTGCATTCTACTATATGTACTATATGGGACCTGTATTAAACTGTATCGAGAACTATCTGTACCCATCATTCTTCAGCCGGAGTAAAGGTAGGTGCACACGGTCCGTAAATGCTGTGGGTTGGATGGTGTGTAGTTGTGCAGCATCCAACCCACAGCGTATAGATGTTACTGCATAGTGGATATGATTTGAAGAAATCCCATGTCCATTATGTATGCACAGACACGCGCAGCTCACCTGTGGAGACGGACATGCAGCCAGGGCTGGCTTTAGGGGCAGGCAGACCCGGCAGCAGCCTAGGGCCCTCGCTCCTCCAGGGGCCCCCAGCCATTGGCGTGCTGCTAATAGCGGCACACCATGCCACTGCTATGGGGCCCTTAAAAGTAGTCCAGCACCGCCCCATCACTCATTCATCTTATCGGCATCATAGACGTCGATACAGTTGAAAGCATTGATGGAGGAGAAAGTGTCACTGTGTGTGTGGGAACTGTACTGTACTGTGTGGGGGAGAGCTGCACTATACTGTGTGTGTGGGGGGCTGCATTATACTGTGTGTGTGTGGGCTACAATATACTGTGTGTGTGGGGAGCGATGCATTATACTGTGTGTGGAGAGGGGCTGCATTATACTGTGAGTGGGGGGTGGCTTAATACTGTGTGTGGGGGGGCTACTTAATACTCCGTGTGTGAGAAGGGGCTGCATTATACTGTGTGTGTGTGGGGAACTGCACTATACTGTGAGTGGGGGGCTGCATTATACTGTGTGTGTGGGGGGACTGCATTATACTGTGTGTGTGGGGAGGGGCTGCATTATACTGTGTGTGTGTGTGTTTATGTGGCTGCACTATACTCTGAGGGGGTTGCAATATACTCTAGCAAGGACCATGGGGAGGGCACCATTCTGTATGTACTATATGGGACCTGCATTATACTGTATTGAGGACCATTTGTCCCCATCATTCTTCCTCAGTCAGTTTAAAACTCAGGAACAAGCGTCGAATGACCTCATTATTGTCGATCACGCTCAATTAACGGCCTGAACTCTGCACCTGTAAATACAACCAAAATTATTGTGTGATGTGGAATATGTGAGCATTTGGGGTCCCGCTTTAAACTTTTGCCCAGGGCCCCACTTTCTCTAAAATCGGCCGTGAATGCGGCGCGTCTTTCCAGACTGCAGCATGTCTATTTATCTTGAGGAGACATGAGCCTCCGCAAGATAAATTTCACCCGCACCATGTATTGGACGTGGTGAATCTGCACAGTTCAATGAACACATGGCGATTCACCTGCGTTCAATAGTTGGCAGTGGACATGCACTGCGTCCAAAGCGCTGCCAGTTACTGAACCCTGCAGCTACCCTAAAGAGGCTGGGAAACCAGCATCGAACTACTTCAATATTGTCGATCGCACTCGTTTAGCGGCATGAACTCAGCGCTTGTAAGTACAACAGAAATGTTTCTATGTGATGGTGCAATATGTGAGCATTTGATGCCCCACTTTAAACTTTTGCCCAGGGCTCCACTTTGTCTAAAACCGGCCCTGGGCATGTGATGGTTATCCTGTCTTGCCGGCTCACATTGTGGTCTACTGGACTTTAACACTACAAGTCTGTGGAACATCAGCAAGTCAGAATAGCCTTCATGCGACCCAGAAGATGAGCGGGTGAAAAATGCAGAAGTGGAGACTTGTTTCTGTTATACTTTTCCTCTGATTGTTCACTCCTTATTTTAGCTTTCAAATACTGATGTAAAATACTGACCAAATACTGAACGTGGCGTAATTGTGAAAAGTGCTTGTACAAAAAACAAATTAAAATCCTTTTCATTCTAAAGTATGGAGGAATTTTTCATTTATTAGTGAACAGCTTGTTGGGTAGGTTACTGGCCATCATGTGGTCTCAGGGAACTCCAGATGAACAGCCCGGTGTCTTTAGTCCCTACGATGACATTGCATCTGTCCCCGCTGCCTCGTCTACTCAAATGAGATGTCATCAGGGTGATAGAAGATGTGATGCAGAGCTCACTACAGCCTTTATCACCACCCTAAAATGAATTGTCATCGGGGTAGTGATCTACATTCACTCTCTAAATCTCTTCTCCCTCTTACAGACATAAGTTCCCTACACAATGCGGATGCCGCTGCCGCTCTATATAACACCACAATAGCTGTAGCTCTGGAATCTGTTGCCCCTCTCACACATACCAAAGCTCGCAAAATCAACAGACAGCCCTGGCACACCAGCCTGACCAAAGAACTGAGGCGGGCTTCCAGGGTTGCTGAGCAGAGATGGAAAAGATCCCACTCCAATAAGCACTTTATCGCATTCAAACAGTCCCTCACTACTTTCAAGGCCACACTCACCACAGCTAAACAAATCTACTTCTCATTTCTCATATCCTCCCTGTCTCACAACCCTAAACAGTTATTCAACACTTTCAATTCTCTCCTCCGTACCCCAGCATCCTCTCCCTCTCCACTCATCTCAGCCATAGACTTTGCCTCATTTTTCAAGCAGAAGATTGATAACACCAGAGACAGTTTTGGTCGACAACCGCCAGAGCCCTCCACTTCTCCACCATTACAGAAGATCGAATCTCCACTCTACTCTCAAGATCACATCTCACCACCTGTGCACTTGACCCATCCCACTTCATCCCAAACCTCACCACAGTTTTCATCCAAACTCTAACCCATCTCTTCAACCTATCACTAACAACTGGTGTTTTCCACTCAAGCTTTAACCCCTTAACCCCTGGAGCTTTTTTCGGTTTTGCATTTTCATTTTTCGCTGCCCTCCTTCCCAGAGCCATAACTTTTTTATTTTTGCGTCAATATGGCCATGTGAGGGCTTATTTTTTGCGGGACGAGTTTTACTTTTGATACCATAGGTTTTTCCATGTCGTGTACTGGAAAACGGGAAAAAAATTCCAAGTGTCGTGAAATTGCAAAAAAATTAGTGCAAACCCACACTTGTTTTTTTTTTGGCTTTTTTGTTAGGTTCACTAAATGCTAAAACTGATGTGCCATTATGATTCTCCAGGTCATTGCAAGTTCATAGATAAATAATAACCTAGATATGTTTGGTGTCTAAGTGGTGAAAAAAAATCCAAACTTTGCTTAAAAAAAAATGCGCAATTTTCCGAGACCCGTAGCGTCTCCATTTTTCATGACCTGGGGTTGGGTAAGGGCTTACTTTTTGTGTGCCAAGCTGACATTTTTAATGATACCATTTTGGTGCAGGAATGTTCTTTTGATCGCCCGCTGTTGCATTTTAATGCAATGTCGCGGCGACCAAAAAGACGTAATTCTGGCATTTTTAATTTTTTTTATCGCTACGCCGTTTAATGATCAGGCTAATCCTTTTTTTATTGATAGATCGGGCGATTCTGAAAGCGGCGATAGCAAATATGTGTAGGTTTGATTTTATTTTTATTGTTTTATTTTGGATGGGGCGAAAGGGGGGGGATTTGAACTTTTATAATTTTTATTTTTTTCATGTTTTTAAAAACATTTTTTTTACTTTTGCCACGCTTCAATAGCCTCCATGGGAGGCTAGAAGCTGGTATAGCCTGATCGGCTCTGCTACATAGGAGTGAAGCATAGATCGCCCCTTTGTAGCAGAATTACAGCATTGCCATGACCGCCAACCACAGGGTGGAGCTCACAGCAATCTGGCATCAACAACCATAGAGGTCTTCAGGAGACCTCTGGTTGTCATGCCGACACATCGCTGACCCCCGATCACGTGACGGGGGCCAGCGGTGTGCGCATTTCCGGATAGATGTCCGGAAGTGCTTATTAAATGCCGCTGTCAGCTTTTGACAGCGGCATTTAACTAGTTAATAGGCGCAGGCAGATCACGATTCTGCCCGTGCCTATTGCAGGCACATGTCAGCTGTTCAAAACAGCTGACATGTTCCGGCTCTGATGCGGGCTCCGCCGAGGGTTCTGCCATTGGACGTACTATTCCGTCCGATGGCAGAAAGGGGTTAAACATGCCTCAATCACACTTATCCTCAAAAAGCCCTCTCTATCTAGCTATCGCCCCATATCACTTCTCCCCTATGCCTCAAAACTGCTGAAACAACATGTCCAACTTGAACTGTCCTCCCACCTCTCTTCTTGCTCCCTTTTCGACCGCTTACAATCTGGCTTTCGGCCGCATCACTTAACTGAAACTGCCCTAACTAAAGTCAACAATGACCTATTAACCGCCAAAGCCAAGCAACACTACTCTGTCCTCCTCCTCCTAGACCTGTCCTCTGCCTTTGACACAGTGGACCACTCCCTATTACAGACCCTGACGAAGGCTGATGCCGAAACGCACGTCGGGGTGGGTGCATCCAAGGGACACTCTGCATTTGTTTGAGGTATCTATGGAGTACTTATTCTACTAATATGGTTATTTCAATACACAGTGATTTTTCAGGATTCATTATTTATTGCACTGGAACTTTATAATATGCCCCAATATGTTCATTATATTCAATATTTAATTGCACAATTTCACTCCAGCAGCAATATATAAAAAACGTATGTTACCTGCTACAATTTCGTGCACTTTAACAAAAAAGAAAGAAAACCGACCAGCAAGTCCAAAGTATACAGTATATTATTTTATTAATTACATACGTTTAAAAGAATCAGAGCAATTAACATTGGGACATAAGCATAATAACCAGGTATGATAAAAATAGTATAAAACAGTAGAAAAAAAATCAATAGAAATCACATGGACGCACATCCACATAAGGTGAATACCAAAGTCCTAAACCAATATGCAACCAAGTGAATGAAACCAAAAAAATCAAGAAAGAATTAAAAAATGTGCAAATTGCAATACATACGTTTGAATAGTGCAAGTAATGAAAAAATTAAAAATGCTATCAGCATTCAGTGCAAAATATCAATAAAACGTAATATATCAAAAAATTGTAATATAGTCCCTCACACCAAAAGTGGAAAGCGTGCCAACCCGACGCGCGTTTCGGCTCGTAGCCTTCAACGATTTTGTGATTATCTGCAAGGTTCTCTCTTTTTTCATTTTTATTTGTATTAGTATTTATTCTTTTTTTTTATTTTTTTATTTATGACGAAGGCTACGAGCCGAAACGCGCGTCGGGTTGGCATGCTTTCCACTTTTGGTGTGAGGGACTATATTACAATTGTAAGAATATTACTGATCGTCTGTATGCTACCCATATATCTTGGATTCATTTCCATTCATTAGTCCCCTTACCTGTTCTTACCATATTGCTTTTGCACTTTTCAAATTTTTTGATATATTACGTTTTATTGATATTTTGCACTGAATGCTGATAGCATTTTACATTTTTTCACTACTTGCACTATTCAAACGTATGTATTGCAACTTGCACATTTTTTTTTATTTTTTCTTGATTTTTTGGTTTCATTCACTTGGTTGCATATTGGTTTAGGACTTTGGTATTCACCTTATGTAGATATGCGTCCATGTGATTTCTATTGATTTTTTTTCTACTGTTTTCTACTATTTTTATCACACCTGGTTATTATGCTTATGTCCCAATGTTAATTGCTCTGATTCTTTTAAACGTATGTACTTAATAAAATAATATATACTTTGGACTTGTTGGTTCTTTCTTTTTTGTTATTTAGCAATTTCCGATTGTCCTCTTTTTTTTTATGACTATCCGATACATATGGTAGCTTTTATTTATTGATTATTCACTTTGCAAATTTGCTCTTATAATTCATCTTCCATTGTGTATACCTATGCTTTTATTAAAATTTCGTGCACTTTATAGCTGCCATTTTGCAGAGAAGCACTGCCTTATTTTTACCTTCCTCATTTTTGGCTCATACTTCCTGCCCCATTTTTGCTACTATTTTACCAGCAATATAAAACTTATTTTTCCCACTACAAGTTTATGCACCTTATAGCAGCCATTTTTGCACAGAGGCACATCCTTATTTTGACTCTCCTCATTTTGGCTCATATTTTCTGTTCCAATTTTTTGCTGTTACCTTGCATTTATTTATCTATTTATTTATCGATCTATTTATTGATGGATTGATTTACTACTATTCCATTAATTTACTTGTGATGTGTCCCATTTCTTCTGGTGTTTTCCCACCTTTACGACATTGGTTTATCTTGTTTATTCAATAAAGCTTACTATTTATTATAATTTTTGCACTTTTGTTCTCGGTTCTTTTCTTCGTCCTCCAATGCACGTTTCACCTAAAGGCTTAATCAGGGAGTGTGGTCACATGTCGACTAGACATGCGTGGCCTCACTTAATGAAGATGAATTGAGCAAGGCCGGACAAGTATAGTCAGAGTGTGGTCAGAAGTATACAAATCACATACTTGTGCTCACATGACAGTCCAATCTTGCCACCAGCAAGGGTAACTGCAGACTTTCATCTCAAACCTGGACTAACCCATTAATTATGAAATGAAGCCCCGTAGCATGCTAATCCTAGCAGCGTGTAATATACTCATGGAGCGCCCCCACGTTAAGAGCAATGGGGTACTCGGTACCGGGTCCCTCTGTCTCGGTTCTGGGGATGTCACGGTGGCCCGACCTGGTCCGTGGCCCTTTGAGGGGCGCCCAATTAAAAGGGGGAAAGTTTGTCTAGTGTTCGTGATGCCACCTGTGGTGTTCGGTCAGGGTGACCGACGCTGCTTAGGGGTCCTCTGGGGTGATGGAGTGGCAGCTAGATGGTATACCTTCCCACAGGTGAAGTATGTCCCCAGGGCTTCCCAGATGTGTAGGTGGTGATGGTGGACGATGTAAGGCGCAATGAATAACGAGGACACAAAGGTTGCAGTCTCTTTACCTTTTACTGAAGACTTCAGCGTCCACAGTCCAGAGTTCACAGGCAGGCAGAGTCCGGCTGGTCCGAAGGCACATCCAGAGTTCTCTTTACCAGGTGGAAATCAGTAGCCTTCCTACTAGCACCTGTGTGTTGTAGTACCTCCCTGCTGAGCACCACGGGATAGTCCTCACAACTTTCGTGGATGTTTCTGATGTTCTCTCTCTCTGTCCCCCAGATGGTATGGATAGGACAAACCTGTATGACTGGGATGGCCTGAGGCTTGTTTATAGGGACCCTAGAGATGCCCCGACCCCCACAATTTGCCACCGTGTCTTCTTAGGTATTAAGGTCGGGCAGCCAACTTGGAATTGACTGTCCTGCCGGTCTCTGAAGTAATGCGTAGAGTCAATTACTCCCTCGGTGTTCCGGCCACCGGCTACGTGCCTCAGAAGGAGGCTGCCGATCTCGAGGCAGAACTCCTCCCGGTATTATCTCCTTGTGCTGTGACTTCGTTTCTCACTCTCTACAATACAGTTCTCTTCATGTCCTTTCTTAGGATACTGCCGCACGTGGGGTAGGCGCAGCTCCGTGTCTTTCTATCTCGCTAGGCCTCTGTCAGGATCCCACCCTTGACAGGGACCCTCTGTCTGCAGCTCAGATGTTCCTCCTTTCCCCCTGTCTGCCTGACAGGTGTTGCCTGGGAAAAGCCCAGCCAGCATCTCTCTAACTTTCTATCCAACCCACCAGTTTTACCCTTCTGTGAGGAGTGCCCTACTAGATAGGAGCATGGCTCCCCCTGGTGGATTGGAGTGTGAAATGTGTTGTGATACCTGGAAAGATGAACTCCTTTAGTGCCATCAGACGTAATATCACTCGTCCTGGTGGAAGAATGACATTACTGCAGCAACCAGGACTCTTGGGCTCTGCACTCATTATCGGGATACAGCTCTGCTTGCAGTTTACAGCAGTCATCACATGGCCACTTCACTCATGTGCGATTTTCAATCTTAAGATCATGTGACAATGAGCTTCTCTTTTTGCTTCTCAGTTTTTCATTGAACAGAACAATGATAAATGTGGTTAGAGCAGATTGTTGGCACGAGACTAAGTGTACAAATCGCATATGTGCTTAGGTGGGGGAACCAAACTGAATTCTTGCCCCGGGTGCGGGAAAATCTAGATACACCTCTGCCCGACCCCCATCTCAGATGCATCAACTTCAACAATAATTGGTTGGGAAACATTGGGTTGAATGAGTACACAAGCAGTGGAGAAGCATTTAATTTATTCAAGTAAGAAAATGCCTAGCGGGCACAGTCAGACCACCTCGAGAAGTTCGTACCTTTCCTTGACTTGTCAGTGAGGGGTTTGACAATCGACAAGAAGTTTTTGATAAACTTACAATAGTAGTTGGCAAACCCCAAAAAGCCTTGCAATGCTTTCAGATTTTCTGTCAGATCCCATTCCAGAACTGCATGGATCTCATCAGGGTACATGCGAAAACGTGCTAAACACACTAGGAAACAAAGGAACTGAACCTTGTGAATGGCGAATACATATTTTTGTAACTTGGCGTACAGTTTATCTTGCAAAACCTGTAACACCTAGCTGATGTGACTTGAGCTCAGGGGAGTATATTAAAATATTTTCAAGATACACCATTACAAATCAACTAACAAGGTGACGAAAAATGTTGTTAACAAAATGTTGGAAAACGAAGGAGGCATTAGTCAAACCAAAGGGCATGACAAGGTTTTCATTATGCCCTTCATGAGTGTTAAAGGCCATCTTCCACTCATCCCTCTCCATGATCCTAATTAGAAGCTCCCCCGAGGTCCAGCTTAGAGAATCAGATTTTTAACAATCTGATTAACTAAGTCAAGAACATGTGGGAAGGGATTATGGTTCTCGATAGTAATCTGATTTAACTCACGAAAATCTAAACAGTGATACAGGTCCCCATCTTTCTTTTTAGCAAAGAAGAACCGCGCTGCTACGGGCAAAAAGTAGAGTCTAATATGTCCTTAAACAAGACTCTCTTGAGTTGTAATTCTTCATGGCCTGCCTTTCAGGGCCAGACAGAGTGTATAATCTGGTTTTGGGCAATTTCGCTTCGGGATCAAGGTTACGGGGCAGTCCAACACACAGTGGGGAGGCAGTTCCTGGCACCCTTTTTCTGAGAACACATCCACAATATCAGACAGAAAAGAGGGTATAGTTTTAGTGGAAACAGTAGAAATGATGGTACCTAGGCAATTATTCTTGCAGAAATCACTCCATTTGACTATTTCTCTTGAATGCCAGTCAATAACCGGATTATGCACAGTTAGCCAGAGAAGACCTAACACAACATAAGTAGGGAAACCTTCCAAGATATAACAAGAAAGGAGCTCCCTGTGAAGAGTCCCTATGCCTAGTTTCACATTATGCACTACTTGCGTAAGATTTTTGACCGAGAGGTGCAGAGTCAGTTGCAAATATGGAGATGGGCTACAGGGAAGACCAAAGTCGCGTGTGAGCTGAGCATCCATCATATTTGCTCTTGCCCCAATATCCAAGAGGATAGATATTTTCTCAGTTTTCATACCAATAAGCACTTCTGGGGCTAAGAAAAACTGAGATACACAAGCAGAGGAGATATATACACTCAGGTTGTTATCCTTCATACAATCTGGAGTTGGAAGTTATCCGATGGCTTTTTGCGCTTTGATAAAGAAGAACAGATCCCAATGAAATGCCGCTGTTGACCACAGAAAAAGCACAACTCTATATTGCCGCGAACCGCAAGAGACTCATACGGAGGGGAGGCCTCTCCTAACTGCATCAGTTCTTCAGAACTCAGAGGGATAACCTCGGTTTTAGGCCGGTTTCACACATCAGTGGCTCCGGTACGTGAGGTGTCAGTTTTCTCACGTACCGGAGACACTGACACATGTAGACACATTAATATCAATGTGTCTCTGCACATGTCATTGATTTGTTGCGGACCGTGTGTCCGTGTACAAAACACGGAGACATGTCAGTGTTCGTGGGAGCGCACGGATCACACGGACCCAGTAAAGTCAATGGGTGCGTGTCAACACGTACCGCACACGGATGCTGTCCGTGTACGTTTTTAAAATTTGAGGGTTAACATTCAAAGCAATTGTATCAATTACCAGACAGGTGTGTAGACATTGAGTGGCCCAAACTTTACCATAAGTCTAGACATCATTTTAGGCTCTGAGATGAAGATGTCAAGTTATCAGAATGCTGCCATCTTTATACTCTGCTGACTAGCTAATATTATGTCCCCCCTTGTGGACACAGAGCGGCTGATAAGTTTGGTGGAGCAACATCCTGAACTATGGGACACACGATGCGAAGGATACCATGACAGGCTGGCGCTTGAACGGGCTTGGTTTGCTATAGCTAAGCAGCTGTACCCCAGACCTGGTTGGTCCACATATTCTCCAGCAAAGCAGGCCAAGTTTGGTAAGTTACCCCATAGGTGTTCCTTGTTGTATTGAACATGGAATTCATAGAAACATATAACACTACTTCATATTGTGCTTTATATATGTTATGGTCCATCTCTCACCATCATAAGCATTCGGCTTATGTGTTGTTAAGCTTTATATTTACTTGGACATTATCATATACACTTTACAATATTCTTAGTACTTTCCATTATGTACCCTGTGTTTGATTTTATAATTACTCATGAACCATGCTTGTTAGAAATTGAAGATAAATGCAGTGTGTTTGTGGCAGCATTTTATTTCTGGTGTGTATCTGTATATTGTGAAAAGTGTAGTTTTCATGTTTGCAAACACTAATGAATACCTAGGTAACTCAAGGCCTAGTTGTCTGGCATGTGCACAACCTGCATTTTTTGACCACATTTCCCTGCCGTAACAAAACGTGTTCCATCATGTTTTGCACTGTGAACTGTATTCAAGCATATCTCCATAGATGTCTAACATTATTTTGCATTATGCGGAACAATGTTTTTTTTTTGTATATCTGTTAATTGACCGGTGTACTATATGCAAAAAGTGTTGCCCTAAAAGTCTCTTTTTTATTTAAAAAAAAAATAAATAAAAAATGAAAGAATATAATGTTAAACATCTAAGGATCAACATGTGCTGACTGCTATTTTGCAAACAACATACACAAAAAATCTAACATAGTAGCTCCTTGGAGTGTTTGATTTTAACATGTCTTGCTGGGCACACCACAGTTTATGTGTGACTGATTGAAATCAAATGTTTACACTCAATTAATGCCATCATCCACAATTATTCACACAAGTGAAGCCCCTACATATGGCTAATGGTCTTTGCTATTATGGTAATGTTTGTGTTGTTATACCCAGCCACAGTCCTGCAGGCTATGTTTTTGAGAACAGTTTATAACAGTGCTCATGCTAGTCAAATCATAATTTTAAAAATAACAACATGGTGCTAAATGGTGACACAATTCTTAGTCTCAATGGCAAGGGATTAGCCTTTTTTTATAAAAATGTATTTTGGGACCAGGCATGATGATCAAAAGCATAATACTGTTAAACTCCAACATAGCTGAACACATTGTGGTGTTTAATGAATATTTGGCTATTATTGGGAATGTGACTTGTTGTGTTTCATCTTTTCCAACAGTTGCTTTGGTTAAACGGCGATGGCGGTCAGCAAGGGACCAGTTTAGGCGGGAATTTAATCCCCTCCACGTCAGGTGCTTCAAAAAAACGCCAATATGTGTTCTCAAGAAACTTAGCCTTTCTTCGTCCAATCCTGGAGCTAAATCCGTAAGTGTCACTGTGTATGATTGTCCCAACATATTAAACTAACTACCCTGTATTTTCCCACATTTTAAAATATTCGTCATTTTTCAAAAGTCTGGTAAATCTTTGATTACTAGTTAACTTTCAGAAGTACATTTGTGCTTTCAAGAATAATCATGTTTATATGTTCAACTAACCAATACAAACATGATAAAAATATAACTTTATTATTTACATTAAAAAGGGTTTGGGAATGTTAATTAGGATTAGTTTATCATTGTGACATAAACTGTTAATGTTATTTTATCCTAGGACTGATGACAACCTTGAGGACTCTGATGAATCGCCAACAACAGCAAGATCAGTGCTATGTACCTCGGCATCAAAGAGCGAAGCCCCAGCAGACCCCACTCCATCAACGCAGCCTGATGAGCAGGTGTCTGATGCTGCAGAAATATCCACTGATGCTGGTCCTGAAAGCACACAAACAACAGCCCCAACAACATCACAAACAGCAGCCCCAGCACCACAGGCAGCATCAACAGCCAATCTACCTCAGTATCTAACACACACTCTCCGAGATAGGCAAACCAGGCGACAGGAACAGCCACATATGCTGCCCGAGCTCATTGATGCTAGAGTTTTATCCATACTCAATTCCATGACACCCGAAAATTCTGTAGATCGGTTTTGTCACTCCCTGTCTCCTTGCCTTGGCAAAGTTCCTGATGGACGGCAGGAACGAGTACGTGCTGCATTCTTGACCCTCATTGCTGCAAGCCAAGGAGAGCCGGAACCAAACCAGGTGCTAGGGCCCACTGAACAATGGCGAGCTGCCCAACATCAAATACAGATGCCATCTGCTACCAATATACCAAATGCACAAAATGTAGGGACACCACAATCACAGGAAATGCCTGCACCCTCGTCCATGCTTCCACCTCCTGCCGTAAGACATAGTTATCCACAAATGTCTGCTCCTGTTTGCTTTCCTCCTGCCCATTGCTACACACATGATTATGGGCAAATGTCTGCTCCTACCTCTGTGCCTCATGCCCGTGACAGTAGCCAGCAATATGGGCAAATGTCTGCTCCTACCTCTGTGCCTCATGCCCGTGCCACAACTCAGCAATATTGGCAAAGGTCTGATCCAAGCACCACTTACAGCCAACATTATGAATCATTGTCCTCCAGCATGTCTGTGGGTGATAGTAGTGTTGCTCATTTTGCTAGTACACCGCCCTACAATCTGCCATCAAGGCACCAGACACTTATGGTCACCCAATTTGTTCCGGCCAACTGTATGGCAAGATGTGAAACCTATAGTAGTTCAGTAGTTCCCAATCATATGTGAGACAGATTGGTCAGTCACAACCTACTTTACCTCACCCACAAAGTGCTTCTCAAATCTTTGGAAATGAGTCTTACAAAACACAACCTTATAACCTATCTACATCTGCACCAGCATCAGTTTTGCACAATGAACCTCCTCAAACAACCACATGCCAGCCCACAGTGCCTACAGGACAAATGCCCACACCCTCAATCAGCCCCGAACGTGTCAGCGCAGAAAATACCACGGATGAATCTTTTTCAAGTCATGGAGACTTTGTAGATTTATGAGTAACCTAACTATGTTACCTTCCTTTTTTTGTAAAAGTTAGCTTTATTTTGCCTACACAATCGGCTGACTAAATTTGTTGTATGAAAAATAAACAACATTGTTAAAGTGTTAATATGTCTTGTTTAGTTGTCAATGTTTATGTAATTTTAACACTACTTTATGTATATTATGAGTGTAATCATAATTGTTGATACATTTAACCAAGACACCAGACCTGTCCACCGTTATGTCCCACTAAATCATCCATATCTTGGCCATACACAATTTACAAACAGGATGGTGGTAAGATTAATCTGTCAGGGATTCCAAAAAATGGGAAAGGAGGAGATGGGGGTGGTGCACGCAGCTTCATTGACTATCATTGAGGTAATTGAAGTTGCGCCCTCTCACAGCCTCAACAGCGTTGAGCTATTGACCATGGCAAAATAGCACTGTAAATGTACTCATCAATTACAGTATGTCTGAACAACATGATTGAACGGTCACCCACTCTTCTTCCAGAACACAGTCAATTAGTAAAGCTCTTAGGTGTGTGTTGATAGTCTACAATTATCTTAGCAAATACATACTTTAACCCCTTAACGACCGCCGATACGCCTTTTAACGGCGGCCGCTAAGGGTACTTAATCCACAGCGCCGTTAATTAACGGCGCTGTGGAAAAAGTGAATAGCGCCCCCCAGAGTCGGATTTTCTCTGGGGTCTCGGTTGCCGAGGGTAGCCGAGACCCCAGAGAACATGATTCGGGGGGTTTTTACCGACCCCCGAGTTGCGATCGCCGGTAATTAACCGTTTACCGGCGGTCGCAACAAAAAAAAACAAACCGCGATTTGCCGTTTAATTTCTCTGTCCTCCGATGTGATCGCACATCGGAGGACAGAGAAATGTGGTCCCCGATGGCCCCCAATAGCCCCCCAATACTTACCTACCTCCCCCGGTGCTCCTCGTGTCTCCCCATGGGCGCCGCCATCTTTTTTCCGGGAAAAAATGGCGGGCGCACGCGCAGTGCGCCCGCCGCCCGGCACCCGGATGTTCTTTGGGGTCTCGGCTGCCGGGGGTAGCCGAGACCCCAAAGAACATGATCGGGGTCGGTTTGCACCGACCCCTGCTTTGCGATCGCCGGTAATTAACAGTTTACCGGCGACCGCAAAAAAAAAAAAAAAAAAAAAAAAAGCGATCAGTTATTTCTCTGTCCTCTGATGTGATCGCACATCAGAGGACAGAGAAATAGGGGGATTCGGGGACCCTATCATACTCACCCGGGGTCCCTGGGTCCTCTTCTGTCTTCTCCTGCCAGCCGGCTTTTTCATCATGGCGGGCGCATGCGCAGTGCGCCCGCCATCTGCTGCCATCTGCCGGCCGGCAGGAGAAGACAAGTTGGGGCTAAAATTAGGGTTAGGGTTAGGGTTAGAGTTAGGGTTAGAGTTAGGGTTAGGGTTAGGGTTAGGGTTAGAGTTAGGGTTAGGGTTAGAGTTAGGGTTAGAGTTAGGGTTAGGGTTAGGGTTAGGGTTAGAGTTAGGGTTAGAGTTAGGGTTAGGGTTGGGGCTAAATTTAGGGTTAGGGTTAGGGCTAGGGTTAGAGTTAGGCTACTTTCACACTAGCGTTTTTTGGCTTCCGTCGCAATGCGTCGTTGGAGAAAAAACGCATCCTGCAAAAGTGCTTGCAGGATGCGTTTTTTCTCCATTGGCTTGCATTAGCGACGCATTGCGACGGATTGCCACATGTCGCATCCATTGTGCGACGGATGCGTCGTGCTTCGGCGGACCGTCGACACAAAAAAAACTACATGTAACTTTTTTGTGCGACGTGTCCGCCATTTCCGACCGCGCATGCGTGGCCGGAACTCCGCCCCCGCCTCCCCGCACCTCACTATGGGGCAGCGGATGCGTTGAAAAAACAGCATCCGCTGCACCCGTTGTGCGGCGCTTACAACGCTAGCGTCGGTACGTCGGCCCGACACACTGCGATGGGCCGAGTACGACGCTAGTGTGAAAGTAGCCTTAGGCTTCTTTCACACTTGCGTCGGTACGGGGCGGTCGCAATGCGTCGGCCCGATGTACCGACGCACGTTGTGAAAATTGTGCACAACGTGGGCAGCGGATGCAGTTTTTCAACGCATCCGCTGCCCAGTCTATGTCCTGGGGAGGAGGGGGCAGAGTTACGGCCACGCATCCGCGGAAATGGCGGACGCGACGTACAAAAAGAAGGTTACATTGAACTTTTTTTGTGACGACGGGGGCTAAAGTTATGGTTAGGGTTGGGGCTAAAGTTAGGGTTGGGGCTAAAGTTAGGGTTAGAGTTGGGATTAGGGTTAGCGTTTGGATTAGGGTTGGGATTAGTGTTACGTTTGGGATTAGGGTTGGGATTAGGGTTAGGGTTGGGATTAGGGTTAGGGGTGTGTTGGATTTAGGGTTTTGATTAGGGTTATGGTTAGGGTTGAGATTAGGGCTGTTTTGGGGTTAGGGTTGTGATTATCGTTAGGGTTGTGATTAGGATTATGGATCGGGTTGAGATTAGGGTTAGGGCTGTGTTGGGGTTAGGGTTGGAGTTAGAATTGGGGGGTTTCCACTGTTTAGGTACATCAGGGGGTCTCCAAACACGACAGCCAATTTTGCGCTAAAAAAGTCAAATGGTACTCCCTCCCTTCTGAGCTCTGCCGTGCGCCCAAACAGTGGTTTACCCCCACATATGGGGCATCAGCGTACTCGGGATAAATTGGACAACAACTTTTGGGGTCCAATTTCTCCTGTTACCCTTGTGAAAATAAAAACTTGGGGGCTAAAAATCTTTTTTGTTGGAAAAAAATATATTTTTTTATTTTCACTACTCTGCATTATAAATTTCTGTGAAGCACTTGAGCTTTCAAAGTTCTCACCACATATCTAGATAAGTTCCTTAGGGGGTCTAGTTTCCAAAATTTGGTCACTTGTGGGGGTTTCTACTGTTTAGGTACATTAGGGGTCTGCAAACGCAACATAACGCCCGCAGACAATTCTATCAAAGTCTGCATTCCAAAATGGCGCTCCTTCCCTTCCGAGCTCTGCCGTGCGCCCAAACAGTGGTTTACCCCCACATATGGGGTACCAGCATACTCAGGACAAATTGGACAACAACTTTTGGGGTCCAATTTCTCTTGTTACCCTTGTGAAAATAAAAACTTTGGGGCTAAAAAAATCTTTTTTGTGGGAAAAAAAATATTTTTTATTTTCACTTCTCTGCATTATAAACTTCTGTGAAGCACTTGGGCATTCAAAGTTCTCACCACATATCTAGATAAGTTCCTTGGGGGGTCTATTTTCCAAAATGGGGTCACTTGTTGGGGGTTTCTACTGTTTAGGTACATTAGGGGTCTGCAAACGCAACATAACGCCCGCAGACAATTCTATCAAAGTTTGCATTCCAAAATGGCACTCCTTCCCTTCCGAGCTCTGCCGTGTGCCCAAACAGTGGTTTACCCCCACATATGGGGTACCAGCATACTCCGGACAAATTGGACAACAACTTTTGTGGTCCAATTTCTCTTGTTACCCTTGTGAAAATAAAAATTTGGGGGCTAAAAAAATCTTTTTTGTGGGAAAAAAAATATTTTTTATTTTCACTACTCTGCATTATAAACTTCTGTGAAGCACTTGGGCATTCAAAGTTCTCACCACATATCTAGATAAGTTCCTTGGGGGGTCTATTTTCCAAAATGGGGTCACTTGTCGGGGGTTTCTACTGTTTAGGTACATTAGGGGTCTGCAAACGCAACATAACGCCCGCAGACAATTCTATCAAAGTCTGCATTCCAAAATGGCACTCCTTCCCTTCCGAGCTCTGCCGTGCGCCCAAACAGTGGTTTACCCCCACATATGGGGTACCAGCATACTCAGGACAAATTGGACAACAACTTTTGGGGTCCAATTTCTCTTGTTACCCTTGTGAAAATAAAAACTTGGGGGCTAAAAAATCTTTATTGTTAAAAAATATATATTTTTTATTTTCACGACTCTGCATTATAAACTTCTGTGATGCACTTGGGCATTCAAAGTTCTCACTACACATCTAGATAAGTTCCATGGGGGGTCTAGTTTCCAAAATGGGGTCACTTTTGGGGGGTTTCTGCTGTTTAGGCACATCAGGGGCTCTCCAAACGCGACATGGCGTCCGATCTCAATTCCAGTCAATTTTGCATTGAAAAGTCAAATGGCGCTCCTTTGCTTCCGAGCTCAGCCATGCGCCCAAACAGTGGTTTACCCCCACATATAGGGTGTCGGCGTACTCAAGACAAATTGTACAACAGCTTCTGGGGTCCATTTTCTCCTGTTACCCTTGGTAAAATAAAAATTTGGAGGCAAAAAGATCATTTTTGTAGAAAAAATTCGATTTTTTTATTTTCACGGCTCTACGTTATAAACTTCTGTGAAGCACCTGGGGGTTTAAAGTGCTCACCACACATCTAGATAAGTTCCTTAAGGGGTCTAGTTTCCAAAATGGTGTCATATGTGGGGGGTCTCTACTGTTTAGGCACATCAGCGGCTCTCCAAACGTGACATGGCGTCCGATCTCAATTCCAGCCAATTCTACATTGAAAAAGTAAAACGACACTCCTTCTCTTCCAAGCTCTGCGGTGCGCCCAAACAGTGGTTTACCCCCATATATGGGGTATCGACGTACTCAGGAGAAATTGCACAACAACTTTTGTGGTCTAATTTCTCCTGTTACCCTTGTGAAAATAAAAATTTTGGGGCAAAAAGATCATTTTTGTAGAAAAAATGAGATTTTTTATTTTCACGGCTCTACGTTATAAACTTCTGTGAAGCACTTGGGGGTTCAAAGTGCTCACCACACATCTAGATAAGTTCCTTAAGGGGTCTAGTTTCCAAAATGGTATCACTTGTGGGGGGTTTCCACTGTTTAGGCACATCAGGGACTCTCCAAACGCGACATGGCATCCGATCTCAATTCCAGCCAATTCTGCATTGAAAAAGTCAAACGGTGCTCCTTCAATTCCAAGCTCTGCGGTGCGCCCAAACAGTGGTTTACCTCCACATATGGGGTATCGACGTACTCAGGAGAAATTGCACAACAACTTTTGTGGTCTAATTTCTCCTGTTACCCTTGTGAAAATAAGAATTTGTGGGCGAAAAAATCATTTTTGTGAAAAAAAATGCGATTTTTTATTTTCACGGCTCTACGTTATAAACTTCTGTGAAGCACTTGGGGGTTCAAAGTGCTCACCACACATCTAGATAAGTTCCTTGGGGGGTCTAGTTTCCAAAATGGTGTCACTTGTGGGCGGTTTCCACTGTTTAGGCACATTAGGGGCTCTCCAAACGCGACATGGCATCCGATCTCAATTCCAGCCAATTCTGCATTGAAACAGTCAAACGGTGCTTCTTCACTTCCAAGCTCTGCGGTGCGCCCAAACAGTGGTTTACCTCCACATATGGGGTATCGGTGTACTCAGGAAAAATTGCACAACAAAATTTGTGGTTAAATTTCTGTTTTTACACTTGTGAAAATTAAAAAAAATGGTTCTGAAGTAAAATGTTTGCAAAAAAAAGTAAAATGTTCATTTTTTTCTTCCACATTGTTTTAGTTCCTGTGAAGTACGTAAAGGGTTAATAAACTTCTTGAATGTGGTTTTGAGCAGCTTGAGGGGTGCAGTTTTTAGAATGGTGTCACACTTGGTTATTTTCTATCATATAGACCCCTCAAAATCACTTCAAAGGTGATGTGGTCCCTAAAAAAAACATGGTGTTGTAAAAATGAGAAATTGCTGGTCAACTTTTAACCCTTATAACTCCCTAACAAAAAAAAAATTGTTTCCAAAATTGTGCTGATGTAAAGTAGACATGTGAGAAATGTTATTTATTAACTATTTTTTGTGACATATCTCTCTGATTTAAGGGCATAAAAATACAAAGTTTGAAAATTGCAAAATTTTAAAAATTTTCGCCATATTTCCATTTTTTTCATAAATAATCGCAAGTAATATTGAAGAAATGTTACCACTAACTTGAAGTACAACATGTCACGAAAAAACAATCTCAGAATCAGCGGGATCCGATAAAGCGTTCCAGAGTTATAACCTCATAAAGTGACACTGGTCAGAATTGTAAAAATTGGCTCGGTCATTAAGTACCAAATTGGCTCTGTCACTAAGGGGTTAATACATGGCATATTTCGGACACCCACAGTAAAAACATTATAATGAGGTATTAGTTATTTGTTAGGGGTACCAATGAGGGTTTGAGACACCCATGTTTCAGTTACCCACATCAAATGTAAGCTCGCAAGCCACGTCAAGGGTCCTCATTGCCTTGCGAGTCCCTAAACAATCTAATATATAATTGCCTAGAATACTACTTCCTGCAATTTGTGCCAACTTCCGTGGCTTTGTCCGGAGCTAATGTCCGGAGCTAATGTCCGGAGCTAATGTCCGGAGCTAATGTCCGGAGATAAGTGACGTCACCAGTGTCCTACACCCAGGCAGAGAACAGGGGCCCCAGGCAGAGCACAGGGGCCCCAGGCAGCATATGGGGCCCCAGGCAGAGCACAGTGGTCCCAGGCAGAGCACAGGGGCCCCAGGCAGCCTATGGGGCCCCAGGCAGAGCACAGTGGCCCCAGGCAGAACATGGGGCCCCAGGCAGAGCACAGGGGCCCCAGGCAGCATATGGGGCCCCAGGCAGAGCACAGGGGCCCCAGGCAGCATATGGGGCCCCAGGCAGAGCACAGTGGCCCCAGGCAGAGCACAGGGGCCCCAGGCAGAACATGGGGCCCCAGGCAGAGCACAGGCAGAGCACAAGGGCCCCAGGCAGCATATGGGGCCCCAGGCAGAGCACAGGGGCCCCAGGCAGCATATGGCGCCCCAGGCAGAGCACAGTGGCCCCAGGCAGAGCACAGGGGCCCCAGGCAGCATATGGGGCCCCAGGCAGAGCACAGTGGTCCCAGGCAGAGCACAGGGGCCCCAGGCAGCATATGGGGCCCCAGGCAGAGCACAGGGGCCCCAGGCAGCATATGGGGCCCCAGGCAGAGCACAGTGGCCCCAGGCAGAGCACAGGGGCCCCAGGCAGCATATGGGGCCCCAGGCAGAGCACAGTGGTCCCAGGCAGAGCACAGGGGCCCCAGGCAGCCTATGGGGCCCCAGGCAGAGCACAGTGGCCCCAGGCAGAACATGGGGCCCCAGGCAGAGCACAGGGGCCCCAAGCAGAGCACAGGGGCCCCAGGCAGCATATGGGGCCCCAGGCAGAGCACAGGGGCCCCAGGCAGCATATGGGGCCCCAGGCAGAGCACAGTGGCCCCAGGCAGAGCACAGGGGCCCCAGGCAGAACATGGGGCCCCAGGCAGAGCACAGGGGCCCCAGGCAGAGCACAGGGGCCCCAGGCAGCATATGGGGCCCCAGGCAGAGCACAGGGGCCCCAGGCAGCATATGGGGCCTCAGGCAGAGCACAGTGGCCCCAGGCAGAGCACAGGGGCCCAAGGCAGCATATGGGGCCCCAGGCAGAGCACAGTGGTCCCAGGTAGAGCACAGGGGCCCCAGGCAGCCTATGGGGCCCCAGGCAGAGCACAGGGGCCCCAGGCAGCATATGGGGCCCCAGGCAGAGCACAGGGGCCCCAGGCAGCATATGGGGCCCCAGGCAGAGCACAGTGGCCCCAGGCAGAGCACAGGGGCCCCAGGCAGCATATGGGGCCCCAGGCAGAGCACAGTGGTCCCAGGCAGAGCACAGGGGCCCCAGGCAGCCTATGGGGCCCCAGGCAGAGCACAGTGGCCCCAGGCAGAACATGGGGCCCCAGGCAGAGCACAGGGGCTCCAGGCAGAGCACAGGGGCCCCAGGCAGCATATGGGGCCCCAGGCAGAGCACAGGGGCCCAAGGCAGCATATGGGGCCCCAGGCAGAGCACAGGGGCCCCAGGCAGCATATGGGGCCCCAGGCAGAGCACAGTGGCCCCAGGCAGAGCACAGGGGCCCCAGGCAGCATATGGGGCCCCAGGCAGAGCACAGTGGTCCCAGGCAGAGCACAGGGGCCCCAGGCAGCATATGGGGCCCCAGGCAGAGCACAGGGGCCCCAGGCAGCATATGGGGCCCCAGGCAGAGCACAGTGGCCCCAGGCAGAGCACAGGGGCCCCAGGCAGCATATGGGGCCCCAGGCAGAGCACAGTGGTCCCAGGCAGAGCACAGGGGCCCCAGGCAGAGCACAGGGGCCCCAGGCAGCCTATGGGGCCCCAGGCAGAGCACAGTGGCCCCAGGCAGAACATGGGGCCCCAGGCAGAGCACAGGGGCCCCAGGCAGCCTATGGGGCCCCAGGCAGAGCACAGTGGCCCCAGGCAGAACATGAGGCCCCAGGCAGCATATGGGGCCCCAGGCAGAGCACAGTGGTCCCAGGCAGAGCACAGGGGCCCCAGGCAGAGCACAGGGGCCCCAGGCAGCATATGGGGCCCCAGGCAGAGCACAGGAGCCCCAGGCAGCATATGGGGCCCCAGGCAGAGCACAGTGGCCCCAGGCAGAGCACAGGGGCCCCAGGCAGAACATGGGGCCCCAGGCAGAGCACAGGCAGATCACAGGGGCCCCAGGCAGCATATGGGGCCCCAGGCAGAGCACAGTGGCCCCAGGCAGAGCACAGGGGCCCCAGGCAGCATATGGGGCCCCAGGCAGAGCACAGTGGTCCCAGGCAGAGCACAGGGGCCCCAGGCAGCATATGGGGCCCCAGGCAGAGCACAGGGGCCCAAGGCAGCATATGGGGCCCCAGGCAGAGCACAGTGGTCCCAGGTAGAGCACAGGGGCCCCAGGCAGCCTATGGGGCCCCAGGCAGAGCACAGGGGCCCCAGGCAGCATATGGGGCCCCAGGCAGAGCACAGGGGCCCCAGGCAGCATATGGGGCCCCAGGCAGAGCACAGTGGCCCCAGGCAGAGCACAGGGGCCCCAGGCAGCATATGGGGCCCCAGGCAGAGCACAGTGGTCCCAGGCAGAGCACAGGGGCCCCAGGCAGCCTATGGGGCCCCAGGCAGAGCACAGTGGCCCCAGGCAGAACATGGGGCCCCAGGCAGAGCACAGGGGCTCCAGGCAGAGCACAGGGGCCCCAGGCAGCATATGGGGCCCCAGGCAGAGCACAGGGGCCCAAGGCAGCATATGGGGCCCCAGGCAGAGCACAGGGGCCCCAGGCAGCATATGGGGCCCCAGGCAGAGCACAGTGGCCCCAGGCAGAGCACAGGGGCCCCAGGCAGCATATGGGGCCCCAGGCAGAGCACAGTGGTCCCAGGCAGAGCACAGGGGCCCCAGGCAGCATATGGGGCCCCAGGCAGAGCACAGGGGCCCCAGGCAGCATATGGGGCCCCAGGCAGAGCACAGTGGCCCCAGGCAGAGCACAGGGGCCCCAGGCAGCATATGGGGCCCCAGGCAGAGCACAGTGGTCCCAGGCAGAGCACAGGGGCCCCAGGCAGCCTATGGGGCCCCAGGCAGAGCACAGTGGCCCCAGGCAGAACATGGGGCCCCAGGCAGAGCACAGGGGCCCCAGGCAGCCTATGGGGCCCCAGGCAGAGCACAGTGGCCCCAGGCAGAACATGGGGCCCCAGGCAGAGCACATGGGCCCCAGGCAGAGCACAGGGGCCCCAGGCAGCATATGGGGCCCCAGGCAGAGCACAGGGGCCCCAGGCAGCATATGGGGCCCCAGGCAGAGCACAGTGGCCCCAGGCAGAGCACAGGGGCCCCAGGCAGAACATGGGGCCCCAGGCAGAGCACAGGCAGAGCACAGGGGCCCCAGGCAGCATATGGGGCCCCAGGCAGAGCACAGGGGCCCCAGGCAGCATATGGGGCCCCAGGCAGAGCACAGTGGCCCCAGGCAGAGCACAGGGGCCCCAGGCAGCATATGGGGCCCCAGGCAGAGCACAGTGGTCCCAGGCAGAGCCCAGGGGCCCCAGGCAGCATATGGGGCCCCAGGCAGAGCACAGGGGCCCCAGGCAGCATATGGGGCCCCAGGCAGAGCACAGTGGCCCCAGGCAGAGCACAGGGGCCCCAGGCAGCATATGGGGACCCAGGCAGAGCACAGTGGTCCCAGGCAGAGCACAGGGGCCCCAGGCAGCCTATGGGGCCCCAGGCAGAGCACAGTGGCCCCAGGCAGAACATGGGGCCCCAGGCAGAGCACAGGGGCCCCAGGCAGAGCACAGGGGCCCCAGGCAGCATATGGGGCCCCAGGCAGAGCACAGGGGCCCCAGGCAGCATATGGGGCCCCAGGCAGAGCACAGTGGCCCCAGGCAGAGCACAGGGGCCCCAGGCAGAACATGGGGCCCCAGGCAGAGCACAGGGGCCCCAGGCAGAGCACAGGGGCGCCAGGCAGCATATGGGGCCCCAGGCAGAGCACAGGGGCCCCAGGCAGCATATGGGGCCCCAGGCAGAGCACAGTGGCCCCAGGCAGAGCACAGGGGCCCCAGGCAGCATATGGGGCCCCAGGCAGAGCACAGTGGTCCCAGGCAGAGCACAGGAGCCCCAGGCAGCCTATGGGGCCCCAGGCAGAGCACAGTGGCCCCAGGCAGAACATGGGGCCCCAGGCAGAGCACAGGGGCCCCAGGCAGAGCACAGGGGCCCCAGGCAGCCTATGGGGCCCCAGGCAGAGCACAGTGGCCCCAGGCAGAACATGGGGCCCCAGGCAGAGCACAGGGGCCCCAGGCAGAGCACAGGGGCCCCAGGCAGCATATGGGGCCCCAGGCAGAGCACAGGGGCCCCAGGCAGCATATGGGGCCCCAGGCAGAGCACAGTGGCCCCAGGTAGAGCACAGGGGCCCCAGGAAGAACATGGGGCCCCAGGCAGAGCACAGGGGCCCCTGGCAGAGCACAGGGGCCCCAGGCAGCATATGGGGCCCCAGGCAGAGCACAGGGGCCCCAGGCAGCATATGGGGCCCCAGGCAGAGCACAGTGGCCCCAGGCAGAGCACAGGGGCCCTAGGCAGCATATGGGGCCCCAGGCAGAGCACAGTGGTCCCAGGTAGAGCACAGGGGCCCCAGGCAGCCTATGGGGCCCCAGGCAGAGCACAGGGGCCCCAGGCAGCATATGGGGCCCCAGGCAGAGCACAGGGGCCCCAGGCAGCATATGGGGCCCCAGGCAGAGCACAGTGGCCCCAGGCAGAGCACAGGGGCCCCAGGCAGCATATGGGGCCCCAGGCAGAGCACAGTGGTCCCAGGCAGAGCACAGGGGCCCCAGGCAGCCTATGGGGCCCCAGGCAGAGCACAGTGGCCCCAGGCAGAACATGGGGCCCCAGGCAGAGCACAGTGGCCCCAGGCAGAGCACAGGGGCCCCAGGGAGCATATGGGACCCCAGGGAGAGCACAGGGGCCCCAGGCAGCATATGGGGCCCCAGGCAGAGCACAGTGGCCCCAGGCAGAGCACAGGGGCCCCAGGCAGAACATGGGGCCCAGGCAGAGCACAGGGGCCCCAGGCAGAGCACAGGGGCCCCAGGCAGCATATGGGGCCCCAGGCAGAGCACAGGGGCCCCAGGCAGCATATGGGGCCCCAGGCAGAGCACAGTGGCCCCAGGCAGAGCACAGGGGCCCCAGGCAGCATATGGGGCCCCAGGCAGAGCACAGTGGTCCCAGGCAGAGCACAGGGGCCCCAGGCAGCATATGGGGCACCAGGCAGAGCACAGGGGCCCCAGGCAGCATATGGGGCCCCAGGCAGAGCACAGGGGCCCCAGGCAGAGCACAGGGGCCCCAGGCAGCATATGGGGCCCCAGGCAGAGCACAGTGGTCCCAGGCAGAGCACAGGGGCCCCAGGCAGCCTATGGGGCCCCAGGCAGAGCACAGTGGCCCCAGGCAGAACATGGGGCCCCAGGCAGAGCACAGTGGCCCCAGGCAGAGCACAGGGGCCCCAAGCAGCATATGGGGCCCCAGGCAGAGCACAGGGGCCCCAGGCAGCATATGGGGCCCCAGGCAGAGCACAGTGGCCCCAGGCAGAACATGGGGCCCCAGGCAGAGCACAGGGGCCCCAGGCAGAGCACAGGGGCCCCAGGCAGCATATGGGGCCCCAGGCAGAGCACAGGGGCCCCAGGCAGCATATGGGGCCCCAGGCAGAGCACAGTGGCCCCAGGCAGAGCACAGGGGCCCCAGGCAGCATATGGGGCCCCAGGCAGAGCACAGTGGTCCCAGGCAGAGCACAGGGGCCCCAGGCAGCATATGGGGCCCCAGGCAGAGCACAGGGGCCCCAGGCAGCATATGGGGCCCCAGGCAGAGCACAGTGGCCCCAGGCAGAGCACAGGGGCCCCAGGCAGCATATGGGGCCCCAGGCAGAGCACAGTGGTCCCAGGCAGAGCACAGGGGCCCCAGGCAGCTTATGGGGCCCCAGGCAGAGCACAGTGGCCCCAGGCAGAACATGGGGCCCCAGGCAGAGCACAGGGGCCCCAGGCAGAGCACAGGGGCCCCAGGCAGCATATGGGGCCCCAGGCAGAGCACAGGGGCCCCAGGCAGCATATGGGGCCCCAGGCAGAGCACAGTGGCCCCAGGCAGAGCACAGGGGCCCCAGGCAGAACATGGGGCCCCAGGCAGAGCACAGGGGCCCCAGGCAGAGCACAGGGGCCCCAGGCAGAGCACAGGGTCCCCAGGCAGCATATGGGGCCCCAGGCAGAGCACAGGGGCTCCAGGCAGCATATGGGGCCCCAGGCAGAGCACAGTGGTCCCAGGCAGAGCACAGGGGCCCCAGGCAGCCTATGGGGCCCCAGGCAGAGCACAGTGGCCCCAGGCAGAACATGGGGCCCCAGGCAGAGCACAGGGGCCCCAGGCAGAGCACAGGGGCCCCAGGCAGCATATTGGTCCCCAGGCAGAGCACAGTGGTCCCAGGTAGAGCACAGGGGCCCCAGGCAGCCTATGGGGCCCCAGGCAGGGCACAGGGGCCCCAGGCAGCATATGGGGCCCCAGGCAGAGCACAGGGGCCCCAGGCAGCATATGGGGCCCCAGGCAGAGCACAGTGGCCCCAGGCAGAGCACAGGGGCCCCAGGCAGAACATGGGGCCCCAGGCAGAGCACAGGGGCCCCAGGCAGCATATGGGGCCCCAGGCAGAGCACAGGGGCCTCAGGCAGCATATGGGGCCCCAGGCAGAGCACAGCGATATTTTGGACCACTGTGCGGTGTTTCAGACCCCCTGTGTGATGTCTGGGGCCCTGTTCTTAAGTACATTAAAGATTAAAGTAACGTATATTAAAGTATATTATAGATCAAATTTGACACGTTTATGAGCACCATTGAGTGATATACTCAAAAATGACATAATTTTTCAACATTTTATGGTTTCAAACTGTAAACACTCAAGAGTTTTTTTTACTTCAACCAGAAAACCTTAACGGTTCATAAAAAACTTGACTGTTCAGGATATGATAAAAGTCATAGTATTCTGAATCTTTAACTTATAAAGATACCTTTACATGGGGTGATTATTGGTTCCAGAGAGGCTTTCGGCCGATAATCGTACACATGGCTGGTGACAGGACAATACAATATAAACGTTCAAAGGTAAACACTGATAACATTAAAATCTAATATATAATTGCCTAGAATACTACTTCCGGCAATTTGTGCCAACTTCTGTGGCTTTGTCCGGAGATAATGTCCGGAGATAAGTGACGTCACCAGCGTCCTACACCCGCTCAGGGTGGACAAAGATATGTGCCTTCGTGGTGCGCGGCACTTTTCTGATTGGTTGCCGCCTGCCGCGAGCGACCAATCAGAAATGTGCCGTACTGTGACACACTCCGCCCGCCATTTTGGTGTGATTTTTGAATTTTTACCTCACAGCAAGTTTCTACTGCGTGGAGGCGGTCCCAGTGACGTCGCTCTTCAAGCTCCTGCCGAATTTCGTCAAAAAAATGATAATACCATTTACCAAAACTATATATATTTAGTTGTGAAGTGGTTCAGTGACATTTTCACACCAATTTTGAACTTTTGTTTGGTGTTTTCTCCATATACTGCCTATTATTCACTGACTGTTATACTGAGAGACTGCCGTTTATTAACCTCTTCTTTGCCACACTGGGTATATTGCTCTATTATTTGCCACATAAGGACATTGTCCATTATTGCCCAGCAATTTCTCTGCAATATAAACTGCCTATTTATTAATATCTGTATTCCTGCAAAGAACTATTGCCTATTATTAACTGGCTATTTTCCTACTACCTGACACTGCCTCTTATTAACCTGTTGTTTGCCACCACCACGCTTAAAGCTGTTTAGCTTAGCCAACATGAGCTCTAATAGTAAGGATACTAATGACACAGAGCCCAAAGCTGCTGATGGCGCACGTAAGATTAGGTCTGATATAAAGTATACTAATAATGCAGAGCAAAAAGCCGCCGATGCCGCACGTAAGCGTAAACAGCGTGCTAACAAGAGTACAGAGGATAGATGCAAGCGCCTGGACACTGTTAAGTATAGTAATGACACAGAGTCCAAAGCTGCTGATGGCGCACGAAAGATCAGGTCTGATATAAAGTATGGTAATGATGCAGAGCGAAAAGCCGCCGATGCCGCACGTAAGCGTAAACAGCGTGTTAACAAGAGTACAGATAGATGCAAGTGCCTGGATATTGTTAAGTATACTAATGACACAGAGCCCAAAGCTGCTGATGGCGCATGTAAGATCAGGTGTGATATAAAGTATGGTAATGATGCAGAGCGAAAAGCCGCCGATGCCGCACGTAAGCGCAAACAGCGTGTTAACAAGAGTACAGAGGATAGATGCAAGCGCCTGGATACTGTTAAGTATACTAATGACACAGAGTGTAAAGCTGCTGATGGCGCACGTAAGATCAGGTCTGATATAAAGTATGGTAATGATGCAGAGCGAAAAGCCGCCGATGCCACACGTAAGCGCAAACAGCGTGTTAACAAGAGTACAGAGGATAGATGCAAGCGCCTGGATACTGTTAAGTATACTAATGACACAGAGTCCAAAGCTGCTGATGGCGCACGTAAGATCAGGTGTGATATAAAGTATGGTAATGATGCAGAGCGAAAAGCCGCCGATGCTGCACGTAAGCGTAAACAGCGTGCTAACAAGAGTACAGAGGATAGATGCAAGCGCCTGGACACTGTTAAGTATACTAATGACACAGAGTCCAAAGCTGCTGATGGCGCACGTAAGATCAGGTGTGATATAAAGTATGGTAATGACGCAGAGCGAAAAGCCGCCGATGCTGCACGTAAGCGTAAACAGCGTGCTAACGAGACTACAGAGGACAGACAGAAGCGCCTGGACACTGTTAATGCTGCTTGCAATAAACGCATTACTAATGAGTCTTTTGAGGACAAAACTAATCGATTAAGTAATAAAGCTGCTGCTGCACGCTCTCAACGTTGCAAACATAATATTTCCACGTCCTCAGTCATAGATTCTGCCCACAATACAGCTTCTTTGTCTCCATTCATAGAATGTGTGCAGCCTGAAGCTCCTTTAACCGTTGGTAAATCTGCACGTAAGCGCAAACACTGTCCTACTTACACTCCAAATGATAAACGCCGTCGCCTGTACACCGTTAAGTCTGCTTATAAGACATGCTTCACACCTGACTCTTCTAAGGCAACAAACAAACCATTACCAAATGCAGCTGGTGCACGCCATGAACGGCGCAAAAAAACCGCTTGCACCTCCATATTAATAAACCCTGACCACGATACACCTTCCAACTCCTCAGTGATTGAATCTGTGGACAGTGAAGATCCTCTACCAGGTCCACGCTTTATATATGTTGGCTTAAAGAAACATTCCAATGCTCCGTTACCACAACCTGTACCTCAACATCCTACAGGTTTTACTAATGATGACAGTACCATAGTAGAACACTCCTGTGGTCCTATGAACTATTTATGTGAACATTGTCAAGCATTACATTTTAATGCTGAGATACCAGCAGATAAAAATTTTACTCTGTGTTGTCACAAGAGTAAAGTGCATATACCTATACCCCAATATCCCGAGGTCTTTAAACGATTGCTGACAGGGGAGAGTGAGTTCAGTAAGAATCTCATGGAAAATATTCGTAGTATTAACAGCTCATTTGCTTTCGCCTCCATGGGTGCCAATATATCCCCTCCACCTGGACATGGCCCTTACTGTTTCCGTATACATGGACAAATATATCATCGTACTGGAACCCTACATCCCAGTGATGATCAAGTTCCAGCTTATGCCCAACTGTATATTTTGGATACCGCTACCGCGAATGAACAACGTTTAAACTGTGAACAAAATCAAAAATGTCATCCCACTTTGATGAGTATAATTGCTCTTCAGTTAGACAATGTGAATCCCTTTGTTGCTGCCTACAAAATGTTACGAGATGTGGAACATGAAGAACATCTTAAAGCTGAAGCTAATGGCACTCTCATGCCAAATATCATCATGGCCCTTAAACAAGATCGGAATCAAGACCCTCGCCGATATAATAATCCAACTGTCAATGAAGTTGCTGTCGTATTTGAAAATGACAATGGAGAGCCACCATTTAATCGTGATATTTTAATACATTTACAACCGGACCCCAAAAATCCTTTGGCGCCAAGAACACAACAGGTCAGCATTCTACACAGTAATTTAGATGCTTTACTCTATCCTTTATTTTTCCCTTACGGAGACCAGGGCTGGCATGATGGCCTCAAGCAACAAGGGCAAAGTCCACGCAGAGTTACACAACTGCAATATTACTGCTATGTGCTGTCTGTCCGTAATCAGTTTAATCCACTCCTGAATGGTGGCAAACTCACTCAGCAGTACTTAGTGGATGCTTATGTGAAAATCGAGGCAAATCGCCTAAATTATATCCGTCAACACCAAAAGGATTTGAAAGTAGAGGATTATTGTGTACTCCAGGAACATCTCCAGAAAAAATCCATTGAGAAGGGCATCCCCATTGGAAAAACGGTCATTTTACCATCTTCGTTTGAAGGCAGTCCCAGGAATATGCAGCAGCGGTACCAGGATGCCATGGCTATTGTGACTAAATATGGTCGTCCTGATCTATTCATCACCATGACCTGTAATCCGAAATGGAATGAGATTACTGAGAATTTGGAACCTTGGCAGCGTGTGGAACATAGACCTGATTTGGTGGCACGTGTTTTCAAAATAAAACTGGAAGCACTCTTAAAAGACATTAACAACGGATTATTTGGGAAAGTTTGCGCTATGGTTCATGTAATTGAATTTCAAAAACGTGGCCTTCCACACGCTCACATTTTGATTATTCTGGACAGCAACTCCAAATTAAGGACTGAGGAGGACATAGACAATACAGTGTGGGCTGAAATTCCCAATCCTACCCACTACCCTCAGCTCCATAAAATTGTTCTCCAACATATGATTCATGGTCCGTGTGGAGAACACAACCCAAATTCTCCCTGTATGGATCTGGGGAAGTGTACAAAAGGTTTCCCTAAAGATTTGCAACCAAGAACCATCATAGCTAAGGACGCCTATCCTACTTATCGCAGACACTTTGGCCCATCTTTTCAACACCATTCTAACATGATTGACAATTCGTGGGTGGTTCCATATAATCCGTTCCTGCTATTAAAATACAAGTGCCATATAAATGTCGAAGTTTGTGGTTCCATTCAGGCTGTGAAATATTTATTTAAATACGTCTACAAAGGACATGATAAAGCCAATCTTGAAATCTGCCAGACTAACATCCAACATGATGAAACACACCAATTCATGGATTCAAGATATGTCAGTGCACCAGAGGCAGCTTGGCGAATATTCTCATATCCAATGCATAAACAATCTCATAGCATCATTCGCCTTGCTGTACATCTACCGCATTCTCAGCCACTCTATTTTCATGAGGATGACTCTATTGGAAACATCAAACAAAAGCTCCATCAAAATTCTACACTTATGGCCTACTTCAAGCTTAATCAGAACGACCATCATGCTCATATTTATTTATACCGTGAAATTCCCGAAAACTATGTTTGGAAAGAAGGTTCTTGGGAAGTTAGAAAGCGAGCAGGTGGTTCTGTGATTGGACGAATGTATACTGTCAGTGTGAAAGACCAAGAACGCTACTATTTAAGATTGTTATTGTTACATGTCAAAGGTGCAACCAGTTTTGACAGCATAAAAACTGTACACGGAGTCACACATGAAACCTTCAAAGATGCGGCATTAGCTCTTGGCTTACTATTTGATGATAGTCTGTGGAGAAATACATTACTTGATGCCAGTATTCTCAACATGCCAGCACAGCTACGTGACATGTTTGCCTACATTTGTATTTTTGGTCCTCCAGCTAAACCTCGGGACTTATGGGATGAATTTAAGGAACACTTTGTAGAAGACTACTGCTATGCATACCACTCCGACACTCTGGAGTGTGTCAATTGTGAAGGCTATGCTATGACAGATGTCCAACATGTTCTTAAAGCTCATGGCAAAACTTATACTGATTTTAATTTGCCACGTCCAGTCAAGAAACAACACCTCCTCCCACAGTATGATAAAGATTATGAGTTATCAGCAGCTGCTGAAATGAAAGCTACTCTAAAGGAGGACCAACTTTTTGCTTTTGATGCTATCACTCAAGCTTTAGAAGACACTAATTCTACAGCAAAGTGTTTTTTCCTTGATGGTCCTGGTGGCAGCGGAAAAACGTACCTATATCATCTACTCCTACATCAGCTAAGAGGACAAGGAGACATTGTGTCACCTGCTGCCACTACTGGAATTGCCGCCAACTTGCTACAAGGTGGACGAACCATTCATTCTCTTTATGGGATTCCAATTCCTGTGAATGAAACATCTGTTTCCAGGATTAAGAATGATACCGATGCAGCAAAAGGTTTGCACAGCACTAAACTTTTTATTATTGATGAGTGCACAATGCTATCCAAATATGCATTGCATGTCATTGATAGAGTTTTACGTGATGTCATGACAACAAATGTAGCTCACAAAGAAAAAACACCGTTTGGAGGTAAAGTGATTGTTTTTGGAGGCGACTTTAGACAATGTCTTCCTGTCATCCCTCATGGGACAAGAACTGATGTTGTAGAGAGCTGTATAAAATATTCACAACACTGGCAACATTTTACTCGCCTGCCACTTATTAACAACATGCGCTCCATTGATCCTCACTACAGCAGTTGGTTGCTTCAACTGGGAAATGGTGAACTATCTAATGAACATAACCTTGGAGATGATGTAATTGAAATTCCTCCAGACATGGTATGCACTGGCTCTTTAATAATTGAAATTTTTGGAGATAATCTTTGTATTGATGTGAATGACACCGAAAGCATAAATACAGCTGCATCTCATGCAATTTTATGTCCAAAAAATGAGGACGTTGAGAAAGTCAATTCCCAAGTCATGGATTTATTGATAGGTGACTATACTGAATATATCAGTGATGATTCCATCGATCCTGATGAAGCTGATGACCTCGATCAATACCCACTTGAGTTTTTGAATTCACTAACACCAACTGGAATGCCTTCACATCGGCTGAAACTTAAAATTGGCACCATTGTCATGTTATTACGTAATCTGAACACGAACAAAGGTCTCTGCAATGGTACGCGGCTCATTGTCACTGCCTTACATGCCAATATCATACTGGCTAAAGTAATTAGTGGGTCAGCAGCAGGAAATGTGGTATTCATTCCACGAATTGATTTGTGTCCATCAGAGACTGGATTACCTTTTAAATTAAGACGAAGACAATTTCCCATCAAGCCCGCATTTGGAATGACCATAAATAAATCTCAAGGCAAGACCCTCCATCGAGTTGGCATTTATCTACCAGAACCTGCTTTTGCCCATGGTCAATTGTATGTTGCTTTTTCCAGGGTGAAGCAATGTTGCAATGTGAGGGTTAAAGTGGTTAATACACCACTTCAAGGACAATTATTGGCTGATAGTTAGTGTTGAGCATTCCGATACTGCAAGTATCGGGTATCGGCCGATACTTGCTGTATCGGAATTTCCGATACCGAGATCCGATACTTTTGTGGTATCGGGTATCGGGTATCGCAACAACATTAATGTAATAATGTGTAAAAAAGAGAATTAAAATAAAAAATATCGCTATACTCACCTGTCCGACGCAGCCGGGACCTCAGCGAGGGAACCGGCAGCGTTGTTTGTTTAAATTTCGCGCTTTTACTTGGTTACGTGAAGTCCCGGCTTGTGATTGGTCAGGGCGGCCATGTTGCCGGGACGCGGACCAATCACAGCAAGCCGTGACGAAATTACGTCACGGCTTGCTGTGATTGGTCCGCGTCCCGGCAACATGGCCGCCATTAACCAATCACAAGCCGTGACGTCACGGGAGGCTGGACATGCGCGTATTTTGAAAAGCGCGCGTGTCCAGCCTCCAGTGACGTCCCGGCAACATGGCCGCCATTAACCAATCACAAGCCGGGACGTCACGGGAGGCTGGACATGCGCGTATTTTGAAAAGCGCGCGTGTCCAGCCTCCAGTGACGTCCCGGCAACATGGCCGCCATTAACCAATCACAAGCCGGGACGTCACGGGAGGCTGGACATGCGCGTATTTTGAAAAGCGCGCGTGTCCAGCCTCCCGTGACGTCACGGCTTGTGATTGGTCAGGGCGGCCATGTTGCCGGGACGCGGACCAATCACAGCAAGCCGTGACGAAATTACGTCACGGCTTGCTGTGATTGGTCCGCGTCCCGGCAACATGGCCGCCATTAACCAATCACAAGCCGTGACGTCACGGGAGGCTGGACATGCGCGTATTTTGAAAAGCGCGCGTGTCCAGCCTCCAGTGACGACCCGGCAACATGGCCGCCATTAACCAATCACAAGCCGGGACGTCACTGGAGGCTGGACACGCGCGCTTTTCAAAATACGCGCATGTCCAGCCTCCCGTGACGTCACGGCTTGTGATTGGTTAATGGCGGCCATGTTGCCGGGACGCGGACCAATCACAGCAAGCCGTGACGTAATTTCGTCACGGCTTGCTGTGATTGGTCCGCGTCCCGGCAACATGGCCGCCCTGACCAATCACAAGCCGGGACTTCACGTAACCAAGTAAAAGCGCGAATTTTAAACAAACAACGCTGCCGGTTCCCTCGCTGAGGTTCAGGCTGCGTCGGACAGGTGAGTATAGCAATATTTTTTATTTTAATTCTTTCTTTTACACATTAATATGGTTCCCAGGGCCTGAAGGAGAGTTTCCTCTCCTTCAGACCCTGGGAACCATCAGGAATACCGTCCGATACCTGAGTCCCATTGACTTGTATTGGTATCGGGTATCGGTATCGGATTGGATCCGATACTTTGCCTGTATCGGCCGATACTTTCCGATACCGATACTTTCAAGTATCGGACGGTATCGCTCAACACTACTGATAGTACTAAAGTCTTCACACGTAATATTATCTACAAAAATATTTTAGTTTAAAGTTACTTTTCTTTTTTTTCATTATTCAGTTTTTCTAATAACATAGATAGCAATAGGCAAATTCTATGTATAGAGATAAGGAAAAAAAACAAAAACAAAAAAAAATTAGTGTAGCCATAGACATATAGATTTTAAGTACTTATGTAGGAAATACGTATATAACATACGTACTCATTAGCATATAGGGTTAATAACTCTATATCATATCTACATAAATTTAGAAATATGATATATCAATACATATTTTTATAGGTAAGTAGAACACACATTAAGTACAAGATGTAAGATGTGTATCATCCAAATGCCTGTATTTGGTGATAGGAACCTGTATTTGAAGCTCCAGCAGTATAGCTGCTGAGAGATTTCATTTTGTTTTTAAAAAGGGTGAGGTTTTTGTGAACAGGTAAGAGACGGGTGGGATGGCTGTTCACACACATCTCTATCTCCAGGTGTGTTCTGTACATAGAAATAGATATATAGATAGGTACATATTTAGATAGATAGGGAAAGAATAGAGATTTTGCTTTCACATCAACATTTTTCTGCTATTTGGAGAATTTATGGTGGAAAAAAGGCTATTTCTGCACTTCCTGCCTAAGGGCTGACCCACGCCACTCTTGCTGTAAGTTGCATGCAATGTATACGGAATTTGCACTTCACTTGCGGCAGGTGCGGCACATGTGGTTTCTGCAGTTTTTGCCACAAAATCTCCACTTACCAGTGTTTTTGTTGTGGCTGCATTTAATGCAATTGTCGAAGCCGCGTTTGCCGCATTTACTGCAAGTTAACTCCAAGCTTCATCTACATTGCATGGCACTTGCTGAAAGTGTGTTGTAGGTCAGTTCTTTGGTGCCAAGTGTGGAAGTTGTATTGTTTTTAACATTACTTCTGCAAATATCAGAAACATGCAGATGTGAAAGAGGTTTGAGTATTAAGAAATAGGAATCAGTTAGTTAGGACCCATCAGTTCAAAGGCTACCGTGACGTGGTTGATGGGCATGCTTATATTAGCCCATCGGTGTACTATGAACGTTGATTTCTTAAATTTTACACTTCTGTAAAAATAAACACAAAAAATTTGGATACACAAAAAGGCTTTTATTTCTGTTGTACTTATTAGAATTATTTAAAATGAAGGCTTAGCTAAGCCCAAGAGATGATTAAAAACGTTTCATACCAACCCATCAGATTGTAAAATTACTGTGAAAATACCTGATGGGCACACAAGTATGCGCCAGTATGGGTACTAAGAGCTTTTCCACATAATAATGAAATATTTTAAAATGTCATAGAACATACCAATATACATAGTTATTGATACATATTATTTATTATTTACATTATTGTTCTTAAGCAAAGAACCGTTGTGGCATTTGCCACAACACGCAAAGTTGTTGTCTGATGTCTTTCATCACTCCCCTCATAAGCATGTTCATGGATCCTGTGTAACTGTACCTTAAATAACCAGAATTGTCAAGAGCTGGTGAGTGCAGCCATTTTTTGTTCTTTCTTACTATTATTTATTAATTGTATTATTCTTACATTTGAATAAATAAAGTATATATGGATTCTAGACTCCCGATTCTTTAGAATCGGGCTGCCATCTAGTTTGTAATGAAAGGAAAAAAAAAAGGGTAAATAATAACTAAACACTCTTGGACATAATACATTTTTAAGTGTAGCATTAGTTGTGCTCCTCCATTTGCCATTGCACACTACCCTCTGATGTTATAAAAAAAATCAGCAAAAATATTCCACACTCTAAGGGCAGAGTGAGAGACTCGGGAAGCATGGTCTCTATCCTCTGGTAAGGCCACATTAACCACTCTCCCATCATCAACATCATCCAAGGATGGTTCTTGTTGTCGGCAGAAATTAAGCAAAAGAACAGTAGCCTTTATGACTGCCTGTATTTTGGGGATGCATTTGGATTTGGTTTTCAAAAATACGCCATCTTGAAGTCAAGATTCCAAAAGCACACTCAACCAATCGACGGGCTTTCATCAGTCGAGTGTTAAAAACTCTTCTACGGTTGTCCAAACCTCGACGTGGAAAGGGTCTCATAACGTGCCTTGAAGGCGCAAAACCCTCATCAGCAACCATAATAAATGGTGCAAGTGGGCCTGACGCACCAGGAAGCACACATGGTTGTGGCAGATTTAAATTACTGTCAGAAAAGTCGCCGAGCTAATCTTGAAGCTCTAAAGATGCGAGCATCAGAGGCACTCCCATATGCCCCAATGTCAGCAAGAACAAAACAGTAGTTGCTGTCAGCTACAGCCAGGAACACAACGGAAAAATATTTTTTATAATTAAAATAACGAGAACCCGAGTTTGGCGGCTTTTTGACTCGAATGTGTTTACCATCCAGGGCACCAAGACAGTTTGGGAACTCAGTGGCTTCCATGAAACCCTGGGCAATACGCAGCCAGTCTTGTGTGTTTGGCTGAGGCATGAGGCGGCTCTTTAGCTTGTCCCAAATCACATCACAGGTTGAGCGCACAATCCCGGATATGGTTGATGTGCCAAGGAGGAACTCAAAATGAAGTGATGAATATGAGTGTCCAGTAGCCAGGAATCTGTTAACAAAACCATAGTTTGGATGTGAAACAATTGCCATCAATTGTTGGTTATGTTGCTAATTCTAAAAAGGTTTACATAGTGAATGTAAGCCAGCACAGATAAACCTAAAATACATGTTTGCTCAAAGAAAACACACACCCATTAATGCACCACACAGGTGTCACTTAGGGTACTGTCACACAGTCACACTTTGATCGCTACGACCGTACGATCCGTGACGTTCCAGCGATATCCATACGATATCGCTGTGTCTGACACGCAGCAGCGATCAGGGATCCTGCTGAGAATCGTACGTCGTAGCAGATCGTATGGAACTTTCTTTCGTCGCTGGATCTCCCGCTGACATCGCTGGATCGTTGTGTGTGACAGCGATCCAGCGATGTGTTCGCTTGTAACCAGGGTAAACATCGGGTAACTAAGCGCAGGGCCGCGCTTAGTAACCCGATGTTTACCGTGGTTACCAGCGTAAAAGTAAAAAAAAAAAAAACAGTACATACTTACATTCCGGTGTCTGTCCTCCGGCGTCTCAGCTTCTCTGCACTGTGAGCGCCTGCCAGCCGGAAAGCGAGCACAGCGGTGACGTCTGACGTCACCGCTCTGCTTTCCGGCTCTGCTGCTTACACAGTGGAGAGAAGCAGAACGCCGGGGGACAGACACCGGAATGTGAGTATGTATGGTTTGTTTTTTTTACGTTTACGCTGGTAACCAGGGTAAACATCGGGTTACTAAGCGCGGCCCTGCGCTTAGTAACCCGATGTTTACCCTGGTTACCCGGGGACTTCGGAATCGCTCCAGCGCCGTGATTGCAACGTGTGACCGCAGTCTACGACGCTGGAGCGATACTCATACGACGCTGCGACGTCACGGATCGTGCCGTCTTAGCGTCCAAAGTGTGACTGTGTGACAGTACCCTAAGAAGGAACATTTCACAAAGTGTCTATGTTAAGAGTTTGTTTGTGGGCCATACTATTTGCTTGTTAGTAAGAAGACATATCCAAAGTGTGTGTTTGGCTTCATTTGTATGTCATGGGTTAACCAATACATGTTTTGCAGTCCCGATTATGGTCATTGTATAACCTAGTGACCTGGAACATTAATAACTAGAGATCTAAACACTTAACCCATTACGATGGTTTACACGTTATTGGTGGCAATATTATGTTTGGTTACAAAAAACTAACCTCAAGGTTACGAGCAAATGCTCCTCAGGAGAAACGCTGAGTCGCATGCAGGTGTCTTGTCTGAGAAGGTAAGGCCGCAAAACATGAAGTAGGTTGTCAAAGCCAGGAATGGAAAGACGACAAAAAGCAACAAACTTCACCGAGTATCTGCGCAGTTCATTATATAATTTTGCAAAATGACCATATGCCCCACGTAGCAACAGTAGAGGGTGAACCCATAGCCTCTTTTGCAGCTGTGGTTACTCTTAAAGCATATGGTTGCGAACCCCAAAGAGACGTGATACAAGCCATGCCAACCACAACAACGCCTCATTGTCAGTAGACATATTTGTGACACCTAAGGAGTCCTAACACACACCCCTAAGATGATATGTCAGTGTCGCCAACTTTTTAGGAACTCTTTTAACACATCATCACTAATGGCTCACAGCTTTGCAAGTTTAAACCCTTTAATTAATGCCTTAACCCCTCATATGGACCTTGAAAACTTTGTGTGTGATACGTATGCACACGGACAGCACACGGACAACACATGGACAACACACGGATGATAAAAACGGACACACGGACAGCACACGGATGGCCTACGTGAGCACATGGACACACGGACACGGACAACTCCGGTACCGATTTTTCCGGTACCGGAATTATCTGGACGTGTGGGACAGGCCTTAGGGAGTACCATAGGGGATGGAGTCACAACAGGTCTATCCCTGAGACGCCTATCTATGCATATGGCCATAGCCATGACGGCCTCCAAACGCTCAAGAGTTTTGTAAAGCACCAGTGTGTCTTTTAATCTTTCAGACAAAGGCCCCGACAAAACAGACTGAGAGAAGGCGCATGATTAAAACCTTACTATCTACCTCTGCCTGGAACTATGTAATATAGCAGTGGACTTATGGAAACTGTTACATCACCCAACAATGAAAGATGCTTGTCAAGAAAGCCCTGATTTAATTTCCTTCAAAATGATAAAGAACCCATGTTTACTTTGCCCTGTGTCCCTATACTGAGCGGTGGACATACAACATATGCCATGCTGGTTGAAGGGAAATTTAAAATTTATAGCGCTCATATCATTGTGAGTGTGAGGGGGACATAACTTTGGAACAGAGGGGCACAGAAAGAAAAAAAATCTGTTTTATAGAATCAGTGGAACAGCACAAATTGGAAGTTTAAATTCAGTTTAAGGTAAAAAATCCACTGAAAAGCCCTCTTTAAACGCATTTTCTCACACTACAGGTACTGAAATCTATATGACAGCAATACATATTTCTTTATATGGGAAACTAAAAATATCAAATATATTTTAGAACTTAAAAAATATTATTTTATAAGATTTCCTATAAGTATACACATAACAGGAATACAATGACATAAAGGTAATTATTACACGTATTGAGACGCATCTGCCGAATCTTGCGGCTTGATAAAAGGCCGAGAAGGGCAGAAAAAAAAAAAGGCTGGTAATCCATAAGTGATATAGATAAAACACACTTGCAAGTTGAAAGCCTGAACAAAGAAAGTCTCCTGGTGAGAGAAGACCAGAAGATCATGAATATAAAATGAGAAAAAAAGACTAGTAAAACCTCCAAGCTTCTTAAATTACCTAAAGTGCATAGTAGAGGTGTCTGGCACACACCTAATTATCTGAAGCCAAGTGCTTTCTTTACCCGTAAGATGTTCCAAAGATTCAGAATTATCCTTTTTTCTCCTTCAATAAAATGAAACAATTGGGGATAAAGTGACACTGAAGAGAACTGTAGACTGTGATGCTCAATGCAAAATATTAGCAACCTAACAAACAATGACATGGGAACGCTTCAACAGATCCCGGAGTTTGTAAGATTGTTTTTTCGTGACATATTGTACTTCATGATAGTGGAAAAAATTTGTCACACAAAATAGTTAATACGTAACATTTCCCACATTTCTACATCAGCACAATTTTGGAACCAATCTTTGTTTTGGGTAGGAAATTATAACGGTTTAGGCCATGTTCACACGATCCTTTTTTTGATCCTTTTTTTTTCAGGTCCTGATTTGGAAAACCCGCAGTGCAAAACTGCACTGCTGATTTTCCTGCAGTTTCTTCTGCAGATTCCTCTGCGGGTTTTCAACAGCACTTTCCTATTGGTGCCTGTTGAAAACAGGAGCTGAATCCGCAGAAAGAAGTGACATGGTACTTCTTTTTTTCTGCAGGCAAATCCTCGCGGATTTGCCTGAGAAAAAAAGGATAGTGGGCACAGCGGTTTTTGTTTTCCATAGAGTAACATTGGACTGTACCCTGCATGGAAAAAGGACCTGAAAAAAAAAGGATCAAAAAAAGGATCGTGTGAACATAGCCTAAAACTTGACCAGCGATTTTACATTTTTCCAACAAAATGTACAAAGCCATTTTTTTAGAGACCACATTGAGGGGTCTATATGGTGCTCAAGACCACATTCAAGAAGTTTATTAACCCTTCAGGTGCTGCACAGGAATTTTTGGAATGTGAAAAAAAATGAACATTTAACTTTTTTTCACAAAAAATTAACTTCAGATACAATTTTTTTTTTATTTTGACAAAGGTAACAGGATAAAATGGACCCCAAAATGTGTTGGGTAATTTCTCATGACCATGCCAATACCCCATATGAGGGAGAAAAACACTGTTTGAGCGCATGACAGAGCTTGGAAGGGAAGGAGCGCCGTTTAACTTTTTGAATGCAAAATTTGCTTGAACAGTTGGTGGGCGCCATGTCATGTTTGGAGAGCCTCTGATGTGCCTAAACAGTGGATATCCCTCACAAATGACACCATTTTGGAAACTAGACCACTCAGGGAACTGATCTAGATGTGTGGTGAGCACCTTGAACCACCAGGTGCTTCACAGACGTTTATAAAGTTGAGTCGTGAAAATAATAAAATCACATTTTCCTCACAAAAATGTTATTTTAGCCCCAAATTTTCCATTGTCATAAGGGTAACAGGAAAAATTGCACCATACAATTTGTTGTTCAATTTCTCCTGAGTACGCCGATAACCAATATGAGGGAGAAAACGACTGTTTTTACTCATATTGCGGCAGGGCTCGGAAGTACGCCGATACCCCATATGTGGGGGAATACTACTTGTGAGGCACAGTGCAAAGCTCAAAAGGGAAAGGCGCCATATTGGAGTTCAGATTTTGCTGCAACAGTTTGAGGGTGTCATGTCACATTGGCAGACCCCTGAGGAGCCAGAACAACAGAAACCCCCTATATGTGGACTCATTTTACAAACTACACCCCCAAATGAATTCATCTAGGGGGGCAGTGATCATATTAACACCACATGTGCCTCACAGAATTTTATACCACTGAGCGGTGAAAAAAGTATAAAGTACGTTTTTGCTACTGAAATGTTGTTCTAGCCCCAAGTTTTACATTTTTCTAAAGTCTAATATTATTTTTTTTAATACAACAAACAGGTCCATTTTTTCCTGAGTGCACCAATACCCTAAATGAAATCGGGAAATATTTTTCAGGCAGAGTGCAAAGATCAGAAGGCAAGGAATGCCAGATTTTACTGTTAGGGCTATGTGCGCACATTGCAGATTTGTAGCGTTTCTGCAGCATTTTTTCCACGCAGAAATACTCCAAAAACGCAAAAGATTACTTAAGCAATGTTAATCAATGACATTCCTGAAGTGTTGTGCACATGACCCGGAAATTTCCGACTTATTTGCAGCGTTTTATTTTCTGCAGCATCTCAATTTTTTTTGCCGATCTGCAGTGTTCCTGCACCCACTGAGTCAGGCAAATCCACAGCAAAAATTCAGGTGTAAAAATGTTTGCGGATTTGCTGCAGATTTGCTGCCAAAAACACTGCAAATTGTCAAAGGGAAATGATCTCAGAAGGAGGAGTGTGTGCAGAGAATATGTGTGTCTCTGTGTGCGGGCGGAGAATATGTGTGTCTTTGTGTGTGGGAGGAGAATATGTGCGTGTGTCTCTGTGTGTGGGCGGAGAATATGTGTGTCTCTGTGTGTGGGCGGAGAATATGTGCGTCTGTGTGTGGGCGGAGAATATGTGTGTCTGTGTGTGGGCGGAGAATATGTGTGTCTGTGTGTGGGCGGAGAATATGTGTGTCTGTGTGTGGTCAGAGAATATGTGCGTGTGTCTCTGTGTGTGGGCGGAGAATATGTGTGTCTGTGTGTGGTCAGAGAATATGTGCATGTGTCTCTGTGTGTGGGCGGAGAATAGGTGCGTGTGTCTCTGTGTGTGGGCGGAGAATATGTGCGTCTGTGTGTGGGCAGAGAATATGTGTGTCTCTGTGTGTGGGCAGAGAATATGTGTCTGTGTGTGGGCGGAGAATATGTGCGTGTGTCTCTGTGTGTGGGCGGAGAATATGTGCATGTGTCTCTGTGTGTGGGCGGAGAATATGTGCGTGTGTCTCTGTGTGTGGGCGGAGAATATGCGTGTCTCTGTGTGTGGGCGGAGAATATGTGTCTGTGTGTGGGCGGAGAATATGTGCGTGTGTCTCTGTGTGTGTGCGGAGAATATGTGCGTCTGTGTGTGGGCAGAGAATATGTGCGTGTGTCTCTGTGTGTGGTCAGAGAATATGTGCGTGTGTCTCTGTGTGTGGGCGGAGAATATGTGCGTCTCTGTGTGTGGGCGGAGAATATGTGCGTGTGTCTCTGTGTGTGGTCAGAGAATATGTACGTGTGTCTCTGTGTGTGGGCGGAGAATATGTGTCTGTGTGTGGGCGGAGAATATGTGCGTTTGTCTCTGTGTGTGGGCGGAGAATATGTGTGTCTCTGTATGTGGGCGGAGAATATGTGCGTGTGTCTCTGTGTGTGGTCAGAGAATATGTGCGTGTGTCTCTGTGTGTGGGCGGAGAATATGTGTCTGTGTGTGGGCGGAGAATATGTGAGTTTGTCTCTGTGTGTGGGCGGAGAATATGTGTGTCTCTGTGTGTGGGCAGAGAATATGTGCGTGTGTCTCTGTGTGTGGTCAGAGAATATGTGCGTGTGTCTCTGTGTGTGGGCGGAGAATATGTGTCTGTGTGTGGGCGGAGAATATGTGCGTGAGTCTCTGTGTGTGGGCGGAGAATATGTGCGTGTGTCTCTGTGTGTGGGCGGAGAATATGTGTGTGTGTCTCTGTGTGTGGGCGGAGAATATGTGTGTCTCTGTGTGTGGGCGGAGAATATGTGTCTGTGTGTGGGCGGAGAATATGTGCGTGTGTCTCTGTGTGTGGTCAGAGAATATGTGCGTGTGTCTCTGTGTGTGGGCGGAGAATATGTGCGTCTGTGTGCGGGCAGAGAATATGTGGTGTGTCTCTGTGTGTGGTCAGAGAATATGTGCGTGTGTCTCTGTGTGTGGGCGGAGAATATGTGTCTGTGTGTGGGTGGAGAATATGTGCGTGTGTCTCTGTGTGTGGTCAGAGAATATGTGCGTGTGTCTCTGTGTGTGGGCGGAGAATATGTGTCTGTGTGTGGGCAGAGAATATGTGCGTGTGTCTCTGTGTGTGGGTGGAGAATATGTGTGTCTCTGTGTGTGGGCGGAGAATATGTGTGTGTGTGTGGGCGGAGAATATGTGCGTGTGTCTCTGTGTGTGGGCGGAGAATATGTGTGTCTGTGTGTGGACGGAGAATATGTGCGTCTGTGTGTGGGTGGAGAATATGTGTGTGGGCAGAGAACATGTGCATGTGTCTCTGTGTGTGGGCGGAGAATATGTGCGTCTGTGTGTGGGCAGAGAATATGTGTGTCTCTGTGTGTGGGAGGAAAATATGTGTGTCTGTGTGTGGGCGGAGAATATGTGCGTGTGTCTCTGTGTGTGGGCGGAGAATATGTGTGTCTGTGTGTGGGCGGACAATATGTGTGTCTGTGTGTGGGCGGAGAATATGTGCGTCTGTGTGTGGTCGGAGAATATGTGTGTCTGTGTGTGGTCAGAGAATATGTGCGTGTGTCTCTGTGTGTGGGCAGAGAATATGTGCGTGTGTCTCTGTGTGTGGGCAGAGAATATGTGCGTGTGTCTCTGTGTGTGGGCGGAGAATATGTGTGTCTGTGTGTGGGCGGAGAATATGTGCGTCTGTGTGTGGGTGGAGAATATGTGTGTCTGTGTGTGGTCAGAGAATATGTGCGTGTGTCTCTGTGTGTGGCCAGAGAATATGTGTGTGTGTCTCTGTGTGTGGGCGGAGAATATGTGTGTCTGTGTGTGGGCGGAGAATATGTGCGTCTGTGTGTGGGCGGAGAATATGCGTGTCTGTGTGTCGTCAGAGAATATGTGCGTGTGTCTCTGTGTGTGGGCGGAGAATATGTGCGTGTGTCTCTGTGTGGGCGGAGAATATATGCATGTGTCTCTGTGTGTGGGCGGAGAATATTTGTGTCTGTGTGTGGGCGGAGAATATGTGCGTGTGTCTCTCTGTGTGGGCGGAGAATATGTGCATGTGTCTCTCTGTGTGGGCAGAGAATATGTGTGTGTGTCTCTGTGTGTGGGCGGAGAATACGTGTGTGTCTGTGTGTGGGCGGAGAATATGTGCGTGTGTCTCTGTGTGTGGGCGGAGAATATGTGCGTGTGTCTCTGTGTGTGGGCGGAGAATATGTGCATGTGTCTCTGTGTGTGGGCGGAGAATACGTGTGTGTCTGTCTGTGGGCAGACAATATGTGCCTGTGTCTGTGTGTGGGCGGAGAATATGTGTGTGTGTCTCTCTGTGGGCGGAGAATATGTGCATGTGTCTCACTGTGTGGGCGGAGAATATGTGTGTGTCTGTGTGTGGGCAGAGAATATGTGCTTGTGTCTCTGTGTGTGGGCGGAGAATGTGTGCGTGTGTATCTGTGTGAGGGCGGAGAATATGTGCGTGTGTCTCTGTGTGTGGGCGGAGATTATGTGCGTGTGTCTCTCTTTGTGGGCGGAGAATATGTGTGTGTGTCTCTGTGTGTGGGCGGAGAATATGTGCGTCTGTGTGTGGGCGGAGAATATGTGTGTCTGTGTGTGGGCGGAGAATATGTGTGTCTGTGTGTGGGCGGAGAATATGTGTGTCTGTGTGTGGTCAGAGAATATGTGCGTGTGTCTCTGTGTGTGGGCGGAGAATATGTGCGTGTGTCTCTGTGTGTGGGCGGAGAATATGTGCGTCTGTGTGTGGGCAGAGAATATGTGTGTCTCTGTGTGTGGGCGGAGAATATGTGTCTGTGTGTGGGCGGAGAATATGTGCGTGTGTCTCTGTGTGTGGGCGGAGAATATGTGCATGTGTCTCTGTGTGTGGGCGGAGAATATGTGCGTGTGTCTCTGTGTGTGGGCGAAGAATATGTGTGTCTCTGTGTGTGGGCGGAGAATATGTGTCTGTGTGTGGGCGGAGAATATGTGCGTGTGTCTCTGTGTGTGGTCAGAGAATATGTGCGTGTGTCTCTGTGTGTGGGCGGAGAATATGTGCATCTCTGTGTGTGGGCGGAGAATATGTGCGTGTGTCTCTGTGTGTGGTCAGAGAATATGTGCGTGTGTCTCTGTGTGTGGGCGGAGAATATGTGTCTGTGTGTGGGCGGAGAATATGTGCGTTTGTCTCTGTGTGTGGGCGGAGAATATGTGTGTCTCTGTGTGTGGGCGGAGAATATGTGCGTGTGTCTCTGTGTGTGGTCAGAGAATATGTGCGTGTGTCTCTGTGTGGGCGGAGAATATGTGTCTGTGTGTGGGCGGAGAATATGTGAGTTTGTCTCTGTGTGTGGGCGGAGAATATGTGTGTCTCTGTGTGTGGGCGGAGAATATGTGCGTGTGTCTCTGTGTGTGGTCAGAGAATATGTGCGTGTGTCTCTGTGTGTGGGCGGAGAATATGTGTCTGTGTGTGGGCGGAGAATATGTGCGTGAGTCTCTGTGTGTGGGCGGAGAATATGTGCGTGTGTCTCTGTGTGTGGGCGGAGAATATGTGTGTGTGTCTCTGTGTGTGGGCGGAGAATATGTGTGTCTCTGTGTGTGGGCAGAGAATATGTGCGTCTCTGTGTGTGGGCGGAGAATATGTGCGTGTGTCTCTGTGTGTGGTCAGAGAATATGTGCGTGTGTCTCTGTGTGTGGGCGGAGAATATGTGTCTGTGTGTGGGCGGAGAATATGTGCGTTTGTCTCTGTGTGTGGGCGGAGAATATGTGTGTCTCTGTGTGTGGGCGGAGAATATGTGCCTGTGTCTCTGTGTGTGGTCAGAGAATATGTGCGTGTGTCTCTGTGTGTGGGCGGAGAATATGTGTCTGTGTGTGGGCGGAGAATATGTGAGTTTGTCTCTGTGTGTGGGCGGAGAATATGTGTGTCTCTGTGTGTGGGCGGAGAATATGTGCGTGTGTCTCTGTGTGTGGGCGGAGAATATGTGTCTGTGTGTGGGCGGAGAATATGTGCGTGAGTCTCTGTGTGTGGGCGGAGAATATGTGCGTGTGTCTGTGTGTGGGCGGAGAATATGTGTGTGTGTCTCTGTGTGTGGGCGGAGAATATGTGTGTCTCTGTGTGTGGGCGGAGAATATGTGTCTGTGTGTGGGCGGAGAATATGTGCGTGTGTCTCTGTGTGTGGTCAGAGAATATGTGCGTGTGTCTCTGTGTGTGGGCGGAGAATATGTGCGTCTGTGTGTGGGCAGAAAATATGTGGTGTGTCTCTGTGTGTGGTCAGAGAATATGTGCGTGTGTCTGTGTGTGGGCGGAGAATATGTGTCTGTGTGTGGGTGGAGAATATGTGCGTGTGTCTCTGTGTGTGGTCAGAGAATATGTGCGTGTGTCTCTGTGTGTGGGTGGAGAATATGTGTGTCTCTGTGTGTGGGCGGAGAATATGTGTGTCTGTGTGTGGGCGGAGAATATGTGCGTGTGTCTCTGTGTGTGGGCGGAGAATATGTGTGTCTGTGTGTGGACGGAGAATATGTGCGTCTGTGTGTGGGTTGAGAATATGTGTGTCTGTGTGTGGGCAGAGAACATGTGCATGTGTCTCTGTGTGTGGGCGGAGAATATGTGCGTCTGTGTGTGGGCAGAGAATATGTGTGTCTCTGTGTGTGGGAGGAAAATATGTGTGTCTGTGTGTGGGCGGAGAATATGTGCGTGTGTCTCTGTGTGTGGGCGGAGAACATGTGTGTCTGTGTGTGGGCGGACAATATGTGTGTCTGTGTGTGGGCGGAGAATATGTGCGTCTGTGTGTGGTCGGAGAATATGTGTGTCTGTGTGTGGTCAGAGAATATGTGCGTGTGTCTCTGTGTGTGGGCAGAGAATATGTGCGTGTGTCTCTGTGTGTGGGCGGAGAATATGTGTGTCTGTGTGTGGGCGGAGAATATGTGCGGGTGGAGAATATGTGTGTCTGTGTGTGGTCAGAGAATATGTGCGTGTGTCTCTGTGTGTGGGCAGAGAATATGTGTGTGTGTCTCTGTGTGTGGGCGGAGAATATGTGTGTCTGTGTGTGGGCGGAGAATATGTGCGTCTGTGTGTGGGCGGAGAATATGCGTGTCTGTGTGTCGTCAGAGAATATGTGCGTGTGTCTCTGTGTGTGGGCGGAGAATATGTGCGTGTGTCTCTGTGTGTGGGCGGAGAATATATGCGTGTGTCTCTGTGTGTGGGCGGAGAATATATGTGTCTGTGTGTGGGCGGAGAATATGTGCGTGTGTCTCTGTGTGTGGGCGGAGAATATGTGCGTGTGTCTCTCTGTGTGGGCAGAGAATATGTGCGTGTGTCTCTGTGTGTGGGCGGAGAATACGTGTGTGTCTGTGTGTGGGCGGAGAATATGTGCGTGTGTCTCTGTGTGTGGGCGGAGAATTTGTGCGTGTGTCTCTGTGTGTGGGCGGAGAATATGTGCATGTGTCTCTGTGTGTGGGCGGAGAATACGTGTGTGTCTGTCTGTGGGCAGACAATATGTGCCTGTGTCTGTGTGTGGGCGGAGAATATGTGTGTGTGTCTCTCTGTGGGCGGAGAATATGTGCATGTGTCTCACTGTGTGGGCGGAGAATATTTGTGTGTCTGTGTGTGGGCAGAGAATATGTGCGTGTGTCTCTGTGTGTGGGCAGAGAATATGTGCGTGTGTCTCTGTGTGTGGGCGGAGAATATGTGTGTCTGTGTGTGGGCGGAGAATATGTGCGTCTGTGTGTGGGTGGAGAATATGTGTGTCTGTGTGTGGTCAGAGAATATGTGCGTGTGTCTCTGTGTGTGGCCAGAGAATATGTGTGTGTGTCTCTGTGTGTGGGCGGAGAATATGTGTGTCTGTGTGTGGGCGGAGAATATGTGCGTCTGTGTGTGGGCGGAGAATATGCGTGTCTGTGTGTCGTCAGAGAATATGTGCGTGTGTCTCTGTGTGTGGGCGGAGAATATGTGCGTGTGTCTCTGTGTGGGCGGAGAATATATGCATGTGTCTCTGTGTGTGGGCGGAGAATATTTGTGTCTGTGTGTGGGCGGAGAATATGTGCGTGTGTCTCTCTGTGTGGGCGGAGAATATGTGCATGTGTCTCTCTGTGTGGGCAGAGAATATGTGTGTGTGTCTCTGTGTGTGGGCGGAGAATACGTGTGTGTCTGTGTGTGGGCGGAGAATATGTGCGTGTGTCTCTGTGTGTGGGCGGAGAATATGTGCGTGTGTCTCTGTGTGTGGGCGGAGAATATGTGCATGTGTCTCTGTGTGTGGGCGGAGAATACGTGTGTGTCTGTCTGTGGGCAGACAATATGTGCCTGTGTCTGTGTGTGGGCGGAGAATATGTGTGTGTGTCTCTCTGTGGGCGGAGAATATGTGCATGTGTCTCACTGTGTGGGCGGAGAATATGTGTGTGTCTGTGTGTGGGCAGAGAATATGTGCTTGTGTCTCTGTGTGTGGGCGGAGAATGTGTGCGTGTGTATCTGTGTGAGGGCGGAGAATATGTGCGTGTGTCTCTGTGTGTGGGCGGAGATTATGTGCGTGTGTCTCTCTTTGTGGGCGGAGAATATGTGTGTGTGTCTCTGTGTGTGGGCGGAGAATATGTGCGTCTGTGTGTGGGCGGAGAATATGTGTGTCTGTGTGTTGGCGGAGAATATGTGTGTCTGTGTGTGGGCGGAGAATATGTGTGTCTGTGTGTGGTCAGAGAATATGTGCGTGTGTCTCTGTGTGTGGGCGGAGAATATGTGCGTGTGTCTCTGTGTGTGGGCGGAGAATATGTGCGTCTGTGTGTGGGCAGAGAATATGTGTGTCTCTGTGTGTGGGCGGAGAATATGTGTCTGTGTGTGGGCGGAGAATATGTGCGTGTGTCTCTGTGTGTGGGCGGAGAATATGTGCATGTGTCTCTGTGTGTGGGCGGAGAATATGTGCGTGTGTCTCTGTGTGTGGGCGAAGAATATGTGTGTCTCTGTGTGTGGGCGGAGAATATGTGTCTGTGTGTGGGCGGAGAATATGTGCGTGTGTCTCTGTGTGTGGTCAGAGAATATGTGCGTGTGTCTCTGTGTGTGGGCGGAGAATATGTGCATCTCTGTGTGTGGGCGGAGAATATGTGCGTGTGTCTCTGTGTGTGGTCAGAGAATATGTGCGTGTGTCTCTGTGTGTGGGCGGAGAATATGTGTCTGTGTGTGGGCGGAGAATATGTGCGTTTGTCTCTGTGTGTGGGCGGAGAATATGTGTGTCTCTGTGTGTGGGCGGAGAATATGTGCGTGTGTCTCTGTGTGTGGTCAGAGAATATGTGCGTGTGTCTCTGTGTGGGCGGAGAATATGTGTCTGTGTGTGGGCGGAGAATATGTGAGTTTGTCTCTGTGTGTGGGCGGAGAATATGTGTGTCTCTGTGTGTGGGCGGAGAATATGTGCGTGTGTCTCTGTGTGTGGTCAGAGAATATGTGCGTGTGTCTCTGTGTGTGGGCGGAGAATATGTGTCTGTGTGTGGGCGGAGAATATGTGCGTGAGTCTCTGTGTGTGGGCGGAGAATATGTGCGTGTGTCTCTGTGTGTGGGCGGAGAATATGTGTGTGTGTCTCTGTGTGTGGGCGGAGAATATGTGTGTCTCTGTGTGTGGGCAGAGAATATGTGCGTCTCTGTGTGTGGGCGGAGAATATGTGCGTGTGTCTCTGTGTGTGGTCAGAGAATATGTGCGTGTGTCTCTGTGTGTGGGCGGAGAATATGTGTCTGTGTGTGGGCGGAGAATATGTGCGTTTGTCTCTGTGTGTGGGCGGAGAATATGTGTGTCTCTGTGTGTGGGCGGAGAATATGTGCCTGTGTCTCTGTGTGTGGTCAGAGAATATGTGCGTGTGTCTCTGTGTGTGGGCGGAGAATATGTGTCTGTGTGTGGGCGGAGAATATGTGAGTTTGTCTCTGTGTGTGGGCGGAGAATATGTGTGTCTCTGTGTGTGGGCGGAGAATATGTGCGTGTGTCTCTGTGTGTGGGCGGAGAATATGTGTCTGTGTGTGGGCGGAGAATATGTGCGTGAGTCTCTGTGTGTGGGCGGAGAATATGTGCGTGTGTCTGTGTGTGGGCGGAGAATATGTGTGTGTGTCTCTGTGTGTGGGCGGAGAATATGTGTGTCTCTGTGTGTGGGCGGAGAATATGTGCGTGTGTCTGTGTGTGGGCGGAGAATATGTGTGTGTGTCTCTGTGTGTGGGCGGAGAATATGTGTGTCTCTGTGTGTGGGCGGAGAATATGTGTCTGTGTGTGGGCGGAGAATATGTGTGTCTCTGTGTGTGGGCGGAGATTATGTGCGTGTGTCTCTCTTTGTGGGCGGAGAATATGTGTGTGTGTCTCTGTGTGTGGGCGGAGAATATGTGCGTCTGTGTGTGGGCGGAGAATATGTGTGTCTGTGTGTGGGCGGAGAATATGTGTGTCTGTGTGTGGGCGGAGAATATGTGTGTCTGTGTGTGGTCAGAGAATATGTGCGTGTGTCTCTGTGTGTGGGCGGAGAATATGTGCGTGTGTCTCTGTGTGTGGGCGGAGAATATGTGCGTCTGTGTGTGGGCAGAGAATATGTGTGTCTCTGTGTGTGGGCGGAGAATATGTGTCTGTGTGTGGGCGGAGAATATGTGCGTGTGTCTCTGTGTGTGGGCGGAGAATATGTGCATGTGTCTCTGTGTGTGGGCGGAGAATATGTGCGTGTGTCTCTGTGTGTGGGCGAAGAATATGTGTGTCTCTGTGTGTGGGCGGAGAATATGTGTCTGTGTGTGGGCGGAGAATATGTGCGTGTGTCTCTGTGTGTGGTCAGAGAATATGTGCGTGTGTCTCTGTGTGTGGGCGGAGAATATGTGCATCTCTGTGTGTGGGCGGAGAATATGTGCGTGTGTCTCTGTGTGTGGTCAGAGAATATGTGCGTGTGTCTCTGTGTGTGGGCGGAGAATATGTGTCTGTGTGTGGGCGGAGAATATGTGCGTTTGTCTCTGTGTGTGGGCGGAGAATATGTGTGTCTCTGTGTGTGGGCGGAGAATATGTGCGTGTGTCTCTGTGTGTGGTCAGAGAATATGTGCGTGTGTCTCTGTGTGGGCGGAGAATATGTGTCTGTGTGTGGGCGGAGAATATGTGAGTTTGTCTCTGTGTGTGGGCGGAGAATATGTGTGTCTCTGTGTGTGGGCGGAGAATATGTGCGTGTGTCTCTGTGTGTGGTCAGAGAATATGTGCGTGTGTCTCTGTGTGTGGGCGGAGAATATGTGTCTGTGTGTGGGCGGAGAATATGTGCGTGAGTCTCTGTGTGTGGGCGGAGAATATGTGCGTGTGTCTCTGTGTGTGGGCGGAGAATATGTGTGTGTGTCTCTGTGTGTGGGCGGAGAATATGTGTGTCTCTGTGTGTGGGCAGAGAATATGTGCGTCTCTGTGTGTGGGCGGAGAATATGTGCGTGTGTCTCTGTGTGTGGTCAGAGAATATGTGCGTGTGTCTCTGTGTGTGGGCGGAGAATATGTGTCTGTGTGTGGGCGGAGAATATGTGCGTTTGTCTCTGTGTGTGGGCGGAGAATATGTGTGTCTCTGTGTGTGGGCGGAGAATATGTGCCTGTGTCTCTGTGTGTGGTCAGAGAATATGTGCGTGTGTCTCTGTGTGTGGGCGGAGAATATGTGTCTGTGTGTGGGCGGAGAATATGTGAGTTTGTCTCTGTGTGTGGGCGGAGAATATGTGTGTCTCTGTGTGTGGGCGGAGAATATGTGCGTGTGTCTCTGTGTGTGGGCGGAGAATATGTGTCTGTGTGTGGGCGGAGAATATGTGCGTGAGTCTCTGTGTGTGGGCGGAGAATATGTGCGTGTGTCTGTGTGTGGGCGGAGAATATGTGTGTGTGTCTCTGTGTGTGGGCGGAGAATATGTGTGTCTCTGTGTGTGGGCGGAGAATATGTGTCTGTGTGTGGGCGGAGAATATGTGCGTGTGTCTCTGTGTGTGGTCAGAGAATATGTGCGTGTGTCTCTGTGTGTGGGCGGAGAATATGTGCGTCTGTGTGTGGGCAGAGAATATGTGGTGTGTCTCTGTGTGTGGTCAGAGAATATGTGCGTGTGTCTGTGTGTGGGCGGAGAATATGTGTCTGTGTGTGGGTGGAGAATATGTGCGTGTGTCTCTGTGTGTGGTCAGAGAATATGTGCGTGTGTCTCTGTGTGTGGGTGGAGAATATGTGTGTCTCTGTGTGTGGGCGGAGAATATGTGTGTCTGTGTGTGGGCGGAGAATATGTGCGTGTGTCTCTGTGTGTGGGCGGAGAATATGTGTGTCTGTGTGTGGACGGAGAATATGTGCGTCTGTGTGTGGGTTGAGAATATGTGTGTCTGTGTGTGGGCAGAGAACATGTGCATGTGTCTCTGTGTGTGGGCGGAGAATATGTGCGTCTGTGTGTGGGCAGAGAATATGTGTGTCTCTGTGTGTGGGAGGAAAATATGTGTGTCTGTGTGTGGGCGGAGAATATGTGCGTGTGTCTCTGTGTGTGGGCGGAGAACATGTGTGTCTGTGTGTGGGCGGACAATATGTGTGTCTGTGTGTGGGCGGAGAATATGTGCGTCTGTGTGTGGTCGGAGAATATGTGTGTCTGTGTGTGGTCAGAGAATATGTGCGTGTGTCTCTGTGTGTGGGCAGAGAATATGTGCGTGTGTCTCTGTGTGTGGGCGGAGAATATGTGTGTCTGTGTGTGGGCGGAGAATATGTGCGGGTGGAGAATATGTGTGTCTGTGTGTGGTCAGAGAATATGTGCGTGTGTCTCTGTGTGTGGGCAGAGAATATGTGTGTGTGTCTCTGTGTGTGGGCGGAGAATATGTGTGTCTGTGTGTGGGCGGAGAATATGTGCGTCTGTGTGTGGGCGGAGAATATGCGTGTCTGTGTGTCGTCAGAGAATATGTGCGTGTGTCTCTGTGTGTGGGCGGAGAATATGTGCGTGTGTCTCTGTGTGTGGGCGGAGAATATATGCGTGTGTCTCTGTGTGTGGGCGGAGAATATATGTGTCTGTGTGTGGGCGGAGAATATGTGCGTGTGTCTCTGTGTGTGGGCGGAGAATATGTGCGTGTGTCTCTCTGTGTGGGCAGAGAATATGTGCGTGTGTCTCTGTGTGTGGGCGGAGAATACGTGTGTGTCTGTGTGTGGGCGGAGAATATGTGCGTGTGTCTCTGTGTGTGGGCGGAGAATTTGTGCGTGTGTCTCTGTGTGTGGGCGGAGAATATGTGCATGTGTCTCTGTGTGTGGGCGGAGAATACGTGTGTGTCTGTCTGTGGGCAGACAATATGTGCCTGTGTCTGTGTGTGGGCGGAGAATATGTGTGTGTGTCTCTCTGTGGGCGGAGAATATGTGCATGTGTCTCACTGTGTGGGCGGAGAATATTTGTGTGTCTGTGTGTGGGCAGAGAATATGTGCGTGTGTCTCTGTGTGTGGGCGGAGAATGTGTGCGTGTGTATCTGTGTGTGGGCGGAGAATATGTGCGTGTGTCTCTGTGTGTGGGCGGAGAATATGTGCGTGTGTCTCTGTGTGTGGGCGGAGAATGTGTGTGTCTGTGTGTGGGCGGAGAATATGTGCATGTGTCTCTGTGTGTGGTCAGAGAATATGTGCGTGTGTCTCTGTGTGTGGGTGGAGAATATGTGTGTGTGTCTCTGTGTGTGGGAGAAGAATGTGTGCGTGTGTCTCTGTGTGTGGGAGGAGAATGTGTGCGTGTGTCTCTGTTTGTGGGCGGAGAATATGTGCGTGTGTCTCTGTGTGGGTGGATAATACGTGCGTGTGTCTCTCTGTGTGTGGGCGGAGAATATGTGTGTGTCCGTGTGTGGGCGGACAATATGTGTGTGTCTGTGTGTGTGGGTGGAGAATATGTATGTGTGTATCTGTGTGTGGGCGGAGAATATGTGTGTGTCTGTGTGTGGGCGAAGAATATGTGCGTGTGTCTCTGTGTGTGGGCGGAGAATATGTGCGTGTGTCTCTGTGTGTGGGCGGAGAATATGTGCGTGTGTCTCTGTGTGTGGGCAGAGAATATGTGTGTGTGTCTGTGTGTGGGCAGAGAATATGTGCGTGTGTCTCTGTGTGTGGGCGGAGAATACGTGTGTGTCTGTGTGTGGGCGGAGAATATGTGCGTCTGTCTCTGTGTGTGGGCGGAGAATATGTGCGTGTGTCTCTGTGTGTGGGCGGAGATTATGTGCGTGTGTCTCTCTGTGTGGGTGGAGAATATGTGCGTGTGTCTCTGTGTGTGGGCGGAGAATATGTGCGTGTGTCTCTGTGTGTGGGTGGATAATATGTGCGTGTTTCTCTCTGTGTGTGGGCGGAGAATATGTGTGTGTCTGTGTGTGGGCGGACATGACCTTAGCAAGGTTGACTTTCCGTGACCTTCTCCCTTTTTTCCCCCTTGAATAAACACGCCACACCAGTACTTATGGATAATAACGGCCACAGCAGCCAATTTATTATTATTAATCATAATAATAATATTAATATTAATTAAAAACACTTGGTGGGGCCCTCGAAGCTAACCCGATCCTGGTCTGGTTATTAAAACCGTCGGCCTTGCCTCTTCCCCAGCCTTACTTCCCGCCGCGTTTTCCTCCGGCTCGGGAGCACCATGACTTGAGGGAAGAGGTTGCCTCCACACCGTTAAACCTGTACCCGACTTCCATCGTCGGGTACCCACCCATCGGTACCGCGCACCCGACCTCCAACATCGGGTGGCCCTCCGGGTCCCATGATAATGTGACCCCGACTTGCCTCGTCAGGTATCACCCAAGTCTCACCAGACCAGTAACCATCCACTGTAGGGGGGCCCGCAATGCAAGACCCCCCCATACCGAACTTTTTTGCCTGCTTCGAGGACCCACCAGCGCTCAAATCACTTTTCGTTGATTATAACAGAACCTCAGGCTCACGAAGAGCCATCCGCGACCAGTCAGGAGAGGAAAAACCCCCTGTGGGGGAAACCTCCAGGGAACCATGGCGTTGGATTGCCCTTCCCCTGGGCTTAGAGGTAACTGCCAAATTAAACACGTTTGCATAATTATCCTTCATATCATTATTCGAATAGTTGGTCCGGCTACTGCGACTCCGCTGTTCTTCTCCTCCTCTGGGATGGGTGGGTGGGGCTTCGTTGTCCTGCCGTCCTGGGAGTGAAAAGAGGGTTATGGCTAATCCCTGCATCCTTTTATCCCCTTGACCCCCCTTCCCCCCCATGCCTAGGTCACTTCCCCTATGTCATTTCCCCCTTTGTCAATCCTTTTACTTCCTCCCCCCCCTCCTTCTTTGTCATTCTCCCTGCCTTTTCCCAAAAACCCAATCACCTGGTCACTGGCAACCTGCCCGGTCATGCCCCCCTCCTTCCGACCCTCCGTGCCTCATCCGGGGGTTACTTGACCTTAGCAAGGTTGACTTTCCGTGACCTTCTCCCTTTTTTCCCCCTTGAATAAACACGCCACACCAGTACTTATGGATAATAATGGCCACAGCAGCCAATTTATTATTATTAATCATAATAATAATATTAATATTAATTAAAAACACTTGGTGGGGCCCTCGAAGCTAACCCGATCCTGGTCTGGTTATTAAAACCGTCGGCCTTGCCTCTTCCCCAGCCTTACTTCCCGCCGCGTTTTCCTCCGGCTCGGGAGCACCATGACTTGAGGGAAGAGGTTGCCTCCACACCGTTAAACCTGTACCCGACTTCCATCGTCGGGTACCCACCCATCGGTACCACGCACCCGACCTCCAACATCGGGTGGCCCTCCGGGTCCCATGATAATGTGACCCCGACTTGCCTCGTCAGGTATCACCCAAGTCTCACCAGACCAGTAACCATCCACTGTAGGGGGGCCCGCAATGCAAGACCCCCCCATACCGAACTTTTTTGCCTGCTTCGAGGACCCACCAGCGCCACACCGAGAGCACCTGACCCCCCTTTAAGTGCTCGAGACCCCACCAGACCGCCCTGCTGTGGCCCTTCGTATCCCCTCTCACAAGCCGTCAATCCACAAATCCATCCCTATAATGTTCAAATGCACTCTATCCCCAAACCAGCAATCTCTTACCGTAGCATCTAAGCCTGCGTGACATATTGCCAGCCCCTCTCCCCATTTCTTTCTAGGTACCGTGTCAGACCACACTAGCCTCATACTTGGATACGCTAATTCCAGCTGACGTACATCCCTTCTAATGTTGGAACTCTGTCATTTTTCCAAGCTGGGTCCCAGGTCATTACCCCCTGCGCGTACTAATATATATCTGTGGTCCCTTAAAGGTATACCGCCCGAGATACACGTATAGTACCCGGCCCCATGTTAAACCCCTGTCGCCCAGCCACCTAATCACCGCTCTTACTCTTGCAAAAACCAACTGTCTCCCACCCGTCCGTCTGTCAGCCCACTGTGCTCCTCAGAAACGTATGAATGTCCTAAAATCCAGATCACGATCGGGCCTTGTCCTGTAATAAACCAAAGAAATTATTGCGGGGCACCATATCCAGGACAGATTGCTGCCTCAATAACCTGATGTCGTACGTAAGACTCCGTTGGGACTCCCCCGGCCATTAAACATAATTGGTCATGGGCTCAGTCCCCCACCGCGGCCTCTGTTGCCGCCCCCAATCCAAAAGGAATTCCCGCATATTTGCCAGGATCCGTGCCTGTCCCTACCAGGCATTTCCAGAATACTTTAATAAATTGCTACTTGGACAAGAAGGACCCCTCCTCTTGACATCGCTGCGGTTCATCCCGTTGAGGCTTGTCAGCCAAGAATATCCTAAAACACTTCCAAGGACACCTGATAGAACCGCTGACCTTTTCCAATAGCACTCTTTTCCTTTTTTGCTCTTCTGATATGTAACTCTAATAATTTCTGCCTAACCATGATGTCTTTAGCTAGATTGCCCCCACCTCTTCGCTCCGTTTGGTGCTTCTAATTCCCCTATCCTCATTGCTCCGAAAAATGCTGATGTGAATGCCAGGCTAAACAGCCCCACCTCAAAACGTGACATGCACCCCGCTTCTAAATGTAATCCTAGGTTCTCCCATAAACCAAATGGCACAGGCCGCCTGTTATCCTTCCTGGCTTTTCCTTTCCGGCCCCCTTACTGGCCTGTCTTACTAAACAATTCTTTTTTAAGTCCGTTCTGTTCCCCAGTTGAAGCCCGACACTAACCCTGAAATTAATTGATTTTTTCTATGCTGTAGACCACTTACCAACCGTAGCCTGCCTACTTCCCATCAATAAAAAATCCCTGTCTGTTAAGTCCTCCCTCCCTTGCCCAACCAGTATTCCCCTAGCTGCCATGTGCAAAGATAAGCCGTCCACGCGCTACTTGCTAGGGATGAATTGATCCGTGGCTTGGCAGCCCTGATGCCCCCCTCCAGAGTCCGGGAGGGCAGGGTAGGCCCGCTTCTTCTGCTTCCGGGGCCCAATGTCTGAAACCGCCCTCATCTTAGTCACTTCCCGTGGCTGGAGGGCACTGGGAATAGGCCTATTGTCCTTTGTGTTAATGCATGTGATCACTTTTTCCTTTTTTCACTCCCCCAGACCGAAGGTCCCCCGATTAGGTATACCACTCTTCAGTTTATTGCACTGGATTACTACTTGTGCCGAAGACAGCCTTAAAGAAACAAGACTTGGTCAGTATAACAGTCCATAACATCAGACCATACCCATTAGACCCCTGCATCCTGCGTTGACTAATTCCTCATCCACTATATTACCTAACTTACGGTAATTCATCTATATTACGGTCAACCATATAGGATAAAGGCACCGCTCATGACTCTTGCCTAATTTCTCAGGGTGTTAAAATAAAAACTTGTTGGTTGTCTCTGCTAGCCCTTAGTAATGGCCAGCAGTGTTATGTCCTTAAATTTTGCACTTCCATTTGCTACTTCCCATGGTGGGACTAGAACCGTGATCTCCCATGCTGCAAGCAGCAGTCTTAACCCCTGGGCTAGCGTGCTGCTTATGGTTCTGCCTGCCCTCGGTAATGCTGGCATGTGTGTTTTTGGCTCTGCTTCTTGGTTGCAGCAGAGGCTATACCCATTAAACACGGAGCCTTTTGGCTCTGCCTCTTGGCCATATATACTGGGCTTCTGGAGTATGGATATATAATGTATATCCCCGGGTAGCACTATACTTTCAGGGTCCTATTATACATATAGAGGGAGTGCCATATAAACTATTTAGATTGTGCGCCCCAATGTGGACAGCAATGACCATGTGTCCCAACTGCTATGCGCCGTGGACCTGCCAGCGTGACACAAAGACCATTTTTCATTATTATTATTATTATTATTAAGTCCACCCATATCCTGTGGGCCTGCCATAAGTCTGGGGTAAAAGTATACATATATAGAGCCAAACATACCGGGGGGCGCCTGTATATATATATATATATATATATATATATATATATATATATATAATGTCGGAATATTTCCAGTATGTAAGTCCGCAAGGGCAGGGTCCTATCCCTTCTGTACCAGTCTGCCATTGTAAAATTTGTTTACTGTATCTATAATCCTGTATGTAACCCCTTCTCATGTACAGCACCCTGGAATTAATGGTGCTATATAAACCAATAATGATAATATATGCCGAGGTCCAGCCGTATACATACATATATATATATATATATATATATATATATATATATATATATATATATATATATATATATATATATATATATATATATATATATATATATATATATACACATATATCCACACCCACACTGAGGTGCAGCTATTCTCAGGGGTACGACATATAAAGGTGAAGCGAATATACTCCCAGCAGAACTGGCATGGATAGATAGCCTCCATATGGACCATACGTTAAGCATATATCACAGGGCCGGCTTCCCCCCTTCCCTTGGGAGTGTGTGTGCCATTCCCTTCAGGCCTCACCCCTCCCCCAGCATACAGCCTGGTGTAATGGGGATCATAAAACTGGAAGTACAGGTTGGGACACATGGTAATAGCGTCTCTTCAGTAATGGTGCTAAGATGGTTGTAGTATCTACATGGCTTTATGCCCTACACTATACTGAATTATCTGATATATCAGCAATGAATCAAGCAAAATATCTGTAGATCCGCCCCACGTATATATAAATATACATACCTGCAAAACCCACAAACATATTTATATGTATATACACCCACATATCTATACCCATACGTCCCGTGTCCCACAATAGGCCTTGTATGCTCCAGAAATATCTGGATAATGTAATATCGATCTATCCGCCATGAATCCTACAGCAATATGTATATACCATCATGTATTAAACCCAGTGTCTATGATATATAATAACACTAATGCATGCAGATATTAATAGAGGGTGATGTTGATGTAACCCCTTTGCACCATAAAATTAATGGTGGCATATCTATCATCTAATATCGAAATATATAATCCAGAACCCATATATCAGATATTTTGCCTATTAGCACTTGTGATATGCCTGCTATCACCCCTCACAGTAAAAGTATGTATACAAGCGCCATGCACTGTACTGTGGTATCAATATATACCCCTGGCCTCAATTGCAGCATATACATACATGACATGCATTATATTGAAGAATCCCATATATTCGCCATGCACTCATTTGCAATATGTAAATCTCATCGGCATACACCAACATGCTACAGTATCTATAAATACCCCCAGTCCCATGTATACCCTATGGCAGTATGTATATATATATACCTGCTATCAATAATCAGATAGTAATCCAAGGTATAACAGCCATGCGGTACATAATATGACAGCATTGTCTATATATATTACCATACATGTACCCGTGTCTGCAGCCATGCCACCGGGACGCATGAGGCAGGTAACATATAGAGATCCCTGAGGACACAGATCTCCCAGGAGATAATGATCCTATATATATATATATACACTGTACATATATACATAACAAATCCACAGTGTGATCACTTTTGTTGTGTATACTCCCCTGGACCTCTCATGGTGAGAGTAGTATGGCCTGTGCCATCGTCTGGTCTGCCAGAGCGCAGACACTGGGGAACCAGGCCACCATTACCACAGGAGTGCCAGGCGAGGCAAATAAAAGCACAAATCTGCACCAAAATCCACCAGGGTTGGTACAGATTGGCAGTCACGTATTATCTTACAGTTACAAGCTATGCCGCTATGTGTGAATACTCCCCAAGCAGGAAAACTCCATGTTGTTTCTGCATGAAGACACTATATTGTATATTGTGTACTGTATATATGTACCCGCATCCCCCATACTTATATCCCCCATATTATACTCCCTGAAGCAGCAGACATGCTTCCTGTCTTCTTTGTTTGTTTGAAGGAATGTGCATGTGAAATGATGAGGAGAGTAGTTGTTCTGAGGATTTCTGTAATGTCCTTCCACTTGAATCTCCAGGAGGTGTGGTATCTTGCTTGCTGTCCATTGTCTTTCCAGAAGTCTTCTTGCTTGCTTCAGAGGCTTGTGTTAGCTTCGTTGTCCTGCCGTCCTGGGAGTGAAAAGAGGGTTATGGCTAATCCCTGCATCCTTTTATCCCCTTGACCCCCCTTCCCCCCCATGCCTAGGTCACTTCCCCTATGTCATTTCCCCCTTTGTCAATCCTTTTACTTCCTCCCCCCCTCCTTCTTTGTCATTCTCCCTGCCTTTTCCCAAAAACCCAATCACCTGGTCACTGGCAACCTGCCCGGTCATGCCCCCCTCCTTCCGACCCTCCGTGCCTCATCCGGGGGTTACTATATGTGTGTGTCTGTGTGTGGGTGGAGAATATGTGCGTGTGTCTCTGTGTGTGGGCGGAGAATATGTGCGTGTGTCTCTTTGTGTGGGCGGAGAATATGTGCGTGTGTCTCTCTGTATGGGCGGAGAATATGTGCGTGTGTCTCTGTGTGTGGGCGGAGAATATGTGCGTGTGTCTCTGTGTGTGGATGGATAATATGTGCGTGTGTCTCTCTGTGTGTGGGCGGAGAATATGTGTGTGTCTGTGTGTGGGCGGACAATATGTGTGTGTCTGTGTGTGGGTGGATAATATGTGCGTGTGTCTCTCTGTGTGTGGGCGGACAATATGTGAGTCTGTGTGTGGGCGGAGAATATGTGTGTGTCTGTGTGTGGGCGGAGAATATGTGCGTGTGTCTCTGTGTGTGGGCGGAGAATATGTGCATGTGTCTCTGTGTGTGGGCGGAGAATATGTGCGTGTGTCTCTGTGTGTGGGCAGAGAATATGTGTGTGTGTCTGTGTGTGGGCGGAGAATACGTGTGTGTCTGTGTGTGGGCGGAGAATATGTGCGTGTGTCTCTGTGTGTGGGCGGAGAATATGTGCGTGTGTCTCTGTGTGTGGGCAGAGAATATGTGCGTGTGTCTCTATGTGTGGGCGGAGAATATGTGTGTGTCTGTGTGTGGGCGGACAATATGTGTGTGTCTGTGTGTGGGTGGAGAATATGTGCGTGTGTCTCTGTGTGTGGGCGGAGAATATGTGCGTGTGTCTCTTTGTGTGGGCGGAGAATATGTGCGTGTGTCTCTCTGTATGGGCGGAGAATATGTGCGTGTGTCTCTGTGTGTGGGCGGAGAATATGTGCGTGTGTCTCTGTGTGTGCGTGGATAATATGTGCGTGTGTCTCTCTGTGTGTGGGCGGAGAATATGTGTGTGTCTGTGTGTGGGCGGACAATATGTGTGTGTCTGTGTGTGGGTGGATAATATGTGTGTGTGTCTCTCTGTGTGTGGGCGGACAATATGTATGTCTGTGTGTGGGCGGAGAATATGTGTGTGTCTGTGTGTGGGCGGAGAATATGTGTGTCTCTGTGTGTGGGCGGAGAATATGTGCATGTGTCTCTGTGTGTGGGCGGAGAATATGTGCGTGTGTCTCTGTGTGTGGGCAGAGAATATGTGTGTGTGTCTGTGTGTGGGCGGAGAATACGTGTGTGTCTGTGTGTGGGCGGAGAATATGTGCGTGTGTCTCTGTGTGTGGGCGGAGAATATGTGCGTGTGTCTCTGTGTGTGGGCAGAGAATATGTGCGTGTGTCTCTATGTGTGGGCGGAGAATACGTGTGTGTCTGTGTGTGGGCGGAGAATATGTGCGTGTGTCTCTGTGTGTGGACGGAGAATATGTGCGTGTGTCTCTGTGTGTGGGCGGAGAATATGTGCGTGTGTCTCTCTGTGTGGGCGGAGAATATGTGCGTGTGTCTCTGTGTGTGGGCGGAGAATATGTGCGTGTGTCTCTGTGTGTGGGTGGATAATATGTGCGTGTGTCTCTGTGTGTGGGTGGAGAATATGTGTGTGTCTGTGTGTGGGCGGACAATATGTGTGTGTCTGTGTGTGGGTGGAGAATATGTATGTGTGTCTCTGTCTGTGGGCGGAGAATATGTGTGTGTCTGTGTGTGGGCGGAGAATATGTGCGTGTTTCTCTCTGTGTGGGCGGAGAATATGTGTGTGTCTGTGTGTGGGCGGAGAATATGTGCGTGTGTCTCTCTGTGTGGGCGGAGAATATGTGCGTGTGTCTCTGTGTGTGGGCGGAGAATATGTGCGTGTGTCTCTGTGTGTGGGTGGATAAAATGTGCGTGTGTCTCTCTGTGTGTGGGCGGAGAATATGTGCGTGTGTCTCTATGTGGGCGGAGAATATGTGTGTGTGTCTCTTTGTGAGGGCGGAGAATATGTGCGTGTGTCTCTGTGTGCGGGCGGAGAATAAGTGTGTGTCTGTGTGTGGGCGGAGAATATGTGCGTGTGTCTCTGTGTGTGGGCGGAGAATGTGTGTGTCTGTGTGTGGGTGGAGAATATGTGCATGTGTCTCTGTGTGTGGTCAGAGAATATGTGCGTGTGTCTCTGTGTGTGGGTGGAGAATATGTGCGTGTGTCTCTGTGTGTGGGTAGAGAATATGTGTGTGTCTCTGTGTGTGGGAGGATAATGTGTGCGTGTGTCTCTGTGTGTGGGAGGAGAATGTGTGCGTGTGTCTCTGTGTGTGGGCGGAGAATATGTGCGTGTGTCTCTGTGTGTGGGTGGATAATATGTGCGTGTGTCTCTCTGTGTGTGGGCGGAGAATATGTGTGTGTCTGTGTGTGGGCGGACAATATGTGTGTGTCTGTGTGTGGGTGGATAATATGTATGTGTGTCTCTGTGTGTGGGCGGAGAATATGTGTGTGTCTGTGTGTGGGCGGAGAATATGTGCAAGTGTCTCTGTGTGTGGGCGGAGAATATGTGCGTGTGTCTCTGTGTGTGGGCGGAGAATATGTGCGTGTGTCTCTATGTGTGGGCAGAGAATATGTGTGTGTGTCTGTGTGTGGGCGGAGAATATGTGCGTGTGTCTCTGTGTGTGGGCGGAGAATATGTGCGTGTGTCTCTGTGTGTGGGCGGAGAATATGTGCGTGTCTCTCTCTGTGTGGGCGGAGAATATGTGCGTGTGTCTCTGTGTGTGGGCGGAGAATATGTGCGTGTGTCTCTGTGTGTGGGTGGATAATATGTGCGTGTGTCTCTCTGTGTGTGGGCGGAGAATATGTGTGTGTCTGTGTGTGGGCGGACAATATGTGTGTGTCTGTGTGTGGGTGGAGAATATGTATGTGTGTCTCTGTCTGTGGGCGGAGAATATGTGTGTGTCTGTGTGTGGGCGGAGAATATGTGCGTGTGTCTCTGTGTGTGGGAGGAGAATATGTGCCTGTGTCTCTGTGTGTGGGCGGAGAATATGTGTGTGTGTCTGTGTGTGGGCAGAGAATATGTGCGTGTGTCTCTGTGTGTGGGCGGAGAATATGTGTGTGTCTGTGTGTGGGCGGAGAATATGTGCGTGTGTCTCTGTGTGTGGGAGGAGAATACGTGTGTGTCTGTGTGTGGGCAGAGAATATGTGCGTGTGTCTGTGTGTGGGCGGAGAATATGTGTGTGTGCCTCTCTGTGGGCGGAGAATATGTGCATGTGTCTCACTTTGTGGGCGGAGAATATGTGTGTGTCTGTGTGTGGGCAGAGAATATGTGCGTGTGTCTCTGTGTGTGGGTGGAGGATATGTGTGTGTGTCTCTCTGTGGGCGGAGAATATGTGCGTGTGTCTCTCTGAGTGGGCAGAGAATATGTGCATGTGTCTCTGTGTGTGGGCGGAGAATATGTGTGTGTTTGTGTGTGGGCGGAGAATATGTGCGTGTGTCTCTGTGTGTGGGCGGAGAATATGTGTGTCTCTGTCTGTGGGTGGAGAAGATGTGAGTGTCTGTGTGTGGGCGGAGAATATGTGAGTATGTCTCTCTGTGTGGGCGTGGAATATGTGTGTCTGTGTGTGGGCGGAGAATATGTGTGTCTGTGTGTGGGCGGAGAATATGTGCTTGTGTCTCTCTGTGTGGGCGGAGAATATGTGTGTCTGTGTGTGGGCGGAGAATATGTGCGTGTGTCCCTGTGTGTGGTCAGAGAATATGTGCCTGTGTCTCTGTGTGTGGGAGGAGAATATGTGTGTGTGTCTCTGTGTGTGGGCGGAGAATATGTGCGTGTGTCTCTGTGTGTGGGCGGAGAATACGTGCGTTTGTCTCTGTGTGTGGGAGGAGAATATATGCGTGTGTCTCTGTGTGTGGTCAGAGAATATGTGCGTGTGTCTCTGTGTCTGGGCGGAGAATATGTGCGTGTGTCTCTGTGTGTGTGGGCGGAGAATATCTGCGTGTGTCTCTGTGTGTGGGCGGAGAATATGTTAGTGTGTCTCTCTGTGTGGGCGGAGAATATGTGTGTGTGTCTCTTTGTGTGGGAGGAGAATATGTGCATGTGTCCCTGTGTGTGGGCGGAGAATATGTGTGTGTCTGTGTGTGGGCGGAGAATATGTGCATGTGTCTGTGTGTGGGAGGAGAATATGTGCGTGTGTCTCTGTGTGTGGTCAGAGAATATGTGCGTGTGTCTCTGTGTGTGGGTGGAGAATATGTGCGTGTGTCTCTGTGTGTGGGTGGAGAATATGTGCGTGTGTCTCTGTGTGTGGGTGGAGAATATGTGCGTGTGTCTCTGTGTGTGGGTGGAGAATATGTGCCTGTGTCTCTGTGTGTGGGTGGAGAATATGTGCGTGTGTCTCTCTGTGTGTGGGTGGAGAATATTTGCGTGTCTGTGTGTGGGCGGACAATATGTGTGTGTCTGTGTGTGGTCGGAGAATATGTATGTGTGTCTCTGTGTGTGGGCGGAGAATATGTGTGTGTCTGTGTGTGGGCGGAGAATGTGTGCGTGTGTCTCTGTGTGTGGGTGGAGAATATGTGCGTGTGTCTCTGTGTGTGGGTGAAGAATATGTGCGTGTGTCTCTGTGTGTGGGTGGAGAATATGTGTGTGTGTCTCTGTGTGTGGGAGGAGAATGTGTGCGTGTGTCTCTGTGTGTGGGCGGAGAATATGTGTGTGTCTCTGTGTGGGTGGAGAATATGTGCGTGTGTCTCTGTGTGTGGGCAGAGAATATGTGCGTGTGTCTCTGTGTGTGGGTGGAGAATATGTGCGTGTGTCTCTGTGTGTGGGTGGAGAATATGTGTGTGTGTCTCTGTGTGTGGGAGGAGAATGTGTGCGTGTGTCTCTGTTTGTGGGAGGAGAATGTGTGCGTGTGTCTCTGTGTGTGGGCGGAGAATATGTGCATGTGTCTCTGTGTGTGGGTGGAGAATATGTGCGTGTGTCTCTCTGTGTGTGGGCGGAGGATATGTGTGTGTCTGTGTGTGGGCGGACAATATGTGTGTGTCTGTGTGTGGGCGGAGAATATGTATGTGTGTCTCTGTGTGTGGGCTGAGAATACGTGTGTGTCTGTGTGTGGGCGGAGAATATGTGCGTGTGTCTCTGTGTGTGGGCGGAGAATATGTGCGTGTGTCTCTGTGTGTGGGCGGAGAATATGTGCGTGTCTCTCTCTGTGTGGGCGGAGAATATATGCGTGTGTCTCTGTGTGTGGGCGGAGAATATGTGCGTGTGTCTCTGTGTGTGGGTGGATAATATGTGCGTGTGTCTCTCTGTGTGTGGGCGGAGAATATGTGTGTGTCTGTGTGTGGGTGGAGAATATGTATGTGTGTCTCTGTGTGTGGGCGGAGAATATGTGTGTGTCTGTGTGTGGGCGGAGAATATGTGCGTGTGTCTCTCTGTGTGGGAGGAGAATATGTGCGTGTGTCTCTCTGTGTGTGGGCGGACAATATGTGTGTGTTTGTGTGTGGGCGGAGAATATGTGCGTGTGTCTCTCTGTGTGGGCGGAGAATATGTGCGTGTGTCTCTCTGTGTGGGTGGAGAATATGTGCGTGTGTCTCTGTGTGTGGGCGGAGAATACGTGTGTCTCTGTGTGTGGGTGGAGAAGATGTGAGTGTCTGTGTGTGGGCGGAGAATATGTGAGTATGTCTCTCTGTGTGGGCGTGGAATATGTGTGTCTGTGTGTGGGCGGAGAATATATGTGTCTGTGTGTGGGCGGAGAATATGTGCTTGTGTCTCTCTGTGTGGGCGGAGAATATGTGTGTCTGTGTGTGGGCGGAGAATATGTGCGTGTGTCCCTGTGTGTGGTCAGAGAATATGTGCGTGTGTCTCTGTGTGTGGGAGGAGAATATGTGGGTGTGTCTCTGTGTGTGGGCGGAGAATATGTGCGCGTGTCTCTGTGTGTGGGCGGAGAATATGTGCGTGTGTCTCTGTGTGTGGGAGGAGAATATATCCGTGTGTCTCTGTGTGCGGTCAGAGAATATGTGCGTGTGTCTCTGTGTGTGGGTGGAGAAAATGTGCGTGTGTCTCTGTGTGTGGGCGGAGAACATGTGCGCGTGTCTCTGTGTGTGGGCGGAGAATATGTACGTGTGTCTCTGTGTGTGGGCGGAGAATATGTGAGTGTGTCTCTCTGTGTGGGCGGAGAATATGTGTGTGTGTCTCTTTGTGTGGGAGGAGAATATGTGCATGTGTCCCTGTGTGTGGGCGGAGAATATGTGTGTGTGTGTGTGTGTGGGCGGAGAATATGTGCATGTGTCCGTGTGTGGGAGGAGAATATATGCGTGTGTCTCTGTGTGTGGTCAGAGAATATGTGCGTGTGTCTCTGTGTGTGGGCGGAGAATGTGTGCGTGTGTCTCTGTGTGTGGGCGGAGAATATGTTCGTGTGTCTCTGTGTGTGGGTGGAGAATATGTGCGTGTCTGTGTGTGGGCGGACAATATGTGTGTGTCTGTGTGTGGTCGGAGAATATGTATGTGTGTCTCTGTGTGTGGGCGGAGAATATGTGTGTCTGTGTGTGGGCGGAGAATATGTGCGTGTGTCTCTGTGTGTGGGCGGAGAATATGTGCGTGTGTCCCTGTGTGTGGGTGAAGAATATGTGCGTGTGTCTCTGTGTGTGGGTGGAGAATATGTGTGTGTGTCTCTGTGTGTGGGAGGAGAATGTGTGCGTGTGTCTCTGTGTGTGGGCGGAGAATATGTGTGTGTCTCTGTGTGGGTGGAGAATATGTGCGTGTGTCTCTGTGTGTGGGCAGAGAATATGTGCGTGTGTCTCTGTGTGTGGGTGGAGAATATGTGCGTGTGTCTCTGTGTGTGGGTGGAGAATATGTGCGTGTGTCTCTCTGTGCGTGGGCGGAGGATATGTATGTGTCTGTGTGTGGGCGGACAATATGTGTGTGTCTGTGTGTGGGTGGAGAATATGTATGTGTGTCTCTGTGTGTGGGCGGAGAATATGTGTGTGTCTGTGTGTGGGCGGAGAATATGTGCGTGTGTCTCTGTGTGTGGGCGGAGAATATGTGCGTGTGTCTCTGTGTGTGGGCGGAGAATATGTGCGTGTGTCTCTGTGTGTGGGCGGAGAATATGTGCGTGTGTCTCTGTGTGTGGGCAGAGAATATGTGCGTGTGTCTCTGTGTGTGGGTGGATAATATGTGCGTGTGTCTCTCTGTGTGTGGGCGGAGAATATGTGTGTGTCTGTGTGTGGGTGGAGAATATGTATGTGTGTCTCTGTGTGTGGGCGGAGAATATGTGTGTGTCTGTGTGTGGGCGGAGAATATGTGCGTGTGTCTCTCTGTGTGGGAGGAGAATATGTGCGTGTGTCTCTCTGTGTGGGCGGAGAATATGTGCGTGTGTCTCTGTGTGTGGGCAGAGAATATGTGCGTGTGTCTCTGTGTGTGGGTGGATAATATGTGCGTGTGTCTCTCTGTGTGTGGGCGGAGAATATGTGTGTGTCTGTGTGTGGGCGGACAATATGTGTGTGTCTGTGTGTGGGTGGAGAATATGTATGTATGTCTCTGTGTGTGGGCGGAGAATATGTGTGTGTCTGTGTTTGGGCGGAGAATATGTGCGTGTGTCTCTGTGTGTGGGAGGAGAGTATGTGCGTGTGTCTGTGTGTGGGCGGAGAATATGTGGGTGTGTCTCTGTGTGTGGGCAGAGAATATGTGTGTGTGTCTGTGTGTGGGCAGAGAATATGTGCGTGTGTCTCTGTGTGTGGGCGGAGAATATGTGTGTGTCTGTGTGTGGGCGGAGAATATGTGCGTGTGTCTCTGTGTGTGGGCGGAGAATACGTGTGTGTCTGTGTGTGGGCAGACAATATGTGCGTGTGTCTGTGTGTGGGCGGAGAATATGTGTGTGTGCCTCTCTGTGGGCGAAGAATATGTGCATGTGTCTCACTTTGTGGGCGGAGAATATGTGTGTGTCTGTGTGTGGGCAGAGAATATGTGCATGTGTCTCTGTGTGTGGGCGGAGGATGTGTGTGTGTGTGTCCCTCTGTGGGCGGAGAATATGTGCGTGTGTCTCTCTGAGTGGGCAGAGAATATGTGCGTGTGTCTCTGTGTGTGGGCGGAGAATATGTGTGTGTTTGTGTGTGGGCGGAGAATATGTGCGTGTGTCTCTGTGTGTGGGTGGAGAATATGTGCGTGTGTGTCTCTGTGTGGGCGGAGAATATGTGCGTGTGTCTCTGTGTGTGGGTGAAGAATATGTTCGTGTGTCTCTGTGTATGGGTGGAGAATATGTGTGTGTGTCTCTGTGTGTGGGAGGAGAATGTGTGCGTGTGTCTCTGTGTGTGGGAGGAGAATATGTGCGTGTGTCTCTGTGTGTGGGCGGAGAATATGTGTGTGTCTGTGTGTGGGCGGAGAATATGTGCGTGTGTCTCACTTTGTGGGCGGAGAATATGTGTGTGTCTGTGTGTGGGCAGAGAATATGTGCATGTGTCTCTGTGTGTGGGCGGAGGATATGTGTGTGTGTCCCTCTGTGGGCGGAGAATATGTGCGTGTGTCTCTCTGAGTGGGCAGAGAATATGTGCGTGTGTCTCTGTGTGTGGGCGGAGAATATGTGTGTGTTTGTGTGTGGGCGGAGAATATGTGCGTGTGTCTCTCTGTGTGGGCGGAGAATATGTGCGTGTGTCTCTCTGTGTGGGTGGAGAATATGTGCGTGTGTCTCTGTGTGTGGGCGGAGAATACGTGTGTCTCTGTGTGTGGGTGGAGAATATGTGAGTGTCTGTGTGTGGGCGGAGAATATGTGAGTATGTCTCTCTGTGTCGGCGTGGAATATGTGTGTCTGTGTGTGGGCGGAGAATATATGTGTCTGTGTGTGGGCGGAGAATATGTGCTTGTGTCTCTCTGTGTGGGCGGAGAATATGTGTGTCTGTGTGTGGGCGGAGAATATGTGCGTGTGTCCCTGTGTGTGGTCAGAGAATATGTGCGTGTGTCTCTGTGTGTGGGAGGAGAATATGTGGGTGTGTCTCTGTGTGTGGGCGGAGAATATGCGCGCGTGTCTCTGTGTGTGGGCGGAGAATATGTGCGTGTGTCTCTGTGTGTGGGAGGAGAATATATCCGTGTGTCTCTGTGTGCGGTCAGAGAATATGTGCGTGTGTCTCTGTGTGTGGGTGGAGAAAATGTGCGTGTGTCTCTGTGTGTGGGCGGAGAATATGTGCGTGTGTCTCTGTGTGTGGGCGGAGAATATGTACGTGTGTCTCTGTGTGTGGGCGGAGAATATGTGAGTGTGTCTCTCTGTGTGGGCGGAGAATATGTGTGTGTGTCTCTTTGTGTGGGAGGAGAATATGTGCATGTGTCCCTGTGTGTGGGCGGAGAATATGTGTGTGTGTGTGTGGGCGGAGAATATGTGCATGTGTCCGTGTGTGGGAGGAGAATATATGCGTGTGTCTCTGTGTGTGGTCAGAGAATATGTGCGTGTGTCTCTGTGTGTGGGCGGAGAATGTGTGCGTGTGTCTCTGTGTGTGGGCGGAGAATATGTTCGTGTGTCTCTGTGTGTGGGTGGAGAATATGTGCGTGTGTCTCTCTGTGTGTGGGCGGAGAATATGTGCGTGTCTGTGTGTGGGCGGACAATATGTGTGTGTCTGTGTGTGGTCGGAGAATATGTATGTGTGTCTCTGTGTGTGGGCGGAGAATATGTGTGTCTGTGTGTGGGCGGAGAATATGTGCATGTGTCTCTGTGTGTGGGCGGAGAATATGTGCGTGTGTCTCTGTGTGTGGGTGAAGAATATGTGCGTGTGTCTCTGTGTGTGGGTGGAGAATATGTGTGTGTGTCTCTGTGTGTGGGAGGAGAATGTGTGCGTGTGTCTCTGTGTGTGGGCGGAGAATATGTGTGTGTCTCTGTGTGGGTGGAGAATATGTGCGTGTGTCTCTGTGTGTGGGCAGAGAATATGTGCGTGTGTCTCTGTGTGTGGGTGGAGAATATGTGCGTGTGTCTCTGTGTGTGGGTGGAGAATATGTGCGTGTGTCTCTGTGTGTGGGTGGAGAATATGTGTGTGTCTCTGTGTGTGGGAGGAGAATGTGTGCGTGTGTCTCTGTGTGTGGGCGGAGAATATGTGTGTGTCTCTGTGTGGGTGGAGAATATGTATGTGTGTCTCTGTGTGAGGGCGGAGAATATGTGTGTGTCTGTGTTTGGGCGGAGAATATGTGCGTGTGTCTCTGTGTGTGGGAGAATATGTGCGTGTGTCTCTGTGTGTGGGCGGAGAATATGTTGGTGTGTCTCTGTGTGTGGGCAGAGAATATGTGTGTGTGTCTGTGTGTGGGCAGAGAATATGTGCGTGTGTCTCTGTGTGTGGGCGGAGAATATGTGTGTGTGTCTCTCTGTGTGGGTGGAGAATATGTGCCTGTGTCTCTGTGTGTGGGCGGAGAATACGTGTGTCTCTGTGTGTGGGTGGAGAAGATGTGAGTGTCTGTGTGTGGGCGGAGAATATGTGAGTATGTCTCTCTGTGTGGGCGTGGAATATGTGTGTCTGTGTGTGGGCGGAGAATATGTGTGTCTGTGTGTGGGCGGAGAATATGTGCTTGTGTCTCTCTGTGTGGGCGGAGAATATGTGTGTCTGTGTGTGGGCGGAGAATATGTGCGTGTGTCCCTGTGTGTGGTCAGAGAATATGTGCGTGTGTCTCTGTGTGTGGGAGGAGAATATGTGCGCGTGTCTCTGTGTGTGGGCGGAGAATATGTGCGTGTGTCTCTGTGTGTGGGAGGAGAATATATGCGTGTGTCTCTGTGTGCGGTCAGAGAATATGTGCGTGTGTCTCTGTGTGTGGGTGGAGAAAATGTGCGTGTGTCTCTGTGTGTGGGCGGAGAATATGTGCGTGTGTCTCTGTGTGTGGGCGGAGAATATGTACGTGTGTCTCTGTGTGTGGGCGGACAATATGTGTGTGTGTCTCTTTGTGTGGGAGGAGAATATGTGCATGTGTCCCTGTGTGTGGGCGGAGAATATGTGTGTGTCTGTGTGTGGGCTGAGAATATGTGCATGTGTCTGTGTGTGGGAGGAGAATATATGCGTGTGTCTCTGTGTGTGGTCAGAGAATATGTGCGTGTGTCTCTGTGTGTGGGCGGAGAATGTGTGCGTGTGTCTCTTTGTGTGGGTGGAGAATATGTGCGTGTGTCTCTGTGTGTGGGTGGAGAATATGTGCGTGTGTCTCTGTGTGTGGGCGGAGAATATGTGCGTGTGTCTCTGTGTGTGGGTGGAGAATATGTGCGTGTGTCTCTCTGTGTGTGGGCGGAGAATATGTGCGTGTCTGTGTGTGGGCGGACAATATGTGTGTGTCTGTGTGTGGTAGGAGAATATGTATGTGTGTCTCTGTGTGTGGGCGGAGAATATGTGCGTGTGTCTCTGTGTGTGGGCGGAGAATATGTGCGTGTGTCTCTGTGTGTGGGTGAAGAATATGTGCGTGTGTCTCTGTGTGTGGGTGGAGAATATGTGTGTGTGTCTCTGTGTGTGGGAGGAGAATGTGTGTGTGTGTCTCTGTGTGTGGGCGGAGAATATGTGTGTGTCTCTGTGTGGGTGGAGAATATGTGCGTGTGTCTCTGTGTGTGGGCAGAGAATATGTGCGTGTGTCTCTGTGTGTGGGTGGAGAATATGTGCGTGTGTCTCTGTGTGTGGGTGGAGAATATGTGTGTGTGTCTCTGTGTGTGGGAGGAGAATGTGTGCGTGTGTCTCTGTGTGTGGGAGGAGAATGTGTGCGTGTGTCTCTGTGTGTGGGCGGAGAATATGTGCATGTGTCTCTGTGTGTGGGTGGAGAATATGTGCGTGTGTCTCTCTGTGTGTGGGCGGAGGATATGTGTGTGTCTGTGTGTGGGCGGACAATATGTGTGTGTCTGTGTGTGGGTGGAGAATATGTATGTGTGTCTCTGTGTGTGGGCGGAGAATATGTGTGTGTCTGTGTGTGGGTGGAGAATGTGTGTGTGTCTCTGTGTGTGGGTGGAGAAAATGTGCGTGTGTCTCTGTGTGTGGGCGGAGAATATGTGCGTGTGTCTCTGTGTGTGGGCGGAGAATATGTACGTGTGTCTCTGTGTGTGGGCGGAGAATATGTGAGTGTGTCTCTCTGTGTGGGCGGAGAATATGTGTGTGTGTCCCTTTGTGTGGGAGGAGAATATGTGCATGTGTCCCTGTGTGTGGGCGGAGAATATGTGTGTGTGTGTGTGTGTGGGCGGAGAATATGTGCATGTGTCCGTGTGTGGGAGGAGAATATATGCGTGTGTCTCTGTGTGTGGTCAGAGAATATGTGCGTGTGTCTCTGTGTGTGGGCGGAGAATGTGTGCGTGTGTCTCTGTGTGTGGGCGGAGAATATGTTCGTGTGTCTCTGTGTGTGGGTGGAGAATATGTGCGTGTGTCTCTCTGTGTGTGGGCGGAGAATATGTGCGTGTCTGTGTGTGGGCGGACAATATGTGTGTGTCTGTGTGTGGTCGGAGAATATGTATGTGTGTCTCTGTGTGTGGGCGGAGAATATGTGTGTCTGTGTGTGGGCGGAGAATATGTGCATGTGTCTCTGTGTGTGGGCGGAGAATATGTGCGTGTGTCTCTGTGTGTGGGTGAAGAATATGTGCGTGTGTCTCTGTGTGTGGGTGGAGAATATGTGTGTGTGTCTCTGTGTGTGGGAGGAGAATGTGTGCGTGTGTCTCTGTGTGTGGGCGGAGAATATGTGTGTGTCTCTGTGTGGGTGGAGAATATGTGCGTGTGTCTCTGTGTGTGGGCAGAGAATATGTGCGTGTGTCTCTGTGTGTGGGTGGAGAATATGTGCGTGTGTCTCTGTGTGTGGGTGGAGAATATGTGCGTGTGTCTCTGTGTGTGGGTGGAGAATATGTGTGTGTCTCTGTGTGTGGGAGGAGAATGTGTGCGTGTGTCTCTGTGTGTGGGCGGAGAATATGTGTGTGTCTCTGTGTGGGTGGAGAATATGTATGTGTGTCTCTGTGTGAGGGCGGAGAATATGTGTGTGTCTGTGTTTGGGCGGAGAATATGTGCGTGTGTCTCTGTGTGTGGGAGAATATGTGCGTGTGTCTCTGTGTGTGGGCGGAGAATATGTTGGTGTGTCTCTGTGTGTGGGCAGAGAATATGTGTGTGTGTCTGTGTGTGGGCAGAGAATATGTGCGTGTGTCTCTGTGTGTGGGCGGAGAATATGTGTGTGTGTCTCTCTGTGTGGGTGGAGAATATGTGCCTGTGTCTCTGTGTGTGGGCGGAGAATACGTGTGTCTCTGTGTGTGGGTGGAGAAGATGTGAGTGTCTGTGTGTGGGCGGAGAATATGTGAGTATGTCTCTCTGTGTGGGCGTGGAATATGTGTGTCTGTGTGTGGGCGGAGAATATGTGTGTCTGTGTGTGGGCGGAGAATATGTGCTTGTGTCTCTCTGTGTGGGCGGAGAATATGTGTGTCTGTGTGTGGGCGGAGAATATGTGCGTGTGTCCCTGTGTGTGGTCAGAGAATATGTGCGTGTGTCTCTGTGTGTGGGAGGAGAATATGTGCGCGTGTCTCTGTGTGTGGGCGGAGAATATGTGCGTGTGTCTCTGTGTGTGGGAGGAGAATATATGCGTGTGTCTCTGTGTGCGGTCAGAGAATATGTGCGTGTGTCTCTGTGTGTGGGTGGAGAAAATGTGCGTGTGTCTCTGTGTGTGGGCGGAGAATATGTGCGTGTGTCTCTGTGTGTGGGCGGAGAATATGTACGTGTGTCTCTGTGTGTGGGCGGACAATATGTGTGTGTGTCTCTTTGTGTGGGAGGAGAATATGTGCATGTGTCCCTGTGTGTGGGCGGAGAATATGTGTGTGTCTGTGTGTGGGCTGAGAATATGTGCATGTGTCTGTGTGTGGGAGGAGAATATATGCGTCTGTCTCTGTGTGTGGTCAGAGAATATGTGCGTGTGTCTCTGTGTGTGGGCGGAGAATGTGTGCGTGTGTCTCTTTGTGTGGGTGGAGAATATGTGCGTGTGTCTCTGTGTGTGGGTGGAGAATATGTGCGTGTGTCTCTGTGTGTGGGCGGAGAATATGTGCGTGTGTCTCTGTGTGTGGGTGGAGAATATGTGCGTGTGTCTCTCTGTGTGTGGGCGGAGAATATGTGCGTGTCTGTGTGTGGGCGGACAATATGTGTGTGTCTGTGTGTGGTAGGAGAATATGTATGTGTGTCTCTGTGTGTGGGCGGAGAATATGTGCGTGTGTCTCTGTGTGTGGGCGGAGAATATGTGCGTGTGTCTCTGTGTGTGGGTGAAGAATATGTGCGTGTGTCTCTGTGTGTGGGTGGAGAATATGTATGTGTGTCTCTGTGTGTGGGAGGAGAATGTGTGTGTGTGTCTCTGTGTGTGGGCGGAGAATATGTGTGTGTCTCTGTGTGGGTGGAGAATATGTGCGTGTGTCTCTGTGTGTGGGCAGAGAATATGTGCGTGTGTCTCTGTGTGTGGGTGGAGAATATGTGCGTGTGTCTCTGTGTGTGGGTGGAGAATATGTGTGTGTGTCTCTGTGTGTGGGAGGAGAATGTGTGCGTGTGTCTCTGTGTGTGGGAGGAGAATGTGTGCGTGTGTCTCTGTGTGTGGGCGGAGAATATGTGCATGTGTCTCTGTGTGTGGGTGGAGAATATGTGCGTGTGTCTCTCTGTGTGTGGGCGGAGGATATGTGTGTGTCTGTGTGTGGGCGGACAATATGTGTGTGTCTGTGTGTGGGTGGAGAATATGTATGTGTGTCTCTGTGTGTGGGCGGAGAATATGTGTGTGTCTGTGTGTGGGTGGAGAATGTGTGTGTGTCTCTGTGTGTGGGTGGAGAAAATGTGCGTGTGTCTCTGTGTGTGGGCGGAGAATATGTGCGTGCGTCTCTGTGTGTGGGCGGAGAATATGTACGTGTGTCTCTGTGTGTGGGCGGAGAATATGTGAGTGTGTCTCTCTGTGTGGGCGGAGAATATGTGTGTGTGTCTCTTTGTGTGGGAGGAGAATATGTGCATGTGTCCCTGTGTGTGGGCGGAGAATATGTGTGTGTGTGTGTGTGTGGGCGGAGAATATGTGCATGTGTCCGTGTGTGGGAGGAGAATATATGCGTGTGTCTCTGTGTGTGGTCAGAGAATATGTGCGTGTGTCTCTGTGTGTGGGCGGAGAATGTGTGCGTGTGTCTCTGTGTGTGGGCGGAGAATATGTTCGTGTGTCTCTGTGTGTGGGTGGAGAATATGTGCGTGTGTCTCTCTGTGTGTGGGCGGAGAATATGTGCGTGTCTGTGTGTGGGCGGACAATATGTGTGTGTCTGTGTGTGGTCGGAGAATATGTATGTGTGTCTCTGTGTGTGGGCGGAGAATATGTGTGTCTGTGTGTGGGCGGAGAATATGTGCATGTGTCTCTGTGTGTGGGCGGAGAATATGTGCGTGTGTCTCTGTGTGTGGGTGAAGAATATGTGCGTGTGTCTCTGTGTGTGGGTGGAGAATATGTGTGTGTGTCTCTGTGTGTGGGAGGAGAATGTGTGCGTGTGTCTCTGTGTGTGGGCGGAGAATATGTGTGTGTCTCTGTGTGGGTGGAGAATATGTGCGTGTGTCTCTGTGTGTGGGCAGAGAATATGTGCGTGTGTCTCTGTGTGTGGGTGGAGAATATGTGCGTGTGTCTCTGTGTGTGGGTGGAGAATATGTGCGTGTGTCTCTGTGTGTGGGTGGAGAATATGTGTGTGTCTCTGTGTGTGGGAGGAGAATGTGTGCGTGTGTCTCTGTGTGTGGGCGGAGAATATGTGTGTGTCTCTGTGTGGGTGGAGAATATGTATGTGTGTCTCTGTGTGAGGGCGGAGAATATGTGTGTGTCTGTGTTTGGGCGGAGAATATGTGCGTGTGTCTCTGTGTGTGGGAGAATATGTGCGTGTGTCTCTGTGTGTGGGCGGAGAATATGTTGGTGTGTCTCTGTGTGTGGGCAGAGAATATGTGTGTGTGTCTGTGTGTGGGCAGAGAATATGTGCGTGTGTCTCTGTGTGTGGGCGGAGAATATGTGTGTGTGTCTCTCTGTGTGGGTGGAGAATATGTGCCTGTGTCTCTGTGTGTGGGCGGAGAATACGTGTGTCTCTGTGTGTGGGTGGAGAAGATGTGAGTGTCTGTGTGTGGGCGGAGAATATGTGAGTATGTCTCTCTGTGTGGGCGTGGAATATGTGTGTCTGTGTGTGGGCGGAGAATATGTGTGTCTGTGTGTGGGCGGAGAATATGTGCTTGTGTCTCTCTGTGTGGGCGGAGAATATGTGTGTCTGTGTGTGGGCGGAGAATATGTGCGTGTGTCCCTGTGTGTGGTCAGAGAATATGTGCATGTGTCTCTGTGTGTGGGAGGAGAATATGTGCGCGTGTCTCTGTGTGTGGGCGGAGAATATGTGCGTGTGTCTCTGTGTGTGGGAGGAGAATATATGCGTGTGTCTCTGTGTGCGGTCAGAGAATATGTGCGTGTGTCTCTGTGTGTGGGTGGAGAAAATGTGCGTGTGTCTCTGTGTGTGGGCGGAGAATATGTGCGTGTGTCTCTGTGTGTGGGCGGAGAATATGTACGTGTGTCTCTGTGTGTGGGCGGACAATATGTGTGTGTGTCTCTTTGTGTGGGAGGAGAATATGTGCATGTGTCCCTGTGTGTGGGCGGAGAATATGTGTGTGTCTGTGTGTGGGCTGAGAATATGTGCATGTGTCTGTGTGTGGGAGGAGAATATATGCGTGTGTCTCTGTGTGTGGTCAGAGAATATGTGCGTGTGTCTCTGTGTGTGGGCGGAGAATGTGTGCGTGTGTCTCTTTGTGTGGGTGGAGAATATGTGCGTGTGTCTCTGTGTGTGGGTGGAGAATATGTGCGTGTGTCTCTGTGTGTGGGCGGAGAATATGTGCGTGTGTCTCTGTGTGTGGGTGGAGAATATGTGCGTGTGTCTCTCTGTGTGTGGGCGGAGAATATGTGCGTGTCTGTGTGTGGGCGGACAATATGTGTGTGTCTGTGTGTGGTAGGAGAATATGTATGTGTGTCTCTGTGTGTGGGCGGAGAATATGTGCGTGTGTCTCTGTGTGTGGGCGGAGAATATGTGCGTGTGTCTCTGTGTGTGGGTGAAGAATATGTGCGTGTGTCTCTGTGTGTGGGTGGAGAATATGTGTGTGTGTCTCTGTGTGTGGGAGGAGAATGTGTGTGTGTGTCTCTGTGTGTGGGCGGAGAATATGTGTGTGTCTCTGTGTGGGTGGAGAATATGTGCGTGTGTCTCTGTGTGTGGGCAGAGAATATGTGCGTGTGTCTCTGTGTGTGGGTGGAGAATATGTGCGTGTGTCTCTGTGTGTGGGTGGAGAATATGTGTGTGTGTCTCTGTGTGTGGGAGGAGAATGTGTGCGTGTGTCTCTGTGTGTGGGAGGAGAATGTGTGCGTGTGTCTCTGTGTGTGGGCGGAGAATATGTGCATGTGTCTCTGTGTGTGGGTGGAGAATATGTGCGTGTGTCTCTCTGTGTGTGGGCGGAGGATATGTGTGTGTCTGTGTGTGGGCGGACAATATGTGTGTGTCTGTGTGTGGGTGGAGAATATGTATGTGTGTCTCTGTGTGTGGGCGGAGAATATGTGTGTGTCTGTGTGTGGGCGGAGAATATGTGCGTGTGTCTCTGTGTGTGGGCGGAGAATATGTGCGTGTGTCTCTGTGTGTGGGCGGAGAATATGTGCGTGTGTCTCTGTGTGTGGGCGGAGAATATGTGCGTGTGTCTCTGTGTGTGGGCAGAGAATATGTGTGTGTGTCTGTGTGTGGGCAGAGAATATGTGCCTGTGTCTCTGTGTGTGGGCGGAGAATACGTGTGTGTCTGTGTGTGGGCAGAGAATATGTGCGTGTGTCTCTGTGTGTGGGCGGAGAATATGTGCGTGTGTCTCTGTGTGTGGGTGAAGAATATGTGCGTGTGTCTCTGTGTGTGTGTGGAGAATATGTGTATGTGTCTCTGTGTGTGGGAGGAGAATGTGTGCGTGTGTCTCTGTGTGTGGGCGGAGAATATGTGTGTGTCTCTGTGTGTGTGGAGAATATGTGCGTGTGTCTCTGTGTGTGGGCAGAGAATATGTGCGTGTGTCTCTGTGTGTGGGTGGAGAATATGTGCGTGTGTCTCTGTGTGTGGGTGGAGAATATGTGTGTGTGACTCTGTGTGTGGGAGGAGAATGTGTGCGTGTGTCTCTGTGTGTGGGAGGAGAATGTGTGCTTGTGTCTCTGTGTGTGGGCGGAGAATATGTGCATGTGTCTCTGTGTGTGGGTGGAGAATATGTGCGTGTGTCTCTCTGTGTGTGGGCGGAGGATATGTGTGTGTCTGTGTGTGGGCGGACAATATGTGTGTGTCTGTTTGTGGGTGGAGAATATGTATGTGTGTCTCTGTGTGTGGGCGGAGAATATGTGTGTGTCTGTGTGTGGGCGGAGAATATGTGCGTGTGTCTCTGTGTGTGGGCGGAGAATATGTGCGTGTGTCTCTGTGTGTGGGCGGAGAATATGTGCGTGTGTCTCTGTGTGTGGGCGGAGAATATGTGCGTGTGCCTCTGTGTGTGGGCAGAGAACATGTGTGTGTGTCTGTGTGTGGGCAGAGAATATGTGCGTGTGTCTTTGTGTGTGGGCAGAGAATATGTGTGTGTGTCTGTGTGTGGGCAGAGAATATGTGCGTGTGTCTCTGTGTGTGGGCGGAGAACATGTGTGTGTGTATCTGTGTGTGGGCGGAGAATATGTGCTTGTGTCTCTGTGTGTGGGCGGAGAATATGTGCGTGTGTCTCTGTGTGTGGGCAGAGAATATGCGCGTGTGTCTCTCTGTGTGGGCAGAGAATATGTGCGTGTGTCTCTGTGTGTGGGCAGAGAATACGTGTGTGTCTGTGTGTGGGCGGAGAATATGTGCATGTGTCTCTGTGTGTGGGAGGAGAATGTGTGCGTGTGTCTCTGTGTGTGGGCGGAGAATATGTGCATGTGTCTCTGTGTGTGGGTGGAGAATATGTGCGTGTGTCTCTCTGTGTGTGGGCGGAGAATATGTGTGTGTCTGTGTGTGGGCGGACAATATGTGTGTGTGTCACTGTGTGTGGGCGGAGAATATGTGTGTGTCTGTGTGTGGGTGGAGAATATGTATGTGTGTCTCTGTGTGTGAGCGGAGAATATGTGTGTGTCTGTGTGTGGGCGGAGAATATGTGCGTGTGTCTCTGTGTGTGGGCGGAGAATATGTGCGTGTGTCTCTGTGTGTGGGCAGAGAATATGTGCGTGTGTCTCTGTGTGTGGGCACAGAATATGTGTGTGTGTCTGTGTGTGGGCAGAGAATATGTGCGTGTGTCTCTGTATATGGGCGGAGAATACGTGTGTGTCTGTGTGTGGGCGGAGAATATGTGCGTGTGTCTCTGTGTGTGGGCGGAGAATATGTGCGTGTGTCTCTGTGTGTGGGCGGAGAATATGTGCTTTTGTCTCTCTGTGTGGGCGGAGAATATGTGCGTGTGTCTCTGTGTGTGGGCGAAGAATATGTATGTGTCTGTGTGTGTGCGGAGAATATGTGCGTGTGTCTCTGTGTGTGGGCAGAGAATATGTGCATGTGTCTGTGTGTGGGCGGAGAATATGTGCGTGTGTCTCTCTGTGTGGGCAGAGAATATGTGCGTGTGTCTCTGTGTGTGGGCGGAGAATATGTGCGTGTGTCTCTGTGTGTGGGCGGAGAATATGTGCGTGTGTCTCTGTGTGTGGGCGGAGAATATGTGCGTGTTTCTCTCTGTGTGGGCGGAGAATATGTGCGTGTGTCTCTGTGTGTGGGCGGAGAATATATTTGTGTCTGTGTGTGGGCAGAGAATATGTGCGTGTGTCTCTGTGTGTGGGCGGAGAATACGTGTGTGTCTGTCTGTGGGCAAACAATATGTGCGTGTGTCTGTGTGTGGGCGGAGAATATGTGTGTGTGTCTCTCTGTGGGCGGAGAATATGTGCATGTGTCTTACTGTGTGGGCGGAGAATATGTGTGTGTCTGTGTGTGGGCAGAGAATATGTGCGTGTGTCTCTGTGTGTGGGCGGAGAATGTGTGCGTGTGTATCTGTGTGTGGACGGAGAATATGTGCGTGTGTCTCTGTGTGTGGGCGGAGAATATGTGCGTGTGTCTCTGTGTGTGGGCGGAGAATATGTGCGTGTGTCTCTCTTTGTGGGCGGAGAATATGTGTGTGTGTCTCTTTGTGTGGGCGGAGAATATGTGCTTGTGTCTCTGTGTGTGGGCGGAGAATATGTGTGTGTCTGTGTGTGGGCGGAGAAAATGTGCGTGTGTCTCTGTGTGTGGGCGGAGAATGTGTGTGTCTGTGTGTGGGCGTAGAATATGTGCATGTGTCTCTGTGTGTGGTCAGAGAATATGTGCATGTGTCTCTGTGTGTGGGTGGAGAATATGTGCATGTGTCTCTGTGTGTGGGCGGAGAATACGTGTGTCTCTGTCTGTGGGTGGAGAAGATGTGAGTGTCTGTGTGTGGGCGGAGAATATGTGAGTATGTCTCTCTGTGTGGGCGTGGAATATGTGTGTCTGTGTGTGGGCGGAGAATATGTGTGTCTGTGTGTGGGCGGAGAATATGTGCTTGTGTCTCTCTGTGTGGGCGGAGAATATGTGTGTCTGTGTGTGGGCGGAGAATATGTGCGTGTGTCTCTGTGTGTGGGAGGAGAATATGTGTGTGTGTCTCTGTGTGTGGGCGGAGAATATGTGCGTGTGTCTCTGTGTGTGGGCGGAGAATACGTGCGTTTGTCTCTGTGTGTGGGAGGAGAATATATGCGTGTGTCTCTGTGTGTGGTCAGAGAATATGTGCTTGTGTCTCTGTGTCTGGGCGGAGAATATGTGCGTGTGTCTCTGTGTGTGTGGGCGGAGAATATCTGCGTGTGTCTCTGTGTGTGGGCGGAGAATATGTGAGTGTGTCTCTCTGTGTGAGCGGAGAATATGTGTGTGTGTCTCTTTCTGTGGGAGGAGAATATGTGCATGTGTCCCTGTGTGTGGGCGGAGAATATGTGTGTGTCTGTGTGTGGGCGGAGAATATGTGCATGTGTCTGTGTGTGGGAGGAGAATATGTGCGTATGTCTCTGTGTGTGGTCAGAGAATATGTGCATGTGTCTCTGTGTGTGGGTGGAGAATATGTGCGTGTGTCTCTGTGTGTGGGTGGAGAATATGTGCGTGTGTCTCTGTGTGTGGGCGGAGAATATGTGCATGTGTCTCTGTGTGTGGGTGGAGAATATGTGCGTGTGTCTCTCTGTGTGTGGGTGGAGAATATTTGCGTGTCTGTGTTTGGGCGGACAATATGTGTGTGTCTGTGTGTGGTCGGAGAATATGTATGTGTGTCTCTGTGTGTGGGCGGAGAATATGTGTGTGTCTGTGTGTGGGCGGAGAATATGTGCGTGTGTCTCTGTGTGTGGGTGGAGAATATGTGCGTGTGTCTCTGTGTGGGTGAAGAATATGTGCGTGTGTCTCTGTGTGTGGGAGGAGAATGTGTGCGTGTGTCTCTGTGTGTGGGCGGAGAAAATGTGTGTGTCTCTGTGTGGGTGGAGAATATGTGCGTGTGTCTCTGTGTGTGGGCAGAGAATATGTGCGTGTGTCTCTGTGTGTGGGTGGAGAATATGTGCGTGTGTCTCTGTGTGTGGGTGGAGAATATGTGTGTGTGTCTCTGTGTGTGGGAGGAGAATGTGTGCGTGTGTCTCTGTGTGTGGGAGGAGAATGTGTGCGTGTGTCTCTGTGTGTGGGCGGAGAATATGTGCATGTGTCTCTGTGTGTGGGTGGAGAATATGTGCGTGTGTCTCTCTGTGTGTGGGCGGAGGATATGTGTGTGTCTGTGTGTGGGCGGACAATATGTGTGTGTCTGTGTGTGGGTGGAGAATATGTATGTGTGTCTCTGTGTGTAGGCGGAGAATACGTGTGTGTCTGTGTGTGGGCGGAGAATATGTGCGTGTGTCTCTGTGTGTGGGCGGAGAATATGTGCGTGTGTCTCTGTGTGTGGGCGGAGAATATGTGCGTGTCTCTCTCTGTGTGGGCGGAGAATATGTGCGTGTCTCTCTCTGTGTGTGGGCGGAGAATATGTGCGTGTGTCTCTGTGTGTGGGTGGATAATATGTGCGTGTGTCTCTCTGTGTGTGGGCGGAGAATATGTGTGTGTCTGTGTGTGGGTGGAGAATATGTATGTGTGTCTCTGTGTGTGGGCGGAGAATATGTGTGTGTCTGTGTGTGGGTGGAGAATATGTATGTGTGTCTCTGTGTGTGGGCGGAGAATATGTGTGTGTCTGTGTGTGGGAGGAGAATATGTGCGTGTGTCTCTCTGTGTGTGGGCGGACAATATGTGTGTGTCTGTGTGTGGGTGGAGAATATGTATGTGTGTCTCTGTGTGTGGGCGGAGAATATGTGTGTGTCTGTGTGTGGGCGGAGAATATGTGCGTGTGTCTCTCTGTGTGGGCGGAGAATATGTGCGTGTGTCTCTGTGTGTGGGCAGAGAATATGTGCGTGTGTCTCTGTGTGTGGGTGGATAATATGTGCGTGTGTCTCTCTGTGTGTGAGCGGAGAATATGTGTGTGTCTGTGTGTGGGCGGACAATATGTGTGTGTCTGTGTGTGGGTGGAGAATATGTATGTGTGTCTCTGTGTGTGGGTGGAGAATATGTGTGTGTCTGTGTTTGGGCGGAGAATATGTGCGTGTGTCTCTGTGTGTGGGAGGAGAATATGTGCGTGTGTCTCTGTGTGTGGGCGGAGAATATGTGGGTGTGTCTCTGTGTGTGGGCAGAGAATATGTGTGTGTGTCTGTGTGTGGGCAGAGAATATGTGCGTGTGTCTCTGTGTGTGGGCGGAGAATATGTGTGTGTCTGTGTGTGGGCGGAGAATATGTGCGTGTGTCTCACTTTGTGTGCGGAGAATATGTGTGTGTCTGTGTGTGGGCAGAGAATATGTGCATGTGTCTCTGTGTGTGGGCGGAGGATATGTGTGTGTGTCCCTCTGTGGGCGGAGAATATGTGCGTGTGTCTCTCTGAGTGGGCAGAGAATATGTGCGTGTGTCTCTGTGTGTGGGCGGAGAATATGTGTGTGTTTGTGTGTGGGCGGAGAATATGTGCGTGTGTCTCTCTGTGTGGGCGGAGAATATGTGTGTGTGTCTCTCTGTGTGGGTGGAGAATATGTGCGTGTGTCTCTGTGTGTGGGCGGAGAATACGTGTGTCTCTGTGTGTGGGTGGAGAAGATGTGAGTGTCTGTGTGTGGGCGGAGAATATGTGAGTATGTCTCTCTGTGTGGGCATGGAATATGTGTGTCTGTGTGTGGGCGGAGAATATATGTGTCTGTGTGTGGGCGGAGAATATGTGCTTGTGTCTCTCTGTGTGGGCAGAGAATATGTGTGTCTGTGTGTGGGCGGAGAATATGTGCGTGTGTCCCTGTGTGTGGTCAGAGAATATGTGCGTGTGTCTCTGTGTGTGGGAGGAGAATATGTGGGTGTGTCTCTGTGTGTGGGCGGAGAATATGTGCATGTGTCTCTGTGTGTGGGTGGAGAATATGTGCGTGTGTCTCTCTGTGTGTGGGCGGAGGATATGTGTGTGTCTGTGTGTGGGCGGACAATATGTGTGTGTCTGTGTGTGGGTGGAGAATATGTATGTGTGTCTCTGTGTGTAGGCGGAGAATATGTGTGTGTCTGTGTGTGGGCGGAGAATATGTGCGTGTGTCTCTGTGTGTGGGCAGAGAATATATGCGTGTGTCTCTGTGTGTGGGCGGAGAATATGTGCGTGTCTCTCTCTGTGTGGGCGGAGAATATGTGCGTGTCTCTCTCTGTGTGTGGGCGGAGAATATGTGCGTGTGTCTCTGTGTGTGGGTGGATAATATGTGCGTGTGTCTCTCTGTGTGTGGGCGGAGAATATGTGTGTGTCTGTGTGTGGGTGGAGAATATGTATGTGTGTCTCTGTGTGTGGGCGGAGAATATGTGTGTGTCTGTGTGTGGGTGGAGAATATGTATGTGTGTCTCTGTGTGTGGGCGGAGAATATGTGTGTGTCTGTGTGTGGGCGGAGAATATGTGCGTGTGTCTCTCTGTGTGGGAGGAGAATATGTGCGTGTGTCTCTCTGTGTGTGGGCGGACAATATGTGTGTGTCTGTGTGTGGGTGGAGAATATGTATGTGTGTCTCTGTGTGTGGGCGGAGAATATGTGTGTGTCTGTGTGTGGGCGGAGAATATGTGCGTGTGTCTCTCTGTGTGGGCGGAGAATATGTGCGTGTGTCTCTGTGTGTGGGCAGAGAATATGTGCGTGTGTCTCTGTGTGTGGGTGGATAATATGTGCGTGTGTCTCTCTGTGTGTGGGTGGAGAATATGTGTGTGTCTGTGTGTGGGCGGACAATATGTGTGTGTCTGTGTGTGGGTGGAGAATATGTATGTGTGTCTCTGTGTGTGGGCGGAGAATATGTGTGTGTCTGTGTTTGGGCGGAGAATATGTGCGTGTGTCTCTGTGTGTGGGCGGAGAATATGTGGGTGTGTCTCTGTGTGTGGGCAGAGAATATGTGTGTGTGTCTGTGTGTGGGCAGAGAATATGTGCGTGTGTCTCTGTGTGTGGGCGGAGAATATGTGTGTGTCTGTGTGTGGGCGGAGAATATGTGCGTGTGTCTCACTTTGTGGGCGGAGAATATGTGTGTGTCTGTGTGTGGGCAGAGAATATGTGCATGTGTCTCTGTGTGTGGCCGTAGGATATGTGTGTGTGTCCCTCTGTGGGCGGAGAATATGTGCGTGTGTCTCTCTGAGTGGGCAGAGAATATGTGCGTGTGTCTCTGTGTGTGGGCGGAGAATATGTGTGTGTTTGTGTGTGGGCGGAGAATATGTGCGTGTGTCTCTCTGTGTGGGCGGAGAATATGTGTGTGTGTCTCTCTCTGTGTGGGTGGAGAATATGTGCGTGTGTCTCTGTGTGGGCGGAGAATACGTGTGTCTCTGTGTGTGGGTGGAGAAGATGTGAGTGTCTGTGTGTGGGCGGAGAATATGTGAGTATGTCTCTCTGTGTGGGCGTGGAATATGTGTGTCTGTGTGTGGGCGGAGAATATATGTGTCTGTGTGTGGGCGGAGAATATGTGCTTGTGTCTCTCTGTGTGGGCGGAGAATATGTGTGTCTGTGTGTGGGCGGAGAATATGTGCGTGTGTCCCTGTGTGTGGTCAGAGAATATGTGCGTGTGTCTCTGTGTGTGGGAGGAGAATATGTGGGTGTGTCTCTGTGTGTGGTCAGAGAATATGTGCGTGTGTCTCTGTGTGTGGGTGGAGAAAATGTGCGTGTGTCTCTGTGTGTGGGCGGAGAATATGTGCGTGTGTCTCTGTGTGTGGGCGGAGAATATGTACGTGTGTCTCTGTGTGTGGGCGGAGAATATGTGAGTGTGTCTCTCTGTGTGGGCGGAGAATATGTGTGTGTGTCTCTTTGTGTGGGAGGAGAATATGTGCATGTGTCCCTGTGTGTGGGCGGAGAATATGTGTGTGTGTGTGTGGGCGGAGAATATGTGCATGTGTCCGTGTGTGAGAGGAGAATATATGCGTGTGTCTCTGTGTGTGGTCAGAGAATATGTGCGTGTGTCTCTGTGTGTGGGCGGAGAATGTGTGCGTGTGTCTCTGTGTGTGGGCGGAGAATATGTTCGTGTGTCTCTGTGTGTGGGTGGAGAATATGTGCGTGTGTCTCTCTGTGTGTGGGCGGAGAATATGTGCGTGTCTGTGTGTGGGCGGACAATATGTGTGTGTCTGTGTGTGGTCGGAGAATATGTATGTGTGTCTCTGTGTGTGGGCGGAGAATATGTGTGTCTGTGTGTGGGCGGAGAATATGTGCGTGTGTCTCTGTGTGTGGGCGGAGAATATGTGCGTGTGTCTCTGTGTGTGGGTGAAGAATATGTGCGTGTGTCTCTGTGTGTGGGTGGAGAATATGTGTGTGTGTCTCTGTGTGTGGGAGGAGAATGTGTGCGTGTGTCTCTGTGTGTGGGCGGAGAATATGTGTGTGTCTCTGTGTGGGTGGAGAATATGTGCGTGTGTCTCTGTGTGTGGGCAGAGAATATGTGCGTGTGTCTCACTTTGTGGGCGGAGAATATGTGTGTGTCTGTGTGTGGGCGGAGAATATGTGCGTGTTTCTCACTTTGTGGGCGGAGAATATGTGTGTGTCTGTGTGTGGGCAGAGAATATGTGCATGTGTCTCTGTGTGTGGGCGGAGGATAAGTGTGTGTGTCCCTCTGTGGGCGGAGAATATGTGCGTGTGTCTCTCTGAGTGGGCAGAGAATATGTGCGTGTGTCTCTGTGTGTGGGCGGAGAATATGTGTGTGTTTGTGTGTGGGCGGAGAATATGTGCGTGTGTCTCTCTGTGTGGGCGGAGAATATGTGTGTGTGTCTCTCTGTGTGGGTGGAGAATATGTGCGTGTGTCTCTGTGTGTGGGCGGAGAATACGTGTGTCTCTGTGTGTGGGTGGAGAAGATGTGAGTGTCTGTGTGTGGGCGGAGAATATGTGAGTATGTCTCTCTGTGTGGGCGTGGAATATGTGTGTCTGTGTGTGGGCGGAGAATATGTGTGTCTGTGTGTGGGCGGAGAATATGTGCGTGTGTCCCTGTGTGTGGTCAGAGAATATGTGCGTGTGTCTCTGTGTGTGGTAGGAGAATATGTGGGTGTGTCTCTGTGTGTGGTCAGAGAATATGTGCGTGTGTCTCTGTGTGTGGGTGGAGAAAATGTGCGTGTGTCTCTGTGTGTGGGCGGAGAATATGTGCGTGTGTCTCTGTGTGTGGGCGGAGAATATGTGCGTGTGTCTCTGTGTGTGGGCGGAGAATATGTACGTGTGTCTCTGTGTGTGGGCGGAGAATATGTAAGTCTGTCTCTCTGTGTGGGCGGAGAATATGTGTGTGTGTCTCTTTGTGTGGGAGGAGAATATGTGCATGTGTCCCTGTGTGTGGGCGGAGAATATGTGTGTGTGTGTGTGGGCGGAGAATATGTGCATGTGTTCGTGTGTGGGAGGAGAATATATGCGTGTGTCTCTGTGTGTGGTCAGAGAATATGTGCGTGTGTCTCTGTGTGTGGGCGGAGAATGTGTGCGTGTGTCTCTGTGTGTGGGCGGAGAATGTGTGCGTGTGTCTCTCTGTGTGTGGGCGGAGAATATGTGCGTGTCTGTGTGTGGGCGGACAATATGTGTGTGTCTTTGTGTGGTCGGAGAATATGTATGTGTGTCTCTGTGTGTGGGCGGAGAATATGTGTGTCTGTGTGTGGGCGGAGAATATGTGCGTGTGTCTCTGTGTGTGGGCGGAGAATATGTGCGTGTGTCTCTGTGTGTGGGTGAAGAATATGTGCGTGTGTCTCTGTGTGTGGGTGGAGAATATGTGTGTGTGTCTCTGTGTGTGGGAGGAGAATGTGTGCGTGTGTCTCTGTGTGTGGGCGGAGAATATGTGTGTGTCTCTGTGTTGGTGGAGAATATGTGCGTGTGTCTCTGTGTGTGGGCAGAGAATATGTGCGTGTGTCTCTGTGTGTGGGTGGAGAATATGTGCGTGTGTCTCTGTGTGTGGGTGGAGAATATGTGCGTGTGTCTCTGTGTGTGGGTGGAGAATATGTGCGTGTGTCTCTCTGTGTGTGGGCGGAGGATATGTATGTGTCTGTGTGTGGGCGGACAATATGTGTGTGTCTGTGTGTGGGTGGAGAATATGTATGTGTGTCTCTGTGTGTGGGCGGAGAATATGTGTGTGTCTGTGTGTGGGCGGAGAATATGTGCGTGTGTCTCTGTGTGTGGGCGGAGAATATGTGCGTGTGTCTCTGTGTGTGGGCGGAGAATATGTGCGTGTGTCTCTGTGTGTGGGCGGAGAATATGTGCGTGTGTCTCTGTGTGTGGGCAGAGAATATGTGCGTGTGTCTCTGTGTGTGGGTGGATAATATGTGCGTGTGTCTCTCTGTGTTTGGGCGGAGAATATGTGTGTGTCTGTGTGTGGGTGGAGAATATGTATGTGTGTCTCTGTGTGTGGGCGGAGAATATGTGTGTGTCTGTGTGTGAGTGGAGAATATGTATGTGTGTCTCTGTGTGTGGGCGGAGAATATGTGTGTGTCTGTGTGTGGGCGGAGAATATGTGCGTGTGTCTGTCTGTGTGGGAGGAGAATATGTGCGTGTGTCTCTCTGTGTGTGGGCGGACAATATGTGTGTGTCTGTGTGTGGGTGAAGAATATGTATGTGTGTCTCTGTGTGTGGGCGGAGAATATGTGTGTGTCTGTGTGTGGGCGGAGAATATGTGCATGTGTCTCTCTGTGTGGGCGGAGAATATGTGCGTGTGTCTCTGTGTGTGGGCAGAGAATATGTGCGTGTGTCTCTCTGTGTGTGGGCGGAGAATATGTGTGTGTCTGTGTGTGGGCGGACAATATGTGTGTGTCTGTGTGTGGGTGGAGAATATGTATGTGTGTCTTTGTGTCTGTGTGTGGGCGGAGAATATGTGTGTGTCTGTGTTTGGGCGGAGAATATGTGCGTGTGTCTCTGTGTGTGGGAGGAGAATATGTGCGTGTGTCTCTGTGTGTGGGCCGAGAATATGTGGGTGTGTCTCTGTGTGTGGGCAGAGAATATGTGTGTGTGTCTGTGTGTGGGCAGAGAATATGTGCGTGTGTCTCTGTGTGTGGGCGGAGAATATGTGTGTGTCTGTGTGTGGGCGGAGAATATGTGCGTGTGTCTCTGTGTGTGGGCGGAGAATACGTGTGTGTCTGTGTGTGGGCAGACAATATGTGCGTGTGTCTGTGTGTGGGCGGAGAATATGTGTGTGTGCCTCTCTGTGGGCGAAGAATATGTGCATGTGTCTCACTTTGTGGGCGGAGAATATGTGTGTGTCTGTGTGTGGGCAGAGAATATGTGCATGTGTCTCTGTGTGTGGGCGGAGGATGTGTGTGTGTCCCTCTGTGGGCGGAGAATATGTGCGTGTGTCTGTCTGAGTGGGCAGAGAATATGTGCGTGTGTCTCTGTGTGTGGGCGGAGAATATGTGTGTGTTTGTGTGTGGGCGGAGAATATGTGCGTGTGTCTCTGTGTGTGGGCGGAGAATATGTGCGTGTGTCTCTCTGTGTGGGCGGAGAATATGTGCGTGTGTCTCTGTGTGTGGGTGAAGAATATGTTCGTGTGTCTCTGTGTGTGGGTGGAGAATATGTGTGTGTGTCTCTGTGTGTGGGAGGAGAATGTGTGCGTGTGTCTCTGTGTGTGGGCGGAGAATATGTGTGTGTCTCTGTGTGGGTGGAGAATATGTATGTGTGTCTCTGTGTGTGGGCGGAGAATATGTGTGTGTCTGTGTTTGGGCGGAGAATATGTGCGTGTGTCTCTCTGTGTGGGCGGAGAATATGTGTGTGTGTCTCTCTGTGTGGGTGGAGAATATGTGCGTGTGTCTCTGTGTGTGGGCGGAGAATACGTGTGTCTCTGTGTGTGGGTGGAGAAGATGTGAGTGTCTGTGTGTGGGCGGAGAATATGTGAGTATGTCTCTCTGTGTGGGCGTGGAATATGTGTGTCTGTGTGTGGGCGGAGAATATGTGTGTCTGTGTGTGGGCGGAGAATATGTGCGTGTGTCCCTGTGTGTGGTCAGAGAATATGTGCGTGTGTCTCTGTGTGTGGTAGGAGAATATGTGGGTGTGTCTCTGTGTGTGGTCAGAGAATATGTGCGTGTGTCTCTGTGTGTGGGTGGAGAAAATGTGCGTGTGTCTCTGTGTGTGGGCGGAGAATATGTGCGTGTGTCTCTGTGTGTGGGCGGAGAATATGTGCGTGTGTCTCTGTGTGTGGGCGGAGAATATGTACGTGTGTCTCTGTGTGTGGGCGGAGAATATGTAAGTCTGTCTCTCTGTGTGGGCGGAGAATATGTGTGTGTGTCTCTTTGTGTGGGAGGAGAATATGTGCATGTGTCCCTGTGTGTGGGCGGAGAATATGTGTGTGTGTGTGTGGGCGGAGAATATGTGCATGTGTTCGTGTGTGGGAGGAGAATATATGCGTGTGTCTCTGTGTGTGGTCAGAGAATATGTGCGTGTGTCTCTGTGTGTGGGCGGAGAATGTGTGCGTGTGTCTCTGTGTGTGGGCGGAGAATGTGTGCGTGTGTCTCTCTGTGTGTGGGCGGAGAATATGTGCGTGTCTGTGTGTGGGCGGACAATATGTGTGTGTCTTTGTGTGGTCGGAGAATATGTATGTGTGTCTCTGTGTGTGGGCGGAGAATATGTGTGTCTGTGTGTGGGCGGAGAATATGTGCGTGTGTCTCTGTGTGTGGGCGGAGAATATGTGCGTGTGTCTCTGTGTGTGGGTGAAGAATATGTGCGTGTGTCTCTGTGTGTGGGTGGAGAATATGTGTGTGTGTCTCTGTGTGTGGGAGGAGAATGTGTGCGTGTGTCTCTGTGTGTGGGCGGAGAATATGTGTGTGTCTCTGTGTTGGTGGAGAATATGTGCGTGTGTCTCTGTGTGTGGGCAGAGAATATGTGCGTGTGTCTCTGTGTGTGGGTGGAGAATATGTGCGTGTGTCTCTGTGTGTGGGTGGAGAATATGTGCGTGTGTCTCTGTGTGTGGGTGGAGAATATGTGCGTGTGTCTCTCTGTGTGTGGGCGGAGGATATGTATGTGTCTGTGTGTGGGCGGACAATATGTGTGTGTCTGTGTGTGGGTGGAGAATATGTATGTGTGTCTCTGTGTGTGGGCGGAGAATATGTGTGTGTCTGTGTGTGGGCGGAGAATATGTGCGTGTGTCTCTGTGTGTGGGCGGAGAATATGTGCGTGTGTCTCTGTGTGTGGGCGGAGAATATGTGCGTGTGTCTCTGTGTGTGGGCGGAGAATATGTGCGTGTGTCTCTGTGTGTGGGCAGAGAATATGTGCGTGTGTCTCTGTGTGTGGGTGGATAATATGTGCGTGTGTCTCTCTGTGTTTGGGCGGAGAATATGTGTGTGTCTGTGTGTGGGTGGAGAATATGTATGTGTGTCTCTGTGTGTGGGCGGAGAATATGTGTGTGTCTGTGTGTGAGTGGAGAATATGTATGTGTGTCTCTGTGTGTGGGCGGAGAATATGTGTGTGTCTGTGTGTGGGCGGAGAATATGTGCGTGTGTCTGTCTGTGTGGGAGGAGAATATGTGCGTGTGTCTCTCTGTGTGTGGGCGGACAATATGTGTGTGTCTGTGTGTGGGTGAAGAATATGTATGTGTGTCTCTGTGTGTGGGCGGAGAATATGTGTGTGTCTGTGTGTGGGCGGAGAATATGTGCATGTGTCTCTCTGTGTGGGCGGAGAATATGTGCGTGTGTCTCTGTGTGTGGGCAGAGAATATGTGCGTGTGTCTCTCTGTGTGTGGGCGGAGAATATGTGTGTGTCTGTGTGTGGGCGGACAATATGTGTGTGTCTGTGTGTGGGTGGAGAATATGTATGTGTGTCTTTGTGTCTGTGTGTGGGCGGAGAATATGTGTGTGTCTGTGTTTGGGCGGAGAATATGTGCGTGTGTCTCTGTGTGTGGGAGGAGAATATGTGCGTGTGTCTCTGTGTGTGGGCCGAGAATATGTGGGTGTGTCTCTGTGTGTGGGCAGAGAATATGTGTGTGTGTCTGTGTGTGGGCAGAGAATATGTGCGTGTGTCTCTGTGTGTGGGCGGAGAATATGTGTGTGTCTGTGTGTGGGCGGAGAATATGTGCGTGTGTCTCTGTGTGTGGGCGGAGAATACGTGTGTGTCTGTGTGTGGGCAGACAATATGTGCGTGTGTCTGTGTGTGGGCGGAGAATATGTGTGTGTGCCTCTCTGTGGGCGAAGAATATGTGCATGTGTCTCACTTTGTGGGCGGAGAATATGTGTGTGTCTGTGTGTGGGCAGAGAATATGTGCATGTGTCTCTGTGTGTGGGCGGAGGATGTGTGTGTGTCCCTCTGTGGGCGGAGAATATGTGCGTGTGTCTGTCTGAGTGGGCAGAGAATATGTGCGTGTGTCTCTGTGTGTGGGCGGAGAATATGTGTGTGTTTGTGTGTGGGCGGAGAATATGTGCGTGTGTCTCTGTGTGTGGGCGGAGAATATGTGCGTGTGTCTCTCTGTGTGGGCGGAGAATATGTGCGTGTGTCTCTGTGTGTGGGTGAAGAATATGTTCGTGTGTCTCTGTGTGTGGGTGGAGAATATGTGTGTGTGTCTCTGTGTGTGGGAGGAGAATGTGTGCGTGTGTCTCTGTGTGTGGGCGGAGAATATGTGTGTGTCTCTGTGTGGGTGGAGAATATGTATGTGTGTCTCTGTGTGTGGGCGGAGAATATGTGTGTGTCTGTGTTTGGGCGGAGAATATGTGCGTGTGTCTCTGTGTGTGGGAGGAGAATATGTGCGTGTGTCTCTGTGTGTGGGCGGAGAATATGTGGGTGTGTCTCTGTGTGTGGGCAGAGAATATGTGTGTGTGTATGTGTGTGGGCAGAGAATATGTGCGTGTGTCTCTGTGTGTGGGCGGAGAATATGTGCGTGTGTCTCTCTGTGTGGGTGGAGAATATGTGCGTGTGTCTCTGTGTGTGGGCGGAGAATACGTGTGTCTCTGTGTGTGGGTGGAGAAGATGTGAGTGTCTGTGTGTGGGCGGAGAATATGTGAGTATGTCTCTCTGTGTGGGCGTGGAATATGTGTGTCTGTGTGTGGGCGGAGAATATGTGTGTCTGTGTGTGGGCGGAGAATATGTGCTTGTGTCTCTCTGTGTGGGCGGAGAATATGTGTGTCTGTGTGTGGGCGGAGAATATGTGCGTGTGTCCCTGTGTGTGGGTGGAGAAAATGTGCGTGTGTCTCTGTGTGTGGGTGGAGAAAATGTGCGTGTGTCTCTGTGTGTGGGCGGAGAATATGTGCGTGTGTCTCTGTGTGTGGGCGGAGAATATGTACGTGTGTCTCTGTGTGTGGGCGGAGAATATGTGTGTGTCTCTTTGTGTGGGAGGAGAATATGTGCATGTGTCCCTGTGTGTGGGCGGAGAATATGTGTGTGTCTGTGTGTGGGCGGAGAATATGTGTATGTGTCTGTGTGTGGGCGGAGAATATGTGCGTGTGTCTCTGTGTGTGGGCGGAGAATATGTGCGTGTGTCTCTGTGTGTGGGCGGAGAATATGTACGTGTGTCTCTGTGTGTGGGCGGAGAATATGTGTGTGTCTCTTTGTGTGGGAGGAGAATATGTGCATGTGTCCCTGTGTGTGGGCGGAGAATATGTGTGTGTCTGTGTGTGGGCGGAGAATATGTGTATGTGTCTGTGTGTGGGAGGAGAATATATGCGTGTGTCTCTGTGTGTGGTCAGAGAATATGTGCGTGTGTCTCGGTGTGTGGGCGGAGAATGTGTGCGTGTGTCTCTGTGTGTGGGTGGAGAATATGTGCGTGTGTCTCTGTGTGTGGGTGGAGAATATGTGCGTGTGTCTCTCTGTGTGTGGGCGGAGAATATGTGCGTGTCTGTGTGTGGGCGGACAATATGTGTGTGTCTGTGTGTGGTAGGAGAATATGTATGTGTGTCTCTGTGTGTGGGCGGAGAATATGTGCGTGTGTCTCTGTGTGTGGGCGGAGAATATGTGCGTGTGTCTCTGTGTGTGGGTGAAGAATATGTGCGTGTGTCTCTGTGTGTGGGTGGAGAATATGTGTGTGTGTCTCTGTGTGTGGGAGGAGAATGTGTGTGTGTGTCTCTGTGTGTGGGCGGAGAATATGTGTGTGTCTCTGTGTGGGTGGAGAATATGTGCGTGTGTCTCTGTGTGTGGGCAGAGAATATGTGCGTGTGTCTCTGTGTGTGGGTGGAGAATATTTGCGTGTGTCTCTGTGTGTGGGTGGAGAATATGTGTGTGTGTCTCTGTGTGTGGGAGGAGAATGTGTGCGTGTGTCTCTGTGTGTGGGAGGAGAATGTGTGCGTGTGTCTCTGTGTGTGGGCGGAGAATATGTGCATGTGTCTCTGTGTGTGGGTGGAGAATATGTGCGTGTGTCTCTCTGTGTGTGGGCGGAGGATATGTGTGTGTCTGTGTGTGGGCGGACAATATGTGTGTGTCTGTGTGTGGGTGGAGAATATGTATGTGTGTCTCTGTGTGTGGGCGGAGAATATGTGTGTGTCTGTGTGTGGGCGGAGAATATGTGCGTGTGTCTCTGTGTGTGGGCGGAGAATATGTGCGTGTGTCTCTGTGTGTGGGCGGAGAATATGTGCGTGTGTCTCTGTGTGTGGGCGGAGAATATGTGCGTGTGTCTCTGTGTGTGGGCAGAGAATATGTGTGTGTGTCTGTGTGTGGGCAGAGAATATGTGCCTGTGTCTCTGTGTGTGGGCGGAGAATACGTGTGTGTCTGTGTGTGGGCAGAGAATATGTGCGTGTGTCTCTGTGTGTGGGCGGAGAATATGTGCGTGTGTCTCTGTGTGTGGGTGAAGAATATGTGCGTGTGTCTCTGTGTGTGTGTGGAGAATATGTGTATGTGTCTCTGTGTGTGGGAGGAGAATGTGTGCGTGTGTCTCTGTGTGTGGGCGGAGAATATGTGTGTGTCTCTGTGTGTGTGGAGAATATGTGCGTGTGTCTCTGTGTGTGGGCAGAGAATATGTGCGTGTGTCTCTGTGTGTGGGTGGAGAATATGTGCGTGTGTCTCTGTGTGTGGGTGGAGAATATGTGTGTGTGACTCTGTGTGTGGGAGGAGAATGTGTGCGTGTGTCTCTGTGTGTGGGAGGAGAATGTGTGCTTGTGTCTCTGTGTGTGGGCGGAGAATATGTGCATGTGTCTCTGTGTGTGGGTGGAGAATATGTGCGTGTGTCTCTCTGTGTGTGGGCGGAGGATATGTGTGTGTCTGTGTGTGGGCGGACAATATGTGTGTGTCTGTTTGTGGGTGGAGAATATGTATGTGTGTCTCTGTGTGTGGGCGGAGAATATGTGTGTGTCTGTGTGTGGGCGGAGAATATGTGCGTGTGTCTCTGTGTGTGGGCGGAGAATATGTGCGTGTGTCTCTCTGTGTGGGCGGAGAATATGTGCGTGTGTCTCTGTGTGTGGGCGGAGAATATGTGCGTGTGCCTCTGTGTGTGGGCAGAGAACATGTGTGTGTGTCTGTGTGTGGGCAGAGAATATGTGCGTGTGTCTCTGTGTGTGGGCAGAGAATATGTGTGTGTGTCTGTGTGTGGGCAGAGAATATGTGCGTGTGTCTCTGTGTATGGGCGGAGAACATGTGTGTGTGTATCTGTGTGTGGGCGGAGAATATGTGCGTGTGTCTCTGTGTGTGGGCAGAGAATATGCGCGTGTGTCTCTCTGTGTGGGCAGAGAATATGTGCGTGTGTCTCTGTGTGTGGGCAGAGAATACGTGTGTGTCTGTGTGTGGGCGGAGAATATGTGCATGTGTCTCTGTGTGTGGGAGGAGAATGTGTGCGTGTGTCTCTGTGTGTGGGCGGAGAATATGTGCATGTGTCTCTGTGTGTGGGTGGAGAATATGTGCGTGTGTCTCTCTGTGTGTGGGCGGAGAATATGTGTGTGTCTGTGTGTGGGCAGACAATATGTGTGTGTGTCTCTGTGTGTGGGCGGAGAATATGTGTGTGTCTGTGTGTGGGTGGAGAATATGTATGTGTGTCTCTGTGTGTGAGCGGAGAATATGTGTGTGTCTGTGTGTGGGCGGAGAATATGTGCGTGTGTCTCTGTGTGTGGGCGGAGAATATGTGCGTGTGTCTCTGTGTGTGGGCAGAGAATATGTGCGTGTGTCTCTGTGTGTGGGCACAGAATATGTGTGTGTGTCTGTGTGTGGGCAGAGAATATGTGCGTGTGTCTCTGTATATGGGCGGAGAATACGTGTGTGTCTGTGTGTGGGCGGAGAATATGTGCGTGTGTCTCTGTGTGTGGGCGGAGAATATGTGCGTGTGTCTCTGTGTGTGGACGGAGAATATGTGCTTTTGTCTCTCTGTGTGGGCGGAGAATATGTGCGTGTGTCTCTGTGTGTGGGCGAAGAATATGTGTGTGTCTGTGTGTGTGCGGAGAATATGTGCGTGTGTCTCTGTGTGTGGGCAGAGAATATGTGCATGTGTCTGTGTGTGGGCGGAGAATATGTGCGTGTGTCTCTCTGTGTGGGCAGAGAATATGTGCGTGTGTCTCTGTGTGTGGGCGGAGAATATGTGCGTGTGTCTCTGTGTGTGGGCGGAGAATATGTGCGTGTGTCTCTGTGTGTGGGTGGAGAATATGTGCGTGTGTCTCTCTGTGTGGGCGGAGAATATGTGCGTGTGTCTCTGTGTGTGGGCGGAGAATATATTTGTGTCTGTGTGTGGGCAGAGAATATGTGCGTGTGTCTCTGTGTGTGGGCGGAGAATACGTGTGTGTCTGTCTGTGGGCAAACAATATGTGCGTGTGTCTGTGTGTGGGCGGAGAATATGTGTGTGTGTCTCTCTGTGGGCGGAGAATATGTGCATGTGTCTTACTGTGTGGGCGGAGAATATGTGTGTGTCTGTGTGTGGGCAGAGAATATGTGCGTGTGTCTCTGTGTGTGGGCGGAGAATGTGTGCGTGTGTATCTGTGTGTGGACGGAGAATATGTGCGTGTGTCTCTGTGTGTGGGCGGAGAATATGTGCGTGTGTCTCTGTGTGTGGGCGGAGAATATGTGCGTGTGTCTCTCTTTGTGGGCGGAGAATATGTGTGTGTGTCTCTTTGTGTGGGCGGAGAATATGTGCTTGTGTCTCTGTGTGTGGGCGGAGAATATGTGTGTGTCTGTGTGTGGGCGGAGAAAATGTGCGTGTGTCTCTGTGTGTGGGCGGAGAATGTGTGTGTCTGTGTGTGGGCGTAGAATATGTGCATGTGTCTCTGTGTGTGGTCAGAGAATATGTGCATGTGTCTCTGTGTGTGGGTGGAGAATATGTGCATGTGTCTCTGTGTGTGGGCGGAGAATACGTGTGTCTCTGTCTGTGGGTGGAGAAGATGTGAGTGTCTGTGTGTGGGCGGAGAATATGTGAGTATGTCTCTCTGTGTGGGCGTGGAATATGTGTGTCTGTGTGTGGGCGGAGAATATGTGTGTCTGTGTGTGGGCGGAGAATATGTGCTTGTGTCTCCCTGTGTGGGCGGAGAATATGTGTGTGTGTGTGTGGGCGGAGAATATGTGCGTGTGTCTCTGTGTGTGGGAGGAGAATATGTGTGTGTGTCTCTGTGTGTGGGCGGAGAATATGTGCGTGTGTCTCTGTGTGTGGGCGGAGAATACGTGCGTTTGTCTCTGTGTGTGGGAGGAGAATATATGCGTGTGTCTCTGTGTGTGGTCAGAGAATATGTGCGTGTGTCTCTGTGTCTGGGCGGAGAATATGTGCGTGTGTCTCTGTGTGTGTGGGCGGAGAATATCTGCGTGTGTCTCTGTGTGTGGGCGGAGAATATGTGAGTGTGTCTCTCTGTGTGAGCGGAGAATATGTGTGTGTGTCTCTTTCTGTGGGAGGAGAATATGTGCATGTGTCCCTGTGTGTGGGCGGAGAATATGTGTGTGTCTGTGTGTGGGAGGAGAATATGTGCGTGTGTCTCTGTGTGTGGTCAGAGAATATGTGCATGTGTCTCTGTGTGTGGGTGGAGAATATGTGCGTGTGTCTCTGTGTGTGGGTGGAGAATATGTGCGTGTGTCTCTGTGTGTGGGCGGAGAATATGTGCATGTGTCTCTGTGTGTGGGTGGAGAATATGTGCGTGTGTCTCTCTGTGTGTGGGTGGAGAATATTTGCGTGTCTGTGTTTGGGCGGACAATATGTGTGTGTCTGTGTGTGGTCGGAGAATATGTATGTGTGTCTCTGTGTGTGGGCGGAGAATATGTGTGTGTCTGTGTGTGGGCGGAGAATATGTGCGTGTGTCTCTGTGTGTGGGTGGAGAATATGTGCGTGTGTCTCTGTGTGGGTGAAGAATATGTGCGTGTGTCTCTGTGTGTGGGAGGAGAATGTGTGCGTGTGTCTCTGTGTGTGGGCGGAGAAAATGTGTGTGTCTCTGTGTGGGTGGAGAATATGTGCGTGTGTCTCTGTGTGTGGGCAGAGAATATGTGCGTGTGTCTCTGTGTGTGGGTGGAGAATATGTGCGTGTGTCTCTGTGTGTGGGTGGAGAATATGTGTGTGTGTCTCTGTGTGTGGGAGGAGAATGTGTGCGTGTGTCTCTGTGTGTGGGAGGAGAATGTGTGCGTGTGTCTCTGTGTGTGGGCGGAGAATATGTGCATGTGTCTCTGTGTGTGGGTGGAGAATATGTGCGTGTGTCTCTCTGTGTGTGGGCGGAGGATATGTGTGTGTCTGTGTGTGGGCGGACAATATGTGTGTGTCTGTGTGTGGGTGGAGAATATGTATGTGTGTCTCTGTGTGTAGGCGGAGAATACGTGTGTGTCTGTGTGTGGGCGGAGAATATGTGCGTGTGTCTCTGTGTGTGGGCGGAGAATATGTGCGTGTGTCTCTGTGTGTGGGCGGAGAATATGTGCGTGTCTCTCTCTGTGTGGGCGGAGAATATGTGCGTGTCTCTCTCTGTGTGTGGGCGGAGAATATGTGCGTGTGTCTCTGTGTGTGGGTGGATAATATGTGCGTGTGTCTCTCTGTGTGTGGGCGGAGAATATGTGTGTGTCTGTGTGTGGGTGGAGAATATGTATGTGTGTCTCTGTGTGTGGGCGGAGAATATGTGTGTGTCTGTGTGTGGGTGGAGAATATGTATGTGTGTCTCTGTGTGTGGGCGGAGAATATGTGTGTGTCTGTGTGTGGGCGGTGAATATGTGCGTGTGTCTCTCTGTGTGGGAGGAGAATATGTGCGTGTGTCTCTCTGTGTGTGGGCGGACAATATGTGTGTGTCTGTGTGTGGGTGGAGAATATGTATGTGTGTCTCTGTGTGTGGGCGGAGAATATGTGTGTGTCTGTGTGTGGGCGGAGAATATGTGCGTGTGTCTCTCTGTGTGGGCGGAGAATATGTGCGTGTGTCTCTGTGTGTGGGCAGAGAATATGTGCGTGTGTCTCTGTGTGTGGGTGGATAATATGTGCGTGTGTCTCTCTGTGTGTGAGCGGAGAATATGTGTGTGTCTGTGTGTGGGCGGACAATATGTGTGTGTCTGTGTGTGGGTGGAGAATATGTATGTGTGTCTCTGTGTGTGGGCGGAGAATATGTGTGTGTCTGTGTTTGGGCGGAGAATATGTGCGTGTGTCTCTGTGTGTGGGAGGAGAATATGTGCGTGTGTCTCTGTGTGTGGGCGGAGAATATGTGGGTGTGTCTCTGTGTGTGGGCAGAGAATATGTGTGTGTGTCTGTGTGTGGGCAGAGAATATGTGCGTGTGTCTCTGTGTGTGGGCGGAGAATATGTGTGTGTCTGTGTGTGGGCGGAGAATATGTGCGTGTGTCTCACTTTGTGGGCGGAGAATATGTGTGTGTCTGTGTGTGGGCAGAGAATATGTGCATGTGTCTCTGTGTGTGGGCGGAGGATATGTGTGTGTGTCCCTCTGTGGGCGGAGAATATGTGCGTGTGTCTCTCTGAGTGGGCAGAGAATATGTGCGTGTGTCTCTGTGTGTGGGCGGAGAATATGTGTGTGTTTGTGTGTGGGCGGAGAATATGTGCGTGTGTCTCTCTGTGTGGGCGGAGAATATGTGTGTGTGTCTCTCTGTGTGGGTGGAGAATATGTGCGTGTGTCTCTGTGTGTGGGCGGAGAATACGTGTGTCTCTGTGTGTGGGTGGAGAAGATGTGAGTGTCTGTGTGTGGGCGGAGAATATGTGAGTATGTCTCTCTGTGTGGGCATGGAATATGTGTGTCTGTGTGTGGGCGGAGAATATATGTGTCTGTGTGTGGGCGGAGAATATGTGCTTGTGTCTCTCTGTGTGGGCAGAGAATATGTGTGTCTGTGTGTGGGCGGAGAATATGTGCATGTGTCCCTGTGTGTGGTCAGAGAATATGTGCGTGTGTCTCTGTGTGTGGGAGGAGAATATGTGGGTGTGTCTCTGTGTGTGGGCGGAGAATATGTGCATGTGTCTCTGTGTGTGGGTGGAGAATATGTGCGTGTGTCTCTCTGTGTGTGGGCGGAGGATATGTGTGTGTCTGTGTGTGGGCGGACAATATGTGTGTGTCTGTGTGTGGGTGGAGAATATGTATGTGTGTCTCTGTGTGTAGGCGGAGAATACGTGTGTGTCTGTGTGTGGGCGGAGAATATGTGCGTGTGTCTCTGTGTGTGGGCAGAGAATATGTGCGTGTGTCTCTGTGTGTGGGCGGAGAATATGTGCGTGTCTCTCTCTGTGTGGGCGGAGAATATGTGCGTGTCTCTCTCTGTGTGTGGGCGGAGAATATGTGCGTGTGTCTCTGTGTGTGGGTGGATAATATGTGCGTGTGTCTCTCTGTGTGTGGGCGGAGAATATGTGTGTGTCTGTGTGTGGGTGGAGAATATGTATGTGTGTCTCTGTGTGTGGGCGGAGAATATGTGTGTGTCTGTGTGTGGGTGGAGAATATGTATGTGTGTCTCTGTGTGTGGGCGGAGAATATGTGTGTGTCTGTGTGTGGGCGGAGAATATGTGCGTGTGTCTCTCTGTGTGGGAGGAGAATATGTGCGTGTGTCTCTCTGTGTGTGGGCGGACAATATGTGTGTGTCTGTGTGTGGGTGGAGAATATGTATGTGTGTCTCTGTGTGTGGGCGGAGAATATGTGTGTGTCTGTGTGTGGGCGGAGAATATGTGCGTGTGTCTCTCTGTGTGGGCGGAGAATATGTGCGTGTGTCTCTGTGTGTGGGCAGAGAATATGTGCGTGTGTCTCTGTGTGTGGGTGGATAATATGTGCGTGTGTCTCTCTGTGTGTGGGTGGAGAATATGTGTGTGTCTGTGTGTGGGCGGACAATATGTGTGTGTCTGTGTGTGGGTGGAGAATATGTATGTGTGTCTCTGTGTGTGGGCGGAGAATATGTGTGTGTCTGTGTTTGGGCGGAGAATATGTGCGTGTGTCTCTGTGTGTGGGCGGAGAATATGTGGGTGTGTCTCTGTGTGTGGGCAGAGAATATGTGTGTGTGTCTGTGTGTGGGCAGAGAATATGTGCGTGTGTCTCTGTGTGTGGGCGGAGAATATGTGTGTGTCTGTGTGTGGGCGGAGAATATGTGCGTGTGTCTCACTTTGTGGGCGGAGAATATGTGTGTGTCTGTGTGTGGGCAGAGAATATGTGCATGTGTCTCTGTGTGTGGCCGTAGGATATTTGTGTGTGTCCCTCTGTGGGCGGAGAATATGTGCGTGTGTCTCTCTGAGTGGGCAGAGAATATGTGCGTGTGTCTCTGTGTGTGGGCGGAGAATATGTGTGTGTTTGTGTGTGGGCGGAGAATATGTGCGTGTGTCTCTCTGTGTGGGCGGAGAATATGTGTGTGTGTCTCTCTGTGTGGGTGGAGAATATGTGCGTGTGTCTCTGTGTGTGGGCGGAGAATACGTGTGTCTCTGTGTGTGGGTGGAGAAGATGTGAGTGTCTGTGTGTGGGCGGAGAATATGTGAGTATGTCTCTCTGTGTGGGCGTGGAATATGTGTGTCTGTGTGTGGGCGGAGAATATATGTGTCTGTGTGTGGGCGGAGAATATGTGCTTGTGTCTCTCTGTGTGGGCGGAGAATATGTGTGTCTGTGTGTGGGCGGAGAATATGTGCGTGTGTCCCTGTGTGTGGTCAGAGAATATGTGCGTGTGTCTCTGTGTGTGGGAGGAGAATATGTGGGTGTGTCTCTGTGTGTGGTCAGAGAATATGTGCGTGTGTCTCTGTGTGTGGGTGGAGAAAATGTGCGTGTGTCTCTGTGTGTGGGCGGAGAATATGTGCGTGTGTCTCTGTGTGTGGGCGGAGAATATGTACGTGTGTCTCTGTGTGTGGGCGGAGAATATGTGAGTGTGTCTCTCTGTGTGGGCGGAGAATATGTGTGTGTGTCTCTTTGTGTGGGAGGAGAATATGTGCATGTGTCCCTGTGTGTGGGCGGAGAATATGTGTGTGTGTGTGTGGGCGGAGAATATGTGCATGTGTCCGTGTGTGAGAGGAGAATATATGCGTGTGTCTCTGTGTGTGGTCAGAGAATATGTGCGTGTGTCTCTGTGTGTGGGCGGAGAATGTGTGCGTGTGTCTCTGTGTGTGGGCGGAGAATATGTTCGTGTGTCTCTGTGTGTGGGTGGAGAATATGTGCGTGTGTCTCTCTGTGTGTGGGCGGAGAATATGTGCGTGTCTGTGTGTGGGCGGACAATATGTGTGTGTCTGTGTGTGGTCGGAGAATATGTATGTGTGTCTCTGTGTGTGGGCGGAGAATATGTGTGTCTGTGTGTGGGCGGAGAATATGTGCGTGTGTCTCTGTGTGTGGGCGGAGAATATGTGCGTGTGTCTCTGTGTGTGGGTGAAGAATATGTGCGTGTGTCTCTGTGTGTGGGTGGAGAATATGTGTGTGTGTCTCTGTGTGTGGGAGGAGAATGTGTGCGTGTGTCTCTGTGTGTGGGCGGAGAATATGTGTGTGTCTCTGTGTGGGTGGAGAATATGTGCGTGTGTCTCTGTGTGTGGGCAGAGAATATGTGCGTGTGTCTCACTTTGTGGGCGGAGAATATGTGTGTGTCTGTGTGTGGGCGGAGAATATGTGCGTGTGTCTCACTTTGTGGGCGGAGAATATGTGTGTGTCTGTGTGTGGGCAGAGAATATGTGCATGTGTCTCTGTGTGTGGGCGGAGGATAAGTGTGTGTGTCCCTCTGTGGGCGGAGAATATGTGCGTGTGTCTCTCTGAGTGGGCGGAGAATATGTGTGTGTTTGTGTGTGGGCGGAGAATATGTGCGTGTGTCTCTCTGTGTGGGCGGAGAATATGTGTGTGTGTCTCTCTGTGTGGGTGGAGAATATGTGCGTGTGTCTCTGTGTGTGGGCGGAGAATACGTGTGTCTCTGTGTGTGGGTGGAGAAGATGTGAGTGTCTGTGTGTGGGCGGAGAATATGTGAGTATGTCTCTCTGTGTGGGCGTGGAATATGTGTGTCTGTGTGTGGGCGGAGAATATGTGTGTCTGTGTGTGGGCGGAGAATATGTGCGTGTGTCCCTGTGTGTGGTCAGAGAATATGTGCGTGTGTCTCTGTGTGTGGGAGGAGAATATGTGGGTGTGTCTCTGTGTGTGGTCAGAGAATATGTGCGTGTGTCTCTGTGTGTGGGTGGAGAAAATGTGCGTGTGTCTCTGTGTGTGGGCGGAGAATATGTGCGTGTGTCTCTGTGTGTGGGCGGAGAATATGTGCGTGTGTCTCTGTGTGTGGGCGGAGAATATGTACGTGTGTCTCTGTGTGTGGGCGGAGAATATGTAAGTCTGTCTCTCTCTGTGGGCGGAGAATATGTGTGTGTGTCTCTTTGTGTGGGAGGAGAATATGTGCATGTGTCCCTGTGTGTGGGCGGAGAATATGTGTGTGTGTGTGTGGGCGGAGAATATGTGCATGTGTCCGTGTGTGGGAGGAGAATATATGCGTGTGTCTCTGTGTGTGGTCAGAGAATATGTGCGTGTGTCTCTGTGTGTGGGCGGAGAATGTGTGCGTGTGTCTCTGTGTGTGGGCGGAGAATGTGTGCGTGTGTCTCTCTGTGTGTGGGCGGAGAATATGTGCGTGTCTGTGTGTGGGCGGACAATATGTGTGTGTCTTTGTGTGGTCGGAGAATATGTATGTGTGTCTCTGTGTGTGGGCGGAGAATATGTGTGTCTGTGTGTGGGCGGAGAATATGTGCGTGTGTCTCTGTGTGTGGGCGGAGAATATGTGCGTGTGTCTCTGTGTGTGGGTGAAGAATATGTGCGTGTGTCTCTGTGTGTGGGTGGAGAATATGTGTGTGTGTCTCTGTGTGTGGGAGGAGAATGTGTGCGTGTGTCTCTGTGTGTGGGCGGAGAATATGTGTGTGTCTCTGTGTTGGTGGAGAATATGTGCGTGTGTCTCTGTGTGTGGGCAGAGAATATGTGCGTGTGTCTCTGTGTGTGGGTGGAGAATATGTGCGTGTGTCTCTGTGTGTGGGTGGAGAATATGTGCGTGTGTCTCTGTGTGTGGGTGGAGAATATGTGCGTGTGTCTCTCTGTGTGTGGGCGGAGGATATGTATGTGTCTGTGTGTGGGCGGACAATATGTGTGTGTCTGTGTGTGGGTGGAGAATATGTATGTGTGTCTCTGTGTGTGGGCGGAGAATATGTGTGTGTCTGTGTGTGGGCGGAGAATATGTGCGTGTGTCTCTGTGTGTGGGCGGAGAATATGTGCGTGTGTCTCTGTGTGTGGGCGGAGAATATGTGCGTGTGTCTCTGTGTGTGGGCGGAGAATATGTCCGTGTGTCTCTGTGTGTGGGCAGAGAATATGTGCGTGTGTCTCTGTGTGTGGGTGGATAATATGTGCGTGTGTCTCTCTGTGTGTGGGCGGAGAATATGTGTGTGTCTGTGTGTGGGTGGAGAATATGTATGTGTGTCTCTGTGTGTGGGCGGAGAATATGTGTGTGTCTGTGTGTGAGTGGAGAATATGTATGTGTGTCTCTGTTTGTGGGCGGAGAATATGTGTGTGTCTGTGTGTGGGCGGAGAATATGTGCGTGTGTCTGTCTGTGTGGGAGGAGAATATGTGCGTGTGTCTCTCTGTGTGTGGGCGGACAATATGTGTGTGTCTGTGTGTGGGTGAAGAATATGTATGTGTGTCTCTGTGTGTGGGCGGAGAATATGTGTGTGTCTGTGTGTGGGCGGAGAATATGTGCATGTGTCTCTCTGTGTGGGCGGAGAATATGTGCGTGTGTCTCTGTGTGTGGGCAGAGAATATGTGCGTGTGTCTCTCTGTGTGTGGGCGGACAATATGTGTGTGTCTGTGTGTGGGTGGAGAATATGTATGTGTGTCTCTGTGTGTGGGCGGAGAATATGTGTGTGTCTGTGTTTGGGCGGAGAATATGTGCGTGTGTCTCTGTGTGTGGGAGGAGAATATGTGCGTGTGTCTCTGTGTGTGGGCGGAGAATATGTGGGTGTGTCTCTGTGTGTGGGCAGAGAATATGTGTGTGTGTCTGTGTGTGGGCAGAGAATATGTGCGTGTGTCTCTGTGTGTGGGCGGAGAATATGTGTGTGTCTGTGTGTGGGCGGAGAATATGTGCGTGTGTCTCTGTGTGTGGGCGGAGAATACGTGTGTGTCTGTGTGTGGGCAGACAATATGTGCGTGTGTCTGTGTGTGGGCGGAGAATATGTGTGTGTGCCTCTCTGTGGGCGAAGAATATGTGCATGTGTCTCACTTTGTGGGCGGAGAATATGTGTGTGTCTGTGTGTGGGCAGAGAATATGTGCATGTGTCTCTGTGTGTGGGCGGAGGATGTGTGTGTGTCCCTCTGTGGGCGGAGAATATGTGCGTGTGTCTGTCTGAGTGGGCAGAGAATATGTGCGTGTGTCTCTGTGTGTGGGCGGAGAATATGTGTGTGTTTGTGTGTGGGCGGAGAATATGTGCGTGTGTCTCTGTGTGTGGGCGGAGAATATGTGCGTGTGTCTCTCTGTGTGGGCGGAGAATATGTGCGTGTGTCTCTGTGTGTGGGTGAAGAATATGTTCGTGTGTCTCTGTGTGTGGGTGGAGAATATGTGTGTGTGTCTCTGTGTGTGGGAGGAGAATGTGTGCGTGTGTCTCTGTGTGTGGGCGGAGAATATGTGTGTGTCTCTGTGTGGGTGGAGAATATGTATGTGTGTCTCTGTGTGTGGGCGGAGAATATGTGTGTGTCTGTGTTTGGGCGGAGAATATGTGCGTGTGTCTCTGTGTGTGGGAGGAGAATATGTGCGTGTGTCTCTGTGTGTGGGCGGAGAATATGTGGGTGTGTCTCTGTGTGTGGGCAGAGAATATGTGTGTGTGTATGTGTGTGGGCAGAGAATATGTGCGTGTGTCTCTGTGTGTGGGCGGAGAATATGTGCGTGTGTCTCTCTGTGTGGGTGGAGAATATGTGCGTGTGTCTCTGTGTGTGGGCGGAGAATACGTGTGTCTCTGTGTGTGGGTGGAGAAGATGTGAGTGTCTGTGTGTGGGCGGAGAATATGTGAGTATGTCTCTCTGTGTGGGCGTGGAATATGTGTGTCTGTGTGTGGGCGGAGAATATGTGTGTCTGTGTGTGGGCGGAGAATATGTGCTTGTGTCTCTCTGTGTGGGCGGAGAATATGTGTGTCTGTGTGTGGGCGGAGAATATGTGCGTGTGTCCCTGTGTGTGGTCAGAGAATATGTGCGTGTGTCTCTGTGTGTGGGAGGAGAATATGTGGGTGTGTCTCTGTGTGTGGGCGGAGAATATGTGCGCGTGTCTCTGTGTGTGGGCGGAGAATATGTGCGTGTGTCTCTGTGTGTGGGAGGAGAATATATGCGTGTGTCTCTGTGTGCGGTCAGAGAATATGTGCGTGTGTCTCTGTGTGTGGGTGGAGAAAATGTGCGTGTGTCTCTGTGTGTGGGTGGAGAAAATGTGCGTGTGTTTCTGTGTGTGGGCGGAGAATATGTGCGTGTGTCTCTGTGTGTGGGCGGAGAATATGTACGTGTGTCTCTGTGTGTGGGCGGAGAATATGTGTGTGTCTCTTTGTGTGGGAGGAGAATATGTGCATGTGTCCCTGTGTGTGGGCGGAGAATATGTGTGTGTCTGTGTGTGGGCGGAGAATATGTGTATGTGTCTGTGTGTGGGCGGAGAATATGTGCGTGTGTCTCTGTGTGTGGGCGGAGAATATGTGCGTGTGTCTCTGTGTGTGGGCGGAGAATATGTACGTGTGTCTCTGTGTGTGGGCGGAGAATATGTGTGTGTCTCTTTGTGTGGGAGGAGAATATGTGCATGTGTCCCTGTGTGTGGGCGGAGAATATGTGTGTGTCTGTGTGTGGGCGGAGAATATGTGTATGTGTCTGTGTGTGGGAGGAGAATATATGCGTGTGTCTCTGTGTGTGGTCAGAGAATATGTGCGTGTGTCTCGGTGTGTGGGCGGAGAATGTGTGCGTGTGTCTCTGTGTGTGGGTGGAGAATATGTGCGTGTGTCTCTGTGTGTGGGTGGAGAATATGTGCGTGTGTCTCTCTGTGTGTGGGCGGAGAATATGTGCGTGTCTGTGTGTGGGCGGACAATATGTGTGTGTCTGTGTGTGGTCGGAGAATATGTATGTGTGTCTCTGTGTGTGGGCGGAGAATATGTGTGTCTGTGTGTGGGCGGAGAATATGTGCGTGTGTCTCTGTGTGTGGGCGGAGAATATGTGCGTGTGTCTCTGTGTGTGGGTGAAGAATATGTGCGTGTGTCTCTGTGTGTGGGTGGAGAATATGTGTGTGTGTCTCTGTGTGTGGGAGGAGAATGTGTGTGTGTGTCTCTGTGTGTGGGCGGAGAATATGTGTGTGTCTCTGTGTGGGTGGAGAATATGTGCGTGTGTCTCTGTGTGTGGGTGGAGAATATGTGCGTGTGTCTCTGTGTGTGGGTGGAGAATATGTGCGTGTGTCTCTGTGTGTGGGTGGAGAATATGTGTGTGTGTCTCTGTGTGTGGGAGGAGAATGTGTGCGCGTGTCTCTGTGTGTGGGAGGAGAATGTGTGCGTGTGTCTCTGTGTGTGGGCGGAGAATATGTGCATGTGTCTCTGTGTGTGGGTGGAGAATATGTGCGTGTGTCTCTCTGTGTGTGGGCGGAGGATATGTGTGTGTCTGTGTGTGGGCGGACAATATGTGTGTGTCTGTGTGTGGGTGGAGAATATGTATGTTTGTCTCTGTGTGTGGGTGGAGAATATGTGTGTGTCTGTGTGTGGGCGGAGAATATGTGCGTGTGTCTCTGTGTGTGGGCGGAGAATATGTGCGTGTGTCTCTGTGTGTGGGCGGAGAATATGTGCGTGTGTCTCTGTGTGTGGGCGGAGAATATGTGCGTGTGTCTCTGTGTGTGGGCGGAGAATACGTGTGTGTCTGTGTGTGGGCAGAGAATATGTGCATGTGTCTCTGTGTGTGGGCGGAGAATATGTGCGTGTGTCTCTGTGTGTGGGTGAAGAATATGTGCGTGTGTCTCTGTGTGTGGGTGGAGAATATGTGCGTGTGTCTCTGTGTGTGGGCGGAGAATATGTGCATGTGTCTCTGTGTGTGGGTGGAGAATATGTGCGTGTGTCTCTCTGTGTGTGGGTGGAGAATATTTGCGTGTCTGTGTTTGGGCGGACAATATGTGTGTGTCTGTGTGTGGTCGGAGAATATGTATGTGTGTCTCTGTGTGTGGGCGGAGAATATGTGTGTGTCTGTGTGTGGGCGGAGAATATGTGCGTGTGTCTCTGTGTGTGGGTGGAGAATATGTGCGTGTGTCTCTGTGTGGGTGAAGAATATGTGCGTGTGTCTCTGTGTGTGGGAGGAGAATGTGTGCGTGTGTCTCTGTGTGTGGGCGGAGAAAATATGTGTGTCTCTGTGTGGGTGGAGAATATGTGCGTGTGTCTCTGTGTGTGGGCAGAGAATATGTGCGTGTGTCTCTGTGTGTGGGTGGAGAATATGTGCGTGTGTCTCTGTGTGTGGGTGGAGAATATGTGTGTGTGTCTCTGTGTGTGGGAGGAGAATGTGTGCGTGTGTCTCTGTGTGTGGGAGGAGAATGTGTGCGTGTGTCTCTGTGTGTGGGCGGAGAATATGTGCATGTGTCTCTGTGTGTGGGTGGAGAATATGTGCCTGTGTCTCTCTGTGTGTGGGCGGAGGATATGTGTGTGTCTGTGTGTGGGCGGACAATATGTGTGTTTCTGTGTGTGGGTGGAGAATATGTATGTGTGTCTCTGTGTGTAGGCGGAGAATACGTGTGTGTCTGTGTGTGGGCGGAGAATATGTGCGTGTGTCTCTGTGTGTGGGCGGAGAATATGTGCGTGTGTCTCTGTGTGTGGGCGGAGAATATGTGCGTGTCTCTCTCTGTGTGGGCGGAGAATATGTGCGTGTCTCTCTCTGTGTGTGGGCGGAGAATATGTGCGTGTGTCTCTGTGTGTGGGTGGATTATATGTGCGTGTGTCTCTCTGTGTGTGGGCGGAGAATATGTGTGTGTCTGTGTGTGGGTGGAGAATATGTATGTGTGTCTCTGTGTGTGGGCGGAGAATATGTGTGTGTCTGTGTGTGGGTGGAGAATATGTATGTGTGTCTCTGTGTGTGGGCGGAGAATATGTGTGTGTCTGTGTGTGGGCGGAGAATATGTGCGTGTGTCTCTCTGTGTGGGAGGAGAATATGTGCGTGTGTCTCTCTGTGTGTGGGCGGACAATATGTGTGTGTCTGTGTGTGGGTGGAGAATATGTATGTGTGTCTCTGTGTGTGGGCGGAGAATATGTGTGTGTCTGTGTGTGGGCGGAGAATATGTGCGTGTGTCTCTCTGTGTGGGCGGAGAATATGTGCGTGTGTCTCTGTGTGTGGGCAGAGAATATGTGCGTGTGTCTCGGTGTGTGGGTGGATAATATGTGCGTGTGTCTCTCTGTGTGTGGGCGGAGAATATGTGTGTGTTTGTGTGTGGGCGGACAATATGTGTGTGTCTGTGTGTGGGTGGAGAATATGTATGTGTGTCTCTGTGTGTGGGCGGAGAACATGTGTGTGTCTGTGTTTGGGAGGGAGAATATGTGCGTGTGTCTCTGTGTGTGGGAGGAGAATATGTGCGTGTGTCTCTGTGTGTGGGCGGAGAATATGTGGGTGTGTCTCTGTGTGTGGGCAGAGAATATGTGTGTGTGTCTGTGTGTGGGCAGAGAATATGTGCGTGTGTCTCTGTGTGTGGGCGGAGAATATGTGTGTGTCTGTGTGTGGGCGGAGAATATGTGCGTGTGTCTCACTTTGTGGGCGGAGAATATGTGTGTGTCTGTGTGTGGGCAGAGAATATGTGCATGTGTCTCTGTGTGTGGGCGGAGGATATGTGTGTGTGTCCCTCTGTGGGCGGAGAATATGTGCGTGTGTCTCTCTGAGTGGGCAGAGAATATGTGCGTGTGTCTCTGTGTGTGGGCGGAGAATATGTGTGTGTTTGTGTGTGGGCGGAGAATATGTGCGTGTGTCTCTCTGTGTGGGCGGAGAATATGTGTGTGTGTCTCTCTGTGTGGGTGGAGAATATGTGCGTGTGTCTCTGTGTGTTGGCGGAGAATACGTGTGTCTCTGTGTGTGGGCGGAGAATATGTGAGTATGTCTCTCTGTGTGGGCGTGGAATATGTGTGTCTGTGTGTGGGCGGAGAATATATGTGTCTGTGTGTGGGCGGAGAATATGTGCTTGTGTCTCTCTGTGTGGGCGGAGAATATGTGTGTCTGTGTGTGGGCGGAGAATATGTGCGTGTGTCCCTGTGTGTGGTCAGAGAATATGTGCGTGTGTCTCTGTGTGTGGGAGGAGAATATGTGGGTGTGTCTCTGTGTGTGGTCAGAGAATATGTGCATGTGTCTCTGTGTGTGGGTGGAGAAAATGTGCGTGTGTCTCTGTGTGTGGGCGGAGAATATGTGCGTGTGTCTCTGTGTGTGGGCGGAGAATAGGTACGTGTGTCTCTGTGTGTGGGCGGAGAATATGTGAGTGTGTCTCTCTGTGTGGGCGGAGAATATGTGTGTGTGTCTCTTTGTGTGGGAGGAGAATATGTGCATGTGTCCCTGTGTGTGGGCGGAGAATATGTGTGTGTGTGTGTGGGCGGAGAATATGTGCATGTGTCTGTGTGTGGGAGGAGAATATATGCGTGTGTCTCTGTGTGTGGTCAGAGAATATGTGCGTGTGTCTCTGTGTGTGGGCGGAGAATGTGTGCGTGTGTCTCTGTGTGTGGGCGGAGAATATGTTCGTGTGTCTCTGTGTGTGGGTGGAGAATATGTGCGTGTGTCTCTCTGTGTGTGGGCGGAGAATATGTGCGTGTCTGTGTGTGGGCGGACAATATGTGTGTGTCTGTGTGTGGTCGGAGAATATGTATGTGTGTCTCTGTGTGTGGGCGGAGAATATGTGTGTCTGTGTGTGGGCGGAGAATATGTGCGTGTGTCTCTGTGTGTGGGCGGAGAATATGTGCGTGTGTCTCTGTGTGGGTGAAGAATATGTGCGTGTGTCTCTGTGTGTGGGTGGAGAATATGTGTGTGTGTCTCTGTGTGTGGGAGGAGAATGTGTGCGTGTGTCTCTGTGTGTGGGCGGAGAATATGTGTGTGTCTCTGTGTGGGTGGAGAATATGTGCGTGTGTCTCTGTGTGTGGGCAGAGAATATGTGCGTGTGTCTCACTTTGTGGGCGGAGAATATGTGTGTGTCTGTGTGTGGGCGGAGAATATGTGCGTGTGTCTCACTTTGTGGGCGGAGAATATGTGTGTGTCTGTGTGTGGGCAAGAGAATATGTGCATGTGTCTCTGTGTGTGGGCGGAGGATATGTGTGTGTGTCCCTCTGTGGGCGGAGAATATGTGCGTGTGTCTCTCTGAGTGGGCAGAGAATATGTGCGTGTGTCTCTGTGTGTGGGCGGAGAATATGTGTGTGTTTGTGTGTGGGCGGAGAATATGTGCGTGTGTCTCTCTGTGTGGGCGGAGAATATGTGTGTGTGTCTCTCTGTGTGGGTGGAGAATATGTCCGTGTGTCTCTGTGTGTGGGCGGAGAATACGTGTGTCTCTGTGTGTGGGTGGAGAAGATGTGAGTGTCTGTGTGTGGGCGGAGAATATGTGAGTATGTCTCTCTGTGTGGGCGTGGAATATGTGTGTCTGTGTGTGGGCGGAGAATATGTGTGTCTGTGTGTGGGCGGAGAATATGTGCGTGTGTCCCTGTGTGTGGTCAGAGAATATGTGCGTGTGTCTCTGTGTGTGGGAGGAGAATATGTGGGTGTGTCTCTGTGTGTGGTCAGAGAATATGTGCGTGTGTCTCTGTGTGTGGGTGGAGAAAATGTGCGTGTGTCTCTGTGTGTGGGCGGAGAATATGTGCGTGTGTCTCTGTGTGTGGGCGGAGAATATGTACGTGTGTCTCTGTGTGTGGGCGGAGAATATGTAAGTCTGTCTCTCTGTGTGGGCGGAGAATATGTGTGTGTGTCTCTTTGTGTGGGAGGAGAATATGTGCATGTGTCCCTGTGTGTGGGCGGAGAATATGTGCATGTGTCCGTGTGTGGGAGGAGAATATATGCGTGTGTCTCTGTGTGTGGTCAGAGAATATGTGCGTGTGTCTCTGTGTGTGGGCGGAGAATGTGTGCGTGTGTCTCTGTGTGTGGGCGGAGAATGTGTGCGTGTGTCTCTCTGTGTGTGGGCGGAGAATATGTGCGTGTCTGTGTGTGGGCGGACAATATGTGTGTGTCTTTGTGTGGTCGGAGAATATGTATGTGTGTCTCTGTGTGTGGGCGGAGAATATGTGTGTCTGTGTGTGGGCGGAGAATATGTGCGTGTGTCTCTGTGTGTGGGCGGAGAATATGTGCGTGTGTCTCTGTGTGTGGGTGAAGAATATGTGCGTGTGTCTCTGTGTGTGGGTGGAGAATATGTGTGTGTGTCTCTGTGTGTGGGAGGAGAATGTGTGCGTGTGTCTCTGTGTGTGGGCGGAGAATATGTGTGTGTCTCTGTGTTGGTGGAGAATATGTGCGTGTGTCTCTGTGTGTGGGCAGAGAATATGTGCGTGTGTCTCTGTGTGTGGGTGGAGAATATGTGCGTGTGTCTCTGTGTGTGGGTGGAGAATATGTGCGTGTGTCTCTGTGTGTGGGTGGAGAATATGTGCGTGTGTCTCTCTGTGTGTGGGCGGAGGATATGTATGTGTCTGTGTGTGGGCGGACAATATGTGTGTGTCTGTGTGTGGGTGGAGAATATGTATGTGTGTCTCTGTGTGTGGGCGGAGAATATGTGTGTGTCTGTGTGTGGGCAGAGAATATGTGCGTGTGTCTCTGTGTGTGGGCGGAGAATATGTGCGTGTGTCTCTGTGTGTGGGCGGAGAATATGTGCGTGTGTCTCTGTGTGTGGGCGGAGAATATGTGCGTGTGTCTCTGTGTGTGGGCAGAGAATATGTGCGTGTGTCTCTGTGTGTGGGTGGATAATATGTGCGTGTGTCTCTCTGTGTGTGGGCGGAGAATATGTGTGTGTCTGTGTGTGGGTGGAGAATATGTATGTGTGTCTCTGTGTGTGGGCGGAGAATATGTGTGTGTCTGTGTGTGAGTGGAGAATATGTATGTGTGTCTCTGTGTGTGGGCGGAGAATATGTGTGTGTCTGTGTGTGGGCGGAGAATATGTGCGTGTGTCTGTCTGTGTGGGAGGAGAATATGTGCGTGTGTCTCTCTGTGTGGGCGGACAATATGTGTGTGTCTGTGTGTGGGTGAAGAATATGTATGTGTGTCTCTGTGTGTGGGCGGAGAATATGTGTGTGTCTGTGTGTGGGCGGAGAATATGTGCGTGTGTCTGTCTGTGTGGGAGGAGAATATGTGCGTGTGTCTCTCTGTGTGGGCAGACAATATGTGTGTGTCTGTGTGTGGGTGGAGAATATGTATGTGTGTCTCTGTGTGTGGGCGGAGAATATGTGTGTGTCTGTGTGTGGGCGGAGAATATGTGCGTGTGTCTCTCTGTGTGGGCGGAGAATATGTGCGTGTGTCTCTGTGTGTGGGCAGAGAATATGTGCGTGTGTCTCTGTGTGTGGGTGGATAATATGTGCGTGTGTCTCTCTGTGTGTGGGTGGAGAATATGTGTGTGTCTGTGTGTGGGCGGACAATATGTGTGTGTCTGTGTGTGGGTGGAGAATATGTATGTGTGTCTCTGTGTGTGGGCGGAGAATATGTGTGTGTCTGTGTTTGGGCGGAGAATATGTGCGTGTGTCTCTGTGTGTGGGCGGAGAATATGTGGGTGTGTCTCTGTGTGTGGGCAGAGAATATGTGTGTGTGTCTGTGTGTGGGCAGAGAATATGTGCGTGTGTCTCTGTGTGTGGGCGGAGAATATGTGTGTGTCTGTGTGTGGGCGGAGAATATGTGCGTGTGTCTCACTTTGTGGGCGGAGAATATGTGTGTGTCTGTGTGTGGGCAGAGAATATGTGCATGTGTCTCTGTGTGTGGCCGTAGGATATTTGTGTGTGTCCCTCTGTGGGCGGAGAATATGTGCGTGTGTCTCTCTGAGTGGGCAGAGAATATGTGCGTGTGTCTCTGTGTGTGGGCGGAGAATATGTGTGTGTTTGTGTGTGGGCGGAGAATATGTGCGTGTGTCTCTCTGTGTGGGCGGAGAATATGTGTGTGTGTCTCTCTGTGTGGGTGGAGAATATGTGCGTGTGTCTCTGTGTGTGGGCGGAGAATACGTGTGTCTCTGTGTGTGGGTGGAGAAGATGTGAGTGTCTGTGTGTGGGCGGAGAATATGTGAGTATGTCTCTCTGTGTGGGCGTGGAATATGTGTGTCTGTGTGTGGGCGGAGAATATATGTGTCTGTGTGTGGGCGGAGAATATGTGCTTGTGTCTCTCTGTGTGGGCGGAGAATATGTGTGTCTGTGTGTGGGCGGAGAATATGTGCGTGTGTCCCTGTGTGTGGTCAGAGAATATGTGCGTGTGTCTCTGTGTGTGGGAGGAGAATATGTGGGTGTGTCTCTGTGTGTGGTCAGAGAATATGTGCGTGTGTCTCTGTGTGTGGGTGGAGAAAATGTGCGTGTGTCTCTGTGTGTGGGCGGAGAATATGTGCGTGTGTCTCTGTGTGTGGGCGGAGAATATGTACGTGTGTCTCTGTGTGTGGGCGGAGAATATGTGAGTGTGTCTCTCTGTGTGGGCGGAGAATATGTGTGTGTGTCTCTTTGTGTGGGAGGAGAATATGTGCATGTGTCCCTGTGTGTGGGCGGAGAATATGTGTGTGTGTGTGTGGGCGGAGAATATGTGCATGTGTCCGTGTGTGAGAGGAGAATATATGCGTGTGTCTCTGTGTGTGGTCAGAGAATATGTGCGTGTGTCTCTGTGTGTGGGCGGAGAATGTGTGCGTGTGTCTCTGTGTGTGGGCGGAGAATATGTTCGTGTGTCTCTGTGTGTGGGTGGAGAATATGTGCGTGTGTCTCTCTGTGTGTGGGCGGAGAATATGTGCGTGTCTGTGTGTGGGCGGACAATATGTGTGTGTCTGTGTGTGGTCGGAGAATATGTATGTGTGTCTCTGTGTGTGGGCGGAGAATATGTGTGTCTGTGTGTGGGCGGAGAATATGTGCGTGTGTCTCTGTGTGTGGGCGGAGAATATGTGCGTGTGTCTCTGTGTGTGGGTGAAGAATATGTGCGTGTGTCTCTGTGTGTGGGTGGAGAATATGTGTGTGTGTCTCTGTGTGTGGGAGGAGAATGTGTGCGTGTGTCTCTGTGTGTGGGCGGAGAATATGTGTGTGTCTCTGTGTGGGTGGAGAATATGTGCGTGTGTCTCTGTGTGTGGGCAGAGAATATGTGCGTGTGTCTCACTTTGTGGGCGGAGAATATGTGTGTGTCTGTGTGTGGGCGGAGAATATGTGCGTGTGTCTCACTTTGTGGGCGGAGAATATGTGTGTGTCTGTGTGTGGGCAGAGAATATGTGCATGTGTCTCTGTGTGTGGGCGGAGGATAAGTGTGTGTGTCCCTCTGTGGGCGGAGAATATGTGCGTGTGTCTCTCTGAGTGGGCGGAGAATATGTGTGTGTTTGTGTGTGGGCGGAGAATATGTGCGTGTGTCTCTCTGTGTGGGCGGAGAATATGTGTGTGTGTCTCTCTGTGTGGGTGGAGAATATGTGCGTGTGTCTCTGTGTGTGGGCGGAGAATACGTGTGTCTCTGTGTGTGGGTGGAGAAGATGTGAGTGTCTGTGTGTGGGCGGAGAATATGTGAGTATGTCTCTCTGTGTGGGCGTGGAATATGTGTGTCTGTGTGTGGGCGGAGAATATGTGTGTCTGTGTGTGGGCGGAGAATATGTGCGTGTGTCCCTGTGTGTGGTCAGAGAATATGTGCGTGTGTCTCTGTGTGTGGGAGGAGAATATGTGGGTGTGTCTCTGTGTGTGGTCAGAGAATATGTGCGTGTGTCTCTGTGTGTGGGTGGAGAAAATGTGCGTGTGTCTCTGTGTGTGGGCGGAGAATATGTGCGTGTGTCTCTGTGTGTGGGCGGAGAATATGTGCGTGTGTCTCTGTGTGTGGGCGGAGAATATGTACGTGTGTCTCTGTGTGTGGGCGGAGAATATGTAAGTCTGTCTCTCTCTGTGGGCGGAGAATATGTGTGTGTGTCTCTTTGTGTGGGAGGAGAATATGTGCATGTGTCCCTGTGTGTGGGCGAAGAATATGTGTGTGTGTGTGTGGGCGGAGAATATGTGCATGTGTCCGTGTGTGGGAGGAGAATATATGCGTGTGTCTCTGTGTGTGGTCAGAGAATATGTGCGTGTGTCTCTGTGTGTGGGCGGAGAATGTGTGCGTGTGTCTCTGTGTGTGGGCGGAGAATGTGTGCGTGTGTCTCTCTGTGTGTGGGCGGAGAATATGTGCGTGTCTGTGTGTGGGCGGACAATATGTGTGTGTCTTTGTGTGGTCGGAGAATATGTATGTGTGTCTCTGTGTGTGGGCGGAGAATATGTGTGTCTGTGTGTGGGCGGAGAATATGTGCGTGTGTCTCTGTGTGTGGGCGGAGAATATGTGCGTGTGTCTCTGTGTGTGGGTGAAGAATATGTGCGTGTGTCTCTGTGTGTGGGTGGAGAATATGTGTGTGTGTCTCTGTGTGTGGGAGGAGAATGTGTGCGTGTGTCTCTGTGTGTGGGCGGAGAATATGTGTGTGTCTCTGTGTTGGTGGAGAATATGTGCGTGTGTCTCTGTGTGTGGGCAGAGAATATGTGCGTGTGTCTCTGTGTGTGGGTGGAGAATATGTGCGTGTGTCTCTGTGTGTGGGTGGAGAATATGTGCGTGTGTCTCTGTGTGTGGGTGGAGAATATGTGCGTGTGTCTCTCTGTGTGTGGGCGGAGGATATGTATGTGTCTGTGTGTGGGCGGACAATATGTGTGTGTCTGTGTGTGGGTGGAGAATATGTATGTGTGTCTCTGTGTGTGGGCGGAGAATATGTGTGTGTCTGTGTGTGGGCGGAGAATATGTGCGTGTGTCTCTGTGTGTGGGCGGAGAATATGTGCGTGTGTCTCTGTGTGTGGGCGGAGAATATGTGCGTGTGTCTCTGTGTGTGGGCGGAGAATATGTCCGTGTGTCTCTGTGTGTGGGCAGAGAATATGTGCGTGTGTCTCTGTGTGTGGGTGGATAATATGTGCGTGTGTCTCTCTGTGTGTGGGCGGAGAATATGTGTGTGTCTGTGTGTGGGTGGAGAATATGTATGTGTGTCTCTGTGTGTGGGCGGAGAATATGTGTGTGTCTGTGTGTGAGTGGAGAATATGTATGTGTGTCTCTGTTTGTGGGCGGAGAATATGTGTGTGTCTGTGTGTGGGCGGAGAATATGTGCGTGTGTCTGTCTGTGTGGGAGGAGAATATGTGCGTGTGTCTCTCTGTGTGTGGGCGGACAATATGTGTGTGTCTGTGTGTGGGTGAAGAATATGTATGTGTGTCTCTGTGTGTGGGCGGAGAATATGTGTGTGTCTGTGTGTGGGCGGAGAATATGTGCATGTGTCTCTCTGTGTGGGCGGAGAATATGTGCGTGTGTCTCTGTGTGTGGGCAGAGAATATGTGCGTGTGTCTCTCTGTGTGTGGGCGGACAATATGTGTGTGTCTGTGTGTGGGTGGAGAATATGTATGTGTGTCTCTGTGTGTGGGCGGAGAATATGTGTGTGTCTGTGTTTGGGCGGAGAATATGTGCGTGTGTCTCTGTGTGTGGGAGGAGAATATGTGCGTGTGTCTCTGTGTGTGGGCGGAGAATATGTGGGTGTGTCTCTGTGTGTGGGCAGAGAATATGTGTGTGTGTCTGTGTGTGGGCAGAGAATATGTGCATGTGTCTCTGTGTGTGGGCGGAGAATATGTGTGTGTCTGTGTGTGGGCGGAGAATATGTGCGTGTGTCTCTGTGTGTGGGCGGAGAATACGTGTGTGTCTGTGTGTGGGCAGACAATATGTGCGTGTGTCTGTGTGTGGGCGGAGAATATGTGTGTGTGCCTCTCTGTGGGCGAAGAATATGTGCATGTGTCTCACTTTGTGGGCGGAGAATATGTGTGTGTCTGTGTGTGGGCAGAGAATATGTGCATGTGTCTCTGTGTGTGGGCGGAGGATGTGTGTGTGTCCCTCTGTGGGCGGAGAATATGTGCGTGTGTCTGTCTGAGTGGGCAGAGAATATGTGCGTGTGTCTCTGTGTGTGGGCGGAGAATATGTGTGTGTTTGTGTGTGGGCGGAGAATATGTGCGTGTGTCTCTGTGTGTGGGCGGAGAATATGTGCGTGTGTCTCTCTGTGTGGGCGGAGAATATGTGCGTGTGTCTCTGTGTGTGGGTGAAGAATATGTTCGTGTGTCTCTGTGTGTGGGTGGAGAATATGTGTGTGTGTCTCTGTGTGTGGGAGGAGAATGTGTGCGTGTGTCTCTGTGTGTGGGCGGAGAATATGTGTGTGTCTCTGTGTGGGTGGAGAATATGTATGTGTGTCTCTGTGTGTGGGCGGAGAATATGTGTGTGTCTGTGTTTGGGCGGAGAATATGTGCGTGTGTCTCTGTGTGTGGGAGGAGAATATGTGCGTGTGTCTCTGTGTGTGGGCGGAGAATATGTGGGTGTGTCTCTGTGTGTGGGCAGAGAATATGTGTGTGTGTATGTGTGTGGGCAGAGAATATGTGCGTGTGTCTCTGTGTGTGGGCGGAGAATATGTGCGTGTGTCTCTCTGTGTGGGTGGAGAATATGTGCGTGTGTCTCTGTGTGTGGGCGGAGAATACGTGTGTCTCTGTGTGTGGGTGGAGAAGATGTGAGTGTCTGTGTGTGGGCGGAGAATATGTGAGTATGTCTCTCTGTGTGGGCGTGGAATATGTGTGTCTGTGTGTGGGCGGAGAATATGTGTGTCTGTGTGTGGGCGGAGAATATGTGCTTGTGTCTCTCTGTGTGGGCGGAGAATATGTGTGTCTGTGTGTGGGCGGAGAATATGTGCGTGTGTCCCTGTGTGTGGTCAGAGAATATGTGCGTGTGTCTCTGTGTGTGGGAGGAGAATATGTGGGTGTGTCTCTGTGTGTGGGCGGAGAATATGTGCGCGTGTCTCTGTGTGTGGGCGGAGAATATGTGCGTGTGTCTCTGTGTGTGGGAGGAGAATATATGCGTGTGTCTCTGTGTGCGGTCAGAGAATATGTGCGTGTGTCTCTGTGTGTGGGTGGAGAAAATGTGCGTGTGTCTCTGTGTGTGGGTGGAGAAAATGTGCGTGTGTCTCTGTGTGTGGGCGGAGAATATGTGCGTGTGTCTCTGTGTGTGGGCGGAGAATATGTACGTGTGTCTCTGTGTGTGGGCGGAGAATATGTGTGTGTCTCTTTGTGTGGGAGGAGAATATGTGCATGTGTCCCTGTGTGTGGGCGGAGAATATGTGTGTGTCTGTGTGTGGGCGGAGAATATGTGTATGTGTCTGTGTGTGGGCGGAGAATATGTGCGTGTGTCTCTGTGTGTGGGCGGAGAATATGTGCGTGTGTCTCTGTGTGTGGGCGGAGAATATGTACGTGTGTCTCTGTGTGTGGGCGGAGAATATGTGTGTGTCTCTTTGTGTGGGAGGAGAATATGTGCATGTGTCCCTGTGTGTGGGCGGAGAATATGTGTGTGTCTGTGTGTGGGCGGAGAATATGTGTATGTGTCTGTGTGTGGGAGGAGAATATATGCGTGTGTCTCTGTGTGTGGTCAGAGAATATGTGCGTGTGTCTCGGTGTGTGGGCGGAGAATGTGTGCGTGTGTCTCTGTGTGTGGGTGGAGAATATGTGCGTGTGTCTCTGTGTGTGGGTGGAGAATATGTGCGTGTGTCTCTCTGTGTGTGGGCGGAGAATATGTGCGTGTCTGTGTGTGGGCGGACAATATGTGTGTGTCTGTGTGTGGTCGGAGAATATGTATGTGTGTCTCTGTGTGTGGGCGGAGAATATGTGTGTCTGTGTGTGGGCGGAGAATATGTGCGTGTGTCTCTGTGTGTGGGCGGAGAATATGTGCGTGTGTCTCTGTGTGTGGGTGAAGAATATGTGCGTGTGTCTCTGTGTGTGGGTGGAGAATATGTGTGTGTGTCTCTGTGTGTGGGAGGAGAATGTGTGTGTGTGTCTCTGTGTGTGGGCGGAGAATATGTGTGTGTCTCTGTGTGGGTGGAGAATATGTGCGTGTGTCTCTGTGTGTGGGTGGAGAATATGTGCGTGTGTCTCTGTGTGTGGGTGGAGAATATGTGCGTGTGTCTCTGTGTGTGGGTGGAGAATATGTGTGTGTGTCTCTGTGTGTGGGAGGAGAATGTGTGCGCGTGTCTCTGTGTGTGGGAGGAGAATGTGTGCGTGTGTCTCTGTGTGTGGGCGGAGAATATGTGCATGTGTCTCTGTGTGTGGGTGGAGAATATGTGCGTGTGTCTCTCTGTGTGTGGGCGGAGGATATGTGTGTGTCTGTGTGTGGGCGGACAATATGTGTGTGTCTGTGTGTGGGTGGAGAATATGTATGTTTGTCTCTGAGTGTGGGTGGAGAATATGTGTGTGTCTGTGTGTGGGCGGAGAATATGTGCGTGTGTCTCTGTGTGTGGGCGGAGAATATGTGCGTGTGTCTCTGTGTGTGGGCGGAGAATATGTGCGTGTGTCTCTGTGTGTGGGCGGAGAATATGTGCGTGTGTCTCTGTGTGTGGGCGGAGAATACGTGTGTGTCTGTGTGTGGGCAGAGAATATGTGCATGTGTCTCTGTGTGTGGGCGGAGAATATGTGCGTGTGTCTCTGTGTGTGGGTGAAGAATATGTGCGTGTGTCTCTGTGAGTGGGTGGAGAATATGTGCGTGTGTCTCTGTGTGTGGGCGGAGAATATGTGCATGTGTCTCTGTGTGTGGGTGGAGAATATGTGCGTGTGTCTCTCTGTGTGTGGGTGGAGAATATTTGCGTGTCTGTGTTTGGGCGGACAATATGTGTGTGTCTGTGTGTGGTCGGAGAATATGTATGTGTGTCTCTGTGTGTGGGCGGAGAATATGTGTGTGTCTGTGTGTGGGCGGAGAATATGTGCGTGTGTCTCTGTGTGTGGGTGGAGAATATGTGCGTGTGTCTCTGTGTGGGTGAAGAATATGTGCGTGTGTCTCTGTGTGTGGGAGGAGAATGTGTGCGTGTGTCTCTGTGTGTGGGCGGAGAAAATATGTGTGTCTCTGTGTGGGTGGAGAATATGTGCGTGTGTCTCTGTGTGTGGGCAGAGAATATGTGCGTGTGTCTCTGTGTGTGGGTGGAGAATATGTGCGTGTGTCTCTGTGTGTGGGTGGAGAATATGTGTGTGTGTCTCTGTGTGTGGGAGGAGAATGTGTGCGTGTGTCTCTGTGTGTGGGAGGAGAATGTGTGCGTGTGTCTCTGTGTGTGGGCGGAGAATATGTGCATGTGTCTCTGTGTGTGGGTGGAGAATATGTGCCTGTGTCTCTCTGTGTGTGGGCGGAGGATATGTGTGTGTCTGTGTGTGGGCGGACAATATGTGTGTTTCTGTGTGTGGGTGGAGAATATGTATGTGTGTCTCTGTGTGTAGGCGGAGAATACGTGTGTGTCTGTGTGTGGGCGGAGAATATGTGCGTGTGTCTCTGTGTGTGGGCGGAGAATATGTGCGTGTGTCTCTGTGTGTGGGCGGAGAATATGTGCGTGTCTCTCTCTGTGTGGGCGGAGAATATGTGCGTGTCTCTCTCTGTGTGTGGGCGGAGAATATGTGCGTGTGTCTCTGTGTGTGGGTGGATTATATGTGCGTGTGTCTCTCTCTGTGTGTGGGCGGAGAATATGTGTGTGTCTGTGTGTGGGTGGAGAATATGTATGTGTGTCTCTGTGTGTGGGCGGAGAATATGTGTGTGTCTGTGTGTGGGTGGAGAATATGTATGTGTGTCTCTGTGTGTGGGCGGAGAATATGTGTGTGTCTGTGTGTGGGCGGAGAATATGTGCGTGTGTCTCTCTGTGTGGGAGGAGAATATGTGCGTGTGTCTCTCTGTGTGTGGGCGGACAATATGTGTGTGTCTGTGTGTGGGTGGAGAATATGTATGTGTGTCTCTGTGTGTGGGCGGAGAATATGTGTGTGTCTGTGTGTGGGCGGAGAATATGTGCGTGTGTCTCTCTGTGTGGGCGGAGAATATGTGCGTGTGTCTCTGTGTGTGGGCAGAGAATATGTGCGTGTGTCTCGGTGTGTGGGTGGATAATATGTGCGTGTGTCTCTCTGTGTGTGGGCGGAGAATATGTGTGTGTTTGTGTGTGGGCGGACAATATGTGTGTGTCTGTGTGTGGGTGGAGAATATGTATGTGTGTCTCTGTGTGTGGGCGGAGAACATGTGTGTGTCTGTGTTTGGGAGGGAGAATATGTGCGTGTGTCTCTGTGTGTGGGAGGAGAATATGTGCGTGTGTCTCTGTGTGTGGGCGGAGAATATGTGGGTGTGTCTCTGTGTGTGGGCAGAGAATATGTGTGTGTGTCTGTGTGTGGGCAGAGAATATGTGCGTGTGTCTCTGTGTGTGGGCGGAGAATATGTGTGTGTCTGTGTGTGGGCGGAGAATATGTGCGTGTGTCTCACTTTGTGGGCGGAGAATATGTGTGTGTCTGTGTGTGGGCAGAGAATATGTGCATGTGTCTCTGTGTGTGGGCGGAGGATATGTGTGTGTGTCCCTCTGTGGGCGGAGAATATGTGCGTGTGTCTCTCTGAGTGGGCAGAGAATATGTGCGTGTGTCTCTGTGTGTGGGCGGAGAATATGTGTGTGTTTGTGTGTGGGCGGAGAATATGTGCGTGTGTCTCTCTGTGTGGGCGGAGAATATGTGTGTGTGTCTCTCTGTGTGGGTGGAGAATATGTGCGTGTGTCTCTGTGTGTTGGCGGAGAATACGTGTGTCTCTGTGTGTGGGCGGAGAATATGTGAGTATGTCTCTCTGTGTGGGCGTGGAATATGTGTGTCTGTGTGTGGGCGGAGAATATATGTGTCTGTGTGTGGGCGGAGAATATGTGCTTGTGTCTCTCTGTGTGGGCGGAGAATATGTGTGTCTGTGTGTGGGCGGAGAATATGTGCGTGTGTCCCTGTGTGTGGTCAGAGAATATGTGCGTGTGTCTCTGTGTGTGGGAGGAGAATATGTGGGTGTGTCTCTGTGTGTGGTCAGAGAATATGTGCATGTGTCTCTGTGTGTGGGTGGAGAAAATGTGCGTGTGTCTCTGTGTGTGGGCGGAGAATATGTGCGTGTGTCTCTGTGTGTGGGCGGAGAATAGGTACGTGTGTCTCTGTGTGTGGGCGGAGAATATGTGAGTGTGTCTCTCTGTGTGGGCGGAGAATATGTGTGTGTGTCTCTTTGTGTGGGAGGAGAATATGTGCATGTGTCCCTGTGTGTGGGCGGAGAATATGTGTGTGTGTGTGTGGGCGGAGAATATGTGCATGTGTCTGTGTGTGGGAGGAGAATATATGCGTGTGTCTCTGTGTGTGGTCAGAGAATATGTGCGTGTGTCTCTGTGTGTGGGCGGAGAATGTGTGCGTGTGTCTCTGTGTGTGGGCGGAGAATATGTTCGTGTGTCTCTGTGTGTGGGTGGAGAATATGTGCGTGTGTCTCTCTGTGTGTGGGCGGAGAATATGTGCGTGTCTGTGTGTGGGCGGACAATATGTGTGTGTCTGTGTGTGGTCGGAGAATATGTATGTGTGTCTCTGTGTGTGGGCGGAGAATATGTGTGTCTGTGTGTGGGCGGAGAATATGTGCGTGTGTCTCTGTGTGTGGGCGGAGAATATGTGCGTGTGTCTCTGTGTGGGTGAAGAATATGTGCGTGTGTCTCTGTGTGTGGGTGGAGAATATGTGTGTGTGTCTCTGTGTGTGGGAGGAGAATGTGTGCGTGTGTCTCTGTGTGTGGGCGGAGAATATGTGTGTGTCTCTGTGTGGGTGGAGAATATGTGCGTGTGTCTCTGTGTGTGGGCAGAGAATATGTGCGTGTGTCTCACTTTGTGGGCGGAGAATATGTGTGTGTCTGTGTGTGGGCGGAGAATATGTGCGTGTGTCTCACTTTGTGGGCGGAGAATATGTGTGTGTCTGTGTGTGGGCAAGAGAATATGTGCATGTGTCTCTGTGTGTGGGCGGAGGATATGTGTGTGTGTCCCTCTGTGGGCGGAGAATATGTGTGTGTTTGTGTGTGGGCGGAGAATATGTGCGTGTGTCTCTCTGTGTGGGCGGAGAATATGTGTGTGTTTGTGTGTGGGCGGAGAATATGTGCGTGTGTCTCTCTGTGTGGGCGGAGAATATGTGTGTGTGTCTCTCTGTGTGGGTGGAGAATATGTCCGTGTGTCTCTGTGTGTGGGCGGAGAATACGTGTGTCTCTGTGTGTGGGTGGAGAAGATGTGAGTGTCTGTGTGTGGGCGGAGAATATGTGAGTATGTCTCTCTGTGTGGGCGTGGAATATGTGTGTCTGTGTGTGGGCGGAGAATATGTGTGTCTGTGTGTGGGCGGAGAATATGTGCGTGTGTCCCTGTGTGTGGTCAGAGAATATGTGCGTGTGTCTCTGTGTGTGGGAGGAGAATATGTGGGTGTGTCTCTGTGTGTGGTCAGAGAATATGTGCGTGTGTCTCTGTGTGTGGGTGGAGAAAATGTGCGTGTGTCTCTGTGTGTGGGCGGAGAATATGTGCGTGTGTCTCTGTGTGTGGGCGGAGAATATGTACGTGTGTCTCTGTGTGTGGGCGGAGAATATGTAAGTCTGTCTCTCTGTGTGGGCGGAGAATATGTGTGTGTGTCTCTTTGTGTGGGAGGAGAATATGTGCATGTGTCCCTGTGTGTGGGCGGAGAATATGTGCATGTGTCCGTGTGTGGGAGGAGAATATATGCGTGTGTCTCTGTGTGTGGTCAGAGAATATGTGCGTGTGTCTCTGTGTGTGGGCGGAGAATGTGTGCGTGTGTCTCTGTGTGTGGGCGGAGAATGTGTGCGTGTGTCTCTCTGTGTGTGGGCGGAGAATATGTGCGTGTCTGTGTGTGGGCGGACAATATGTGTGTGTCTTTGTGTGGTCGGAGAATATGTATGTGTGTCTCTGTGTGTGGGCGGAGAATATGTGTGTCTGTGTGTGGGCGGAGAATATGTGCGTGTGTCTCTGTGTGTGGGCGGAGAATATGTGCGTGTGTCTCTGTGTGTGGGTGAAGAATATGTGCGTGTGTCTCTGTGTGTGGGTGGAGAATATGTGTGTGTGTCTCTGTGTGTGGGAGGAGAATGTGTGCGTGTGTCTCTGTGTGTGGGCGGAGAATATGTGTGTGTCTCTGTGTTGGTGGAGAATATGTGCGTGTGTCTCTGTGTGTGGGCAGAGAATATGTGCGTGTGTCTCTGTGTGTGGGTGGAGAATATGTGCGTGTGTCTCTGTGTGTGGGTGGAGAATATGTGCGTGTGTCTCTGTGTGTGGGTGGAGAATATGTGCGTGTGTCTCTCTGTGTGTGGGCGGAGGATATGTATGTGTCTGTGTGTGGGCGGACAATATGTGTGTGTCTGTGTGTGGGTGGAGAATATGTATGTGTGTCTCTGTGTGTGGGCGGAGAATATGTGTGTGTCTGTGTGTGGGCAGAGAATATGTGCGTGTGTCTCTGTGTGTGGGCGGAGAATATGTGCGTGTGTCTCTGTGTGTGGGCGGAGAATATGTGCGTGTGTCTCTGTGTGTGGGCGGAGAATATGTGCGTGTGTCTCTGTGTGTGGGCAGAGAATATGTGCGTGTGTCTCTGTGTGTGGGTGGATAATATGTGCGTGTGTCTCTCTGTGTGTGGGCGGAGAATATGTGTGTGTCTGTGTGTGGGTGGAGAATATGTATGTGTGTCTCTGTGTGTGGGCGGAGAATATGTGTGTGTCTGTGTGTGAGTGGAGAATATGTATGTGTGTCTCTGTGTGTGGGCGGAGAATATGTGTGTGTCTGTGTGTGGGCGGAGAATATGTGCGTGTGTCTGTCTGTGTGGGAGGAGAATATGTGCGTGTGTCTCTCTGTGTGGGCGGACAATATGTGTGTGTCTGTGTGTGGGTGAAGAATATGTATGTGTGTCTCTGTGTGTGGGCGGAGAATATGTGTGTGTCTGTGTGTGGGCGGAGAATATGTGCATGTGTCTCTCTGTGTGGGCGGACAATATGTGTGTGTCTGTGTGTGGGTGAAGAATATGTATGTGTGTCTCTGTGTGTGGGCGGAGAATATGTGTGTGTCTGTGTGTGGGCGGAGAATATGTGCATGTGTCTCTCTGTGTGGGCGGAGAATATGTGCGTGTGTCTCTGTGTGTGGGCAGAGAATATGTGCGTGTGTCTCTCTGTGTGTGGGCGGAGAATATGTGTGTGTCTGTGTGTGGGCGGACAATATGTGTGTGTCTGTGTTTGGGCGGAGAATATGTGCGTGTGTCTCTGTGTGTGGGAGGAGAATATGTGCGTGTGTCTCTGTGTGTGGGCGGAGAATATGTGGGTGTGTCTCTGTGTGTGGGCAGAGAATATGTGTGTGTGTCTGTGTGTGGGCAGAGAATATGTGCGTGTGTCTCTGTGTGTGGGCGGAGAATATGTGTGTGTCTGTGTGTGGGCGGAGAATATGTGCGTGTGTCTCTGTGTGTGGGCGGAGAATACGTGTGTGTCTGTGTGTGGGCAGACAATATGTGCGTGTGTCTGTGTGTGGGCGGAGAATATGTGTGTGTGCCTCTCTGTGGGCGAAGAATATGTGCATGTGTCTCACTTTGTGGGCGGATAATATGTGTGTGTCTGTGTGTGGGCAGAGAATATGTGCATGTGTCTCTGTGTGTGGGCGGAGGATGTGTGTGTGTCCCTCTGTGGGCGGAGAATATGTGCGTGTGTCTGTCTGAGTGGGCAGAGAATATGTGCGTGTGTCTCTGTGTGTGGGCGGAGAATATGTGTGTGTTTGTGTGTGGGCGGAGAATATGTGCGTGTGTCTCTCTGTGTGGGCGGAGAATATGTGCGTGTGTCTCTGTGTGTGGGTGAAGAATATGTTCGTGTGTCTCTGTGTGTGGGTGGAGAATATGTGTGTGTGTCTCTGTGTGTGGGAGGAGAATGTGTGCGTGTGTCTCTGTGTGTGGGCGGAGAATATGTGTGTGTCTCTGTGTGGGTGGAGAATATGTATGTGTGTCTCTGTGTGTGGGCGGAGAATATGTGTGTGTCTGTGTTTGGGCGGAGAATATGTGCGTGTGTCTCTGTGTGTGGGAGGAGAATATGTGCGTGTGTCTCTGTGTGTGGGCGGAGAATATGTGGGTGTGTCTCTGTGTGTGGGCAGAGAATATGTGTGTGTGTATGTGTGTGGGCAGAGAATATGTGCGTGTGTCTCTGTGTGTGGGCGGAGAATATGTGCGTGTGTCTCTCTGTGTGGGTGGAGAATATGTGCGTGTGTCTCTGTGTGTGGGCGGAGAATACGTGTGTCTCTGTGTGTGGGTGGAGAAGATGTGAGTGTCTGTGTGTGGGCGGAGAATATGTGAGTATGTCTCTCTGTGTGGGCGTGGAATATGTGTGTCTGTGTGTGGGCGGAGAATATGTGTGTCTGTGTGTGGGCGGAGAATATGTGCTTGTGTCTCTCTGTGTGGGCGGAGAATATGTGTGTCTGTGTGTGGGCGGAGAATATGTGCGTGTGTCCCTGTGTGTGGTCAGAGAATATGTGCGTGTGTCTCTGTGTGTGGGAGGAGAATATGTGGGTGTGTCTCTGTGTGTGGGCGGAGAATATGTGCGCGTGTCTCTGTGTGTGGGAGGAGAATATATGCGTGTGTCTCTGTGTGCGGTCAGAGAATATGTGCGTGTGTCTCTGTGTGTGGGTGGAGAAAATGTGCGTGTGTCTCTGTGTGTGGGCGGAGAATATGTGCGTGTGTCTCTGTGTGTGGGCGGAGAATATGTACGTGTGTCTCTGTGTGTGGGCGGAGAATATGTGTGTGTCTCTTTGTGTGGGAGGAGAATATGTGCATGTGTCCCTGTGTGTGGGCGGAGAATATGTGTGTGTCTGTGTGTGGGCGGAGAATATGTGTATGTGTCTGTGTGTGGGAGGAGAATATATGCGTGTGTCTCTGTGTGTGGTCAGAGAATATGTGCGTGTGTCTCGGTGTGTGGGCGGAGAATTTGTGCGTGTGTCTCTGTGTGTGGGTGGAGAATATGTGCGTGTGTCTCTGTGTGTGGGTGGAGAATATGTGCGTGTGTCTCTCTGTGTGTGGGCGGAGAATATGTGCGTGTCTGTGTGTGGGCGGACAATATGTGTGTGTCTGTGTGTGGTCGGAGAATATGTATGTGTGTCTCTGTGTGTGGGCGGAGAATATGTGTGTCTGTGTGTGGGCGGAGAATATGTGCGTGTGTCTCTGTGTGTGGGCGGAGAATATGTGTGTGTGTCTGTGTGTGGGCAGAGAATATGTGCGTGTGTCTCTGTGTGTGGGCGGAGAATACGTGTGTGTCTGTGTGTGGGCAGAGAATATGTGCGTGTGTCTCTGTGTGTGGGCGGAGAATACGTGTGTGTCTGTGTGTGGGCAGAGAATATGTGCATGTGTCTCTGTGTGTGGGCGGAGAATACGTGTGTGTCTGTGTGTGGGTAGAGAATATGTGCATGTGTCTCTGTGTGTGGGCGGAGAATATGTGCGTGTGTCTCTGTGTGTGGGTGAAGAATATGTGCGTGTGTCTCTGTGTGTGGGTGGAGAATATGTGCGTGTGTCTCTGTGTGTGGGCGGAGAATATGTGCATGTGTCTCTGTGTGTGGGTGGAGAATATGTGCGTGTGTCTCTCTGTGTGTGGGTGGAGAATATTTGCGTGTCTGTGTTTGGGCGGACAATATGTGTGTGTCTGTGTGTGGTCGGAGAATATGTATGTGTGTCTCTGTGTGTCACATGTCATCAGAGACTTATGTGTACGATGATGCCACAGGATCAACAATCCTGTCTAAAATAAAAACAAAAGCAGACTTTTTACATATACCAAATAGAGATATTAAGACAAGAGATTGGGAGAAGGAGAAAAAGAGACTTATAGCCTACGACCTACACTGCGCTACCCTTGGGGAATATCATCGGCAGGGGAAGATTCCACGAGGCCTACGGTGTAACCTCCGACCAACTCTATTCTCGGATAACGACCAATATTGCACTACATTCCAAAAAATACTCAATAAGTGCTCCTTTGATATTATCTTACTGACTATTGAATTCTTACAGGAGGCTATAAAAGAAACAGAAGATAAGGTCGCAACCATCGAGACGCAACTCACCTCTACCCTCAGCAGTTCTGAGTTCAACACCTTAAAGAGCAAAGTCGATTCCATCCTAGCATCACATCAAAAAACATTGGAAGAGAGGAAAAGAACGAAATTCCAGAGAGACACCGAGGATTATTTGAATAACAAAGTCTATCGATGGGACGAAACGACCCACAGGCGAGCTTATCCGAGATCACGTCGCCCACCAGGGAGATCAGCAGCCTCCGGGGACTCCTCACCGGCCGGGGGATCCTCTCCTGGGTCCGGAAGCGACGTCGGTGGAACTACAACAAAAGTGGCTTTTTTAGGCCAAGGCGGTCGCCTACCAGGAGGTCGAGAAGGAAAGGAACGAGAACGCCAGATGACTCTCCGGTCACAGGTAGGGGTCCAAACCTGGTAGTAAATATTTCCGACTATTCTCTTTCCCCTCTTGAGCTCAGGGTGCTCAACAAGGGTCTATCCTTTTGCCCAACTCCTAGATGGGATTCTTTCCAGTTAGAAAAGGATTTACAGAGTTTTTATCGCAGTATACGTCTGAAGGTACACTTTGAGAATAATCCTCATTTCACCGTGAACACACTAGGATCAGTACCAGATAGAGATAGAGGTACACTCATTACATTGGACTCATTGGGGCTGAGAAACCCCAGTAAATTCATGCCCCCAAAAACTAATCACGCTGTTGAGACCTTTATCACCCTCCTAGACAGGGACATCAAAGAAACCATCCTCGACCAATGTCTAGGTTTTCTTCCAATTAGACATAATCTCACACCCCTCGAAAAACAAGCACTCACTGCACTCAGGGACAACAAACATATTGTAATCAAACCGGCGGATAAAGGTGGGGCCACCGTAGTGATGAATAAAAGCCACTACACAGCTGAGATTAAGAGACAATTGTCAGATACAACCACGTATAAAAAAATTCAATCAGACCCAGTGTACAACATTCGGAGAAAGATAGACATCATCTTGGCCAAACACTCACAATTACAAACCATTGATGACAAAACCAAAACCTTTCTGATTAATAATTATCCGGTAACACCAGTGATATACATTCTTCCAAAAATCCATAAAAATCTACAAAATCCCCCTGGACGCCCCATCGTGGCATCCACGGACTCGATACTTAATCCCATATCCATCTACCTTGAAAAAATACTTACGCCATATACCCACAAAACCAAATCTTTCATCCTGGATACAAGTGACTTCCTCACAAAGATTCGTGACATCAACACTATCCCAACCAACAGCATTTTATGTACCTTTGATGTCAACAGTCTATATACTTCCATCTCACATGATACAGGTATAGAAGCTGTTTCCCTAACTCTATCTGAAGCAGGAATGGACACCCGCTCTCAAGAGCTCTGTCTAGAATTACTCAATCTAGTACTCAGGGAAAACTACTTTCTGTTTGGGGACGACTTCTATGTCCAAACATGCGGCACCGCCATGGGCTCCAACATGGCGCCCGCTTATGCTAATCTATATATGGATCGTTTCGAAAGGGATTTCATTTATCCCAATCTATTATTCCAACAATATGCTCGCCAATGGTATCGTTACATAGACGATATATTTTGTATATGGCAGGGGGACCACAACTCCCTAACAACCTTCTACAACACTATCAATGAAATCCGATCAGAACTCAAATTTTCCATTTCACATGACACGGAGACAATCACGTTCTTAGACACCAAAGTGTGTAAAGATGCCCAGGGTGCTCTTACCACCGATATTTATACCAAACCCACCGACCGGAATAACCTTTTGCTATACAACAGTTGTCACCCTAAATCCACCAGAAATAGTCTTCCACGATCCCAGTTCAAAAGGGTCTCCAGAATAGTATCTAACCCCACCACCAGACAAACCAGACTACAAGAGATGTCCAGTAAATTTGAGGACAGGAATTATCCGGACACACTCCTCAACACAGAGATGACCAGAGCTCTATCCGAAACTAACCCCCCAATGACTCCTGTTTCTAAACCATCCAGGCTACCCTTCGTCCATGGTCACCATCCATCAATGCAGAGGGTTCACAACCTGATCCACAAACAGTGGCCACTTCTCTCCAGGGCATATCCCAGAATAGCGGTTTTTAAAAATCCCCCTCTAATGTGCTTGCGTAGACCACCCAATATAAAGGACAAACTGGTCAGGGCCGATGTTGGCTCTACAAAACAAACCATGACCCGCACACTTAGTGGACAAACGAGAAGGGGCACATTCCCATGCCTGAATTGCACATGCTGTTCTAACATCATAAAAGGGAGTGAGGTGGTCCATCCCCGGACAGGGAAATCATATCCCATCAGAGATTACCACACGTGCGAATCGAACTATGTGGTATACATCATCAAGTGCCCATGTGGCTTACTGTATGTGGGCGAAACAATCCAGGCGATTAGAGATCGAATCGCAAGCCACAAATCTACGATTAGATGTGGTAAAACCTGGTTGCCACTGCCAGCGCACTTTAAAGAGGCTAGACACAACATATCGCAACTTCGGTTTCAGGTTTTAGAAAAAGTGCACAGACCAAGACGGGGGGGCAATCATATCCAACTATTGAGACAACGTGAAACATACTGGATCTATACACTGGACACACTCAGCCCCAATGGTCTTAATCGCGAAATTGACTGGCTAATATGATACCTTTTTCTTCCATAGACCCACTGAATAGTCGCACGCAACCACTCAACAATCCCCTTTGTGGAGTTGGTAAGATCCCTCACCTTAGTGCAGAATTTTGTCTAAGTTTCCTTCTTTTTTACTAATTTCCCCCCCTTTTTTTACTAATTCCTTTTTTTACTAATTCCTTTCTAAGTTTCCTTTTGCTCCTTTGGTTTGGACTCCTACTCAGTCAATATAACGTTGAGAATTGTTGTATGCCATCACCTGCCTTGCATTTTCGTTATGTATTTACAAGATGCATTATTGGTTTATAACATGATTATGATTCCGCCATGTATGCAGGTTTTCTACTACACAACCCTATGTGTTACTACATAACTGTTACTTATCTCCCCTGACCAGCACTTCAGTCAGTTATGATGTGTTACAGACAACATTTTGTATCCAACCATCATGCAGGCTCCATTTGGCACCTAGTGGCCTCCACACACCCATTTGACATCTCTTATTCCAGTATAAGTTAGGTCTTTTTTTATCTAAACCTCATTGACACTATTCACGATAATCCCGGTCAATTTTTCTGCCCCACACATGCATACGTCCTCCCACTGCGCATCTGATCTTGCTCCTGCCCTGTAACCGGACTCGCGCATGCGCAGATGCGACCTGCGCCCTTCCCTTATACAGTACGCTGCCTCGTCCCATTGCGCACGCGCCGGCGTTTTCAGCACTTCCCTGTTACAGAACGCTGTTCTGTCTCATTGCGCACGCGCCGGCGTTCTCAGCACTTCCGGTTGCATACCTCACCGGCGCTCTATATCTGAGCACCGCACATGGAGGAATCACCACGCCATTCACATCCTAAGGCACATTTGTGCCAGCACCGGACCCACTTGGGAACGTGGACGCCAGCACCAATCTTTACATAGACACGGCTGTGTCAGGATCCCCACACTTTGCTGCAGGTCGTCAGGCTTTACCCAGAGGGCGGCATCACTATTTCAGCAACTCACCGACATGCCATTCTGTGGACGTATGTCTGATTCTTCAGATAAGTATTCCCACATTCTACTTTTCTCCTACTAGCTACATTATAACGCATATCTTACACTGCTTCATTTCTTGTTAGTAACATACGCAGGGGCAGCACAACCTTAGGAGTACCGTTTAAGTTACTGTTTATCTTGGACTCCATACCACATTTCCTGTACCATATAGTGCTACAGGTCAGGTGCTTTCATTGTTTTTCTAACTAGAGCTCGATATCACCATGACACATCCTTAGCATTATACTTCTTAACAGGCTCCTGGCACGCAACTACGACAGCCATTCACTACATTGATTACAAGGAGCGATCCTTCAGCCCTAACCTCTTGGGTTTCCATGGAAACTGCATGGTAATAATCTACAACATAGCTCTTGATTTCCTAATATCAGCAGTTACACTCATCCCTATGCTTTTATCCTCCATCCTATTAGGATAGGACCCGTTTCCAGCACCGGTTAACCCTGGAACGGAGACTTTATTCTGCATACTAGGTGGGCTTCCCCTCTCCATTTTACTTTTTATGCACCTTTTGAAATTCACGGCATCTATTTATGAATAGACCCCTCATCAATTTCTTACATACATTGTGATTTTGAGTGGCTTTTTACTATTCAGTGTAAATCTATCTGTCCTATTATGGAACCCCTTCTCTGACTCCCTTGTTTTGTATATAGCCTTTGGTTATAGAACAATCCAATCCTTGCATATTTCGTTACACTGTCCCACAGAGCCATTTCTCTGTACATGATTAGCACCTATGAACTTTGTATGTAGTGTATATAATATGATTAGATTTGTATATATTATTTTGTTAATAGTTGTATTTTATGTTTTTTCCAGCGACGTTGTGACCAAGGCTATGTATTGGCCGAAACGTTAAATTTACCAGTCGCTTGATTGCACAACCACTGTCAATAAATTTCCACTTGCAAACATACCTTCCTGTACGTGTGCAGTGATCCTTATATATTCAGTGTCTCTGTGTGTGGGCGGAGAATATGTGTGTGTCTGTGTGTGGGCGGAGAATATGTGCGTGTGTCTCTGTGTGTGGGTGGAGAATATGTGCGTGTGTCTCTGTGTGGGTGAAGAATATGTGCGTGTGTCTCTGTGTGTGGGAGGAGAATGTGTGCGTGTGTCTCTGTGTGTGGGCGGAGAAAATGTGTGTGTCTCTGTGTGGGTGGAGAATATGTGCGTGTGTCTCTGTGTGTGGGCAGAGAATATGTGCGTGTGTCTCTGTGTGTGGGTGGAGAATATGTGCGTGTGTCTCTGTGTGTGGGTGGAGAATATGTGTGTGTGTCTCTGTGTGTGGGAGGAGAATGTGTGCGTGTGTCTCTGTGTGTGGGAGGAGAATGTGTGCGTGTGTCTCTGTGTGTGGGCGGAGAATATGTGCATGTGTCTCTGTGTGTGGGTGGAGAATATGTGCCTGTGTCTCTCTGTGTGTGGGCGGAGGATATGTGTGTGTCTGTGTGTGGGCGGACAATATGTGTGTGTCTGTGTGTGGGTGGAGAATATGTATGTGTGTCTCTGTGTGTAGGCGGAGAATACGTGTGTGTCTGTGTGTGGGCGGAGAATATCTGCGTGTGTCTCTGTGTGTGGGCGGAGAATATGTGCGTGTGTCTCTGTGTGTGGGCGGAGAATATGTGCGTGTCTCTCTCTGTGTGGGCAGAGAATATGTGCGTGTCTCTCTCTGTGTGTGGGCGGAGAATATGTGCGTGTGTCTCTGTGTGTGGGTGGATTATATGTGCGTGTGTCTCTCTGTGTGTGGGCGGAGAATATGTGTGTGTCTGTGTGTGGGTGGAGAATATGTATGTGTGTCTCTGTGTGTGGGCGGAGAATATGTGTGTGTCTGTGTGTGGGTGGAGAATATGTATGTGTGTCTCTGTGTGTGGGCGGAGAATATGTGTGTGTCTGTGTGTGGGCGGAGAATATGTGCGTGTGTCTCTCTGTGTGGGAGGAGAATATGTGCGTGTGTCTCTCTGTGTGTGGGCGGACAATATGTGTGTGTCTGTGTGTGGGTGGAGAATATGTATGTGTGTCTCTGTGTGTGGGCGGAGAATATGTGTGTGTCTGTGTGTGGGCGGAGAATATGTGCGTGTGTCTCTCTGTGTGGGCGGAGAATATGTGCGTGTGTCTCTGTGTGTGGGCAGAGAATATGTGTGTGTGTCTGTGTGTGGGCAGAGAATATGTGCGTGTGTCTCTGTGTGTGGGCGGAGAATATGTGTGTGTCTGTGTGTGGGCGGAGAATATGTGCGTGTGTCTCACTTTGTGGGCGGAGAATATGTGTGTCTGTGTGTGGGCAGAGAATATGTGCATGTGTCTCTGTGTGTGGGCGGAGGATATGTGTTTGTGTCCCTCTGTGGGCGGAGAATATGTGCGTGTGTCTCTCTGAGTGGGCAGAGAATATGTGCGTGTGTCTCTGTGTGTGGGCGGAGAATATGTGTGTGTTTGTGTGTGGGCGGAGAATATGTGCGTGTGTCTCTCTGTGTGGGCGGAGAATATGTGTGTGTGTCTCTCTGTGTGGGTGGAGAATATGTGCTTGTGTCTCTGTGTGTTGGCGGAGAATACGTGTGTCTCTGTGTGTGGGTGGAGAAGATGTGAGTGTCTGTGTGTGGGCGGAGAATATGTGAGTATGTCTCTCTGTGTGGGCGTGGAATATGTGTGTCTGTGTGTGGGCGGAGAATATATGTGTCTGTGTGTGGGCGGAGAATATGTGCTTGTGTCTCTCTGTGTGGGCGGAGAATATGTGTGTCTGTGTGTGGGCGGAGAATATGTGCGTGTGTCCCTGTGTGTGGTCAGAGAATATGTTCGTGTGTCTCTGTGTGTGGGAGGAGAATATGTGGGTGTGTCTCTGTGTGTGGTCAGAGAATATGTGCATGTGTCTCTGTGTGTGGGTGGAGAAAATGTGCGTGTGTCTCTGTGTGTGGGCGGAGAATATGTGCGTGTGTCTCTGTGTGTGGGCGGAGAATAGGTACGTGTGTCTCTGTGTGTGGGCGGAGAATATGTGAGTGTGTCTCTCTGTGTGGGCGGAGAATATGTGTGTGTGTCTCTTTGTATGGGAGGAGAATATGTGCATGTGTCCCTGTGTGTGGGTGGAGAATATGTGTGTGTGTGTGTGGGCGGAGAATATGTGCGTGTGTCCGTGTGTGTGGTCAGAGAATATGTTCGTGTGTCTCTGTGTGTGGTCAGAGAATATGTTCGTGTGTCTCTGTGTGTGGGAGGAGAATATGTGGGTGTGTCTCTGTGTGTGGTCAGAGAATATGTGCATGTGTCTCTGTGTGTGGTCAGAGAATATGTGCGTGTGTCTCTGTGTGTGGGCGGAGAATGTGTGCGTGTGTCTCTGTGTGTGGGCGGAGAATATGTTCGTGTGTCTCTGTGTGTGGGTGGAGAATATGTGCGTGTGTCTCTCTGTGTGTGGGCGGAGAATATGTGCGTGTCTGTGTGTGGGCGGACAATATGTGTGTGTCTGTGTGTGGTCGGAGAATATGTATGTGTGTCTCTGTGTGTGGGCGGAGAATATGTGTGTCTGTGTGTGGGCGGAGAATATGTGCGTGTGTCTCTGTGTGTGGGCGGAGAATATGTGCGTGTGTCTCTGTGTGTGGGTGAAGAATATGTGCGTGTGTCTCTGTGTGTGGGTGGAGAATATGTGTGTGTGTCTCTGTGTGTGGGAGGAGAATGTGTGCGTGTGTCTCTGTGTGTGGGCGGAGAATATGTGTGTGTCTCTGTGTGGGTGGAGAATATGTGCGTGTGTCTCTGTGTGTGGGCAGAGAATATGTGCGTGTGTCTCACTTTGTGGGCGGAGAATATGTGTGTGTCTGTGTGTGGGCGGAGAATATGTGCATGTGTCTCACTTTGTGGGCGGAGAATATGTGTGTGTCTGTGTGTGGGCAAGAGAATATGTGCATGTGTCTCTGTGTGTGGGCGGAGGATATGTGTGTGTGTCCCTCTGTGGGCGGAGAATATGTGCGTGTGTCTCTCTGAGTGGGCAGAGAATATGTGCGTGTGTCTCTGTGTGTGGGCGGAGAATATGTGTGTGTGTCTCTCTGTGTGGGCGGAGAATATGTGTGTGTGTCTCTCTGTGTAGGTGGAGAATATGTGCGTGTGTCTCTGTGTGTGGGCGGAGAATACGTGTGTCTCTGTGTGTGGGTGGAGAAGATGTGAGTGTCTGTGTGTGGGCGGAGAATATGTGAGTATGTCTCTCTGTGTGGGCGTGGAATATGTGTGTCTGTGTGTGGGTGGAGAATATGTGTGTCTGTGTGTGGGCGGAGAATATGTGCGTGTGTCCCTGTGTGTGGTCAGAGAATATGTGCGTGTGTCTCTGTGTGTGGGAGGAGAATATGTGGGTGTGTCTCTGTGTGTGGTCAGAGAATATGTGCGTGTGTCTCTGTGTGTGGGTGGAGAAAATGTGCGTGTGTCTCTGTGTGTGGGCGGAGAATATGTGCGTGTGTCTCTGTGTGTGGGCGGAGAATATGTACGTGTGTCTCTGTGTGTGGGCGGAGAATATGTAAGTCTGTCTCTCTGTGTGGGCGGAGAATATGTGTGTGTGTCTCTTTGTGTGGGAGGAGAATATGTGCATGTGTCCCTGTGTGTGGGCGGAGAATATGTGCATGTGTCCGTGTGTGGGAGGAGAATATATGCGTGTGTCTCTGTGTGTGGTCAGAGAATATGTGCGTGTGTCTCTGTGTGTGGGCGGAGAATGTGTGCGTGTGTCTCTGTGTGTGGGCGGAGAATGTGTGCGTGTGTCTCTCTGTGTGTGGGCGGAGAATATGTGCGTGTCTGTGTGTGGGCGGACAATATGTGTGTGTCTTTGTGTGGTCGGAGAATATGTATGTGTGTCTCTGTGTGTGGGCGGAGAATATGTGTGTCTGTGTGTGGGCGGAGAATATGTGCGTGTGTCTCTGTGTGTGGGCGGAGAATATGTGCGTGTGTCTCTGTGTGTGGGTGAAGAATATGTGCGTGTGTCTCTGTGTGTGGGTGGAGAATATGTGTGTGTGTCTCTGTGTGTGGGAGGAGAATGTGTGCGTGTGTCTCTGTGTGTGGGCGGAGAATATGTACGTGTGTCTCTGTGTGTGGGCGGAGAATATGTAAGTCTGTCTCTCTGTGTGGGCGGAGAATATGTGTGTGTGTCTCTTTGTGTGGGAGGAGAATATGTGCATGTGTCCCTGTGTGTGGGCGGAGAATATGTGCATGTGTCCGTGTGTGGGAGGAGAATATATGCGTGTGTCTCTGTGTGTGGTCAGAGAATATGTGCGTGTGTCTCTGTGTGTGGGCGGAGAATGTGTGCGTGTGTCTCTGTGTGTGGGCGGAGAATGTATGCGTGTGTCTCTCTGTGTGTGGGCGGAGAATATGTGCGTGTCTGTGTGTGGGCGGACAATATGTGTGTGTCTTTGTGTGGTCGGAGAATATGTATGTGTGTCTCTGTGTGTGGGCGGAGAATATGTGTGTCTGTGTGTGGGCGGAGAATATGTGCGTGTGTCTCTGTGTGTGGGCGGAGAATATGTGCGTGTGTCTCTGTGTGTGGGTGAAGAATATGTGCGTGTGTCTCTGTGTGTGGGTGGAGAATATGTGTGTGTGTCTCTGTGTGTGGGAGGAGAATGTGTGCGTGTGTCTCTGTGTGTGGGCGGAGAATATGTGTGTGTCTCTGTGTGGGTGGAGAATATGTGCGTGTGTCTCTGTGTGTGGGCAGAGAATATGTGCGTGTGTCTCTGTGTGTGGGTGGAGAATATGTGCGTGTGTCTCTGTGTGGGTGGAGAATATGTGCGTGTGTCTCTGTGTGTGGGTGGAGAATATGTGCGTGTGTCTCTCTGTGTGTGGGCGGAGGATATGTATGTGTCTGTGTGTGGGCGGACAATATGTGTGTGTCTGTGTGTGGGTGGAGAATATGTATGTGTGTCTCTGTGTGTGGGCGGAGAATATGTGTGTGTCTGTGTGTGGGCGGAGAATATGTGCGTGTGTCTCTGTGTGTGGGCGGAGAATATGTGCGTGTGTCTCTGTGTGTGGGCGGAGAATATGTGCGTGTGTCTCTGTGTGTGGGCAGAGAATATGTGCTTGTGTCTCTGTGTGTGGGTGGATAATATGTGCGTGTGTCTCTCTGTGTGTGGGCGGAGAATATGTGTGTGTCTGTGTGTGGGTGGAGAATATGTATGTGTGTCTCTGTGTGTGGGCGGAGAATATGTGTGTGTCTGTGTGTGAGTGGAGAATATGTATGTGTGTCTCTGTGTGTGGGCGGAGAATATGTGTGTGTCTGTGTGTGGGCGGAGAATATGTGCGTGTGTCTCTCTGTGTGGGAGGAGAATATGTGCGTGTGTCTCTCTGTGTGTGGGCGGACAATATGTGTGTGTCTGTGTGTGGGTGAAGAATATGTATGTGTGTCTCTGTGTGTGGGCGGAGAATATGTGTGTGTCTGTGTGTGGGCGGAGAATATGTGCGTGTGTCTCTCTGTGTGGGCGGAGAATATGTGCGTGTGTCTCTGTGTGTGGGCAGAGAATATGTGCGTGTGTCTCTGTGTGTGGGTGGATAATATGTGCGTGTGTCTCTCTGTGTGTGGGCGGAGAATATGTGTGTGTCTGTGTGTGGGCGGACAATATGTGTGTGTCTGTGTGTGGGTGGAGAATATGTATGTGTGTCTCTGTGTGTGGGCGGAGAATATGTGTATGTGTGTGTCTGTGTTTGGGCGGAGAATATGTGCGTGTGTCTCTGTGTGTGGGAGGAGAATATGTGCGTGTGTCTCTGTGTGTGGGCGGAGAATATGTGGGTGTGTCTCTGTGTGTGGGCAGAGAATATGTGTGTGTGTCTGTGTGTGGGCAGAGAATATGTGCGTGTGTCTCTGTGTGTGGGCGGAGAATATGTGTGTGTCTGTGTGTGGGCGGAGAATATGTGCGTGTGTCTCTGTGTGTGGGCGGAGAATACGTGTGTGTCTGTGTGTGGGCAGACAATATGTGCGTGTGTCTGTGTGTGGGCGGAGAATATGTGTGTGTGCCTCTCTGTGGGCGAAGAATATGTGCATGTGTCTCACTTTGTGGGCGGAGAATATGTGTGTGTCTGTGTGTGGGCAGAGAATATGTGCATGTGTCTCTGTGTGTGGGCGGAGGATGTGTGTGTGTCCCTCTGTGGGCGGAGAATATGTGCGTGTGTCTGTCTGAGTGGGCAGAGAATATGTGCGTGTGTCTCTGTGTGTGGGCGGAGAATATGTGTGTGTTTGTGTGTGGGCGGAGAATATGTGCGTGTGTCTCTGTGTGTGGGCGGAGAATATGTGCGTGTGTCTCTCTGTGTGGGCGGAGAATATGTGCGTGTGTCTCTGTGTGTGGGTGAAGAATATGTTCGTGTGTCTCTGTGTGTGGGCGGAGAATATGTGTGTGTCTCTGTGTGGGTGGAGAATATGTATGTGTGTCTCTGTGTGTGGGCGGAGAATATGTGTGTGTCTGTGTTTGGGCGGAGAATATGTGCGTGTGTCTCTGTGTGTGGGAGGAGAATATGTGCGTGTGTCTCTGTGTGTGGGCGGAGAATATGTGGGTGTGTCTCTGTGTGTGGGCAGAGAATATGTGTGTGTGTATGTGTGTGGGCAGAGAATATGTGCGTGTGTCTCTGTGTGTGGGCGGAGAATATGTGCGTGTGTCTCTCTGTGTGGGTGGAGAATATGTGCATGTGTCTCTGTGTGTGGGCGGAGAATACGTGTGTCTCTGTGTGTGGGTGGAGAAGATGTGAGTGTCTGTGTGTGGGCGGAGAATATGTGAGTATGTCTCTCTGTGTGGGCGTGGAATATGTGTGTCTGTGTGTGGGCGGAGAATATGTGTGTCTGTGTGTGGGCGGAGAATATGTGCTTGTGTCTCTCTGTGTGGGCGGAGAATATGTGTGTCTGTGTGTGGGCGGAGAATATGTGCGTGTGTCCCTGTGTGTGGTCAGAGAATATGTGCGTGTGTCTCTGTGTGTGGGAGGAGAATATGTGGGGGTGTCTCTGTGTGTGGGCGGAGAATATGTGCGCGTGTCTCTGTGTGTGGGCGGAGAATATGTGCGTGTGTCTCTGTGTGTGGGAGGAGAATATATGCGTGTGTCTCTGTGTGCGGTCAGAGAATATGTGCGTGTGTCTCTGTGTGTGGGTGGAGAAAATGTGCGTGTGTCTCTGTGTGTGGGCGGAGAATATGTGCGTGTGTCTCTGTGTGTGGGCGGAGAATATGTACGTGTGTCTCTGTGTGTGGGCGGAGAATATGTGTGTGTGTCTCTTTGTGTGGGAGGAGAATATGTGCATGTGTCCCTGTGTGTGGGCGGAGAATATGTGTGTGTCTGTGTGTGGGCGGAGAATATGTGCATGTGTCTGTGTGTGGGAGGAGAATATATGCGTGTGTCTCTGTGTGTGGTCAGAGAATATGTGCGTGTGTCTCGGTGTGTGGGCGGAGAATGTGTGCGTGTGTCTCTGTGTGTGGGTGGAGAATATGGGCGTGTGTCTCTGTGTGTGGGTTGAGAATATGTGCGTGTGTCTCTCTGTGTGTGGGCGGAGAATATGTGCGTGTCTGTGTGTGGGCGGACAATATGTGTGTGTCTGTGTGTGGTCGGAGAATATGTATGTGTGTCTCTGTGTGTGGGCGGAGAATATGTGTGTCTGTGTGTGGGCGGAGAATATGTGCGTGTGTCTCTGTGTGTGGGCGGAGAATATGTGCGTGTGTCTCTGTGTGTGGGTGAAGAATATGTGCGTGTGTCTCTGTGTGTGGGTGGAGAATATGTGTGTGTGTCTCTGTGTGTGGGAGGAGAATGTGTGTGTGTGTCTCTGTGTGTGGGCGGAGAATATGTGTGTGTCTCTGTGTGGGTGGAGAATATGTGCGTGTGTCTCTGTGTGTGGGTGGAGAATATGTGCGTGTGTCTCTGTGTGTGGGTGGAGAATATGTGCGTGTGTCTCTGTGTGTGGGTGGAGAATATGTGTGTGTGTCTCTGTGTGTGGGAGGAGAATGTGTGCGCGTGTCTCTGTGTGTGGGAGGAGAATGTGTGCGTGTGTCTCTGTGTGTGGGCGGAGAATATGTGCATGTGTCTCTGTGTGTGGGTGGAGAATATGTGCGTGTGTCTCTCTGTGTGTGGGCGGAGGATATGTGTGTGTCTGTGTGTGGGCGGACAATATGTGTGTGTCTGTGTGTGGGTGGAGAATATGTATGTGTGTCTCTGTGTGTGGGCGGAGAATATGTGTGTGTCTGTGTGTGGGCGGAGAATATGTGCGTGTGTCTCTGTGTGTGGGCGGAGAATATGTGCGTGTGTCTCTGTGTGTGGGCGGAGAATATGTGCGTGTGTCTCTGTGTGTGGGAGGAGAATATATGCGTGTGTCTCTGTGTGCGGTCAGAGAATATGTGCGTGTGTCTCTGTGTGTGGGTGGAGAAAATGTGCGTGTGTCTCTGTGTGTGGGCGGAGAATATGTGCGTGTGTCTCTGTGTGTGGGCGGAGAATATGTACGTGTGTCTCTGTGTGTGGGCGGAGAATATGTGTGTGTGTCTCTTTGTGTGGGAGGAGAATATGTGCATGTGTCCCTGTGTGTGGGCGGAGAATATGTGTGTGTCTGTGTGTGGGCGGAGAATATGTGCATGTGTCTGTGTGTGGGAGGAGAATATATGCGTGTGTCTCTGTGTGTGGTCAGAGAATATGTGCGTGTGTCTCGGTGTGTGGGCGGAGAATGTGTGCGTGTGTCTCTGTGTGTGGGTGGAGAATATGGGCGTGTGTCTCTGTGTGTGGGTTGAGAATATGTGCGTGTGTCTCTCTGTGTGTGGGCGGAGAATATGTGCGTGTCTGTGTGTGGGCGGACAATATGTGTGTGTCTGTGTGTGGTCGGAGAATATGTATGTGTGTCTCTGTGTGTGGGCGGAGAATATGTGTGTCTGTGTGTGGGCGGAGAATATGTGCGTGTGTCTCTGTGTGTGGGCGGAGAATATGTGCGTGTGTCTCTGTGTGTGGGTGAAGAATATGTGCGTGTGTCTCTGTGTGTGGGTGGAGAATATGTGTGTGTGTCTCTGTGTGTGGGAGGAGAATGTGTGTGTGTGTCTCTGTGTGTGGGCGGAGAATATGTGTGTGTCTCTGTGTGGGTGGAGAATATGTGCGTGTGTCTCTGTGTGTGGGTGGAGAATATGTGCGTGTGTCTCTGTGTGTGGGTGGAGAATATGTGCGTGTGTCTCTGTGTGTGGGTGGAGAATATGTGTGTGTGTCTCTGTGTGTGGGAGGAGAATGTGTGCGCGTGTCTCTGTGTGTGGGAGGAGAATGTGTGCGTGTGTCTCTGTGTGTGGGCGGAGAATATGTGCATGTGTCTCTGTGTGTGGGTGGAGAATATGTGCGTGTGTCTCTCTGTGTGTGGGCGGAGGATATGTGTGTGTCTGTGTGTGGGCGGACAATATGTGTGTGTCTGTGTGTGGGTGGAGAATATGTATGTGTGTCTCTGTGTGTGGGCGGAGAATATGTGTGTGTCTGTGTGTGGGCGGAGAATATGTGCGTGTGTCTCTGTGTGTGGGCGGAGAATATGTGCGTGTGTCTCTGTGTGTGGGCGGAGAATATGTGCGTGTGTCTCTGTGTGTGGGCAGAGAATATGTGTGTGTGTCTGTGTGTGGACAGAGAATATGTGCGTGTGTCTCTGTGTGTGGGCGGAGAATACGTGTGTGTCTGTGTGTGGGCAGAGCATATGTGCGTGTGTCTCTGTGTGTGGGCGGAGAATATGTGCGTGTGTCTCTGTGTGTGGGTGAAGAATATGTGCGTGTGTCTCTGTGTGTGTGTGGAGAATATGTGTATGTGTCTCTGTGTGTGGGAGGAGAATGTGTGCGTGTGTCTCTGTATGTGGGCGGAGAATATGTGTGTGTCTCTGTGTGGGTGGAGAATATGTGCGTGTGTCTCTGTGTGTGGGCAGAGAATATGTGCGTGTGTCTCTGTGTGGAGAATATGTGCGTGTGTCTCTGTGTTTGGGTGGAGAATATGTGTGTGTGTCTCTGTGTGTGGGAGGAGAATGTGTGCGTGTGTCTCTGTGTGTGGGAGGAGAATGTGTGCGTGTGTCTCTGTGTGTGGGCGAAGAATATGTGCATGTGTCTCTGTGTGTGGGTGGAGAATATGTGCCTGTGTCTCTCTGTGTGTGGGCGGAGGATATGTGTGTGTCTGTGTGTGGGCGGACAATATGTGTGTGTCTGTGTGTGGGTGGAGAATATGTATGTTTGTCTCTGTGTGTGGGCGGAGAATATGTGTGTGTCTGTGTGTGGGCGGAGAATATGTGCGTGTGTCTCTGTGTGTGGGCGGAGAATATGTGCGTGTGTCTCTGTGTGTGGGCGGAGAATATGTGCGTGTGTCTCTGTGTGTGGGCGGAGAATATGTGCGTGTGTCTCTGTGTGTGGGCAGAGAATATGTGTGTGTGTCTGTGTGTGGGCAGAGAATATGTGCGTGTGTCTCTGTGTGTGGGCGGAGAATACGTGTGTGTCTGTGTGTGGGCAGAGAATATGTGCGTGTGTCTCTGTGTGTGGGCGGAGAATATGTGTGTGTGTATCTGTGTGTGGGCGGAGAATATGTGCGTGTGTCTCTGTGTGTGGGCGGAGAATATGTGCGTGTGTCTCTGTGTGTGGGCAGAGAATATGTGCGTGTGTCTCTCTGTGTGGGCAGAGAATATGTGCTTGTGTCTCTGTGTGTGGGCGGAGAATATGTGTGTGTCTGTGTGTGGGCGGAGAATATGTGCATGTGTCTCTGTGTGTGGGAGGAGAATGTGTGCGTGTGTCTCTGTGTGTGGGCGGAGAATATGTGCATGTGTCTCTGTGTGTGGGTGGAGAATATGTGCGTGTGTCTCTCTGTGTGTGGGCGGAGAATATGTGTGTGTCTGTGTGTGGGCGGACAATATGTGTGTGTCTGTGTGTGGGTGGAGAATATGTATGTGTGTCTCTGTGTGTGGGCGGAGAATATGTGTGTGTCTGTGTGTGGGCGGAGAATATGTGCGTGTGTCTCTGTGTGTGGGCGGAGAATATGTGCGTGTGTCTCTGTGTGTGGGCAGAGAATATGTGCGTGTGTCTCTGTGTGTGGGCACAGAATATGTTTGTGTGTCTGTGTGTGGGCAGAGAATATGTGCGTGTGTCTCTGTATATGGGCGGAGAATACGTGTGTGTCTGTGTGTGGGCGGAGAATATGTGCGTGTGTCTCTGTGTGTGGGCGGAGAATATGTGCGTGTGTCTCTGTGTGTGGGCGGAGAATATGTGCTTTTGTCTCTCTGTGTGGGCGGAGAATATGTGCATGTGTCTCTGTGTGTGGGCGAAGAATATGTGTGTGTCTGTGTGTGTGCGGAGAATATGTGCGTGTGTGTCTGTGTGTGGGCGGAGAATATGTGCGTGTGTCTCTGTGTGTGGGCAGAGAATATGTGCATGTGTCTCTGTGTGTGGGCGGAGAATATGTGCGTGTGTCTCTCTGTGTGGGCAGAGAATATGTGCGTGTGTCTCTGTGTGTGGGCGGAGAATATGTGCGTGTGTCTCTGTGTGTGGGCGGAGAATACGTGTGTGTCTGTCTGTGGGCAGACAATATGTGCGTGTGTCTGTGTGTGGGCGGAGAATATGTGTGTGTGTCTCTCTGTGGGCGGAGAATATGTGCATGTGTCTTACTGTGTGGGAGGAGAATATGTGTGTGTCTGTGTGTGGGCAGAGAATATGTGCGTGTGTCTCTGTGTGTGGGCGGAGAATGTGTGCGTGTGTATCTGTGTGTGGACGGAGAATATGTGCGTGTGTCTCTGTGTGTGGGCGGAGAATATGTGCGTGTGTCTCTGTGTGTGGGCGGAGAATATGTGCGTGTGTTTCTCTTTGTGGGCGGAGAATATGTGTGTGTGTCTCTTTGTGTGGGCGGAGAATATGTGCTTGTGTCTCTGTGTGTGGGCGGAGAATATGTGTGTGTCTGTGTGTGGGCGGAGAATATGTGCGTGTGTCTCTGTGTGTGGGCGGAGAATGTGTGTGTCTGTGTGTGGGCGTAGAATATGTGCATGTGTCTCTGTGTGTGGTCAGAGAATATGTGCATGTGTCTCTGTGTGTGGGTGGAGAATATGTGCGTGTGTCTCTGTGTGTGGGTGGAGAATATGTGTGTGTGTCTCTGTGTGTGGGAGGAGAATGTGTGCGTGTGTCTCTGTGTGTGGGAGGAGAATGTGTGCGTGTGTCTCTGTGTGTGGGCGGAGAATATGTGCGTGTGTCTCTGTGTGAGGGTGGATTATACGTGCGTGTGTCTCTCTGTGTGTGGGCGGAGAATATGTGTGTGTCTGTGTGTGGGCGGACAATATGTGTGTGTCTGTGTGTGGGTGGAGAATATGTATGTGTGTCTCTGTGTGTGGGCGGAGAATATGTGTGTGTCTGTGTGTGGGCGGAGAATATGTGCGTGTGTCTCTGTGTGTGGGCGGAGAATATGCGCATGTGTCTCTGTGTGTGGGCGGAGAATATGTGCGTGTGTCTCTGTGTGTGGGCAGAGAATGTGTGTGTGTGTCTGTGTGTGGGCAGAGAATATGTGCGTGTGTCTCTGTGTGTGGGCGGAGAATACGTGTGTGTCTGTGTGTGGGCGGAGAATATGTGCGTGTGTCTCTGTGTGTGGGCGGAGAATATGTGCGTGTGTCTCTGTGTGTGGGCGGAGAATATGTGCGTGTGTCTCTCTGTGTGGGCGGAGAATATGTGCGTGTGTCTCTGTGTGTGGGCGGAGAATATGTGCGTGTGTCTCTGTGTGTGGGTGGATGATATGTGCGTTTGTCTCTCTGTGTGTGGGCGGAGAATATGTGTGTGTCTGTGTGTGGGCGGACAATATGTGTGTGTCTGTGTGTGGGTGGAGAATATGTATGTGTGTCTCTGTGTGTGGGCGGAGAATATGTGTGTGTCTGTGTGTGGGCGGAGAACATGTGCGTGTGTCTCTCTGTGTGGGCGGAGAATATGTGCGTGTGTCTCTGTGTGTGGGCGGAGAATATGTGTGTGTGTCTCTGTGTGTGGGTGGATAATATGTGCGTGTGTCTCTCTGTTTGTGGGCGGAGAATATGTGTGTGTCTGTGTGTGGGCGGACAATATGTGTGTGTCTGTGTGTGGGTAGAGAATATGTATGTGTGTCTCTGTGTGTGGGCGGAGAATATGTGTGTGTCTGTGTGTGGGCGGAGAATATGTGCGTGTGTTTCTGTGTGTGGGAGGAGAATATGTGCGTGTGTCTCTGTGTGTTGGCGGAGAATATGTGGGTGTGTCTCTGTGTGTGGGCAGAGAATATGTGTGTGTGTCTGTGTGTGGGCAGAGAATATGTGCGTGTGTCCCTGTTGTGAATTTGGTTTCTGGGCTCCCCCGGTGGTTACTGGTGGTACTGAACTTGTGTGCTTTATCTCCTCTGTTCACCTGTTTCCATCAGGATGTGGGAGTTTCTATTTAGCCTTGCTCCTCATTCATTTCTATGCCGGCCAACAATGTTACCAGAAGCCTTTCTGTTGCATGTTCCTGCTCCTAGACTACTATCAGCTAAGTTGGACTTGTAGTCCTAAGATTGTTTTGCATTTTTGTTCCAGTTCTCTGTTTTTGAATATTTCTGAGGCTGGAAGCTCTTGTGAGCTGAAATTGCCACTCTGGTGTCATGAGTTGATATTAGAGTCTTAAAGTAATTTCAGGATGGTGTTTTGAAAGGGTTTTCAGCTGACTGTGAAGTTCCCTTTTCTGTCTTCCTACTATCTAGTAAGCGGACCTCAATTTGCTAAACCTATCTTCATACTTCGTATGTCATTTTCCTCTAAAATCACCGACAATATATGTGGGGGCTACTGTCTGCCTTTTGGGGAAAATTTCTCTAGAGGTAAGCCAGGTCTGTATTTTCCTCTGCTAGGGTCAGTCAGTCCTCCGGCTGGCGCTGGGCATCTAGGGATAAAACATAGGCACGCTACCCGGCCACTGTTAGTTGTGCGGTAGGTTTAGCTCACAGTCAGCTCGAGTTCCCATCTTCCAAGAGCTAGTCCTTTTGTATGCTTTACTACGGTCTCTTGCCATTGAGAACCATGACAGTTTGGCCGGCCAAGAGTTAAAATAATTGGCAGAAGAAAGGAGAGAAAAGAAGTCTGCAGAGAATTTTTTTTTTTTTTTTCTGAGTTTGCTCATTAGTTGATTCACTTGCATCTCTGCTTACTGCAGCCTTCGTCTCTCTCTCTCTCCTTCTAATCCTTGAATGGTTCTGATTTCACCTGATTAAAATGGATCCTCAGAGTTTAGCTACTGGTTTGGATAATCTCGCTATGAAGGTTCAAAGTTTACAGGATTTTGTAATTCATGCTCCTATATCTGAACCTAGAATTCCTTTACCTGAATTTTTCTCCGGGGATAGATCTCGCTTCCAGAATTTCAAACATAATTGTAAATTATTTTTGTCTCTGAGATCTCGCTCCGCTGGAGATCCTGCACAGCAGGTCAGGATTGTAATTTCCTTGCTCCGGGGCGACCCTCAGGATTGGGCATTTGCTTTGGCACCAGGGGATCCTGCGTTGCTCAATGTGGATGCGTTTTTCCTGGCTTTGGGGTTGCTTTATGAGGAACCTCATTTAGAGATTCAGGCTGAAAAAGCCTTGATGGCCCTGTCTCAAGGGCAAGATGAGGTTGAAATATACTGCCAAAAATTTCGTAAGTGGTCTGTGCTTACTCAGTGGAATGAGTGCGCCCTGGCGGCGAATTTCAGAGAGGGTCTCTCTGATGCCATTAAAGATGTTATGGTGGGGTTCCCTGTGCCTACAGGTCTGAATGAGTCCATGACAATGGCTATTCAGATTGATCGGCGTTTGCGGGAGCGCAAACCTGTGCACCATTTGGCGGTGTCTACTGAGAAGGCGCCAGAGATTATGCAATGTGATAGAATTCTGTCCAGAAGCGAACGACAGAATTTTAGGCGAAAAAATGGGTTATGCTTCTATTGTGGTGATTCAACTCATGTTATATCAGCATGCTCTAAACGTACTAAGAGGGTTGATAAGTCTGTTTCAATTGGCACTTTACAGTCTAAGTTTATTCTATCTGTGACCCTGATTTGCTCTTTATCGTCTATTACCGCGGACGCCTATGTCGACTCTGGCGCCGCTTTGAGTCTTATGGATTGGTCCTTTGCCAAACGCTGTGGGTTTAATTTAGAGCCTCTGGAAGTTCCTATACCTCTGAAGGGTATTGACTCCACGCCATTGGCTAGTAATAAACCACAATACTGGACACAAGTAACTATGCGTATTAATCCGGATCACCAGGAGATTATTCGCTTCCTTGTGTTGTATAATCTACATGATGTGTTGGTGCTTGGATTGCCATGGCTACAATCTCATAACCCAGTCCTCGACTGGAAAGCAATGTCTGTGTTAAGCTGGGGATGTCAGGGGACTCATGGGGACGTACCTTTGGTTTCCATTTCGTCATCTATTCCCTCTGAGATTCCGGAATTTTTATCTGATTATCGTGACGTTTTTGAGGAGCCTAAACTTGGTTCACTACCTCCGCACAGAGATTGCGATTGTACTATAGATCTGATTCCGGGCAGTAAGTTTCCAAAGGGTCGTTTATTTAATCTATCTGTGCCTGAACATGCTGCTATGCGGGAATATATTAAGGAGTCCTTGGAAAAGGGACATATTCGTCCTTCGTCATCTCCCTTAGGAGCCGGTTTTTTCTTTGTATCTAAAAAAGATGGCTCTTTGAGGCCGTGTATTGATTATCGGCTTTTGAATAAAATCACGGTTAAATATCAGTATCCTTTGCCACTGCTTACTGATTTGTTTGCTCGAATAAAGGGGGCCAAGTGGTTCTCTAAGATTGATCTTCGTGGGGCGTATAATTTAGTGCGAATTAAGCAGGGGGATGAGTGGAAAACCGCATTTAATACGCCTGAGGGCCATTTTGAGTATTTAGTAATGCCTTTTGGTCTTTCAAATGCCCCTTCAGTCTTTCAGTCTTTTATGCATGACATTTTCCGTGAATATTTGGATAAATTTATGATTGTGTATCTGGATGAGATTTTGATTTTTTCGGATGACTGGGACTCTCATGTCCAACAGGTCAGGAGGGTTTTTCAGGTTTTGCGCTCTAATTCCTTGTGTGTAAAGGGTTCTAAGTGTGTTTTTGGGGTTCAAAAGATTTCGTTTTTGGGGTACATTTTTTCCCCCTCTTCCATTGAGATGGACCCTGTCAAGGTTCAGGCTATTTGTGATTGGACGCAACCCTCTTCTCTTAAGAGCCTTCAGAGGTTTTGGGCTTTGCTAATTTTTATCGTCGATTTATAACTGGTTTTTCTGATGTTGCTAAGCCGTTGACTGATTTGACTAAGAAGGGTGCTGATGTTGCTAATTGGTCCCCTGCTGCTGTGGAGGCCTTTCAGGAGCTTAAGCGCCGCTTTTCTTCCGCCCCTGTATTGCGTCAGCCTGATGTTACTCTTCCTTTTCAGGTTGAGGTCGACGCTTCAGAAATCGGAGCTGGGGCGGTTTTGTCGCAGAAAAGTTCCGACTGCTCCGTGATGAGACCTTGCGCGTTCTTTTCTCGTAAATTTTCGCCCGCTGAGCGAAATTATGATATTGGTAATCGGGAGCTCTTGGCTATGAAGTGGGCTTTTGAGGAGTGGCGTCATTGGCTTGAGGGGGCTAGACATCAGGTGGTGGTATTGACCGACCACAAGAATTTGATTTATCTTGAGTCTGCCAGGCGCCTGAATCCTAGACAGGCGCGCTGGTCGTTATTTTTCTCTCGGTTTAATTTTGTGGTTTCTTACCTACCGGGTTCTAAAAATGTGAAGGCGGATGCCCTTTCTAGGAGTTTTGAGCCTGATTCCCCTGGTAATTCTGAACCTACAGGTATCCTTAAGGATGGAGTGATATTATCTGCTGTTTCCCCAGACTTGCGACGGGTCTTGCAGGAGTTTCAGGCGGATAGACCTGATCGTTGCCCGCCTGGTAGACTGTTTGTTCTGGATGATTGGACCAGTAGAGTCATCTCGGAGGTCCATTCTTCTGCGTTAGCTGGTCATCCTGGAATCTTTGGTACCAGGGATTTGGTGGCTAGGTCCTTCTGGTGGCCTTCCCTGTCGCGAGATGTGCGAGGTTTTGTGCAGTCTTGTGATGTTTGTGCTCGGGCCAAGCCTTGTTGTTCTCGGGCTAGTGGATTGTTGTTATCTTTGCCTATTCCGAAGAGGCCTTGGACTCACATCTCCATGGATTTTATTTCTGATCTCCCTGTTTCTCAGAAGATGTCTGTCATCTGGGTGGTGTGTGACCGTTTCTCTAAGATGGTCCATTTGGTCCCCTTGCCTAAATTGCCTTCCTCATCCGAGCTGGTTCCTCTGTTTTTTCAAAATGTGGTTCGCTTGCATGGTATTCCGGAGAATATCGTTTCTGACAGGGGAACCCAATTCGTGTCTAGATTTTGGCGAGCGTTCTGTGCTAGGATGGGCATTGATTTGTCTTTTTCGTCTGCTTTCCATCCTCAGACTAATGGCGAGACCGAGCGAACTAATCAGACCTTGGAGACTTATTTGAGGTGTTTTGTGTCTGCGGATCAGGATGATTGGGTTGCCTTTTTGCCCTTGGCGGAGTTTGCCCTCAATGCCACCTTGGTTTCTCCTTTCTTCTGTAATTCGGGGTTTCATCCTCGTTTCTCATCCGGTCAGGTGGAGTCTTCGGATTGTCCTGGAGTGGATGCTGTGGTGGAGAGGTTGCATCAGATTTGGGGGCATGTGGTGGACAATTTGAAGTTGTCCCAGGAGAAGACTCAGCAGTTTGCCAACCGCCGTCGTCGTGCTGGTCCTCGTCTTTGTGTTGGGGACTTGGTGTGGTTGTCTTCTCGTTTTGTCCCTATGAAGGTTTCTTCTCCTAAGTTTAAGCCTCGGTTCATCGGCCCGTACAAGATATTGGAGATTCTTAACCCTGTGTCCTTTCGTTTAGACCTCCCTGCATCTTTTTCTATTCATAATGTCTTCCATCGGTCATTGTTGCGCAGGTATGAGGTACCGGTTGTGCCTTCCGTTGAGCCTCCTGCTCCGGTGTTGGTTGAGGGTGAGTTGGAGTACGTTGTCGAGAAGATCTTGGACTCCCGTGTTTCCAGACGGAGACTTCAGTATTTGGTCAAGTGGAAGGGCTACGGTCAGGAGGATAATTCTTGGGTGACAGCCTCTAATGTTCATGCCTCCGATTTGGTCCGTGCCTTTCAAAGGGCTCATCCTGATCGCCCTGGTGGTTCTGGTGAGGGTTCGGTGCCCCCTCCTTGAGGGGGGGGGGGTACTGTTGTGAATTTGGTTTCTGGGCTCCCCCGGTGGTTACTGGTGGTACTGAACTTGTGTGCTTCATCTCCTCTGTTCACCTGTTTCCATCAGGATGTGGGAGTTTCTATTTAGCCTTGCTCCTCAGTCATTTCTATGCCGGCCAACAATGTTACCAGAAGCCTTTCTGTTGCATGTTCCTGCTCCTAGACTACTATCAGCTAAGTTGGACTTGTAGTCCTAAGATTGTTTTGCATTTTTGTTCCAGTTCTCTGTTTTTGAATATTTCTGAGGCTGGAAGCTCTTGTGAGCTGAAATTGCCACTCTGGTGTCATGAGTTGATATTAGAGTCTTAAAGTAATTTCAGGATGGTGTTTTGAAAGGGTTTTCAGCTGACTGTGAAGTTCCCTTTTCTGTCTTCCTACTATCTAGTAAGCGGACCTCAATTTGCTAAACCTATCTTCATACTTCGTATGTCATTTTCCTCTAAAATCACCGACAATATATGTGGGGGCTACTGTCTGCCTTTTGGGGAAAATTTCTCTAGAGGTAAGCCAGGTCTGTATTTTCCTCTGCTAGGGTCAGTCAGTCCTCCGGCTGGCGCTGGGCGTCTAGGGATAAAACGTAGGCACGCTACCCGGCCACTGTTAGTTGTGCGGTAGGTTTAGCTCACAGTCAGCTCAAGTTCCCATCTTCCAAGAGCTAGTCCTTTTGTATGCTTTACTACGGTCTCTTGCCATTGAGAACCATGACATGTCCCTGTGTGTGGGCGGAGAATGTGTGTGTCAGTGTGTGGGCGGAGAATATGTGCGTGTGTCTCTGTGTGGGTGGAGAATACGTGTGTGTCTGTGTGTGGGCAGACAATATGTGCTGTTATGACCCCAATGGCAGAGGGTCTCAGAAATAAATACCAAGTCTGCAAACACAAAAAAACAGCTCATAGGGCAGTGGTAACTGGGCTGACCGTATATCTAATCCTAGCACCACAAATAGCAGCAGCCGGGGAACGTGCCTACGTTGGTTCTAGACGTCTCGCGCCAGCCTAGAGGGGAAAAGATAGACCTTTCTTGCCTCCAGAGAAAAGACCCCAAAAGTTGGATACAAGCCCCCAACAAATAATAACGGTGAGGTAAGAAGAAAAGACAAACGTAAGAATGAACTAGGTATTTAGCAAAGAGAGGCCCACTGACTAATAGCAGAATATAGTAAGATGACTTATACGGTCAGCAAAAACCCTATCAAAATTTCCACGCTGGATATTCAAGAACCCCCGAACCGTCTAACGGCCCGGGGGGAGAATACCAGCCCCCTAGAGCTTCCAGCAAAATCAGGAATCACATTTAGTACAAGCTGGACAAAAAATAAGAGCAATACAAATAACCAAAAAACAAGGAAGCAGGACTTAGCTTAATTTTGCAAGAACCAGGACCAGCAGACAGGAGCAAACAGAAAGGACTGATTACAACGATGCCAGGCACCAGACTGAGAATTCAGGAAGTTCATATAGCAACACCCCTGGACTAACGACCCAGGTGGGTGCCAAACTGAGAAAGACAATCCCAGATTCATATCACCAGTGACCACAAGAAGGAGCCAAAAAAGTCTAATTCACAACAGTACCTCCCCTTTAAGGAGGGGTCACCGAACCCTCACCAAGACCACCAGGGCGATCAGGATGAGCAGCGTGAAAGGCACAAACTAAGTCGGCCGCATGCACATCAGAGGCAACCACCCAGGAATTATCCTCCTGACCATAGCCCTTCCACTTGACCAGATACTGAAGCCTCCGCCTGGAGAGACGAGAATCCAAGATCTTCTCCACCACATACTCCAACTCGCCCTCAACCAAGACCGGAGCAGGAGGCTCAACAGAAGGAACCACAGGTACAACGTACCGCCGCAACAAAGACCTATGGAACACGTTGTGAATGGCAAACGACACCGGAAGATCCAAGCGAAAGGACACAGGATTAAGGATTTCCAATATCTTGTAAGGACCGATGAAGCGAGGCTTAAATTTAGGAGAGGAGACCTTCATAGGAACAAATCGAGAAGACAGCCATACCAAATCCCCAACACGAAGTCGGGGACCCACACCGCGGCGGCGGTTGGCAAAACGCTGAGCCTTCTCCTGTGACAACTTTAAGTTGTCCACCACATGATTCCAAATCTGCTGCAACCTATCCACCACAGAATCCACCCCAGGACAGTCAGAAGACTCCACATGTCCCGAGGAAAAATGAGGATGGAAACCAGAGTTGCAGAAAAATGGCGAAACCAAAGTAGCGGAACTAGCCCGATTATTAAGGGCAAACTCAGCCAACGGCAAGAAGGTCACCCAATCATCCTGATCCGCAGAAACAAAACACCTCAAATAAGCCTCCAGAGTCTGATTAGTTCGCTCCGTTTGTCCATTAGTCTGAGGATGAAAGGCAGACGAAAATGACAAATCAATGCCCATCTTAGCACAAAGGGATCGCCAGAACCTGGAAACAAACTGGGATCCTCTGTCAGACACGATATTCTCAGGAATGCCGTGTAAATGAACCACATTCTGAAAGAACAAAGGAACCAGATCGGAAGAGGAAGGCAGCTTAGGCAAAGATACCAAATGCACCATCTTGGAAAAGCGATCACATACCACCCAGATGACAGACATGCCCTGAGACACCGGAAGATCTGAAATGAAATCCATGGAAATGTGTGTCCAAGGCCTCTTCGGGACAGGCAAGGGCAAGAGCAACCCGCTGGCACGAGAACAGCAAGGCTTAGCTCGAGCACAAGTCCCACAGGACTGCACAAATGACCGCACATCCCGTGACAAGGAAGGCCACCAAAAGGACCTAGCCACCAAATCTCTGGTGCCAAAAATTCCCGGATGCCCTGCCAACACCGAGGAATGAACCTCGGAAATGACTCTGCTGGTCCACTTATCAGGAACAAACAGTCTGTCAGGTGGACAAGAGTCAGGTCTACCAGCCTGAAATCTCTGCAACACACGTCGCAAATCCGGAGAAATGGCTGACAAGATAACTCCCTCTTTAATAGTGTTGAGCGATACTTTCCGATATCGGAAAGTATCGGTATCGGAAAGTATCGGCCGATACCGTCACAGTATCGGAATCCAATCCGATACCGATACCCGATCCCAATGCAAGTCAATGGGACGAAAATATCAGAATTAAAATAAACCCTTTATACACTTGTAGGTTCCTTCTACATGAAGGAAAACAACTAAGAATATTGTAGGATGTATTGGGGGACGTGGCGGAGATATTAAAGGGACAGAGGTTTAGCCCAATGTAATAGAATAGCAGGATTTTTTATTTTTTTTTATGAAGTTCGGCGTTAGAAAGAATTTGACTATGTTTTTTTTTTTTCTTTTTATGTCAGATATTGATGTTTCACTACTTCCACGCCCTTCACCTTCTTTTTTACTTCTCCCACGCTTTCTTCTTAATTATCCTCATCATCAGCTTCTTTGACATCAACTTCTTCACCTTATTCATCTTCTTCTTCATCTTCTACCTATTATTTTTTGGGTTACATTGTTCATATTCTTTTTATTTTACTATTATCTTCATCATATTCAACTTCTTCATCATATTCTTATTTGTGACAGGCATTCCCGTAGTTGTTATCTATAAAAGTTTGAAGATTACACCTTCCGTTCTGCCTGTCACAAAACAGTTACATTTGTCCGCGTTCAGTTTGGCCTGCAGCATCAGGCTTTATCCAGGGGCACCACGAGGAGGAACGGACTCACCCCCATACACTGCTTAGTCTTCTTCTGCTTATAATTTACATAATATTTTTTGCTCTGATATTTTGTGTTATGCTTAATGTCCTTCTGCTCTTTGTTCTGCAGCCTCTTGTTCTTCTGCTTCTCGGTCTTCCAGGTCGTCGTCGTCTCCAGGGTCGTCGTCTCCGGGGTCGTCGTCATCGGGGTGGTCTTCAGGGTCGTCGTCTCCGGGGTCGTCGTCATCGGGGTGGTCTTCGGGGTCATCGTCTCCAGGGTCGTCGTCATCACGGTGGTTGTCGTCTCTGGTGTCGTCGTCATCTTAGGGGTGGTCTTCTGGGTCATTGTGTTTAGTCTCTTGAACTTGGAAATGTAGCAGAAGGTACAAGAAGGCTGAGAAAATGCCGAGAACCAGCTGATGGAACTGGAACTCGGATGGCTACCCGAAGGTCCAAGAGCCAATGGAACTACCGAGGACCAGCTGACGTTACTGGAACCCGGTTACTAAGCAGGAGGTACCTGTGCTGAAAGCACTACCAAGGACCACCTGACGTTGGTGGAACTCGGATACCCAGAGGGAGGCACCTAAGCCAAAGGCTCTGCCCGGAACCAGCTGACGGTACTGGAACCAGGATGGGGAGCAGAAGGTACAAGAGCAAAAGACACTGCCGAGAACCAGCTGACGGTGCTGGAACCCGGATGGGTAGCCGAAGGTCCAAGAGCCAATGGAACTACCGAGGACCAGCTGACGTTACTGGAACCCGGTTACTAAGCAGGAGGTACCCGTGCCTGAAAGCACTACCAAGGACCACCTGACGTTGGTGGAACTCGGATACCAAAGGGAGGCACCTAAGCCAAAGGCTCTGCCCGGAACCAGCTGACGGTACTGGAACCAGGATGGGGAGCAGAAGGTACAAGAGCAAGTGTCTGCGTGGCTTTTGCAGGACACGATGCCGGCTGCACAGCAGGGGAACAGCTGGCGGTGCTGGACCCCACTGACACATTGGCGAGGTGTTTTTCTCTGTGCAGCTAGCACATCTGGGCCCCAACTGGCGGTTTGTTAGAGCCCAGGGTCAGCAGGAGGAGGAGCAGGAGGAGGAGGAGCAGGGGGAGGGGAGTGTAGGCCGAAGCCTGCACTGGCGGCAGCTTTGGGTCTGTTGTGTCTGCGTGGCTTTTGCAGGACACGTTGCCGGCTACACAGCAGGGGAACAGCTGGCGGTGCTGGACCCCACTGACACATTGGCGAGGTGTTTGGCTCTGTGCAGCCAGCACTTCCGGACAGCAACGATCGGTGTTGGAGCCCGGGCTCTGCAGGGGGAGCAGAGTGTAGGCCGAAGCCTACTTGAACCGATTTCAAAGGTCACCTTTAACCCCCCCTCAGGGGTTAGAAAGTAGAAGAGCCACAGCTTATGCAGCAGTAGTGCTGCACAAGTCAAAGGTTGCTCTTTTAATTTTTCTCCTTGCACACGCTGAATGAAACACGTATAACATTTAGCCCTTTATACAGTCAAACTGTGTTGGAGGCGCGAGTTCCCTTTGTAATGAGACGCAGCACAGATGTCAAGAATCCCACCTTGGTGCTGGGTGCAGCCTCCCGAGCGTTGTTATTTGCTGTACAGGAGTCTGCGCTGTCGTGTTATCCCCTGGCCTAGCGCCGTTAGCGCTGCCCATCTTCTGGCATCATGTAATGTCGGCCGGTGCGGTTCGCGATGCCCATGAATCCCAGCCCCGCAGTGTCTTAACATTGTTAAAACACTGCGGGGCTGGGATTCAGGGCCTGGCGCAGCACATATGTTCGCCTCTCACACTCGGGTCCTTACACCCGCTTCAGACTGTGCGGCGTCATCTGATCCCTTATCGCATGCCACGGCCATGAAGCCGCACAGTCCGAAGAAGGCGGAAGGAGAGGAGGGACAGGCGAACTGATGCACTGATCCTGCCCATGAATCACACCCTCGCAGTCCCAATAAATAAGACACCGAGGGGCGTTGTGTGGGTCAGGGCGGCCGCAGAGGCGCAGGCAGCCAAACAATGATGCCAGAAGACGGGCAGCGCTACCAAGGGGGTTGCAGCGTGTCATTACAAAGGAAAGTCACACCACCGGGACGGTTAAATGGTCACACAGAGGACACATTTCAGACGTGTTTTCAGTTCCACATGTGCGAGGAGAATACGTTTCTGAGCCACCTTGCACACATGCAGCATTACCGCTGTACAAGGTGGCTGGATAACGTAAAAACGCCTGGGGGAGGGGGGACAGGTTCCCTTCAATTTCAGTTCTTGTGTCTGCGTGGCTTTTGCAGGACACGTTGCCGGCTGCACAGCAGGGGAACAGCTGGCGGTGCTGGACCCCACTGACACATTGGCTGGTGTTTTTCTCTGTGCAGCTAGCACATCTGGGCCCCAACTGGCGGTGTGTTAGAACCCAGGGACAGCAGGAGGAGGAGCAGGAGGAGGAGGAGCAGGGGGAGGGGAGTGTAGGCCGAAGCCTGCACTGGCGGCAGCTTTGGGTCTGTTGTGTCTGCGTGGCTTTTGCAGGACACGTTGCCGGCTACACAGCAGGGGAACAGCTGGCGGTGCTGGACCCCACTGACACATTGGCGAGGTGTTTGGCTCTGTGCAGCCAGCACTTCCGGACAGCAACTAGCGTTGTTGGAGCCCGGGCTCTGCAGGTGGAGCAGAGTGTAGGCCGAAGCCTAATTGAACCGATTTCAAAAGTCACCTTTAACCCCCCCTCAGGGGTTACAAAGTAGAAGAGCCACAGCTTATGCAGCAGCAGTGCTGCGCAAGTCAAAGGTTGCTCTTGTAATTTTTCTCCTTGCACACGCTGAATGGAACACGTATAACATTCAGCCCTTTATACAGTCAAACTGTGTAATGGAGGCGAGAGTTCCCTTTGTAATGAGACGCAGCACAGGTGTCAAGAATCCCACCTTGGTGCTGGGTGCAGCCTCCCGAGCGTTGTTATTTGCTGTACAGGAGTCTGCGCTGTCGTGTTATCCCCTGGCCTAGCGCCGTTAGCGCTGCCCATCTTCTGGCATCATGTAATGTCGGCTGGTGCGGTTCGCGATGCCCATGAATCCCAGCCCCGCAGTGTCTTAACATTGTTAAAACACTGCGGGGCTGGGATTCAGGGCCTGGCGCAGCACATATGTTCGCCTCTCACACTCGGGTCCTTACACCCGCTTCAGACTGTGCGGCGTCATCTGATCCCTTATCGCATGCCACGGCCATGAAGCCGCACAGTCCGAAGAAGGCGGAAGGAGAGGAGGGACAGGCGAACTGATGCACTGATCCTGCCCATGAATCACACCCTCGCAGTCCCAATAAATAAGACACCGAGGGGCGTTGTGTGGGTCAGGGCGGCCGCAGAGGCGCAGGCAGCCAAACAATGATGCCAGAAGACGGGCAGCGCTACCAAGGGGGTTGCAGCGTGTCATTACAAAGGAAAGTCACACCACCGGGACGGTTAAATGGTCACACAGAGGACACATTTCAGACGTGTTTTCAGTTCCACATGTGCGAGGAGAATACGTTTCTGAGCCACCTTGCACACATGCAGCATTACCGCTGTACAAGGTGGCTGGATAACGTAAAAACGCCTGGGGGAGGGGGGACAGGTTCCCTTCAATTTCAGTTCTTGTGTCTGCGTGGCTTTTGCAGGACACGTTGCCGGCTGCACAGCAGGGGAACAGCTGGCGGTGCTGGACCCCACTGACACATTGGCTGGTGTTTTTCTCTGTGCAGCTAGCACATCTGGGCCCCAACTGGCGGTGTGTTAGAGCCCAGGGACAGCAGGAGGAGGAGCAGGAGGAGGAGGAGCAGGGGGAGGGGAGTGTAGGCCGAAGCCTGCACTGGCGGCAGCTTTGGGTCTGTTGTGTCTGCGTGGCTTTTGCAGGACACGTTGCCGGCTACACAGCAGGGGAACAGCTGGCGGTGCTGGACCCCACTGACACATTGGCGAGGTGTTTGGCTCTGTGCAGCCAGCACTTCCGGACAGCAACTAGCGTTGTTGGAGCCCGGGCTCTGCAGGTGGAGCAGAGTGTAGGCCGAAGCCTAATTGAACCGATTTCAAAAGTCACCTTTAACCCCCCCTCAGGGGTTACAAAGTAGAAGAGCCACAGCTTATGCAGCAGCAGTGCTGCGCAAGTCAAAGGTTGCTCTTGTAATTTTTCTCCTTGCACACGCTGAATGGAACACGTATAACATTCAGCCCTTTATACAGTCAAACTGTGTAATGGAGGCGAGAGTTCCCTTTGTAATGAGACGCAGCACAGGTGTCAAGAATCCCACCTTGGTGCTGGGTGCAGCCTCCCGAGCGTTGTTATTTGCTGTACAGGAGTCTGCGCTGTCGTGTTATCCCCTGGCCTAGCGCCGTTAGCGCTGCCCATCTTCTGGCATCATGTAATGTCGGCCGGTGCGGTTCGCGATGCCCATGAATCCCAGCCCCGCAGTGTCTTAACATTGTTAAAACACTGCGGGGCTGGGATTCAGGGCCTGGCGCAGCACATATGTTCGCCTCTCACACTCGGGTCCTTACACCCGCTTCAGACTGTGCGGCGTCATCTGATCCCTTATCGCATGCCACGGCCATGAAGCCGCACAGTCCGAAGAAGGCGGAAGGAGAGGAGGGACAGGCGAACTGATGCACTGATCCTGCCCATGAATCACACCCTCGCAGTCCCAATAAATAAGACACCGAGGGGCGTTGTGTGGGTCAGGGCGGCCGCAGAGGCGCAGGCAGCCAAACAATGATGCCAGAAGACGGGCAGCGCTACCAAGGGGGTTGCAGCGTGTCATTACAAAGGAAAGTCACACCACCGGGACGGTTAAATGGTCACACAGAGGACACATTTCAGACGTGTTTTCAGTTCCACATGTGCGAGGAGAATACGTTTCTGAGCCACCTTGCACACATGCAGCATTACCGCTGTACAAGGTGGCTGGATAACGTAAAAACGCCTGGGGGAGGGGGGACAGGTTCCCTTCAATTTCAGTTCTTGTGTCTGCGTGGCTTTTGCAGGACACGTTGCCGGCTGCACAGCAGGGGAACAGCTGGCGGTGCTGGACCCCACTGACACATTGGCTGGTGTTTTTCTCTGTGCAGCTAGCACATCTGGGCCCCAACTGGCGGTGTGTTAGAGCCCAGGGACAGCAGGAGGAGGAGCAGGAGGAGGAGGAGCAGGGGGAGGGGAGTGTAGGCCGAAGCCTGCACTGGCGGCAGCTTTGGGTCTGTTGTGTCTGCGTGGCTTTTGCAGGACACGTTGCCGGCTACACAGCAGGGGAACAGCTGGCGGTGCTGGACCCCACTGACACATTGGCGAGGTGTTTGGCTCTGTGCAGCCAGCACTTCCGGACAGCAACTAGCGTTGTTGGAGCCCGGGCTCTGCAGGTGGAGCAGAGTGTAGGCCGAAGCCTAATTGAACCGATTTCAAAAGTCACCTTTAACCCCCCCTCAGGGGTTACAAAGTAGAAGAGCCACAGCTTATGCAGCAGCAGTGCTGCGCAAGTCAAAGGTTGCTCTTGTAATTTTTCTCCTTGCACACGCTGAATGGAACACGTATAACATTCAGCCCTTTATACAGTCAAACTGTGTAATGGAGGCGAGAGTTCCCTTTGTAATGAGACGCAGCACAGGTGTCAAGAATCCCACCTTGGTGCTGGGTGCAGCCTCCCGAGCATTGTTATTTGCTGTACAGGAGTCTGCGCTGTCGTGTTATCCCCTGGCCTAGCGCCGTTAGCGCTGCCCATCTTCTGGCATCATGTAATGTCGGCCGGTGCGGTTCGCGATGCCCATGAATCCCAGCCCCGCAGTGTCTTAACATTGTTAAAACACTGCGGGGCTGGGATTCAGGGCCTGGCGCAGCACATATGTTCGCCTCTCACACTCGGGTCCTTACACCCGCTTCAGACTGTGCGGCGTCATCTGATCCCTTATCGCATGCCACGGCCATGAAGCCGCACAGTCCGAAGAAGGCGGAAGGAGAGGAGGGACAGGCGAACTGATGCACTGATCCTGCCCATCAATCACACCCTCGCAGTCCCATTAAATAAGACAACGAGGGGCGTTGTGTGGGTCAGGGCGGCCGCAGAGGCGCAGCCAGCCAAACAATGATGCCAGAAGACGGGCAGCGTTACCAAGGAGCTTGTTGCGTGTGTCAATACAAAGTCAAATCACACCTGAGGGACGTTTTAATGGTCACAGAGGACACATTTTAGACGTGTTCACTTCAACATGGGCAAGGAGAATAAGTTTCTGAGCCACCTTGAACACATGCAGCATTACTGCTGTTCAAGGTAGCTGTAAAACATAGAAACACCTGGGGGAGGGGGGACAGGTTCCCTTCAATTTCAGTTCTTGTGTCTGCGTGGCGGTCGCAGGACACGTTGCCGGCTACACAGCAGGGGAACAGCTGGCGGTGCTGAACCCCACTGACACATTGGCTGGTGTTTTTCTCTGTGCAGCTAGCACATCTGGGCAAAAACTGGCGGTGTTAGAGCCCAGGGTCAGCAGGAGGAGCAGGGGGAGCGGAGTGTAGGCCGAAGCCTGCACTCGAGCAAGTTGAAAGGAAACCTTTAACCCCCCCCCCCCAGGCGTTTGTAGCTGAAAGAGCCATTGTGTACAGCACTAATGCTGGAAAAGGTAAACTTAGCTCTTTTAATTATGGTCCTTGTACATGCGGAACCTAACATTTATGAAATGTGTCTCCTCACAGCGTTAAACCGTCCGGTAGGTGGAACTTTCCTTTGTCGTGTGACGCAGCACAGCCATCATTTTTACCCCCTTGGCGCCGTGCGCCGCCTCCTCAGCGTTGTTTAAATCTGTCCCGGAGCCTGCGCTGTTAGGTTAGCCCTTGGCCATGCACACATGTTGCGCTGCCCGTCTTCTGACCTCATTTGGTGTAAGGCTGGCTGCGCCTGTGCGGGTGCGCTGGCCGAGATCCCGCCTCGCAGTGTCGTCTAATGTAATCCCACCGCGGGCCTGTGATCCGTGCCCGTGCGCAGTGCATATCCTCTCCTCTCACTCCCCTCCCTACGGCTTTTTCAGACTGTGCGGTGTCACGGCCGTGGCATGCTATTAGGGACCAGCTGACATCGCACAGTCTGAAGAAGCCGTAGGGAGGGGAGTGAGAGGAGAGGATATGCACTGCGCACGGGCACGGATCACAGGCCCGCGGTGGGATTACATTAGACGACACTGCGAGGCGGGATCTCGGCCAGCGCACCCGCACAGGCGCAGCCAGCCTGACACCAAATGAGGTCAGAAGACGGGCAGCGCAACATGTGTGCATGGCCAAGGGCTAACCTAACAGCGCAGGCTCCGGGACAGATTCAAACAACGCTGAGGAGGGGGCGCACGGCGCCAAGGGGGTAAAAATGATGGCTGTGCTGCGTCACACGACAAAGGAAAGTTCCACCTACCGGACGGTTTAACGCTGTGTGGGGACACATTTCATAAGTGTTAGGTTCAGCATGTGCAAGGAGCATCACGAAAAGAGGCACTTTTTCCCTTTGCATCATTACTGCTGCACAAGGTGGCTCCTTCAGTAACAAACGCCTGGGGGGGGGGGGGGTCAGGTTCCCTTACATTTAACTTGTTGTGTCTGCGTGGCGGTCGCAGTACACGTTGCCGTATACACAGCAGGGGAACAGCTGGCGGTGCTGAACCCCACTAACACATTGGCGAGGTGTTTGGCTCTGTGCGTACAGCACTTCTGGACGGCAACTAGCGGTGTTGGAGCCCAGGGACAGGTGGAGGAGGAGGAGGTTGGAGGAGGTTGGAGGAGGTAGGAGGGATTGCCACACACACAGCAGGGGAACAGCTGAAGTTACTGAACCCCAATAACAGAGGAGGGACTGTTGACTGTGCGTACAGCACTTCTGGACGGCAACTGGCGGTGTTGGAGCCCAGGGACAGGTGGAGGAGGAGGAGGTTGGAGGAGGTTGGAGGAGGTAGGAGGGATTGCCACACACACAGCAGGGGAACAGCTGACGTTACTGAACCCCAATAACAGAGGAGGGACTGTTGACTGTGCGTACAGCACTTCTGGACGGCAACTGGCGGTGTTGGAGCCCAGGGACAGGTGGAGGAGGAGGAGGTTGGAGGAGGTTGGAGGAGGTAGGAGGGATTGCCACACACACAGCAGGGGAACAGCTGACGTTACTGAACCCCAATAACAGAGGAGGGACTGTTGACTGTGCGTACAGCACTTCTGGACGGCAACTGGCGGTGTTGGAGCCCAGGGACAGGTGGAGGAGGAGGAGGTTGGAGGAGGTTGGAGGGATTGCCACACACACAGCAGGGGAACAGCTGACGTTACTGAACCCCAATAACAGAGGAGGGACTGTTGACTGTGCGTACAGCACTTCTGGACGGCAACTGGCGGTGTTGGAGCCCAGGGACAGGTGGAGGAGGAGGAGGTTGGAGGAGGTTGGAGGAGGTAGGAGGGATTGCCACACACACAGCAGGGGAACAGCTGACGTTACTGAACCCCAATAACAGAGGAGGGACTGTTGACTGTGCGTACAGCACTTCTGGACGGCAACTGGCGGTGTTGGAGCCCAGGGACAGGTGGAGGAGGAGGAGGTTGGAGGAGGTTGGAGGAGGTAGGAGGGATTGCCACACACACAGCAGGGGAACAGCTGACGTTACTGAACCCCAATAACAGAGGAGGGACTGTTGGGACTGTGCGTACAGCACTACCAGGCAACAACTAGCGGTGTTGGAGCCCAGGGACAGGTGGAGGAGGAGGTGGTTGGAGGAGGTTGGAGGAGGTAGGAGGGATTGCCACACACACAGCAGGGGAACAGCTGACGTTACTGAACCCCAATAACAGAGGAGGGACTGTTGACTGTGCGTACAGCACTTCTGGACGGCAACTGGCGGTGTTGGAGCCCAGGGACAGGTGGAGGAGGAGGAGGTTGGAGGAGGTAGGAGGGATTGCCACACACACAGCAGGGGAACAGCTGACGTTACTGAACCCCAATAACAGAGGAGCGACTGTTGACTGTGCGTACAGCACTTCTGGACGGCAACTAGCGGTGTTGGAGCCCAGGGGCAGGTGGAAAAGCAGAGGAACACAATGTAGGCCGAAGCCTGAGAAAGTCGAAAGGGAACCTTTAACCCCCCCCCCAAGGCGTTTGTAGCTGAAAGAGCCAGCTTGTGCAGCACAAAAGATGCAAAAGGAAAAGGTGGCTCTTTTCATCATGCTCCTTGCAAACACAGAACTAAACACTTATAAAATGTGTCCCCTGAAGCCGTGAAACCGTCCCGGAGGTGGGACTTTCCTTCGTAATATGACGCAGCACAGCCATCATTACTACCCCCCCGCCGCCGTGCCCCGGCTCCTCAGCGTTGTTTGATTCCGTCCCGGAGCCTGCGCTGTTATGTTATCCCGTGGCCAGGCACACTTAGCGCTGCCCATCTTCTGACATCATTTGGTGTCAGGCTGGCTGCGCCTGTGCGGCCGCGCTGGCCGAGAGCCCGCCTCGCAGTGTCTTCTGATGTAATCCCACTGGGGGCCTGGGATCCATGGCCATGCGCAGTGCATATCCTCGCCTCTCACTCCCCTCCCTACGGCTTCTTTTCCAGACTGTGCGGTGTCACGGCCGTGGCATGCTATTAGGGACCAGCTGACACCGAACAGTCTGAAGAAGCCATAGGGAGATGAGTGAGAGGTGGAGGTTCAGATATGCACTGCGCATGTCCATAGATCCCAGGCCCCCAGTGGGATTAAATCAGAAGACACTGCGAGGCGGGCTCTCGGCCAGCGTGGCCGCACAGGCGCAGCCAGCCTGACACCAAATGATGCCAGAAGACGGGCAGCGCTAAGTGTGCCTGGCCACGGGATAACATAACAGCGCATGCTCCGGGACGGAATCAAACAACGCTGAGGAGCCGGGGCGCGGCGCCGGGGGGGTAGGAATGACGGCTGTGCTGCGTCATATTACGAAGGAAAGTCCCACCTCCGGGACGGTTTTACGGTATCAGTGGACACATTTTATAAGTGTTAAGTTTTGCGTGTGCAAGGAGCAAAACCAAAATAGCTACCTTTTTCCTTGTGCAGCATTACTGCTGCACAAGGTGGCTCTTTCAGTAACAAACGCCTTGGGGGGGGGGGGACAGATTCCCTTACATTTCAGTTGTTGTGTCAGCGTGGCGGTCGCATGACACATTGCCGGCTACACAGCTGGGGATCAGCTGACGTTACTGAAACCCAATAACACTGGGTCGTATGTTTTGACTGTGCAGACGGCACGTCTGAGCCTCAACTGGCGGTGTTGGAGCCCAGGAATTTAAGTTCAGGTGGTAGAAAGATGAACACAACAGGAGACCTGGATAACGTATACAGTGACCTAATTTTTTAATCAGGAGGAGGAGTGGCAAATTCCTGCGAGATCCAGGCCTTGTTCATTTTCAGGAAAGTAAGCCGGTCAACGTTATCGGAGGATAGTCGCATGCGACGGTCAGTTAGTACACCACCTGCAGCACTAAAGACACGTTCCGATAATACACTGGCCGCAGGGCAAGACAGCACCTCCAATGCATACTGGCTTAGCTCTGGCCATGTATCCAGCTTTGAGACCCAAAACTTGAAAGGGGAAGAGCCGTCTGGGAGTACAGCAAGAGGGCAAGACATGTAGTCTGTCACCATCTGACGGAACCGTTGCCTCCTGCTGACTGGAGCCGTCTGTGATGGTGTAGACTTTTGTGGGGGGCACACAAAACTGTGCCACAGTTGGGCCATACTGGTCTTGCCTTGGGCAGAGGCACTGCTTCTGCTCCCTCTTTGTGCAGAGCCTCCACCACTGCCTGGACGCACTGAGCTGCTTTGGAATGCAGTAGCAGCACTTCTCTCAGTTGGAATGGAGAAGATGATGGAACTGACCAGTGTGTCTTGGTACTCCCGCATTTTTCGCTCCCGGTTCAACGGTGTGATGAGGCTTTCTACGTTGTCCCGGTAGCGAGGATCGAGGAGGGTGAACACCCAATAATCAGACATGTTGAGAATGTGGTCGATGCGGCGGTCGTTTCTCAGGCACTGCAGCATGTAATCCACCATGTGCTGCAGACTGCCAACTGCCCAAGAAACGCTGTCCCCAGCTGGAGGCGTGATCTCTGCCCGCTCGTCATCACCCCACCCTCGCTGTACACACTGAGTACTGGACAATTCGGGAACTCCCTCCTCTGGACGGATGTCTTCCTCCTCCATTGACTCCTCCTCATCCTCCTCACAAACTGTCCCCTGCCTACGCGTTTGTGAGGAACCACGTGGCGCTGACTGTCCAGAAGATGATGGAAGTGGTGAATCCTCATCCTCCACCTCTTCCACAACATCATCCCTTAGCGCTTGCAGTGATTTTTCAAGCAGGCAGATAAGGGGGACAGTCATGCTGACTAGTGCATCATCTGCACTCGCCATCCGCGTGGAATAATCAAAGGGACGCAAAACCTGGCAGACATCCTTCATAGTGGCCCACTCTGTGGTTGTGAAGTCTGTACGGCGCTGACTGCGACTTTTTTGCGCCTGATACAGCTGGTACTCCATTACAGCTTGCTGCTGCTCACACAACCGCTCCAACATATGTAACGTGGAATTCCACCTGGTAGGTAGGTCACATATGATGCGATGTTCCGGCAGGCGGTGTCGGCGCTGCAGAGCCGCAATGCGCGCTTTTGCCGTGCTGGAACGCCGCAAGTGAGCACACTCTAGGCGGACCTTGTGCAGCAGTGCATCAAGATCCGGATAGTCCCTCAAAAAACTCTGCACGACCAAATTGAGCACATGTGCCAGACATGGGATGTGAGTGAGGTTGCCGAGGCCCAGGGCTGCCACCAGATTTCGGCCATTATCACACACTACCATGCCTGGCTGGAGATTCGCTGGCTCAAACCACACATCGCTCTCCTGCTTGATGGCATTCCAGAGCTCCTGCGCTGTGTGGCTACGATTCCCCAAAAAAATTAATTTCAAGACGGCCTGTTGACGTTTGGCCACGGCTGTGCTCATGTCGGTCGTAACAGGTACACGTTCATCACGGGTCCATGTGGAGGTGGACTGTGACGGCTCCTGCAGCGATGATTCTGAGGAACTGGTGTAAGAGGAGGAGTCAATGCGTACAGAATGGATTCCTGCAATCCTTGGAGTGGGCAGGACACGTCCTGCGCCACTCGCACGGTCTGTACCCGGCTCAACTACATTAACCCAATGGGCAGTGAGGGAAAGGTATCGCCCCTGTCCATGTTGACTGGTCCACGCATCGGTGGTGAGGTGGACCTTGCTACTGACGGCGTTCAGTAGCGCGTGTTTTATGTGTCCCTCAACATGCTTGTGCAGGGCAGGGACGGCTTGCCTGCTGAAGTAAAAGCGGCTGGGCACACTGTACTGTGGGACTGCCAATGACATCAAGTCACGGAAGCTGTCAGTCTCCACCAGCCTGAATGACAGCATTTCCAGTGACAGAAGTTTGGCAATGCCTGCAGTCAGAGCCTGTGCTCGTGGGTGGTTTGACGAGAAAGGCCGCCTTTTCTCCCATGCCTGTACTACCGATGGCTGTAGACTGGGCTGGGAGTGTGTGGTTGACTGGGAAAGTGGTGCTGCGGGTGGAATGACAGCGGGTCTCTGGACAACAGGGCCAGAGGTTCTTCCACGGCGATCCTGGGAGGAAGCCGAACCAGCTGCGTGTGAGCTAGAGGAAGAGGCAACACGAGCTGAAGAGGTGGTAGCTGCCGCTGTTGGTTGGCCTAGCTCTTCAGTGTGTTTGTCTAACTCCGCCGGGTGCCTGTTGCGCACATGTTTCCACATGTTGGAGGTATTGAGGTTGGCGACTTTTTGACCTCTTTTGATTTTTTGATGACACACCTTGCATCTGACATAGCAAATGTCATCTGCAACTGTGTCAAAAAAGGACCAGGCACTGCAAGTCTTGGGAGCCCCCCTTTTGACTTTTGGAAGAGACATGCTCCTTACGGGTGCCAAAGCGGAGGCTGCAGGATCCGCAGTCTTCCCCCTCCCTCTCCCTCTTTGGGCCGTACGGGGAATCTCTTCCTCAGAGCTGCTCCCACCACCTTCCTGTCCCTGACGCCAAGATGGGTCAAGGACCTCATCATCTACACTACCCTCTGCCCCCAACTGCTCCTCCTGGGTAGTCTCAGCAGCAGAGCACGCACCAGTAAGTGGCACCTGAGTGTCATCATCAGCTGATGCGGCCTGCGAGGTGGTGACCGGAGCCACTGGCCCACCCGCCTCTTCAGAGGAAGACAGAAAAAGCGGTTGGGCATCACTGCACCCTGCCTCTTCTTCCATTTCTCCAATGCTGCTTGGCTGGCCCCCTGTTTCCAAGCCAAGAGATGATTCAGAGAACAGAAGTAGAGACTGCTCCTGTCCTGGGATCTCTGTCTGCCTGGGCAATTTTGCAGGTGGTGAAGAGACAGATGGCTGCTCTCCAGTGCTCTGTGTCTGAGAGGATGTGGCACTAATGGAAGTTGATGCATTAGCTGCCATCCATCCCACAACGGCTTCAATTTGGTCTTGACGCAGCAGCGGTGTACGGCGCTCGGCGACAAAGCTGCGCATGAACGACTGTTCCCTTGTGAAAGTGGGTGCTGATGACTCACCGGTGCCCGCAGCAGGCACAGAATCCCCACGTCCCCTCCCTGCTCCGCGCCCACGCCCACGCCCACGTGCCTTACTCACTGCCTTCTTCATCTTGGTTGACTGATAAAGATAAGCAGAAAAGTACTAACGGCTTTGTGTGCTTATTCCTGAGCAACTCCTCCTAACAGGTATAAGACACACTAATTTTCTAAAGTGTGGACTAGACTTGAATATGAGCTAATGTGGCCTACACAAATGTAAAGTGGTGTAACTGGTGTGTTTGGTGAACTTTATTATTTATTTATTTTTTTGGGGCTGAACTGACAACGGATAGAGCTGCAGTCACACGGAGACCGTGCAGACAGACGTAAACGGCGCTGCAAGGCCCAAAAACCCTCCTCTACTTTATCCTATGTAGTGTTTTTCCACAAATTAGCTGGAGACGGGTGGAAAGACACTAATAGGATTTTTTTGAATAAATTAGCAGCAGACTACACTACTTGAAAACAAAATGAAAATTGATTTGGCGGTATGACGCAGTGAACAACCCTGAGCTGGAGACAACCAAGCTACGGCTGCTCACAGACTACAGGGCGAGCTGCAGTCACACGGAGACCGTGCAGACAGCCGTAAACGGCGCTGCAAGGCCCAAAAACCCTCCTCTACTTTATCCTATGTAGTGTTTTTCCACAAATTAGCTGGAGACGGGTGGAAAGACACTAATAGGATTTTTTTAAATTAATTAGCAGCAGACTACACTACTTGAAAACAAAATGAAAATTGATTTGGCGGTATGACGCAGTGAACAACCCTGAGCTGGAGACAACCAAGCTACGGCTGCTCACAGACTACAGGGCGAGCTGCAGTCACACGGAGACCGTGCAGACAGCCGTAAACGGCGCTGCAAGGCCCAAAAACCCTCCTCTACTTTATCCTATGTAGTGTTTTTCCACAAATTAGCTGGAGACGGGTGGAAAGACACTAATAGGAATTTTTGGAAAAAATGTGCAGCAGCCTGCACTACTTCAAAAAAAAAAAAAAAAAGGACAGTATGAGGCAATGAACCACCCTCCCTGAACTGAATACAACCAGCTATGGATGGCCTATGTGGCTGCACTCAGACTAGAGAGTGGGCTGCACTCACACACACACACAGAGAGACCTTGCAGATCGCTGTGAAAACAGCGCTACAAGGCAAAAGGAAGGTGATTAGTAGGTGAACACAGCGGTTGCTAAATTAGCCTTTGGAAAGCACAAAGAAGCAAATCGCTATCTCTAAACTGTCCCTCAGTCAGCAAACAGCGTCCTGTCACTAACTGAATTCACAGCAGAGTGATCGCAAAATGGCGCCAGCGACTTTTAAACTGCATCATGACATCATTTAAGCAGCCAATCACAGCCTTGCCAGTAGTTTCATGCCCTCCATGCTAAACAGGATGTGCCCACACTTGGAATCTTTCTCATTGGCTGAATTTCTGAATTTTGAATCATGGAACTTCCGATTCCGGTATCCGATACGCGCCAAGTATCGGAATCCCGGTATCGGAATTCCGATACCGCAAGTATCGGCCGATACCCGATACTTGCGGTATCGGAATGCTCAACACTACTCTTTAAGAATACCAACTGGTTCTGCGACTCCAGGAGAGTCAGGCACAAAGCTCCTTGAAAGAGCATCAGCCTTCACATTCTTTGAACCTGGTAAATACGAGACCACAAAGTCAAAACGGGAGAAAAACAATGACCAACGGGCCTGTCTAGGATTCAGGCGTTTAGCAGACTCGAGATACATCAGATTTTTGTGATCAGTCAAGACTAGTGTTGAGCATTCCGATGCTGCAAGTATCGGGTATCGGCCGATACTTGCTGTATCGGAATTCCGATACCGGGATTCCGATACTCTTGTGGTATCGGGTATCGGGTATCGGAACAACATTAATGTTAAAATGTGTAAAATAGAGAATTAAAATAAAAAATATCGCTATACTCACCTGTCCGACGCAGCCGGGACCTCAGCGCAGGAACCGGCAGCGTTGTTTGTTTAAAATTCCCGCTTTTACATGGTTACGCGAAGTCCCGGCTTGTGATTGGTCAGGGCGGCCATGTTGCCGGGCCGCGGACCAATCACAGCAAGCCGTGACGAAAATACGTCACGGCTTGCTGTGATTGGTCCGCGTCCCGGCAACATGGCCGCCATTAACCAATCACAAGCCGTGACGTCACGGGAGGCTGGAAACGCGCTCATTTTAAAAAGGGCGCGTGTCCAGCCTCCCGTGACGTCACGGCTTGTGATTGGTTGCGTCGCGGTCAACCAATCACAAGCCGGGAGGCTGGACACGCGCCCATTTCAAAATGAGCGCGTCCAGCCTCCCGGCTTGTGATTGGTTGATCGCGGCGCAACCAATCACAAGCCGTGACGTCACGGGAGGCTGGACACGCGCCCATTTCAAAATGAGCGCGTCCAGCCTCCCGGCTTGTGATTGGTTGATCGCGGCGCAACCAATCACAAGCCGTGACGTCACGGGAGGCTGGACACGCGCCCATTTTAAAATGAGCGCGTGTCCAGCCTCCCGTGACGTCCCGGCTTGTGATTGGTCAGGGCGGCCATATTGCCGGGACGCGGACCAATCACAGCAAGCCGTGACGTAATTTCGTCACGGCTTGCTGTGATTGGTCCGCGTCCCGGCAACATGGCCGACCTGACCAATCACAAGCCGGGAATTCACGTAACCAAGTAATAGCGCGATTTTAAAACAAACAACGCTGCCGGTTCCCTCGCTGAAGTCCCGGCTGCGTCGGACAGGTGAGTATAGCGATATTTTTTATTTTAATTCTTTCTTTTACACATTTATATGGTTCCCAGGGCCTGAAGGAGAGTTTCCTCTCCTTCAGACCCTGGGAACCATCAGGAATACCGTCCGATACATGAGTCCCATTGACTTGTATTGGTATCGGGTATCGGTATCGGATTGGATTCCGATACTGTGACGGTATCGGCCGATACTTTCCGATACCGATACTTTCAAGTATCGGACGGTATCGCTCAACACTAGTCAAGACCACCGCACGATGCTTAGCAACCTCGAGCCAATGACGCCACTCCTCAAATGCCCACTTCATGGCCAGCAACTCCCGATTGCCAACATCATAATTCCGCTCAGCAGGCGAAAACTTCCTAGAGAAAAAAGCACATGGTCTCATTACAGAGCAACCAGGGCCTCTCTGCGACAAAACGGCCCCTGCCCCAATCTCAGAAGCATCCACTTCAACCTGAAAGGGAAGTGAGACATCAGGCTGGCACAAAACAGGCGCTGAAGTAAACCGGCGCTTCAACTCTTGGAAAGCTTCCACGGCTGCAGGAGCCCAGTTAGCAACATCAGAACCTTTCTTGGTCATATCCGTCAAAGGTTTAACAACGCTAGAAAAATTAGCGATAAAACGACGGTAGAAGTTAGCAAAACCCAAGAACTTCTGAAGACTCTTAACTGACGTGGGTTGAGTCCAATCATGAATAGCTCGGACCTTGACTGGGTCCATCTCCACCGCAGAAGGGGAAAAAATAAAACCCCAAAAGGGAACCTTCTGTACTCCAAAGAGACACTTTGAGCCCTTAACAAACAAAGCATTATCACGCAAAACCTGAAACACCATCCTGACCTGCTCTACATGCGAGTCCCAATCATCAGAAAAAACTAGAATATCATCCAGATAAACAATCATAAATTTATCCAGATACTTCCGGAAAATATCATGCATAAAGGACTGAAACACTGAAGGAGCATTAGAGAGCCCAAAAGGCATTACCAAGTACTCAAAATGACCTTCGGGCGTATTAAATGCAGTTTTCCATTCATCTCCCTGCTTAATGCGCACAAGGTTGTACGCACCACGAAGATCTATCTTGGTGAACCACTTGGCACCTTTAATCCGGGCAAACAAGTCCGACAACAGAGGCAAAGGATACTGAAATTTAACAGTGATTTTATTCAGAAGCCGATAGTCAATACAAGGTCTCAAAGATCCGTCCTTCTTGGCCACAAAAAAGAATCCCGCACCAAGAGGGGAAGAGGATGGACGGATATGCCCCTTCTCCAGAGACTCCTTGATATACGAACGCATTGTGGTATGCTCAGGTACAGACAGATTAAATAGTCTTCCCTTAGGAAATTTACTACCTGGAATCAAATCTATAGCGCAGTCACAGTCCCTATGAGGAGGCAGAGCACTGGACCTGGACTCGCTGAATACATCCTGAAAATCAGACAAATACTCAGGAACTTCCGAAGGAGTAGAGGAAGCAATAGACACCGGCGGGGAATCACCATGAATTCCCTGACAGCCCCAACTTGACACAGACATTGCCTTCAAATCCAAGACTGGATTATGGGTCTGTAACCATGGCAGACCCAAAACGACCAAATCATGCATTTTATGCAGAACAAGAAAACGAATCACCTCCCGATGTTCAGGAGTCATGCACATGGTTACCTGTGTCCAAAACTGCGGTTTATTTTCCGCCAATGGCGTAGCATCAATACCTCTAAGAGGGATGTGCGTGTGTCTGTGTGTGGGCGGAGAATATGTGTGTGTGCCTCTCTGAGGGCGGAGAATATGTGCATGTGTCTTACTTTGTGGGCGGAGAATATGTGTGTGTCTGTGTGTGGGCAGAGAATATGTGCGTGTGTCTCTGTGTGTGGGCGGAGAATGTGTGCGTGTGTATCTGTGTGTGGACGGAGAATATGTGCGTGTGTCTCTGTGTGTGGGCGGAGAATATGTGCGTGTGTCTCTGTGTGTGGGCAGAGAATATGTGTGTGTGTCTGTGTGTGGGCAGAGAATATGTGCATGTGTCTCTGTGTGTGGGCGGAGAATATGTGCGTGTGTCTCTGTGTGTGGGCAGAGAATATGTGTGTGTGTCTGTGTGTGGGCAGAGAATATGTGCATGTGTCTCTGCGTGTGGGCGGAGAATATGTGTGTGTCAGGGTGTGGGCGGAGAATATGTGCGTGTGTCTCTGTGTGGGCGGAGAATATGTGTGTGTCTGTGTGTGGGCGGAGAATATGTGCATGTGTCTTACTTTGTGGGCGGAGAATATGTGTGTGTCTGTGTGTGGGCAGAGAATATGTGCGTGTGTCTCTGTGTGTGGGCGGAGGATATGTGTGTGTGTCTCTCTGTGGGCGGAGAATATGTGCGTGTGTCTCTCTGAGTGGGCAGAGAATATGTGCGTGTGTCTCTGTGTGTGGGCGGAGAATATGTGTGTGTGTCTCTGTGTGTGGGTGGATAATATGTGCGTGTGTCTCTGTGTGTGGGCGGAGAATATGTGCGTGTGTCTCTGTGTGTGGGCGGAGAATACGTGTGTCTCTGTGTGTGGGTGGAGAAGATGTGAGTGTCTGTGTGTGGGCGGAGAATATGTGAGTATGTCTCTCTGTGTGGGCGTGGAATATGTGTGTCTGTGTGTGGGCGGAGAATATGTGTGTCTGTGTGTGGGCGGAGAATATGTGCTTGTGTCTCTCTGTGTGGGCGGAGAATATGTGTGTCTGTGTGTGGGCGGCGAATATGTGCGTGTGTCCCTGTGTGTGGTCAGAGAATATGTGCGTGTGTCTCTGTGTGTGGGAGGAGAATATGTGTGTGTGTCTCTGTGTGTGGGCGGAGAATATGTGCGTGTGTCTCTGTGTGTGGGCGGAGAATATGTGCGTGTGTCTCTGTGTGTGGGAGGAGAATATATGCGTGTGTCTCTGTGTGTGGTCACAGAATATGTGCGTGTGTCTCTGTGTGTGGGTGGAGAATATGTGCGTGTGTCTCTGTGTGTGGGTGGAGAATATGTGCGTGTGTCTCTGTGTGTGGGAGGAGAATATATGCGTGTGTCTCTGTGTGTGGTCACAGAATATGTGCGTGTGTCTCTGTGTGTGGGTGGAGAATATGTGCGTGTGTCTCTGTGTGTGGGTGGAGAATATGTGCGTGTGTCTCTGTGTGTGGGCGGAGAATATGTGCGTGTGTCTCTGTGTGGGTGGAGAATATGTGCGTGTGTCTCTGTGTGTGGGCGGAGAATATGTGCGTGTCCGTGTGTAAGCGGACAATATGTGTGTGTCTGTGTGTGGTCGGAGAATATGTATGTGTGTCTCTGTGTGTGGGCGGAGAATATGTGTGTGTCTGTATGTGGGCGGAGAATATGTGCATGTGTCTCTGTGTGTGGGCAGAGAATATGTGCGTGTGTCTCTGTGTGTGGGCGGAGAATATGTGTGTGTCTTTGTGTGGGCAGAGAATATGTGCGTGTGTCACAGTGTGTGGGCGGAGAATATTTGTGTGTCTGTGTGTGGGTGGAGAATATGTGCGTGTGTCTCTGTGTTTGTGTGGAGAATATGTGCGTGTGTCTCTGTGTGTGGGTGGAGAATATATGTGTGTGTCTCTGTGTGTGGGCGGAGAATATGTGCATGTGTCTCTGTGTGTGGGCGGAGAATATTTGTGTGTCTGTGTGTGGGCGGAGAATATGTGCGTGTGTCTCTGTGTGTGTGTGGAGAATATGTGCGTGTGTCTCTGTGTGTGGGTGGAGAATATATGTGTGTGTCTCTGTGTGTGGGTGGAGAATATGTGCGTGTGTCTCTGTGTGGGCGGAGAATATGTGCGTGTGTCTCTGTATGTGGGCGGAGAATATGTGCGTGTGTCTCTGTGTGTGGGCGGAGAATATGTGCGTGTGTCTCTGTGTGTGGTAGGAGAATATGTGTGTGTGTCTCTCTGTGTGGGCGGAGAATATGTGCGTGTGTTTCTGTATGTGGAAGGAGAATATGTGTGTGTCTGTGTGTGGGCGGAGAATATGTGCGTGTGTCTCTGTGAGTGGGTGGAGAATATGTGCGTGTGTCTCTGTGTGTGGGCGGAGAATATGTGCGTGTGTCTCTGTCTGTGGGTGGAGAATATGTGCGTGTTTCTCTGTGTGTGGGCTAAGAATATGTGCGTGTGTCTCTGTGTGTGGGCGGAGAATATGTGCGTGTGTCTCTGTGTGGGCAGAGAATATGTGCGTGTGTCTCTGTGTGTGGGCGGAGAATATGTGCATGTGTCTCTGTGTGTGGGCGGAGAATATGTGCGTGTGTCTCTGTGTGTGGGCGGAGAATATGTGCGTGTGTCTCTCTGTGTGTGCGGAAAATATGTGTGTGTGTCTCTGTGTGTGGGCGGAGAATATGTGCATGTCTCTGTGTGTGGGCGGTGAATATGTGCGTGTGTCTCTCTGTGTGGGCGGAGAATATGTGCATGTGTCTCTGTGTGTGAGCGGAGAATATGTGCGTGTGTCTCTGTGTGTGGGCAGAGAATGTGTGCGTTTGTCCCTGTGTGTGGGCGGAGAATATGTGTGTGTCTGTGTGTGGGCGGAGAATATGTGCGTGTGTCTGTGTGTGGGCGGAGAATATGTGCGTGTGTCTCTCTGTGTGGGCAGAGAATATGTAAGTGTGTCTCTCTGTGTGGGCAGAGAATATGTATGTGTGTCTCTTTGTGTGGGCGGAGAATATTTGCGTGTGTCTCTCTGTGTGGGCCGAGAATATGTGTGTGTCTGTGTGTGGGCAGAGAATATGTGCGTGTGTCTCTGTGTGTGAAAGGAGAATATGTGCGTGTGTCTCTGTGTGTGGGCGGAGAATATGTGGGGGTGTCTCTGTGTGTGGGCAGAGAATATGTGCGTGTGTCTCTGTGTGTGGTCGGAGAATATGTGTGTGTCTGTGTGTGGGCGGTGAATATGTGCGTGTGTCTCTGTGTGTGGGTGGAGAATATGTGCGTGTGTCTCTGTGTGGGTGGAGAATATGTGCGTGTGTCTCTGTGTGTGGGCGGAGAATATGTGCGTGTGTCTCTGTGTGTGGGCGGAGAATATGTGCGTGTGTTTCTGTATGTGGAAGGAGAATATGTGTGTGTCTGTGCGTGGGCGGAGAATATGTGCGTGTGTCTCTGTGAGTGGGTGGAGAATATGTGCGTGTGTCTCTGTGTGTGGGCGGAGAATATGTGCGTGTGTCTCTGTGTGTGGGTGGAGAATATGTGCGTGTTTCTCTGTGTGTGGGCTAAGAATATGTGCATGTGTCTCTGTGTGTGGGCGGAGAATATGTGCGTGTGTCTCTGTGTGGGCAGAGAATATGTGCGTGTGTCTCTGTGTGTGGGCGGAGAATATGTGCGTGTGTCTCTGTGTGTGGGCGGAGAATATGTGCGTGTGTCTCTCTGTGTGTGTGGAAAATATGTGTGTGTGACTCTGTGTTTCGGCGGAGAATATGTGCGTGTGTCTCTGTGTGTGGGTGGAGAATATGTGCGTGTTTCTCTGTGTGTGGGCTAAGAATATGTGCATGTGTCTCTGTGTGTGGGCGGAGAATATGTGCGTGTGTCTCTGTGTGGGCAGAGAATATGTGCGTGTGTCTCTGTGTGTGGGCGGAGAATATGTGCGTGTGTCTCTGTGTGTGGGCGGAGAATATGTGCGTGTGTCTCTCTGTGTGTGTGGAAAATATGTGTGTGTGACTGTGTGTGGGCGGAGAATATGTGTGTGTCTGTATGTGGGCGGAGAATATGTGCGTGTGTCTCTGTGTGTGGGCAGAGAATATGTGCGTGTGTCTCTGTGTGTGGGCGGAGAATATGTGTGTGTCTTTGTGTGGGCAGAGAATATGTGCGTGTGTCACAGTGTGTGGGCGGAGAATATTTGTGTGTCTGTGTGTGGGTGGAGAATATGTGCGTGTGTCTCTGTGTGTGTGTGGAGAATATGTGCGTGTGTCTCTGTGTGTGGGTGGAGAATATATGTGTGTGTCTCTGTGTGTGGGCGGAGAATATGTGCATGTGTCTCTGTGTGTGTGCGGAGAATATTTGTGTGTCTGTGTGTGGGCGGAGAATATGTGCGTGTGTCTCTGTGTGTGTGTGGAGAATATGTGCGTGTGTCTCTGTGTGTGGGTGGAGAATATATGTGTGTGTCTCTGTGTGTGGGTGGAGAATATGTGCGTGTGTCTCTGTGTGGGCGGAGAATATGTGCGTGTGTCTCTGTATGTGGGAGGAGAATATGTGTGTGTCTGTGTGTGGGCGGAGAATATGTGCGTGTGTCTCTGTGTGTGGGCGGAGAATATGTGCGTGTGTCTCTGTGTGTGGTAGGAGAATATGTGTGTGTGTCTCTGTGTGGGCGGAGAATATGTGCGTGTGTTTCTGTATGTGGAAGGAGAATATGTGTGTGTCTGTGTGTGGGCGGAGAATATGTGCGTGTGTCTCTGTGAGTGGGTGGAGAATATGTGCGTGTGTCTCTGTGTGTGGGCGGATAATATGTGCGTGTGTCTCTGTCTGTGGGTGGAGAATATGTGCGTGTTTCTCTGTGTGTGGGCTAAGAATATGTGCGTGTGTCTCTGTGTGTGGGCGGAGAATATGTGCGTGTGTCTCTGTGTGGGCAGAGAATATGTGCGTGTGTCTCTGTGTGTGGGCGGAGAATATGTGCGTGTGTCTCTGTGTGTGGGCGGAGAATATGTGCGTGTGTCTCTGTGTGTGGGCGGAGAATATGTGCGTGTGTCTCTGTGTGTGTGCGGAAAATATGTGAGTGTGTCTCTATGTGTGGGCGGAGAATATGTGCATGTCTGTGTGTGGGCGGTGAATATGTGCGTGTGTCTCTCTGTGTGGGCGGAGGATATGTGCATGTGTCTCTGTGTGTGAGCGGAGAATATGTGTGTGTGTCTCTATGTGTGGGCGGAGAATATGTGCATGTCTCTGTGTGTGGGCGGTGAATATGTGCGTGTGTCTCTGTGTGTGGGCAGAGAATGTGTGCGTTTGTCTCTGTGTGTGGGCGGAGAATATGTGTGTGTCTGTGTGTGGGCGGAGAATATGTGCGTGTGTCTGTGTGTGGGCGGAGAATATGTGCGTGTGTCTCTGTGTGTGGTAGGAGAATATGTATGTGTGTCTCTTTGTGTGGGCGGAGAATATTTGCGTGTGTCTCTCTGTGTGGGCCGAGAATATGTGTGTGTCTGTGTGTGGGCAGAGAATATGTGCGTGTGTCTCTGTGTGTGAAAGGAGAATATGTGCGTGTGTCTCTGTGTGTGGGCGGAGAATATGTGGGGGTGTCTCTGTGTGTGGGCGGAGAATATGTGCGTGTGTCTCTGTGTGTGGTAGGAGAATATGTGTGTGTGTCTCTCTGTGTGGGCGGAGAATATGTGCGTGTGTTTCTGTATGTGGAAGGAGAATATGTGTGTGTCTGTGTGTGGGCGGAGAATATGTGCGTGTGTCTCTGTGAGTGGGTGGAGAATATGTGCGTGTGTCTCTGTGTGTGGGCGGAGAATATGTGCGTGTGTCTCTGTCTGTGGGTGGAGAATATGTGCGTGTTTCTCTGTGTGTGGGCTAAGAATATGTGCGTGTGTCTCTGTGTGTGGGCGGAGAATATGTGCGTGTGTCTCTGTGTGGGCAGAGAATATGTGCGTGTGTCTCTGTGTGTGGGCGGAGAATATGTGCATGTGTCTCTGTGTGTGGGCGGAGAATATGTGCGTGTGTCTCTGTGTGTGGGCGGAGAATATGTGCGTGTGTCTCTCTGTGTGTGCGGAAAATATGTGTGTGTGTCTCTGTGTGTGGGCGGAGAATATGTGCATGTCTCTGTGTGTGGGCGGTGAATATGTGCGTGTGTCTCTCTGTGTGGGCGGAGAATATGTGCATGTGTCTCTGTGTGTGAGCGGAGAATATGTGCGTGTGTCTCTGTGTGTGGGCAGAGAATGTGTGCGTTTGTCCCTGTGTGTGGGCGGAGAATATGTGTGTGTCTGTGTGTGGGCGGAGAATATGTGCGTGTGTCTGTGTGTGGGCGGAGAATATGTGCGTGTGTCTCTCTGTGTGGGCAGAGAATATGTAAGTGTGTCTCTCTGTGTGGGCAGAGAATATGTATGTGTGTCTCTTTGTGTGGGCGGAGAATATTTGCGTGTGTCTCTCTGTGTGGGCCGAGAATATGTGTGTGTCTGTGTGTGGGCAGAGAATATGTGCGTGTGTCTCTGTGTGTGAAAGGAGAATATGTGCGTGTGTCTCTGTGTGTGGGCGGAGAATATGTGGGGGTGTCTCTGTGTGTGGGCAGAGAATATGTGCGTGTGTCTCTGTGTGTGGTCGGAGAATATGTGTGTGTCTGTGTGTGGGCGGTGAATATGTGCGTGTGTCTCTGTGTGTGGGTGGAGAATATGTGCGTGTGTCTCTGTGTGGGTGGAGAATATGTGCGTGTGTCTCTGTGTGTGGGCGGAGAATATGTGCGTGTGTCTCTGTGTGTGGGCGGAGAATATGTGCGTGTGTTTCTGTATGTGGAAGGAGAATATGTGTGTGTCTGTGCGTGGGCGGAGAATATGTGCGTGTGTCTCTGTGAGTGGGTGGAGAATATGTGCGTGTGTCTCTGTGTGTGGGCGGAGAATATGTGCGTGTGTCTCTGTGTGTGGGTGGAGAATATGTGCGTGTTTCTCTGTGTGTGGGCTAAGAATATGTGCATGTGTCTCTGTGTGTGGGCGGAGAATATGTGCGTGTGTCTCTGTGTGGGCAGAGAATATGTGCGTGTGTCTCTGTGTGTGGGCGGAGAATATGTGCGTGTGTCTCTGTGTGTGGGCGGAGAATATGTGCGTGTGTCTCTCTGTGTGTGTGGAAAATATGTGTGTGTGACTCTGTGTTTCGGCGGAGAATATGTGCGTGTGTCTCTGTGTGTGGGTGGAGAATATGTGCGTGTTTCTCTGTGTGTGGGCTAAGAATATGTGCATGTGTCTCTGTGTGTGGGCGGAGAATATGTGCGTGTGTCTCTGTGTGGGCAGAGAATATGTGCGTGTGTCTCTGTGTGTGGGCGGAGAATATGTGCGTGTGTCTCTGTGTGTGGGCGGAGAATATGTGCGTGTGTCTCTCTGTGTGTGTGGAAAATATGTGTGTGTGACTGTGTGTGGGCGGAGAATATGTGTGTGTCTGTATGTGGGCGGAGAATATGTGCGTGTGTCTCTGTGTGTGGGCAGAGAATATGTGCGTGTGTCTCTGTGTGTGGGCGGAGAATATGTGTGTGTCTTTGTGTGGGCAGAGAATATGTGCGTGTGTCACAGTGTGTGGGCGGAGAATATTTGTGTGTCTGTGTGTGGGTGGAGAATATGTGCGTGTGTCTCTGTGTGTGTGTGGAGAATATGTGCGTGTGTCTCTGTGTGTGGGTGGAGAATATATGTGTGTGTCTCTGTGTGTGGGCGGAGAATATGTGCATGTGTCTCTGTGTGTGTGCGGAGAATATTTGTGTGTCTGTGTGTGGGCGGAGAATATGTGCGTGTGTCTCTGTGTGTGTGTGGAGAATATGTGCGTGTGTCTCTGTGTGTGGGTGGAGAATATATGTGTGTGTCTCTGTGTGTGGGTGGAGAATATGTGCGTGTGTCTCTGTGTGGGCGGAGAATATGTGCGTGTGTCTCTGTATGTGGGAGGAGAATATGTGTGTGTCTGTGTGTGGGCGGAGAATATGTGCGTGTGTCTCTGTGTGTGGGCGGAGAATATGTGCGTGTGTCTCTGTGTGTGGTAGGAGAATATGTGTGTGTGTCTCTGTGTGGGCGGAGAATATGTGCGTGTGTTTCTGTATGTGGAAGGAGAATATGTGTGTGTCTGTGTGTGGGCGGAGAATATGTGCGTGTGTCTCTGTGAGTGGGTGGAGAATATGTGCGTGTGTCTCTGTGTGTGGGCGGATAATATGTGCGTGTGTCTCTGTCTGTGGGTGGAGAATATGTGCGTGTTTCTCTGTGTGTGGGCTAAGAATATGTGCGTGTGTCTCTGTGTGTGGGCGGAGAATATGTGCGTGTGTCTCTGTGTGGGCAGAGAATATGTGCGTGTGTCTCTGTGTGTGGGCGGAGAATATGTGCGTGTGTCTCTGTGTGTGGGCGGAGAATATGTGCGTGTGTCTCTGTGTGTGGGCGGAGAATATGTGCGTGTGTCTCTGTGTGTGTGCGGAAAATATGTGAGTGTGTCTCTATGTGTGGGCGGAGAATATGTGCATGTCTCTGTGTGTGGGCGGTGAATATGTGCGTGTGTCTCTGTGTGGGCGGAGGATATGTGCATGTGTCTCTGTGTGTGAGCGGAGAATATGTGTGTGTGTCTCTATGTGTGGGCGGAGAATATGTGCATGTCTCTGTGTGTGGGCGGTGAATATGTGCGTGTGTCTCTGTGTGTGGGCAGAGAATGTGTGCGTTTGTCTCTGTGTGTGGGCGGAGAATATGTGTGTGTCTGTGTGTGGGCGGAGAATATGTGCGTGTGTCTGTGTGTGGGCGGAGAATATGTGCGTGTGTCTCTGTGTGTGGTAGGAGAATATGTATGTGTGTCTCTTTGTGTGGGCGGAGAATATTTGCGTGTGTCTCTCTGTGTGGGCCGAGAATATGTGTGTGTCTGTGTGTGGGCAGAGAATATGTGCGTGTGTCTCTGTGTGTGAAAGGAGAATATGTGCGTGTGTCTCTGTGTGTGGGCGGAGAATATGTGGGGGTGTCTCTGTGTGTGGGCAGAGAATATGTGCGTGTGTCTCTGTGTGTGGTCGGAGAATATGTGTGTGTCTGTGTTTGGGCGGTGAATATGTGCGTGTGTCTCTGTGTGTGGGTGGAGAATATGTGCGTGTGTCTCTGTGTGGGTGGAGAATATGTGCGTGTGTCTCTGTGTGTGGGCGGAGAATATGTGCGTGTGTCTCTGTGTGTGGGCGGAGAATATGTGCGTGTGTTTCTGTATGTGGAAGGAGAATATGTGTGTGTCTGTGTGTGGGCGGAGAATATGTGCGTGTGTCTCTGTGAGTGGGTGGAGAATATGTGCATGTGTCTCTGTGTGTGGGCGGAGAATATGTGCGTGTGTCTCTGTGTGTGGGTGGAGAATATGTGCGTGTTTCTCTGTGTGTGGGCTAAGAATATGTGCATGTGTCTCTGTGTGTGGGCGGAGAGTATGTGCGTGTGTCTCTGTGTGGGCAGAGAATATGTGCGTGTGTCTCTGTGTGTGGGCGGAGAATATGTGCGTGTGTCTCTGTGTGTGGGCGGAGAATATGTGCGTGTGTCTCTCTGTGTGTGTGGAAAATATGTGTGTGTGACTCTGTGTTTCGGCGGAGAATATGTGCGTGTGTCTCTGTGTGTGGGTGGAGAATATGTGCGTGTTTCTCTGTGTGTGGGCTAAGAATATGTGCATGTGTCTCTGTGTGTGGGTGGAGAATATATGTGTGTGTCTCTGTGTGTGGGTGGAGAATATGTGCGTGTGTCTCTGTGTGGGCGGAGAATATGTGCGTGTGTCTCTGTATGTGGGAGGAGAATATGTGTGTGTCTGTGTGTGGGCGGAGAATATGTGCGTGTGTCTCTGTGTGTGGGCGGAGAATATGTGCGTGTGTCTCTGTGTGTGGTAGGAGAATATGTGTGTGTGTCTCTGTGTGGGCGGAGAATATGTGCGTGTGTTTCTGTATGTGGAAGGAGAATATGTGTGTGTCTGTGTGTGGGCGGAGAATATGTGCGTGTGTCTCTGTGAGTGGGTGGAGAATATGTGCGTGTGTCTCTGTGTGTGGGCGGATAATATGTGCGTGTGTCTCTGTCTGTGGGTGGAGAATATGTGCGTGTTTCTCTGTGTGTGGGCTAAGAATATGTGCGTGTGTCTCTGTGTGTGGGCGGAGAATATGTGCGTGTGTCTCTGTGTGGGCAGAGAATATGTGCGTGTGTCTCTGTGTGTGGGCGGAGAATATGTGCGTGTGTCTCTGTGTGTGGGCGGAGAATATGTGCGTGTGTCTCTGTGTGTGGGCGGAGAATATGTGCGTGTGTCTCTGTGTGTGTGCGGAAAATATGTGAGTGTGTCTCTATGTGTGGGCGGAGAATATGTGCATGTCTCTGTGTGTGGGCGGTGAATATGTGCGTGTGTCTCTCTGTGTGGGCGGAGGATATGTGCATGTGTCTCTGTGTGTGAGCGGAGAATATGTGTGTGTGTCTCTATGTGTGGGCGGAGAATATGTGCATGTCTCTGTGTGTGGGCGGTGAATATGTGCGTGTGTCTCTGTGTGTGGGCAGAGAATGTGTGCGTTTGTCTCTGTGTGTGGGCGGAGAATATGTGTGTGTCTGTGTGTGGGCGGAGAATATGTGCGTGTGTCTGTGTGTGGGCGGAGAATATGTGCGTGTGTCTCTGTGTGTGGTAGGAGAATATGTATGTGTGTCTCTTTGTGTGGGCGGAGAATATTTGCGTGTGTCTCTCTGTGTGGGCCGAGAATATGTGTGTGTCTGTGTGTGGGCAGAGAATATGTGCGTGTGTCTCTGTGTGTGAAAGGAGAATATGTGCGTGTGTCTCTGTGTGTGGGCGGAGAATATGTGGGGGTGTCTCTGTGTGTGGGCAGAGAATATGTGCGTGTGTCTCTGTGTGTGGTCGGAGAATATGTGTGTGTCTGTGTTTGGGCGGTGAATATGTGCGTGTGTCTCTGTGTGTGGGTGGAGAATATGTGCGTGTGTCTCTGTGTGGGTGGAGAATATGTGCGTGTGTCTCTGTGTGTGGGCGGAGAATATGTGCGTGTGTCTCTGTGTGTGGGCGGAGAATATGTGCGTGTGTTTCTGTATGTGGAAGGAGAATATGTGTGTGTCTGTGTGTGGGCGGAGGATATGTGCGTGTGTCTCTGTGAGTGGGTGGAGAATATGTGCATGTGTCTCTGTGTGTGGGCGGAGAATATGTGCGTGTGTCTCTGTGTGTGGGTGGAGAATATGTGCGTGTTTCTCTGTGTGTGGGCTAAGAATATGTGCATGTGTCTCTGTGTGTGGGCGGAGAGTATGTGCGTGTGTCTCTGTGTGGGCAGAGAATATGTGCGTGTGTCTCTGTGTGTGGGCGGAGAATATGTGCGTGTGTCTCTGTGTGTGGGCGGAGAATATGTGCGTGTGTCTCTCTGTGTGTGTGGAAAATATGTGTGTGTGACTCTGTGTTTCGGCGGAGAATATGTGCGTGTGTCTCTGTGTGTGGGTGGAGAATATGTGCGTGTTTCTCTGTGTGTGGGCTAAGAATATGTGCATGTGTCTCTGTGTGTGGGCGGAGAATATGTGCGTGTGTCTCTGTGTGGGCAGAGAATATGTGCGTGTGTCTCTGTGTGTGGGCGGAGAATATGTGCGTGTGTCTCTGTGTGTGGGCGGAGAATATGTGCGTGTGTCTCTCTGTGTGTGTGGAAAATATGTGTGTGTGACTCTGTGTGTCGGCGGAGAATATGTGCGTGTGTCTCTGTGTGTGGGCGGTGAATATGTGCGTGTGTCTCTGTGTGTGGGCAGAGAATGTATGCGTTTGTCTCTGTGTGTGGGCGGAGAATATGTGTGTGTCTGTATGTGGGCGGAGAATATGTGCGTGTGTCTCTGTGTGTGGGCAGAGAATATGTGCGTGTGTCTCTGTGTGTGGGCGGAGAATATGTGTGTGTCTTTGTGTGGGCAGAGAATATGTGCGTGTGTCACAGTGTGTGGGCGGAGAATATTTGTGTGTCTGTGTGTGGGTGGAGAATATGTGCGTGTGTCTCTGTGTGTGTGTGGAGAATATGTGCGTGTGTCTCTGTGTGTGGGTGGAGAATATATGTGTGTGTCTCTGTGTGTGGGCGGAGAATATGTGCATGTGTCTCTGTGTGTGGGCGGAGAATATTTGTGTGTCTGTGTGTGGGCGGAGAATATGTGCGTGTGTCTCTGTGTGTGGGTGGAGAATATATGTGTGTGTCTCTGTGTGTGGGTGGAGAATATGTGCGTGTGTCTCTGTGTGGGCGGAGAATATGTGCGTGTGTCTCTGTATGTGGGAGGAGAATATGTGTGTGTCTGTGTGTGGGCGGAGAATATGTGCGTGTGTCTCTGTGTGTGGGCGGAGAATATGTGCGTGTGTCTCTGTGTGTGGTAGGAGAATATGTGTGTGTGTCTCTCTGTGTGGGCAGAGAATATGTGCGTGTGTTTCTGTATGTGGAAGGAGAATATGTGTGTGTCTGTGTGTGGGCGGAGAATATGTGCGTGTGTCTCTGTGAGTGGGTGGAGAACATGTGCGTGTGTCTCTGTGTGTGGGCGGATAATATGTGCGTGTGTCTCTGTCTGTGGGTGGAGAATATGTGCGTGTTTCTCTGTGTGTGGGCTAAGAATATGTGCGTGTGTCTCTGTGTGTGGGCGGAGAATATGTGTGTGTCTTTGTGTGGGCAGAGAATATGTGCGTGTGTCACAGTGTGTGGGCGGAGAATATTTGTGTGTCTGTGTGTGGGTGGAGAATATGTGCGTGTGTCTCTGTGTGTGTGTGGAGAATATGTGCGTGTGTCTCTGTGTGTGGGTGGAGAATATATGTGTGTGTCTCTGTGTGTGGGCGGAGAATATGTGCATGTGTCTCTGTGTGTGGGCGGAGAATATTTGTGTGTCTGTGTGTGGGCGGAGAATATATGCGTGTGTCTCTGTGTGTGGGTGGAGAATATATGTGTGTGTCTCTGTGTGTGGGTGGAGAATATGTGCGTGTGTCTCTGTGTGGGCGGAGAATATGTGCGTGTGTCTCTGTATGTGGGAGGAGAATATGTGTGTGTCTGTGTGTGGGCGGAGAATATGTGCGTGTGTCTCTGTGTGTGGGCGGAGAATATGTGCGTGTGTCTCTGTGTGTGGTAGGAGAATATGTGTGTGTGTCTCTCTGTGTGGGCAGAGAATATGTGCGTGTGTTTCTGTATGTGGAAGGAGAATATGTGTGTGTCTGTGTGTGGGCGGAGAATATGTGCGTGTGTCTCTGTGAGTGGGTGGAGAACATGTGCGTGTGTCTCTGTGTGTGGGCGGATAATATGTGCGTGTGTCTCTGTCTGTGGGTGGAGAATATGTGCGTGTTTCTCTGTGTGTGGGCTAAGAATATGTGCGTGTGTCTCTGTGTGTGGGCGGAGAATATGTGCGTGTGTCTCTGTGTGGGCAGAGAATATGTGCGTGTGTCTCTGTGTGTGGGCGGAGAATATGTGCGTGTGTCTCTGTGTGTGGGCGGAGAATATGTGCGTGTGTCTCTGTGTGTGGGCGGAGAATATGTGCGTGTGTCTCTCTGTGTGTGCGGAAAATATGTGTGTGTGTCTCTATGTGTGGGCGGAGAATATGTGCATGTCTCTGTGTGTGGGCGGTGAATATGTGCGTGTGTCTCTCTGTGTGGGCAGAGAATATGTAAGTGTGTCTCTCTGTGTGGGCAGAGAATATGTATGTGTGTCTCTTTGTGTGGGCGGAGAATATGTGCGTGTGTCTCTGTGTGTGGTCAGAGAATATGTGTGTGTCTGTGTGTGGGCGGTGAATATGTGCGTGTGTCTCTGTGTGTGGGTGGAGAATATGTGCGTGTGTCTCTGTGTGGGTGGAGAATATGTGCGTGTGTCTCTGTGTGTGGGCGGATAATATGTGCGTGTGTCTCTGTCTGTGGGTGGAGAATATGTGCGTGTTTCTCTGTGTGTGGGCTAAGAATATGTGCGTGTGTCTCTGTGTGTGGGCGGAGAATATGTGCGTGTGTCTCTGTGTGGGCAGAGAATATGTGCGTGTGTCTCTGTGTGTGGGCGGAGAATATGTGCGTGTGTCTCTCTGTGTGTGCGGAAAATATGTGTGTGTGTCTCTATGTGTGGGCGGAGAATATGTGCATGTCTCTGTGTGTGGGCGGTGAATATGTGCGTGTGTCTCTCTGTGTGGGCGGAGGATATGTGCATGTGTCTCTGTGTGTGAGCGGAGAATATGTGCATGTGTCTCTGTGTGTGGGCAGAGAATGTGTGCGTTTGTCTCTGTGTGTGGGCGGAGAATATGTGTGTGTCTGTGTGTGGGCGGAGAATATGTGCGTGTGTCTGTGTGTGGGCGGAGAATATGTGCGTGTGTCTCTCTGTGTGGGCAGAGAATATGTAAGTGTGTCTCTCTGTGTGGGCAGAGAATATGTATGTGTGTCTCTTTGTGTGGGCGGAGAATATTTGCGTGTGTCTCTGTGTGTGAAAGGAGAATATGTGCGTGTGTCTCTGTGTGTGGGCGGAGAATATGTGGGGGTGTCTCTGTGTGTGGGCAGAGAATATGTGCGTGTGTCTCTGTGTGTGGTCGGAGAATATGTGTGTGTCTGTGTGTGGGCAGTGAATATGTGCGTGTGTCTCTGTGTGTGGGTGGAGAATATGTGCGTGTGTCTCTGTGTGGGTGGAGAATATGTGCGTGTGTCTCTGTGTGTGGGCGGAGAATATGTGCGTGTGTCTCTGTGTGTGGGCGGAGAATATGTGCGTGTGTTTCTGTATGTGGAAGGAGAATATGTGTGTGTCTGTGTGTCGGCGGAGAATATGTGCGTGTGTCTGTGTGTGGGCGGAGAATATGTGCGTGTGTCTCTCTGTGTGGGCAGAGAATATGTAAGTGTGTCTCTCTGTGTGGGCAGAGAATATGTATGTGTGTCTCTTTGTGTGGGCGGAGAATATTTGCGTGTGTCTCTCTGTGTGGGCCGAGAATATGTGTGTGTCTGTGTGTGGGCAGAGAATATGTGCGTGTGTCTCTGTGTGTGAAAGGAGAATATGTGCGTGTGTCTCTGTGTGTGGGCGGAGAATATGTGGGGGTGTCTCTGTGTGTGGGCAGAGAATATGTGCGTGTGTCTCTGTGTGTGGTCAGAGAATATGTGTGTGTCTGTGTGTGGGCGGTGAATATGTGCGTGTGTCTCTGTGTGTGGGTGGAGAATATGTGCGTGTGTCTCTGTGTGGGTGGAGAATATGTGCGTGTGTCTCTGTGTGTGGGCGGATAATATGTGCGTGTGTCTCTGTCTGTGGGTGGAGAATATGTGCGTGTTTCTCTGTGTGTGGGCTAAGAATATGTGCGTGTGTCTCTGTGTGTGGGCGGAGAATATGTGCGTGTGTCTCTGTGTGGGCAGAGAATATGTGCGTGTGTCTCTGTGTGTGGGCGGAGAATATGTGCGTGTGTCTCTGTGTGTGGGCGGAGAATATGTGCGTGTGTCTCTGTGTGTGTGCGGAGAATATGTGCGTGTGTCTCTCTGTGTGTGCGGAAAATATGTGTGTGTGTCTCTATGTGTGGGCGGAGAATATGTGCATGTCTCTGTGTGTGGGCGGTGAATATGTGCGTGTGTCTCTCTGTGTGGGCGGAGGATATGTGCATGTGTCTCTGTGTGTGAGCGGAGAATATGTGCGTGTGTCTCTGTGTGTGGGCAGAGAATGTGTGCGTTTGTCTCTGTGTGTGGGCGGAGAATATGTGTGTGTCTGTGTGTGGGCGGAGAATATGTGCGTGTGTCTGTGTGTGGGCGGAGAATATGTGCGTGTGTCTCTCTGTGTGGGCAGAGAATATGTAAGTGTGTCTCTCTGTGTGGGCAGAGAATATGTATGTGTGTCTCTTTGTGTGGGCGGAGAATATTTGCGTGTGTCTCTCTGTGTGGGCCGAGAATATGTGTGTGTCTGTGTGTGGGCAGAGAATATGTGCGTGTGTCTCTGTGTGTGAAAGGAGAATATGTGCGTGTGTCTCTGTGTGTGGGCGGAGAATATGTGGGGGTGTCTCTGTGTGTGGGCAGAGAATATGTGCGTGTGTCTCTGTGTGTGGTCGGAGAATATTTGTGTGTCTGTGTGTGGGCAGTGAATATGTGCGTGTGTCTCTGTGTGTGGGTGGAGAATATGTGCGTGTGTCTCTGTGTGGGTGGAGAATATGTGCGTGTGTCTCTGTCTGTGGGCGGAGAATATGTGCGTGTGTCTCTGTGTGTGGGCGGAGAATATGTGCGTGTGTTTCTGTATGTGGAAGGAGAATATGTGTGTGTCTGTGTGTCGGCGGAGAATATGTGCGTGTGTCTGTGTGTGGGCGGAGAATATGTGCGTGTGTCTCTCTGTGTGGGCAGAGAATATGTAAGTGTGTCTCTCTGTGTGGGCAGAGAATATGTATGTGTGTCTCTTTGTGTGGGCGGAGAATATTTGCGTGTGTCTCTCTGTGTGGGCCGAGAATATGTGTGTGTCTGTGTGTGGGCAGAGAATATGTGCGTGTGTCTCTGTGTGTGAAAGGAGAATATGTGCGTGTGTCTCTGTGTGTGGGCGGAGAATATGTGGGGGTGTCTCTGTGTGTGGGCAGAGAATATGTGCGTGTGTCTCTGTGTGTGGTCAGAGAATATGTGTGTGTCTGTGTGTGGGCGGTGAATATGTGCGTGTGTCTCTGTGTGTGGGTGGAGAATATGTGCGTGTGTCTCTGTGTGGGTGGAGAATATGTGCGTGTGTCTCTGTGTGTGGGCGGAGAATATGTGCGTGTGTCTCTGTGTGTGGGCGGAGAATATGTGCGTGTGTTTCTGTATGTGGAAGGAGAATATGTGTGTGTCTGTGTGTGGGCGGAGAATATGTGCGTGTGTCTCTGTGAGTGGGTGGAGAATATGTGCGTGTGTCTCTGTGTGTGGGCGGAGAATATGTGCGTGTGTCTCTGTGTGTGGGTGGAGAATATGTGCGTGTTTCTCTGTGTGTGGGCTAAGAATATGTGCATGTGTCTCTGTGTGTGGGCGGAGAATATGTGCGTGTGTCTCTGTGTGGGCAGAGAATATGTGCATGTGTCTCTGTGTGTGGGCGGAGAATATGTGCGTGTGTCTCTGTGTGTGGGCGGAGAATATGTGCGTGTGTCTCTCTGTGTGTGTGGAAAATATGTGTGTGTGACTCTGTGTTTCGGCGGAGAATATGTGCGTGTGTCTCTGTGTGTGGGTGGAGAATATGTGCGTGTTTCTCTGTGTGTGGGCTAAGAATATGTGCATGTGTCTCTGTGTGTGGGCGGAGAATATGTGCGTGTGTCTCTGTGTGGGCAGAGAATATGTGCGTGTGTCTCTGTGTGTGGGCGGAGAATATGTGCGTGTGTCTCTGTGTGTGGGCGGAGAATATGTGCGTGTGTCTCTCTGTGTGTGTGGAAAATATGTGTGTGTGACTCTGTGTGTCGGCGGAGAATATGTGCGTGTGTCTCTGTGTGTGGGCGGTGAATATGTGCGTGTGTCTCTGTGTGTGGGCAGAGAATGTATGCGTTTGTCTCTGTGTGTGGGCGGAGAATTTGTGTGTGTCTGTATGTGGGCGGAGAATATGTGCGTGTGTCTCTGTGTGTGGGCAGAGAATATGTGCGTGTGTCTCTGTGTGTGGGCGGAGAATATGTGTGTGTCTTTGTGTGGGCAGAGAATATGTGCGTGTGTCACAGTGTGTGGGCGGAGAATATTTGTGTGTCTGTGTGTGGGTGGAGAATATGTGCGTGTGTCTCTGTGTGTGTGTGGAGAATATGTGCGTGTGTCTCTGTGTGTGGGTGGAGAATATATGTGTGTGTCTCTGTGTGTGGGCGGAGAATATGTGCATGTGTCTCTGTGTGTGGGCGGAGAATATTTGTGTGTCTGTGTGTGGGCGGAGAATATGTGCGTGTGTCTCTGTGTGTGTGTGGAGAATATGTGCGTGTGTCTCTGTGTGTGGGTGGAGAATATATGTGTGTGTCTCTGTGTGTGGGTGGAGAATATGTGCGTGTGTCTCTGTGTGGGCGGAGAATATGTGCGTGTGTCCCTGTATGTGGGAGGAGAATATGTGTGTGTCTGTGTGTGGGCGGAGAATATGTGCGTGTGTCTCTGTGTGTGGGCGGAGAATATGTGCGTGTGTCTCTGTGAGTGGGTGGAGAATATGTGCGTGTGTCTCTGTGTGTGGGCGGATAATATGTGCGTGTGTCTCTGTCTGTGGGTGGAGAATATGTGCGTGTTTCTCTGTGTGTGGGCTAAGAATATGTGCGTGTGTCTCTGTGTGTGGGCGGAGAATATGTGCGTGTGTCTCTGTGTGGGCAGAGAATATGTGCGTGTGTCTCTGTGTGTGGGCGGAGAATAAGTGCGTGTGTCTCTGTGTGTGGGCGGAGAATATGTGCGTGTGTCTCTGTGTGTGGGCGGAGAATATGTGCGTGTGTCTCTCTGTGTGTGCGGAAAATATGTGTGTGTGTCTCTATGTGTGGGCGGAGAATATGTGCATGTCTCTGTGTGTGGGCGGTGAATATGTGCGTGTGTCTCTCTGTGTGGGCGGAGGATATGTGCATGTGTCTCTGTGTGTGAGCGGAGAATATGTGCGTGTGTCTCTGTGTGTGGGCAGAGAATGTGTGCGTTTGTCTCTGTGTGTGGGCGGAGAATATGTGTGTGTCTGTGTGTGGGCGGAGAATATGTGCGTGTGTCTGTGTGTGGGCGGAGAATATGTGCGTGTGTCTCTCTGTGTGGGCAGAGAATATGTAAGTGTGTCTCTCTGTGTGGGCAGAGAATATGTATGTGTGTCTCTTTGTGTGGGCGGAGAATATTTGCGTGTGTCTCTCTGTGTGGGCCGAGAATATGTGTGTGTCTGTGTGTGGGCAGAGAATATGTGCGTGTGTCTCTGTGTGTGAAAGGAGAATATGTGCGTGTGTATCTGTGTGTGGGCGGAGAATATTTGGGGGTGTCTCTGTGTGTGGGCAGAGAATATGTGCGTGTGTCTCTGTGTGTGGTCGGAGAATATGTGTGTGTCTGTGTGTGGGCAGTGAATATGTGCGTGTGTCTCTGTGTGTGGGTGGAGAATATGTGCGTGTGTCTCTGTGTGGGTGGAGAATATGTGCGTGTGTCTCTGTGTGTGGGCGGAGAATATGTGCGTGTGTCTCTGTGTGTGGGCGGAGAATATGTGCGTGTGTTTCTGTATGTGGAAGGAGAATATGTGTGTGTCTGTGTGTGGGCGGAGAATATGTGCGTGTGTCTCTGTGAGTGGGTGGAGAATATGTGCGTGTGTCTCTGTGTGTGGGCGGAGAATATGTGCGTGTGTCTCTGTGTGTGGGTGGAGAATATGTGCGTGTTTCTCTGTGTGTGGGCTACGAATATATGCATGTGTCTCTGTGTGTCGGCGGAGAATATGTGCGTGTGTCTCTGTGTGGGCAGAGAATATGTGCGTGTGTCTCTGTGTGTGGGCGGAGAATATGTGCGTGTGTCTCTGTGTGTGGGCGGAGAATATGTGCGTGTGTCTCTCTGTGTGTGTGGAAAATATGTGTGTGTGACTCTGTGTGTCGGCGGAGAATATGTGCGTGTGTCTCTGTGTGTGGGCGGTGAATATGTGCGTGTGTCTCTCTGTGTGGGCGGAGAATATGTGCATGTGTCTCTGTTTGTGAGCGGAGAATATGTGCGTGTGTCTCTGTGTGTGGGCAGAGAATGTATGCGTTTGTCTCTGTGTGTGGGCGGAGAATATGTGCGTGTGTCTTTGTGTGTGCGGAGAATATTTGCGTGTGTCTCTGTGTGTGGGCGGAGAATATGTGTGTGTCTGTGTGTGGGCGGAGAATATGTGCGTGTGTCTGTGTGTGGGTGGAGAATATGTGCATGTGTCTCTGTGTGTGAGCGGAGAATATGTGCGTGTGTCTCTGTGTGTGGGCAGAGAATGTGTGCGTTTGTCTCTGTGTGTGGGCGGAGAATATGTGTGTGTCTGTGTGTGGGCGGAGAATATGTGCGTGTGTCTGTGTGTGGGCGGAGAATATGTGCGTGTGTCTCTCTGTGTGGGCAGAGAATATGTAAGTGTGTCTCTCTGTGTGGGCAGAGAATATGTATGTGTGTCTCTTTGTGTGGGCGGAGAATATTTGCGTGTGTCTCTCTGTGTGGGCCGAGAATATGTGTGTGTCTGTGTGTGGGCAGAGAATATGTGCGTGTGTCTCTGTGTGTGAAAGGAGAATATGTGCGTGTGTCTCTGTGTGTGGGCGGAGAATATGTGGGGGTGTCTCTGTGTGTGGGCAGAGAATATGTGCGTGTGTCTCTGTGTGTGGTCGGAGAATATGTGTGTGTCTGTGTGTGGGCGGTGAATATGTGCGTGTGTCTCTGTGTGGGTGGAGAATATGTGCGTGTGTCTCTGTGTGGGTGGAGAATATGTGCGTGTGTCTCTGTGTGTGGGCGGAGAATATGTGCGTGTGTCTCTGTGTGTGGGCGGAGAATATGTGCGTGTGTTTCTGTATGTGGAAGGAGAATATGTGTGTGTCTGTGTGTGGGCGGAGAATATGTGCGTGTGTCTCTGTGAGTGGGTGGAGAATATGTGCGTGTGTCTCTGTGTGTGGGCGGAGAATATGTGCGTGTGTCTCTGTGTGTGGGTGGAGAATATGTGCGTGTTTCTCTGTGTGTGGGCTAAGAATATGTGCATGTGTCTCTGTGTGTGGGCGGAGAATATGTGCGTGTGTCTCTGTGTGGGCAGAGAATATGTGCGTGTGTCTCTGTGTGTGGGCGGAGAATATGTGCGTGTGTCTCTGTGTGTGGGCGGAGAATATGTGCGTGTGTCTCTCTGTGTGTGTGGAAAATATGTGTGTGTGACTCTGTGTTTCGGCGGAGAATATGTGCGTGTGTCTCTGTGTGTGGGTGGAGAATATGTGCGTGTTTCTCTGTGTGTGGGCTAAGAATATGTGCATGTGTCTCTGTGTGTGGGCGGAGAATATGTGCGTGTGTCTCTGTGTGGGCAGAAAATATGTGCGTGTGTCTCTGTGTGTGGGCGGAGAATATGTGCGTGTGTCTCTGTGTGTGGGCGGAGAATATGTGCATGTGTCTCTCTGTGTGTGTGGAAAATATGTGTGTGTGACTCTGTGTGTCGGCGGAGAATATGTGCGTGTGTCTCTGTGTGTGGGCGGTGAATATGTGCGTGTGTCTCTGTGTGTGGGAAGAGAATGTATGCGTTTGTCTCTGTGTGTGGGCGGAGAATATGTGTGTGTCTGTATGTGGGCAGAGAATATGTGCGTGTGTCTCTGTGTGTGGGCAGAGAATATGTGCGTGTGTCTCTGTGTGTGGGCGGAGAATATGTGTGTGTCTTTGTGTGGGCAGAGAATATGTGCGTGTGTCACAGTGTGTGGGCGGAGAATATTTGTGTGTCTGTGTGTGGGTGGAGAATATGTGCGTGTGTCTCTGTGTGTGTGTGGAGAATATGTGCGTGTGTCTCTGTGTGTGGGTGGAGAATATATGTGTGTGTCTCTGTGTGTGGGCGGAGAATATGTGCATGTGTCTCTGTGTGTGGGCGGAGAATATTTGTGTGTCTGTGTGTGGGCGGAGAATATGTGCGTGTGTCTCTGTGTGTGTGTGGAGAATATGTGCGTGTGTCTCTGTGTGTGGGTGGAGAATATATGTGTGTGTCTCTGTGTGTGGGTGGAGAATATGTGCGTGTGTCTCTGTGTGGGCGGAGAATATGTGCGTGTGTCTCTGTATGTGGGAGGAGAATATGTGTGTGTCTGTGTGTGGGCGGAGAATATGTGCGTGTGTCTCTGTGTGTGGGCGGAGAATATGTGCGTGTGTCTCTGTGTGTGGTAGGAGAATATGTGTGTGTGTCTCTCTGTGTGGGCGGAGAATATGTGCGTGTGTTTCTGTATTTGGAAGGAGAATATGTGTGTGTCTGTGTGTGGGCGGAGAATATGTGCGTGTGTCTCTGTGAGTGGGTGGAGAATATGTGCGTGTGTCTCTGTGTGTGGGCGGATAATATGTGCGTGTGTCTCTGTCTGTGGGTGGAGAATATGTGCGTGTTTCTCTGTGTGTGGGCTAAGAATATGTGCGTGTGTCTCTGTGTGTGGGCGGAGAATATGTGCGTGTGTCTCTGTGTGGGCAGAGAATATGTGCGTGTGTCTCTGTGTGTGGGCGGAGAATATGTGCGTGTGTCTCTGTGTGTGGGCGGAGAATATGTGCGTGTGTCTCTGTGTGTGGGCGGAGAATATGTGCGTGTGTCTCTCTGTGTGTGCGGAAAATATGTGTGTGTGTCTCTATGTGTGGGCGGAGAATATGTGCATGTCTCTGTGTGTGGGCGGTGAATATGTGCGTGTGTCTCTCTGTGTGGGCGGAGGATATGTGCATGTGTCTCTGTGTGTGAGCGGAGAATATGTGCGTGTGTCTCTGTGTGTGGGCAGAGAATGTGTGCGTTTGTCTCTGTGTGTGGGCGGAGAATATGTGTGTGTCTGTGTGTGGGCGGAGAATATGTGCGTGTGTCTGTGTGTGGGCAGAGAATATGTAAGTGTGTCTCTCTGTGTGGGCAGAGAATATGTATGTGTGTCTCTTTGTGTGGGCGGAGAATATTTGCGTGTGTCTCTCTGTGTGGGCCGAGAATATGTGTGTGTCTGTGTGTGGGCAGAGAATATGTGCGTGTGTCTCTGTGTGTGAAAGGAGAATATGTGCGTGTGTCTCTGTGTGTGGGCGGAGAATATGTGGGGGTGTCTCTGTGTGTGGGCAGAGAATATGTGCGTGTGTCTCTGTGTGTGGTCGGAGAATATGTGTGTGTCTGTGTGTGGGCAGTGAATATGTGCGTGTGTCTCTGTGTGTGGGTGGAGAATATGTGCGTGTGTCTCTGTGTGGGTGGAGAATATGTGCGTGTGTCTCTGTGTGTGGGCGGAGAATATGTGCGTGTGTCTCTGTGTGTGGGCGGAGAATATGTGCGTGTGTTTCTGTATGTGGAAGGAGAATATGTGTGTGTCTGTGTGTGGGCGGAGAATATGTGCGTGTGTCTGTGTGTGGGCGGAGAATATGTGCGTGTGTCTCTCTGTGTGGGCAGAGAATATGTATGTGTGTCTCTTTGTGTGGGCGGAGAATATTTGCGTGTGTCTCTCTGTGTGGGCCGAGAATATGTGTGTGTCTGTGTGTGGGCAGAGAATATGTGCGTGTGTCTCTGTGTGTGAAAGGAGAATATGTGCGTGTGTCTCTGTGTGTGGGCGGAGAATATGTGGGGGTGTCTCTGTGTGTGGGCAGAGAATATGTGCGTGTGTCTCTGTGTGTGGTCGGAGAATATTTGTGTGTCTGTGTGTGGGCAGTGAATATGTGCGTGTGTCTCTGTGTGTGGGTGGAGAATATGTGCGTGTGTCTCTGTGTGGGTGGAGAATATGTGCGTGTGTCTCTGTGTGTGGGCGGAGAATATGTGCGTGTGTCTCTGTGTGTGGGCGGAGAATATGTGCGTGTGTTTCTGTATGTGGAAGGAGAATATGTGTGTGTCTGTGTGTCGGCGGAGAATATGTGCGTGTGTCTGTGTGTGGGCGGAGAATATGTGCGTGTGTCTCTCTGTGTGGGCAGAGAATATGTAAGTGTGTCTCTCTGTGTGGGCAGAGAATATGTATGTGTGTCTCTTTGTGTGGGCGGAGAATATTTGCGTGTGTCTCTCTGTGTGGGCCGAGAATATGTGTGTGTCTGTGTGTGGGCAGAGAATATGTGCGTGTGTCTCTGTGTGTGAAAGGAGAATATGTGCGTGTGTCTCTGTGTGTGGGCGGAGAATATGTGGGGGTGTCTCTGTGTGTGGGCAGAGAATATGTGCGTGTGTCTCTGTGTGTGGTCAGAGAATATGTGTGTGTCTGTGTGTGGGCGGTGAATATGTGCGTGTGTCTCTGTGTGTGGGTGGAGAATATGTGCGTGTGTCTCTGTGTGGGTGGAGAATATGTGCGTGTGTCTCTGTGTGTGGGCGGAGAATATGTGCGTGTGTCTCTGTGTGTGGGCGGAGAATATGTGCGTGTGTTTCTGTATGTGGAAGGAGAATATGTGTGTGTCTGTGTGTGGGCGGAGAATATGTGCGTGTGTCTCTGTGAGTGGGTGGAGAATATGTGCGTGTGTCTCTGTGTGTGGGCGGAGAATATGTGCGTGTGTCTCTGTGTGTGGGTGGAGAATATGTGCGTGTTTCTCTGTGTGTGGGCTAAGAATATGTGCATGTGTCTCTGTGTGTGGGCGGAGAATATGTGCGTGTGTCTCTGTGTGGGCAGAGAATATGTGCATGTGTCTCTGTGTGTGGGCGGAGAATATGTGCGTGTGTCTCTGTGTGTGGGCGGAGAATATGTGCGTGTGTCTCTCTGTGTGTGTGGAAAATATGTGTGTGTGACTCTGTGTTTCGGCGGAGAATATGTGCGTGTGTCTCTGTGTGTGGGTGGAGAATATGTGCGTGTTTCTCTGTGTGTGGGCTAAGAATATGTGCATGTGTCTCTGTGTGTGGGCGGAGAATATGTGCGTGTGTCTCTGTGTGGGCAGAGAATATGTGCGTGTGTCTCTGTGTGTGGGCGGAGAATATGTGCGTGTGTCTCTGTGTGTGGGCGGAGAATATGTGCGTGTGTCTCTCTGTGTGTGTGGAAAATATGTGTGTGTGACTCTGTGTGTCGGCGGAGAATATGTGCGTGTGTCTCTGTGTGTGGGCGGTGAATATGTGCGTGTGTCTCTGTGTGTGGGCAGAGAATGTATGCGTTTGTCTCTGTGTGTGGGCGGAGAATTTGTGTGTGTCTGTATGTGGGCGGAGAATATGTGCGTGTGTCTCTGTGTGTGGGCAGAGAATATGTGCGTGTGTCTCTGTGTGTGGGCGGAGAATATGTGTGTGTCTTTGTGTGGGCAGAGAATATGTGCGTGTGTCACAGTGTGTGGGCGGAGAATATTTGTGTGTCTGTGTGTGGGTGGAGAATATGTGCGTGTGTCTCTGTGTGTGTGTGGAGAATATGTGCGTGTGTCTCTGTGTGTGGGTGGAGAATATATGTGTGTGTCTCTGTGTGTGGGCGGAGAATATGTGCATGTGTCTCTGTGTGTGGGCGGAGAATATTTGTGTGTCTGTGTGTGGGCGGAGAATATGTGCGTGTGTCTCTGTGTGTGTGTGGAGAATATGTGCGTGTGTCTCTGTGTGTGGGTGGAGAATATATGTGTGTGTCTCTGTGTGTGGGTGGAGAATATGTGCGTGTGTCTCTGTGTGGGCGGAGAATATGTGCGTGTGTCCCTGTATGTGGGAGGAGAATATGTGTGTGTCTGTGTGTGGGCGGAGAATATGTGCGTGTGTCTCTGTGTGTGGGCGGAGAATATGTGCGTGTGTCTCTGTGAGTGGGTGGAGAATATGTGCGTGTGTCTCTGTGTGTGGGCGGATAATATGTGCGTGTGTCTCTGTCTGTGGGTGGAGAATATGTGCGTGTTTCTCTGTGTGTGGGCTAAGAATATGTGCGTGTGTCTCTGTGTGTGGGCGGAGAATATGTGCGTGTGTCTCTGTGTGGGCAGAGAATATGTGCGTGTGTCTCTGTGTGTGGGCGGAGAATAAGTGCGTGTGTCTCTGTGTGTGGGCGGAGAATATGTGCGTGTGTCTCTGTGTGTGGGCGGAGAATATGTGCGTGTGTCTCTCTGTGTGTGCGGAAAATATGTGTGTGTGTCTCTATGTGTGGGCGGAGAATATGTGCATGTCTCTGTGTGTGGGCGGTGAATATGTGCGTGTGTCTCTCTGTGTGGGCGGAGGATATGTGCATGTGTCTCTGTGTGTGAGCGGAGAATATGTGCGTGTGTCTCTGTGTGTGGGCAGAGAATGTGTGCGTTTGTCTCTGTGTGTGGGCGGAGAATATGTGTGTGTCTGTGTGTGGGCGGAGAATATGTGCGTGTGTCTGTGTGTGGGCGGAGAATATGTGCGTGTGTCTCTCTGTGTGGGCAGAGAATATGTAAGTGTGTCTCTCTGTGTGGGCAGAGAATATGTATGTGTGTCTCTTTGTGTGGGCGGAGAATATTTGCGTGTGTCTCTCTGTGTGGGCCGAGAATATGTGTGTGTCTGTGTGTGGGCAGAGAATATGTGCGTGTGTCTCTGTGTGTGAAAGGAGAATATGTGCGTGTGTATCTGTGTGTGGGCGGAGAATATTTGGGGGTGTCTCTGTGTGTGGGCAGAGAATATGTGCGTGTGTCTCTGTGTGTGGTCGGAGAATATGTGTGTGTCTGTGTGTGGGCAGTGAATATGTGCGTGTGTCTCTGTGTGTGGGTGGAGAATATGTGCGTGTGTCTCTGTGTGGGTGGAGAATATGTGCGTGTGTCTCTGTGTGTGGGCGGATAATATGTGCGTGTGTCTCTGTGTGTGGGCGGAGAATATGTGCGTGTGTTTCTGTATGTGGAAGGAGAATATGTGTGTGTCTGTGTGTGGGCGGAGAATATGTGCGTGTGTCTCTGTGAGTGGGTGGAGAATATGTGCGTGTGTCTCTGTGTGTGGGCGGAGAATATGTGCGTGTGTCTCTGTGTGTGGGTGGAGAATATGTGCGTGTTTCTCTGTGTGTGGGCTACGAATATGTGCATGTGTCTCTGTGTGTCGGCGGAGAATATGTGCGTGTGTCTCTGTGTGGGCAGAGAATATGTGCGTGTGTCTCTGTGTGTGGGCGGAGAATATGTGCGTGTGTCTCTGTGTGTGGGCGGAGAATATGTGCGTGTGTCTCTCTGTGTGTGTGGAAAATATGTGTGTGTGACTCTGTGTGTCGGCGGAGAATATGTGCGTGTGTCTCTGTGTGTGGGCGGTGAATATGTGCGTGTGTCTCTCTGTGTGGGCGGAGAATATGTGCATGTGTCTCTGTTTGTGAGCGGAGAATATGTGCGTGTGTCTCTGTGTGTGGGCAGAGAATGTATGCGTTTGTCTCTGTGTGTGGGCGGAGAATATGTGCGTGTGTCTTTGTGTGTGCGGAGAATATTTGCGTGTGTCTCTGTGTGTGGGCGGAGAATATGTGTGTGTCTGTGTGTGGGCGGAGAATATGTGCGTGTGTCTGTGTGTGGGTGGAGAATATGTGCATGTGTCTCTGTGTGTGAGCGGAGAATATGTGCGTGTGTCTCTGTGTGTGGGCAGAGAATGTGTGCGTTTGTCTCTGTGTGTGGGCGGAGAATATGTGTGTGTCTGTGTGTGGGCGGAGAATATGTGCGTGTGTCTGTGTGTGGGCGGAGAATATGTGCGTGTGTCTCTCTGTGTGGGCAGAGAATATGTAAGTGTGTCTCTCTGTGTGGGCAGAGAATATGTATGTGTGTCTCTTTGTGTGGGCGGAGAATATTTGCGTGTGTCTCTCTGTGTGGGCCGAGAATATGTGTGTGTCTGTGTGTGGGCAGAGAATATGTGCGTGTGTCTCTGTGTGTGAAAGGAGAATATGTGCGTGTGTCTCTGTGTGTGGGCGGAGAATATGTGGGGGTGTCTCTGTGTGTGGGCAGAGAATATGTGCGTGTGTCTCTGTGTGTGGTCGGAGAATATGTGTGTGTCTGTGTGTGGGCGGTGAATATGTGCGTGTGTCTCTGTGTGGGTGGAGAATATGTGCGTGTGTCTCTGTGTGGGTGGAGAATATGTGCGTGTGTCTCTGTGTGTGGGCGGAGAATATGTGCGTGTGTCTCTGTGTGTGGGCGGAGAATATGTGCGTGTGTTTCTGTATGTGGAAGGAGAATATGTGTGTGTCTGTGTGTGGGCGGAGAATATGTGCGTGTGTCTCTGTGAGTGGGTGGAGAATATGTGCGTGTGTCTCTGTGTGTGGGCGGAGAATATGTGCGTGTGTCTCTGTGTGTGGGTGGAGAATATGTGCGTGTTTCTCTGTGTGTGGGCTAAGAATATGTGCATGTGTCTCTGTGTGTGGGCGGAGAATATGTGCGTGTGTCTCTGTGTGGGCAGAGAATATGTGCGTGTGTCTCTGTGTGTGGGCGGAGAATATGTGCGTGTGTCTCTGTGTGTGGGCGGAGAATATGTGCGTGTGTCTCTCTGTGTGTGTGGAAAATATGTGTGTGTGACTCTGTGTTTCGGCGGAGAATATGTGCGTGTGTCTCTGTGTGTGGGTGGAGAATATGTGCGTGTTTCTCTGTGTGTGGGCTAAGAATATGTGCATGTGTCTCTGTGTGTGGGCGGAGAATATGTGCGTGTGTCTCTGTGTGGGCAGAAAATATGTGCGTGTGTCTCTGTGTGTGGGCGGAGAATATGTGCGTGTGTCTCTGTGTGTGGGCGGAGAATATGTGCATGTGTCTCTCTGTGTGTGTGGAAAATATGTGTGTGTGACTCTGTGTGTCGGCGGAGAATATGTGCGTGTGTCTCTGTGTGTGGGCGGTGAATATGTGCGTGTGTCTCTGTGTGTGGGAAGAGAATGTATGCGTTTGTCTCTGTGTGTGGGCGGAGAATATGTGTGTGTCTGTATGTGGGCAGAGAATATGTGCGTGTGTCTCTGTGTGTGGGCAGAGAATATGTGCGTGTGTCTCTGTGTGTGGGCGGAGAATATGTGTGTGTCTTTGTGTGGGCAGAGAATATGTGCGTGTGTCACAGTGTGTGGGCGGAGAATATTTGTGTGTCTGTGTGTGGGTGGAGAATATGTGCGTGTGTCTCTGTGTGTGTGTGGAGAATATGTGCGTGTGTCTCTGTGTGTGGGTGGAGAATATATGTGTGTGTCTCTGTGTGTGGGCGGAGAATATGTGCATGTGTCTCTGTGTGTGGGCGGAGAATATTTGTGTGTCTGTGTGTGGGCGGAGAATATGTGCGTGTGTCTCTGTGTGTGTGTGGAGAATATGTGCGTGTGTCTCTGTGTGTGGGTGGAGAATATATGTGTGTGTCTCTGTGTGTGGGTGGAGAATATGTGCGTGTGTCTCTGTGTGGGCGGAGAATATGTGCGTGTGTCTCTGTATGTGGGAGGAGAATATGTGTGTGTCTGTGTGTGGGCGGAGAATATGTGCGTGTGTCTCTGTGTGTGGGCGGAGAATATGTGCGTGTGTCTCTGTGTGTGGTAGGAGAATATGTGTGTGTGTCTCTCTGTGTGGGCGGAGAATATGTGCGTGTGTTTCTGTATTTGGAAGGAGAATATGTGTGTGTCTGTGTGTGGGCGGAGAATATGTGCGTGTGTCTCTGTGAGTGGGGGGAGAATATGTGCGTGTGTCTCTGTGTGTGGGCGGATAATATGTGCGTGTGTCTCTGTCTGTGGGTGGAGAATATGTGCGTGTTTCTCTGTGTGTGGGCTAAGAATATGTGCGTGTGTCTCTGTGTGTGGGCGGAGAATATGTGCGTGTGTCTCTGTGTGGGCAGAGAATATGTGCGTGTGTCTCTGTGTGTGGGCGGAGAATATGTGCGTGTGTCTCTGTGTGTGGGCGGAGAATATGTGCGTGTGTCTCTGTGTGTGGGCGGAGAATATGTGCGTGTGTCTCTCTGTGTGTGCGGAAAATATGTGTGTGTGTCTCTATGTGTGGGCGGAGAATATGTGCATGTCTCTGTGTGTGGGCGGTGAATATGTGCGTGTGTCTCTCTGTGTGGGCGGAGGATATGTGCATGTGTCTCTGTGTGTGAGCGGAGAATATGTGCGTGTGTCTCTGTGTGTGGGCAGAGAATGTGTGCGTTTGTCTCTGTGTGTGGGCGGAGAATATGTGTGTGTCTGTGTGTGGGCGGAGAATATGTGCGTGTGTCTGTGTGTGGGCAGAGAATATGTAAGTGTGTCTCTTTGTGTGGGCGGAGAATATTTGCGTGTGTCTCTCTGTGTGGGCCGAGAATATGTGTGTGTCTGTGTGTGGGCAGAGAATATGTGCGTGTGTCTCTGTGTGTGAAAGGAGAATATGTGCGTGTGTCTCTGTGTGTGGGCGGAGAATATGTGGGGGTGTCTCTGTGTGTGGGCAGAGAATATGTGCGTGTGTCTCTGTGTGTGGTCGGAGAATATGTGTGTGTCTGTGTGTGGGCAGTGAATATGTGCGTGTGTCTCTGTGTGTGGGTGGAGAATATGTGCGTGTGTCTCTGTGTGGGTGGAGAATATGTGCGTGTGTCTCTGTGTGTGGGCGGAGAATATGTGCGTGTGTCTCTGTGTGTGGGCGGAGAATATGTGCGTGTGTTTCTGTATGTGGAAGGAGAATATGTGTGTGTCTGTGTGTGGGCGGAGAATATGTGCGTGTGTCTGTGTGTGGGCGGAGAATATGTGCGTGTGTCTCTCTGTGTGGGCAGAGAATATGTAAGTGTGTCTCTCTGTGTGGGCAGAGAATATGTATGTGTGTCTGAAAAAATAAAAAGAATCAATGCAGCACAGCCCCCCTGGCGTGGAGACAATATCACGTGGAGTCTGTAAAGATATACCAGGTCATACAGCAAAGAGCGGAGGTGCTAGCGTGAGGCATGAAAGTCCATAATGATAGCAATCAAAAAGAAGAACGCCAAAGCACTCACCGGTCTTGCAGTTCAACATGTCTTTATTATTTCATGTACAAAAAATGGAGATTCTTCACGGCACACGGGAGGACAAAGTGCAGGGTGCGGCGGACGAGACAACGGCCGTTTCGCGCTTAGAACAGCGCTTCAACGGGACCCGTTGAAGCGCTGTTCTAAGCGCGAAACAGCCGTTGTCTCGTCCGCCGCACCCTGCACTTTGTCCTCCCGTGTGCCGTGAAGAATCTCCATTTTTTGTACATGAAATAATAAAGACTTGTTGAACTGCAAGACCGGTGAGTGCTTTGGCGTTCTTCTTTTTGATTGCTAACATGTATGTGTGTCTCTTTGTGTGGGCGGAGAATATTTGCGTGTGTCTCTCTGTGTGGGCCGAGAATATGTGTGTGTCTGTGTGTGGGCAGAGAATATGTGCGTGTGTCTCTGTGTGTGAAAGGAGAATATGTGCGTGTGTCTCTGTGTGTGGGCGGAGAATATGTGGGGGTGTCTCTGTGTGTGGGCAGAGAATATGTGCGTGTGTCTCTGTGTGTGGTCGGAGAATATGTGTGTGTCTGTGTGTGGGCGGTGAATATGTGCGTGTGTCTCTGTGTGTGGGTGGAGAATATGTGCGTGTGTTTCTGTGTGGGTGGAGAATATGTGCGTGTGTCTCTGTGTGTGGGCAGAGAATATGTGCGTGTGTCTCTGTGTGTGGGCGGAGAATATGTGCGTGTGTTTCTGTATGTGGAAGGAGAATATGTGTGTGTCTGTGTGTGGGCGGAGAATATGTGCGTGTGTCTCTGTGAGTGGGTGGAGAATATGTGCGTGTGTCTCTGTGTGTGGGCGGAGAATATGTGCGTGTGTCTCTGTGTGTGGGTGGAGAATATGTGCGTGTTTCTCTGTGTGTGGGCTAAGAATATGTGCATGTGTCTCTGTGTGTGGGCGGAGAATATGTGCGTGTGTCTCTGTGTGGGCAGAGAATATGTGCGTGTGTCTCTGTGTGTGGGCGGAGAATATGTGCGTGTGTCTCTGTGTGTGGGCGGAGAATATGTGCGTGTGTCTCTCTGTGTGTGTGGAAAATATGTGTGTGTGACTCTGTGTTTCGGCGGAGAATATGTGCGTGTGTCTCTGTGTGTGGGTGGAGAATATGTGCGTGTTTCTCTGTGTGTGGGCTAAGAATATGTGCATGTGTCTCTGTGTGTGGGCGGAGAATATGTGCGTGTGTCTCTGTGTGGGCAGAGAATATGTTCGTGTGTCTCTGTGTGTGGGCGGAGAATATGTGCGTGTGTCTCTGTGTGGGCAGAGAATATGTTCGTGTGTCTCTGTGTGTCGGCGGAGAATATGTTCGTGTGTCTCTGTGTGTGGGCGGTGAATATGTGCGTGTGTCTCTGTGTGTGGGCAGAGAATGTATGCGTTTGTCTCTGTGTGTGGGCGGAGAATATGTGTGTGTCTGTATGTGGGCGGAGAATATGTGCGTGTGTCTCTGTGTGTGGGCAGAGAATATGTGCGTGTGTCTCTGTGTGTGGGCGGAGAATATGTGTGTGTCTTTGTGTGGGCAGAGAATATGTGCGTGTGTCACAGTGTGTGGGCGGAGAATATTTGTGTGTCTGTGTGTGGGTGGAGAATATGTGCGTGTGTCTCTGTGTGTGTGTGGAGAATATGTGCGTGTGTCTCTGTGTGTGGGTGGAGAATATATGTGTGTGTCTCTGTGTGTGGGCGGAGAATATGTGCATGTGTCTCTGTGTGTGGGCGGAGAATATTTGTGTGTCTGTGTGTGGGCGGAGAATATGTGCGTGTGTCTCTGTGTGTGTGTGGAGAATATGTGCGTGTGTCTCTGTGTGTGGGTGGAGAATATATGTGTGTGTCTCTGTGTGTGGGTGGAGAATATGTGCGTGTGTCTCTGTGTGGGCGGAGAATATGTGCGTGTGTCTCTGTATGTGGGAGGAGAATATGTGTGTGTCTGTGTGTGGGCGGAGAATATGTGCGTGTGTCTCTGTGTGTGGGCGGAGAATATGTGCGTGTGTCTCTGTGAGTGGGTGGAGAATATGTGCGTGTGTCTCTGTGTGTGGGCGGATAATATGTGCGTGTGTCTCTGTCTGTGGGTGGAGAATATGTGCGTGTTTCTCTGTGTGTGGGCTAAGAATATGTGCGTGTGTCTCTGTGTGTGGGCGGAGAATATGTGCGTGTGTCTCTGTGTGGGCAGAGAATATGTGCGTGTGTCTCTGTGTGTGGTCGGAGAATATGTGTGTGTCTGTGTGTGGGCGGTGAATATGTGCGTGTGTCTCTGTGTGTGGGTGGAGAATATGTGCGTGTTTCTCTGTGTGTGGGCTAAGAATATGTGCATGTGTCTCTGTGTGTGGGCGGAGAATATGTGCGTGTGTCTCTGTGTGGGCAGAGAATATGTGCGTGTGTCTCTGTGTGTGGGCGGAGAATATGTGCGTGTGTCTCTGTGTGTGGGCGGAGAATATGTGCGTGTGTCTCTCTGTGTGTGTGGAAAATATGTGTGTGTGACTCTGTGTGTCGGCGGAGAATATGTGCGTGTGTCTCTGTGTGTGGGCGGTGAATATGTGCGTGTGTCTCTGTGTGTTGGCAGAGAATGTATGCGTTTGTCTCTGTGTGTGGGCGGAGAATATGTGTGTGTCTGTATGTGGGCGGAGAATATGTGCGTGTGTCTCTGTGTGTGGGCAGAGAATATGTGCGTGTGTCTCTGTGTGTGGGCGGAGAATATGTGTGTGTCTTTGTGTGGGCAGAGAATATGTGCGTGTGTCACAGTGTGTGGGCGGAGAATATTTGTGTGTCTGTGTGTGGGTGGAGAATATGTGCGTGTGTCTCTGTGTGTGTGTGGAGAATATGTGCGTGTGTCTCTGTGTGTGGGTGGAGAATATATGTGTGTGTCTCTGTGTGTGGGCGGAGAATATGTGCATGTGTCTCTGTGTGTGGGGGGAGAATATTTGTGTGTCTGTGTGTGGGCGGAGAATATGTGCGTGTGTCTCTGTGTGTGTGTGGAGAATATGTGCGTGTGTCTCTGTGTGTGGGTGGAGAATATATGTGTGTGTCTCTGTGTGTGGGTGGAGAATATGTGCGTGTGTCTCTGTGTGGGCGGAGAATATGTGCGTGTGTCTCTGTATGTGGGAGGAGAATATGTGTGTGTCTGTGTGTGGGCGGAGAATATGTGCGTGTGTCTCTGTGTGTGGGCGGAGAATATGTGCGTGTGTCTCTGTGAGTGGGTGGAGAATATGTGCGTGTTTCTCTGTGTGTGGGCTAAGAATATGTGCGTGTGTCTCTGTGTGTGGGCGGAGAATATGTGCGTGTGTCTCTGTGTGGGCAGAGAATATGTGCGTGTGTCTCTGTGTGTGGGCGGAGAATATGTGCGTGTGTCTCTGTGTGTGGGCGGAGAATATGTGCGTGTGTCTCTGTGTGTGGGCGGAGAATATGTGCGTGTGTCTCTCTGTGTGTGCGGAAAATATGTGTGTGTGTCTCTATGTGTGGGCGGAGAATATGTGCATGTCTCTGTGTGTGGGCGGTGAATATGTGCGTGTGTCTCTCTGTGTGGGCGGAGGATATGTGCATGTGTCTCTGTGTGTGAGCGGAGAATATGTGCGTGTGTCTCTGTGTGTGGGCAGAGAATGTGTGCGTTTGTCTCTGTGTGTGGGCGGAGAATATGTGTGTGTCTGTGTGTGGGCGGAGAATATGTGCGTGTGTCTGTGTGTGGGCGGAGAATATGTGCGTGTGTCTCTCTGTGTGGGCAGAGAATATGTAAGTGTGTCTCTCTGTGTGGGCAGAGAATATGTATGTGTGTCTCTTTGTGTGGGCGGAGAATATTTGCGTGTGTCTCTCTGTGTGGGCCGAGAATATGTGTGTGTCTGTGTGTGGGCAGAGAATATGTGCGTGTGTCTCTGTGTGTGAAAGGAGAATATGTGCGTGTGTCTCTGTGTGTGGGCGGAGAATATGTGGGGGTGTCTCTGTGTGTGGGCAGAGAATATGTGCGTGTGTCTCTGTGTGTGGTCGGAGAATATGTGTGTGTCTGTGTGTGGGCAGTGAATATGTGCGTGTGTCTCTGTGTGTGGGTGGAGAATATGTGCGTGTGTCTCTGTGTGGGTGGAGAATATGTGCGTGTGTCTCTGTGTGTGGGCGGAGAATATGTGCGTGTGTCTCTGTGTGTGGGCGGAGAATATGTGCGTGTGTTTCTGTATGTGGAAGGAGAATATGTGTGTGTCTGTGTGTGGGCGGAGAATATGTGCGTGTGTCTCTGTGAGTGGGTGGAGAATATGTGCGTGTGTCTCTGTGTGTGGGCGGAGAATATGTGCGTGTGTCTCTGTGTGTGGGTGGAGAATATGTGCGTGTTTCTCTGTGTGTGGGCTAAGAATATGTGCATGTGTCTCTGTGTGTCGGCGGAGAATATGTTCGTGTGTCTCTGTGTGGGCAGAGAATATGTGCGTGTGTCTCTGTGTGTGGGCGGAGAATATGTGCGTGTGTCTCTGTGTGTGGGCGGAGAATATGTGCGTGTGTCTCTCTGTGTGTGTGGAAAATATGTGTGTGTGACTCTGTGTGTCGGCGGAGAATATGTGCGTGTGTCTGTGTGTGGGCGGTGAATATGTGCGTGTGTCTCTCTGTGTGGGCGGAGAATATGTGCATGTGTCTCTGTTTGTGAGCGGAGAATATGTGCGTGTGTCTCTGTGTGTGGGCAGAGAATGTATGCGTTTGTCTCTGTGTGTGGGCGGAGAATATGTGCGTGTGTCTTTGTGTGTGCGGAGAATATTTGCGTGTGTCTCTGTGTGTGGGCGGAGAATATGTGTGTGTCTGTGTGTGGGCGGAGAATATGTGCGTGTGTCTGTGTGTGGGCGCAGAATATGTGTGTGTGTCTCTCTGTGTGGGCAGAGAATATGTATGTGTGTCTCTTTGTGTGGGCAGAGAATATGTGCGTTTGTCTCTGTGTGGGCGGAGAATATGTGTGTGTCTGTGTGTGGGCAGAGAATATGTGCGTGTGTCTCTGTGTGTGGGAGGAGAATATGTGCGTGTGTGTCTGTGTGTGGGCAGAGAATATGTGCGTGTGTCTCTGTGTGTGGGCGGAGAATATGTGCGTGTGTCTCTGTGTGTGGGCGGAGAATATGTGCGTGTCTCTCTGTGTGGGCGGATAATATGTGTGTCTCTGTGTGTGGGCGGAGAATATGTGCGTGTGTCTCTGTGTGTGGGCAGAGAATATGTGCGTGTGTCTCTGTGTGTGGGCCGAGAATATGTGTCTGTGTGTTGGCGGAGAATATGTGCTTGTGTCTCTGTGTGTGGGCGGAGAATATGTGCGTGTGTCTCTGTGTGTGGGCGGAGAATATGTGCATGTGTCTCTGTGTGTGGGCGGAAAATATGTGCTTGTGTCTCTCTGTGTGGGCAGAGAATATGTGCGTGTTTCTCTGTGTGTGGGCGGAGAATATGTGCGTGTGTCTCTGTGTGTGGGCGGAGAATATGTGCATGTGTCTCTGTGTGTGGGCGGAAAATATGTGCTTGTGTCTCTCTGTGTGGGCAGAGAATATGTGCGTGTTTCTTTGTGTGTGGGCGGAGAATATGTGCGTGTGTCTCTGTGTGTGGGCTGAGAATATGTGCGTGTGTCTCTGTGTGTGGGCGGAGAATATGTGCATGTGTCTCTGTGTGTGGGCGGAGAATATGTGCATGTGTCTCTGTGTGTGGGTGGAGAATATGTGTGTGTCTCTGTGTTGGCGGAGAATATGTGCATGTCTCTGTGTGTAGGCGGAGAATATGTGTGTCTGTTTGTGTGGGCAGAGAATATGTGCGTGCGTCTGTGTATGGGCGGAGAATATGTGTGTGTGTCTCTGTGTGTGGGCAGAGAATATGTGCGTGTGTCTCTGTGTGTGGGCCGAGAATATGTGTCCGTGTGTGGGCGGAGAATATGTGCTTGTGTGTCTGTGTGTGGGCGGAGAATATGTGCGTGTGTCTCTGTGTGTGGGCTGAGAATATGTGCGTGTGTCTCTGTGTGTGGGTGGAGAATATGTGCATGTGTCTCTGTGTGTGGGTGGAAAATATGTGCGTGTGTCTCTCTGTGTGGGCAGAGAATATGTGCGTGTTTCTCTGTGTGTGGGCGGAGAATATGTGCGTGTGTCTCTGTGTGTGGGCTGAGAATATGTGCGTGTCTCTGTGTGTGGGCGGAGAATATGTGCATGTGTCTCTGTGTGTGGGCGGAAAATATGTGCGTGTGTCTCTCTGTGTGGGCAGAGAATATGTGCGTGTTTCTCTGTGTGTGGGCGGAGAATATGTGCGTGTGTCTCTGTGTTGGCGGAGAATATGTGCATGTCTGTGTGTGTAGGCGGAGAATATGTGTGTGTCTCTTTGTGTGGGCAGAGAATATGTGCGTGCGTCTGTGTATGGGCGGAGAATATGTGTGTGTGTCTCTTTTTGTGGGCAGAGAATATGTGCATGTGTCTCTTTGTGTGGGCGGAGAATATGTGTGTGTGTCTCTTTGTGTGGGCAGAGAATATGTGCGTGCGTCTGTGTGTGGGCGGAGAATATGTGCGTGTGTCTATGTGTGGGCAGAGAATATGTCTTTGTGTGGACAGAGAATATGTGCTTGTGTCTTTGTGTGGGCGGAGAATATGTGTGTGTGACTCTCTGTGTGGGCAGAGAATATGTATGTGTGTCTCTTTGTTTGGGCAGAGAATATATGCATGTCTCTGTGTGTAGGCAGAGAATATGTGCATGTGTCTCTCTGTGTGGGCGGAGAATATGTGTGTGTCTCTGTGTGTGGGCGGAGAATATGTGTGTGTCTCTGTGTGTGGGCGGAGAATATGTGCATGTCTCTGTGTGTAGGCGGAGAATATGTGTGTGTGTCTCTGTGTGTGGGCAGAGAATATGTGCGTGTGTCTCTCTGTGTGGGCGGAGAATATGTGTGTGTGTCTCTTTGTGTGGGCAGAGAATATGTGCATATCTGTGTGTGTGGGTGGAGAATATGTGTGTGTGTCTCTCTGTGTTGGCGGAAAATATGTGCATGTCTCTGTGTGTAGGCGGAGAATATGTGTGTGTGTCTCTGTGTGTGGGCAGAGAATATGTGCGTGTGTCTCTCTGTGTGGGCGGAAAATATGTGCGTGTGTCTCTCTGTGTGGGCAGAGAATATGTGCGTGTTTCTCTGTGTGTGGGCGGAGAATATGTGCGTGTGTCTCTGTGTTGGCGGAGAATATGTGCATGTCTGTGTGTGTAGGCGGAGAATATGTGTGTGTCTCTTTGTGTGGGCAGAGAATATGTGCGTGCGTCTGTGTATGGGCGGAGAATATGTGTGTGTGTCTCTTTTTGTGGGCAGAGAATATGTGCATGTGTCTCTTTGTGTGGGCGGAGAATATGTGTGTGTGTCTCTTTGTGTGGGCAGAGAATATGTGCGTGCGTCTGTGTGTGGGCGGAGAATATGTGCGTGTGTCTATGTGTGGGCAGAGAATATGTCTTTGTGTGGACAGAGAATATGTGCTTGTGTCTTTGTGTGGGCGGAGAATATGTGTGTGTGACTCTCTGTGTGGGCAGAGAATATGTATGTGTGTCTCTTTGTTTGGGCAGAGAATATATGCATGTCTCTGTGTGTAGGCAGAGAATATGTGCATGTGTCTCTCTGTGTGGGCGGAGAATATGTGTGTGTCTCTGTGTGTGGGCGGAGAATATGTGTGTGTCTCTGTGTGTGGGCGGAGAATATGTGCATGTCTCTGTGTGTAGGCGGAGAATATGTGTGTGTGTCTCTGTGTGTGGGCAGAGAATATGTGCGTGTGTCTCTCTGTGTGGGTGGAGAATATGTGTGTGTGTCTCTTTGTGTGGGCAGAGAATATGTGCATATCTGTGTGTGTGGGTGGAGAATATGTGTGTGTGTCTCTCTGTGTTGGCGGAAAATATGTGCATGTCTCTGTGTGTAGGCGGAGAATATGTGTGTGTGTCTCTGTGTGTGGGCAGAGAATATGTGCGTGTGTCTCTCTGTGTGGGCGGAGAATATGTGTGTGTGTCTCTGTGTGGGCAGAGAATATGTGCGTGTGTCTCTTTGTGTGGGCAGAGAATATGTGCCTGTGTCTCTGTGTGTGGGTGGAGAATATGTGTGTGTGTCTCTTTGTGTGGGTAGAGAATATGTGCGTGCGTCTGTGTGTGAGCGGAGAATATGTGCATGTGTCTCTGTGTGGGCAGATAATGTGTGTGTGTCTCTCTGTGTGGGCAGAGAATATGTATGTGTGTCTCTTTGTTTGGGCAGAGAATATGTGCGTGTGTCTCTCTGTGTGGGTGGAGAATATGTGTGTGTGTCTCTCTGTGTGGGCGGAGAATATGTGCGTGTGTCTCTGTGTGTAGGCGGAGAATATGTGCGTGTGTCTCTGTGTGTGGGCGGAGAATATGTGCGTGTGTCTCTGTGTGTGGGCGGAGATTATGTGTGTGTGTCTCTTTGTGTGGGCGGAGAATATGTGCGTGTGTCTCTTTGTGTTTGCAGAGAATATGTGCGTGTGTCTCTGTGTGTGGGTGGAGAATATGTGTGTGTATCTCTTTGTGTGGGCAGAGAATGTGTGCATGCGTCTGTGTGTGAGCGGAGAATATGTGTGTGTGTCTCTGTGTGTGGGCGGAGAATATGTGCGTGTGTCTCTGTGTGTGGGCGGAGAATATGTGTGTATCTGTGTGTGGGCGGAGAATATGTGCGTGTGTCTCTGTGTGTGGGCGGAGAATATGTGCGTGTGTCTCTGTGTGTGGGCGGAGAATATGTGCGTGTGTCTCTGTGTGTGGGCGGAGAATATGTGCGTGTGTCTCTGTGTGTGGGCGGAGAATATGTGCGTGTGTCTCTGTGTGTGGGCGGAGAATATGTGCACGTGTCTCTGTGTGTGGGCGGAGAATATGTGTGTGTGTCTCTTTGTGTGGGCAGAGAATATGTGTGTGTGTCTCTTTGTGTGGACACAGAATATTTGCTTGTGTCTGTGTGTGGGCGGAGAATATGTGCGTGTGTCTCTCTGTATGGGCAGAGAATATGTATGTGTGTCTCTTTGTGTGGGCAGAGAATATGTGCGTGTGTCTCTCTGTGTGGGCGGAGAATATGTGTGTCACTCTGTGTGGGCGGAGCATATGTGCGTGTGTCTCTCTGTGTGGGCGGAGAATATGTATGTGTCTGTGTGTGGGCAGAGAATATGTGCCTGTGTCTCTGTGTGTGGGCGGAGAATATGTGCGTGTGTCTCTGTGTGTGGGCGGAGAATATGTGCGTGTGTCTCTGTGTGTGGGTGGAGAATATGTGCGTGTGTCTCTGTGTGTGGGCGGAGAATATGTGCGTGTGTCTCTGTGTGTGGGCGGAGAATATGTGCGTGTGTCTCTGTGTGTGGGCGGAGAATATGTGCGTGTGTCTCTGTGTGTGGGCGGAGAATATGTGCGTGTGTCTCTGTGTGTGGGCGGAGAATATGTGCGTGTGTCTCTGTGTGGGCAGAGAATATGTGCGTGTGTCTCTGTGTGTGGGCAGAGAATATGTGCGTGTATCTCTGTGTGTGGGCGGAGAATATGTGTGTGTCTTTGTGTGGGCAGAGAATATGTGCGTGTGTCACTGTGTGTGGGCAGAGAATATTTGTGTGTCTGTGTGTGGGCAGAGAATATGTGCGTGTGTCTCTTTGTGTGGGCAGAGAATATGTGCGTTTGTCTCTGTGTGGGCGGAGAATATGTGTGTGTCTGTGTGTGGGCAGAGAATATGTGCGTGTGTCTCTGTGTGTGGGAGGAGAATATGTGCGTGTGTGTCTGTGTGTGGGCGGAGAATATGTGCGTGTGTCTCTGTGTGTGGGCGGAGAATATGTGCGTGTGTCTCTCTGTGTGGGTGGAGAATATGTGTGTGTGTCTCTCTGTGTGGGCGGAGAATATGTGCGTGTGTCTCTGTGTGTAGGCGGAGAATATGTGCGTGTGTCTCTGTGTGTGGGCGGAGAATATGTGCGTGTGTCTCTGTGTGTGGGCGGAGATTATGTGTGTGTGTCTCTTTGTGTGGGCGGAGAATATGTGCGTGTGTCTCTTTGTGTGGGCAGAGAATATGTGCGTGTGTCTCTGTGTGTGGGTGGAGAATATGTGTGTGTATCTCTTTGTGTGGGCAGAGAATGTGTGCATGCGTCTGTGTGTGAGCGGAGAATATGTGTGTGTGTCTCTGTGTGTGGGCGGAGAATATGTGCGTGTGTCTCTGTGTGTGGGCGGAGAATATGTGTGTGTCTGTGTGTGGGCGGAGAATATGTGCGTGTGTCTCTGTGTGTGGGCGGAGAATATGTGCGTGTGTCTCTGTGTGTGGGCGGAGAATATGTGCATGTGTCTCTGTGTGTGGGCGGAGAATATGTGCGTGTGTCTCTGTGTGTGGGCGGAGAATATGTGCGTGTGTCTCTGTGTGTGGGCGGAGAATATGTGCACGTGTCTCTGTGTGTGGGCGGAGAATATGTGTGTGTGTCTCTTTGTGTGGGCAGAGAATATGTGTGTGTGTCTCTTTGTGTGGACACAGAATATTTGCGTGTGTCTGTGTGTGGGCGGAGAATATGTGCGTGTGTCTCTCTGTATGGGCAGAGAATATGTATGTGTGTCTCTTTGTGTGGGCAGAGAATATGTGCGTGTGTCTCTCTGTGTGGGCGGAGAATATGTGTGTCACTCTGTGTGGGCGGAGCATATGTGCGTGTGTCTCTCTGTGTGGGCGGAGAATATGTATGTGTCTGTGTGTGGGCAGAGAATATGTGCCTGTGTCTCTGTGTGCGGGCGGAGAATATGTGCGTGTGTCTCTGTGTGTGGGCGGAGAATATGTGCGTGTGTCTCTGTGTGTGGGTGGAGAATATGTGCGTGTGTCTCTGTGTGTGGGCGGAGAATATGTGCGTGTGTCTCTGTGAGTGGGCGGAGAATATGTGCGTGTGTCTCTGTGTGTGGGCGGAGAATATGTGCGTGTGTCTCTGTGTGTGGGCGGAGAATATGTGCGTGTGTCTCTGTGTGTGGGCGGAGAATATGTGCGTGTGTCTCTGTGTGGGCAGAGAATATGTGCGTGTGTCTCTGTGTGTGGGCAGAGAATATGTGCGTGTATCTCTGTGTGTGGGTGGAGAATATGTGTGTGTCTTTGTGTGGGCAGAGAATATGTGCGTGTGTCACTGTGTGTGGGCCGAGAATATTTGTGTGTCTGTGTGTGGGTGGAGAATATGTGCGTGTGTCTCTGTGTGTGTGTGGAGAATATGTGCGTGTGTCTCTGTGTGTGGGTGGAGAATATATGTGTGTGTCTCTGTGTGTGGGCGGAGAATATGTGCGTGTGTCTCTGTGTGTGGGCGGAGAATATTTGTGTGTCTGTGTGTGGGCGGAGAATATGTGCGTGTGTCTCTGTGTGTGGGCTAAGAATATGTGCGTGTGTCTCAGTGTGTGGGCAGAGAATATGTGCGTGTGTCTCTGTGTGGGCAGAGAATATGTGCGTGTGTCTCTGTGTGTGGGCGGAGAATATGTGCCTGTGTCTCTGTGTGTGGGCGGAGAATATGTGCGTGTGTCTCTGTGTGTGGGCAGAGAATATGTGTGTGTCTCTTTGTGTGGACAGAGAATATTTGCGTGTGTCTGTGTGTGGGCGGAGAATATGTGCGTGTGTCTCTCTGTATGGGCAGAGAATATGTATGTGCGTCTCTTCGTGTGGGCAGAGAATATGTGCGTGTGTCTCTCTGTGTGGGCGGAGAATATGTGTGTCTCTCTGTGTGGGCGGAGAATATGTGCGTGTGTCTCTCTGTGTGGGCGGAGAATATGTATGTGTCTGTGTGTGGGGAGAGAATATGTGCGTGTGTCTCTGTGTGTGGGCGGAGAATATGTGCGTGTGTCTCTGTGTGTGGGCTGTTATGACCCCAATGGCAGAGGGTCTCAAAAGTACATACCAAGTCTGCAAACATAAAAAACCAGCTCATAGGGCAGTGGTAACTGGGCTAACCGTATATCTAATCTTAGCACCACAAATAGCAGCAGCCGGGGAACGTGCCTACGTTGGTTCTAGACGTCTCGCGCCAGCCGGAGAACTAACCAACCCTAGAAGGGAAAAGATAGACCTTTCTTGCCTCCAGAGAAAAGACCCCAAAAGTTGGATACAAGCCCCCCACAAATAATAACGGTGAGGTAAGGAGAAAAGACAAACGTAAGAATGAACTAGATATTTAGCAAAGAGAGGCCCACTGACTAATAGCAGAATATAGTAAGATGACTTATACGGTCAGCAAAAACCCTATCAAAATTTCCACGCTGGATATTCAAGAACCCCCGAACCGTCTAACGGCCCGGGGGGAGAATACCAGCCCCCTAGAGCTTCCAGCAAAATCAGGAATCACATTTAGTACAAGCTGGACAGAAAATAAGAGCCATACAAATAACCAAAAAACAAGGAAGCACGACTTAGCTTAGTTTTGCAAGAACCAGGACCAGCAGACAGGAGCAAACAGAAAGGATCTGATTACAACGATGCCAGGCACTGGACTGAGAATCCAGGAAGCTTATATAGCAACACCCCTGGACTAACGACCCAGGTGGGTGCCAAACTGAGAAAGACAATCCCAGATTCATATCACCAGTGACCACAAGAAGGAGCCAAAAAAGTCTAATTCACAACAGTACCTCCCCTTTAAGGAGGGGTCACCGAACCCTCACCAAGACCACCAGGGCGATCAGGATGAGCAGCGTGAAAGGCACAAACTAAGTCGGCCGCATGCACATCAGAGGCAACCACCCAGGAATTATCCTCCTGACCATAGCCCTTCCACTTGACCAGATACTGAAGCCTCCGCCTGGAGAGACGAGAATCCAAGATCTTCTCCACCACATACTCCAACTCGCCCTCAACCAAGACCGGAGCAGGAGGCTCAACAGAAGGAACCACAGGTACAACGTACCGCCGCAACAAAGACCTATGGAACACGTTGTGAATGGCAAACGACACCGGAAGATCCAAGCGAAAGCACACAGGATTAAGGATTTCCAATATCTTGTAAGGACCGATGAAGCGAGGCTTAAATTTAGGAGAGGAGACCTTCATAGGAACAAATCGAGAAGACAGCCATACCAAATCCCCAACACGAAGTCGGGGACCCACACCGCGGCGGCAGTTGGCAAAACGCTGAGCCTTCTCCTGTGACAACTTCAAGTTGTCCACCACATGATTCCAGATCTGCTGCAACCTATCCACCACGGAATCTACCCCAGGACAGTCAGAAGGCTCCACATGTCCCGAGGAAAAAAGGCAAAACCAAAGTAGCGGAACGAGCCCGATTATTAAGGGCAAACTCAGCCAACGGCAAGAAGGTCGCCCAATCATCCTGATCCGCAGAAACAAAACACCTCAAATAAGCCTCCAGAGTCTGATTAGTTTGCTCCGTTTGTCCATTAGTCTGAGGATGAAAGGCAGACGAAAACGACAAATCAATGCCCATCTTAGCACAAAAGGATCGCCAGAACCTGGAAACAAACTGGGATCCTCTGTCAGACACAATATTCTCAGGAATGCCGTGTAAACGAACCACATTCTGAAAGAACAAAGGAACCAGATCGGAAGAGGAAGGCAGCTTAGGCAAAGATACCAAATGGACCATCTTGGAAAAGCGATCACATACCACCCAGATGACAGACATGCCCTGAGACACCGGAAGATCTGAAATGAAATCCATGGAAATGTGTGTCCAAGGCCTCTTCGGGACAGGCAAGGGCAAGAGCAACCCGCTGGCACGAGAACAGCAAGGCTTAGCTCGAGCACAAGTCCCACAGGACTGCACAAATGACCGCACATCCCGTGACAAGGAAGGCCACCAAAAGGACCTAGCCACCAGATCTCTGGTGCCAAAAATTCCCGGATGCCCTGCCAACACTGAGGAATGAACCTCGGAAATGACTCTGCTGGTCCACTTATCAGGAACAAACAGTCTGTCAGGTGGACAAGAGTCAGGTCTACCAGCCTGAAATCTCTGCAACACACGTCGCAAATCCGGAGAAATGGCTGACAAGATAACTCCCTCTTTAAGAATACCAACTGGTTCTACGACTCCAGGAGAGTCAGGCACAAAGCTCCTTGAAAGAGCATCAGCCTTCACATTCTTTGAACCTGGTAAATACGAGACCACAAAGTCAAAACGGGAGAAAAACAATGACCAGCGGGCCTGTCTAGGATTCAGGCATTTAGCAGACTCGAGATACATCAGATTTTTGTGATCAGTCAAGACCACCACACGATGCTTAGCACCCTCGAGCCAATGACGCCACTCCTCAAATGCCCACTTCATGGCCAACAACTCCCGATTGCCAACATCATAATTCCGCTCAGCAGGTGAAAACTTCCTAGAGAAAAAGGCACAAGGTCTCATCACAGAGCAACCAGGGCCTCTCTGCGACAAAACGGCCCCTGCCCCAATCTCAGAAGCATCCACTTCAACCTGAAAGTGAAGTGAGACATCAGGCTGGCACAAAACAGGCGCTGAAGTAAACCGGCGCTTCAACTCTTGAAAAGCTTCCACGGCTGCAGGAGCCCAGTTAGCAACATCAGAACCTTTCTTGGTCATATCCGTCAAAGGTTTAACAACGCTAGAAAAATTAGCGATAAAACGACGGTAGAAGTTAGCAAAACCCAAGAACTTCTGAAGACTTTTAACTGACGTGGGCTGAGTCCAATCATGAATAGCTTGGACCTTGACTGGGTCCATCTCCACCGCAGAAGGGGAAAAAATAAACCCCAAAAAGGGAACCTTCTGTACTCCAAAGAGACACTTTGAGCCCTTAACAAACAAAGCATGCTCACGCAAAACCTGAAATACCATCCTGACCTGCTCTACATGCGAGTCCCAATCATCAGAAAAAACCAGAATATCATCCAGATAAACAATCATAAATTTATCCAGATACTTCCGGAAAATATCATGCATAAAGGACTGAAACACTGAAGGAGCATTAGAGAGCCCAAAAGGCATCACCAAGTACTCAAAATGACCTTCGGGCGTATTAAATGCAGTTTTCCATTCATCTCCCTGCTTAATGCGCACAAGGTTGTACGCACCACGAAGATCTATCTTGGTGAACCACTTGGCACCTTTAATCCGGGCAAACAAGTCCGACAACAGAGGCAAAGGATACTGAAATTTAACAGTGATTTTATTCAGAAGCCGATAGTCAATACAAGGTCTCAAAGATCCGTCCTTCTTGGCCACAAAAAAGAATCCCGCACCAAGAGGGGAAGAGGATGGACGGATATGCCCCTTCTCCAGAGACTCCTTGATATACGAACGCATTGCGGTATGCTCAGGTACAGACAGATTAAATAGTCTTCTGTTGTGAATTTGCTTTTTGCTCCCTCTAGTGGTTACTAGTTTTTTGACTCTGGTTTTTCTGTCATTCCTTTTATCCGCACCTGGGTCGTTAGTTAGGGGTGTTGCTATATAAGCTCCCTGGACCTTCAGTTCAATGCCTGGCAACGTAGTTATCAGAGCTAGTCTGCTGTGCTCTTGTCTACTGATCCTGGTTCCAGTTATATCAGCTAAGTCTGCCTTTTGCTTTTTGCTATTTGTTTTGGTTTTGTATTTTTGTCCAGCTTGTTCCAAAACTATATCCTGACCTTTGCTGGAAGCTCTAGGGGGGCTGGTGTTCTCCCCCCGGACCGTTAGACGGTTCGGGGGTTCTTGAATTTCCAGTGTGGATTTTGATAGGGTTTTTGTTGACCATATAAGTTACCTTTCTTTATTCTGCTATCAGTAAGCGGGCCTCTCTGTGCTAAACCTGGTTCATTTCTGTGTTTGTCATTTCCTCTTACCTCACCGTCATTATTTGTGGGGGGCTTCTATCCAGCTTTGGGGTCCCCTTCTCTGGAGGCAAGAAAGGTCTTTGTTTTCCTCTACTAGGGGTAGCTAGATTCTCCGGCTGGCGCGTGTCATCTAGAATCAACGTAGGAATGATCCCCGGCTACTTCTAGTGTTGGCGTTAGGAGTAGATATATGGTCAACCCAGTTACCACTGCCCTATGAGCTGGATTTTTGTATTCTGCAGACTTCCACGTTCCTCTGAGACCCTCGCCATTGGGGTCATAACAGTTTGCCAGGCCAGTATTAAATGTTTAATGCATTGCAGAAGAGGGATTATAAGAAAGAAGATTCTGAGTTTTTTTTTTTTTCTTCTTCCCCTTTACCTCAGAGTGGCTATGCTTGCTGCAGACATGAATGTCCAGACCTTGATTACAAGTGTGGACCAGCTGGCTACTCGTGTGCAGGGCATACAAGACTATGTTATCAGAAATCCTAGGTCAGAACCTAAAATACCGATTCCTGAACTGTTTTCCGGAGACAGGTTTAAGTTTAGGAATTTCGTGAATAATTGTAAATTGTTTTTGTCCCTGAGACCCTGTTCATCTGGAGATTCTGCTCAGCAAGTAAAAATTGTTATTTCGTTCTTACGGGGCGACCCTCAGGATTGGGCTTTTTCGCTGGCGCCAGGAGATCCGGCATTGGCTGATCTTGATGCGTTTTTTCTGGCGCTCGGTTTACTTTATGAGGAACCCAATCTTGAGATTCAGGCAGAAAAGGCCTTGCTGGCTATGTCTCAGGGGCAGGACGAGGCTGAAGTGTATTGCCAAAAATTTCGGAAATGGTCCGTGCTGACACATTGGAACGAGTGTGCACTGGCCGCTAATTTTAGAAATGGCCTTTCTGAAGCCATTAAGAATGTTATGGTGGGTTTTCCCATTCCCACAGGTCTGAATGATACTATGGCACTGGCTATTCAAATTGACCGGCGGTTGCGGGAGCGCAAAACCGCAAATTCCCTCATGGTGTTGTCTGAACAGACACCTAATTCGGTGCAATGTGATAGAAAAACCGCAAATTCCCTCATGGTGTTGTCTGAACAGACACCTGATTTAATGCAATGTGATAGAATCCTGACTAGAAATGAGCGGAAAATTCATAGACGCCGGAATGGCTTGTGCTACTACTGTGGTGATTCTACACATGTTATCTCAGCATGCTCTAAACGTATAGCTAAGGTTGTTAGTCCTGTCACCGTTGGTAATTTGCAACCTAAATTTATTCTGTCTGTAACTTTGATTTGCTCACTGTCATCTTATCCTGTCATGGCGTTTGTAGATTCAGGTGCTGCCCTGAGTCTCATGGATCTCTCATTTGCTAAGCGCTGTGGTTTTACTCTTGAACCATTAGAAAATCCTATTCCTCTTAGGGGTATTGATGCTACACCATTGGCTGCAAATAAACCGCAGTATTGGACACAGGTTACCATGTGCATGACTCCTGAACACCGCGAGGTGATACGTTTCCTGGTTTTACATAAAATGCATGATTTGGTTGTTTTAGGGCTGCCATGGTTACAGACCCATAATCCAGTCCTGGACTGGAAGGCTATGTCAGTCTCAAGTTGGGGCTGTCGTGGTATTCATGGGGATTCAGTGCCTGTGTCTATTGCTTCTTCTACGCCTTCGGAAGTTCCGGAGTATTTGTCTGATTATCAGGACGTCTTCAGTGAGTCTGAGTCCAGTGCACTGCCTCCTCATAGGGACTGTGACTGTGCTATAGATTTGATCCCAGGCAGTAAATTTCCTAAGGGAAGACTGTTTAATCTGTCGGTACCTGAACATACCGCTATGCGTTCATATATCAAGGAGTCTCTGGAGAAAGGACATATTCGTCCGTCTTCTTCCCCTCTTGGTGCGGGATTCTTTTTTGTGGCAAAAAAGGACGGATCTTTGAGACCTTGTATTGATTATCGGCTTTTAAATAAGATCACTGTCAAATTTCAGTATCCTTTACCGCTGTTGTCTGACTTGTTTGCCCGGATTAAGGGTGCCAAGTGGTTCACCAAGATAGACCTTCGTGGTGCGTACAACCTTGTGCGCATTAAGCAAGGTGATGAATGGAAAACCGCATTCAATACGCCCGAAGGTCATTTTGAGTACTTGGTGATGCCTTTTGGTCTCTCCAATGCGCCTTCAGTTTTTCAGTCCTTTATGCATGACATTTTCCGGAAGTATCTGGATAAATTTTTGATTGTTTATCTGGATGATATTTTGGTTTTTTCTGATAATTGGGATTCGCATGTGGAGCAGGTCAGGTTGGTCTTTAAAATTTTGCGTGAAAATTCTTTGTTTGTCAAGGGCTCAAAGTGTCTCTTTGGTGTACAGAAGGTTCCCTTTTTGGGGTTCATTTTTTCCCCTTCTGCTGTGGAGATGGACCCAGTCAAGGTCCGAGCTATTCTTGATTGGACTCAGCCCTCGTCAGTTAAGAGTCTTCAGAAGTTCTTGGGCTTCGCTAACTTCTACCGTCGTTTTATCGCTAATTTTTCTAGCATTGTGAAACCTTTGACGGATATGACCAAGAAGGGCTCCGATGTAGCTAACTGGGCTCCTGCTGCCGTGGAGGCTTTCCAGGAGTTGAAACGCCGGTTTACTTCGGCGCCTGTTTTGTGCCAGCCTGACGTCTCACTTCCCTTTCAGGTTAAGGTGGATGCTTCGGAGATTGGGGCAGGGGCCGTTTTGTCGCAGAGAGGCCCTGGTTGCTCTGTTATGAAACCTTGTGCCTTTTTCTCTAGGAAGTTTTCGCCTGCCGAGCGAAATTATGATGTGGGCAATCGGGAGTTGTTGGCCATGAAATGGGCATTTGAGGAGTGGCGTCATTGGCTCGAGGGTGCTAAGCATCGTGTGGTGGTCTTGACTGATCACAAAAATCTGATGTATCTCGAGTCTGCTAAACGCCTTAATCCGAGACAGGCCCGCTGGTCATTGTTTTTCTCCCGCTTTGATTTTGTTGTCTCGTATTTACCTGGTTCAAAGAATGTGAAGGCCGATGCTCTTTCTAGGAGCTTTGTGCCTGATGCTCCTGGAGTCGCTGATCCTGTTGGTATTCTTAAAGATGGAGTTATCTTGTCAGCTATTTCTCCGGATCTGCGACGTGTGTTGCAGAGATTTCAGGCTGATAGGCCTGAGTCTTGTCCACCTGACAGACTGTTTGTCCCGGATAAGTGGACCAGCAGAGTCATTTCCGAGGTTCATTCCTCGGTGTTGGCAGGTCACCCGGGAATTTTTGGCACCAGAGATCTGGTGGCCAGGTCCTTTTGGTGGCCTTCCTTGTCAAGGGATGTGCGGTCATTTGTGCAGTCCTGTGGGACTTGTGCTCGAGCTAAGCCTTGCTGTTCTCGTGCCAGCGGTTTGCTCTTGCCCTTGCCTGTCCCGAAGAGACCTTGGACACATATCTCCATGGATTTCATTTCTGATCTTCCGCTATCTCAGGGCATGTCCGTTATCTGGGTGATATGTGATCGCTTCTCCAAGATGGTCCATTTGGTTCCTTTGCCTAAGCTGCCTTCCTCTTCCGATCTGGTTCCTGTGTTTTTCCAGAACGTGGTTCGTTTGCACGGCATCCCTGAGAATATTGTGTCTGACAGAGGATCCCAGTTCGTTTCCAGGTTCTGGCGATCCTTTTGTAGTAGGATGGGCATTGATTTGTCGTTTTCGTCTGCTTTCCATCCTCAGACTAATGGACAGACGGAGCGAACCAATCAGACTTTGGAGGCTTATTTGAGGTGTTTTGTCTCTGCTGATCAGGACGATTGGGTGACATTCTTGCCGTTGGCTGAGTTTGCCCTTAATAATCGGGCTAGTTCCGCCACCTTGGTTTCACCTTTTTTCTGCAACTCTGGTTTCCATCCTCGCTTTTCTTCGGGTCATGTGGAGCCTTCTGACTGTCCTGGGGTGGATTCTGTGGTGGATAGGTTGCAGCTGATCTGGAATCATGTGGTGGACAACTTGAAGTTGTCACAGGAGAAGGCTCAGCGCTTTGCCAACCGCCGCCGCGGTGTGGGTCCCCGACTACGCGTTGGGGATTTGGTATGGCTTTCTTCCCGCTTTGTTCCTATGAAGGTCTCCTCTCCCAAATTTAAACCTCGTTTTATTGGGCCTTACAAGATATTGGAAATCCTTAATCCTGTATCTTTTCGTCTGGATCTTCCTGTGTCGTTTGCTATTCACAATGTATTTCATAGGTCCTTGTTGCGGCGGTACATTGTGCCTGTAGTTCCTTCTGCTGAGCCTCCTGCTCCGGTGTTGGTTGAGGGCGAGTTGGAGTACGTGGTGGAGAAGATCTTGGATTCTCGCCTCTCCAGGCGGAGGCTTCAGTACCTGGTCAAGTGGAAGGGCTATGGTCAGGAGGATAATTCCTGGGTGGTCGCCTCTGATGTTCATGCGGCCGATTTAGTTCGTGCCTTTCATGCCGCTCATCCTGATCGCCCTGGTGGTCGTGGTGAGGGTTCGGTGACCCCTCACTAAGGGGGGGGTACTGTTGTGAATTTGCTTTTTGCTCCCTCTAGTGGTTACTAGTTTTTTGACTCTGGTTTTTCTGTCATTCCTTTTATCCGCACCTGGGTCGTTAGTTAGGGGTGTTGCTATATAAGCTCCCTGGACCTTCAGTTCAATGCCTGGCAACGTAGTTATCAGAGCTAGTCTGCTGTGCTCTTGTCTACTGATCCTGGTTCCAGTTATATCAGCTAAGTCTGCCTTTTGCTTTTTGCTATTTGTTTTGGTTTTGTATTTTTGTCCAGCTTGTTCCAAAACTATATCCTGACCTTTGCTGGAAGCTCTAGGGGGGCTGGTGTTCTCCCCCCGGACCGTTAGACGGTTCGGGGGTTCTTGAATTTCCAGTGTGGATTTTGATAGGGTTTTTGTTGACCATATAAGTTACCTTTCTTTATTCTGCTATCAGTAAGCGGGCCTCTCTGTGCTAAACCTGGTTCATTTCTGTGTTTGTCATTTCCTCTTACCTCACCGTCATTATTTGTGGGGGGCTTCTATCCAGCTTTGGGGTCCCCTTCTCTGGAGGCAAGAAAGGTCTTTGTTTTCCTCTACTAGGGGTAGCTAGATTCTCCGGCTGGCGCGTGTCATCTAGAATCAACGTAGGAATGATCCCCGGCTACTTCTAGTGTTGGCGTTAGGAGTAGATATATGGTCAACCCAGTTACCACTGCCCTATGAGCTGGATTTTTGTATTCTGCAGACTTCCACGTTCCTCTGAGACCCTCGCCATTGGGGTCATAACAGTTTGCCAGGCCAGTATTAAATGTTTAATGCATTGCAGAAGAGGGATTATAAGAAAGAAGATTCTGAGTTTTTTTTTTTTTCTTCTTCCCCTTTACCTCAGAGTGGCTATGCTTGCTGCAGACATGAATGTCCAGACCTTGATTACAAGTGTGGACCAGCTGGCTACTCGTGTGCAGGGCATACAAGACTATGTTATCAGAAATCCTAGGTCAGAACCTAAAATACCGATTCCTGAACTGTTTTCCGGAGACAGGTTTAAGTTTAGGAATTTCGTGAATAATTGTAAATTGTTTTTGTCCCTGAGACCCTGTTCATCTGGAGATTCTGCTCAGCAAGTAAAAATTGTTATTTCGTTCTTACGGGGCGACCCTCAGGATTGGGCTTTTTCGCTGGCGCCAGGAGATCCGGCATTGGCTGATCTTGATGCGTTTTTTCTGGCGCTCGGTTTACTTTATGAGGAACCCAATCTTGAGATTCAGGCAGAAAAGGCCTTGCTGGCTATGTCTCAGGGGCAGGACGAGGCTGAAGTGTATTGCCAAAAATTTCGGAAATGGTCCGTGCTGACACATTGGAACGAGTGTGCACTGGCCGCTAATTTTAGAAATGGCCTTTCTGAAGCCATTAAGAATGTTATGGTGGGTTTTCCCATTCCCACAGGTCTGAATGATACTATGGCACTGGCTATTCAAATTGACCGGCGGTTGCGGGAGCGCAAAACCGCAAATTCCCTCATGGTGTTGTCTGAACAGACACCTAATTCGGTGCAATGTGATAGAAAAACCGCAAATTCCCTCATGGTGTTGTCTGAACAGACACCTGATTTAATGCAATGTGATAGAATCCTGACTAGAAATGAGCGGAAAATTCATAGACGCCGGAATGGCTTGTGCTACTACTGTGGTGATTCTACACATGTTATCTCAGCATGCTCTAAACGTATAGCTAAGGTTGTTAGTCCTGTCACCGTTGGTAATTTGCAACCTAAATTTATTCTGTCTGTAACTTTGATTTGCTCACTGTCATCTTATCCTGTCATGGCGTTTGTAGATTCAGGTGCTGCCCTGAGTCTCATGGATCTCTCATTTGCTAAGCGCTGTGGTTTTACTCTTGAACCATTAGAAAATCCTATTCCTCTTAGGGGTATTGATGCTACACCATTGGCTGCAAATAAACCGCAGTATTGGACACAGGTTACCATGTGCATGACTCCTGAACACCGCGAGGTGATACGTTTCCTGGTTTTACATAAAATGCATGATTTGGTTGTTTTAGGGCTGCCATGGTTACAGACCCATAATCCAGTCCTGGACTGGAAGGCTATGTCAGTCTCAAGTTGGGGCTGTCGTGGTATTCATGGGGATTCAGTGCCTGTGTCTATTGCTTCTTCTACGCCTTCGGAAGTTCCGGAGTATTTGTCTGATTATCAGGACGTCTTCAGTGAGTCTGAGTCCAGTGCACTGCCTCCTCATAGGGACTGTGACTGTGCTATAGATTTGATCCCAGGCAGTAAATTTCCTAAGGGAAGACTGTTTAATCTGTCGGTACCTGAACATACCGCTATGCGTTCATATATCAAGGAGTCTCTGGAGAAAGGACATATTCGTCCGTCTTCTTCCCCTCTTGGTGCGGGATTCTTTTTTGTGGCAAAAAAGGACGGATCTTTGAGACCTTGTATTGATTATCGGCTTTTAAATAAGATCACTGTCAAATTTCAGTATCCTTTACCACTGTTGTCTGACTTGTTTGCCCGGATTAAGGGTGCCAAGTGATTCACCAAGATAGACCTTCGTGGTGCGTACAACCTTGTGCGCATTAAGCAAGGTGATGAATGGAAAACCGCATTCAATACGCCCGAAGGTCATTTTGAGTACTTGGTGATGCCTTTTGGTCTCTCCAATGCGCCTTCAGTTTTTCAGTCCTTTATGCATGACATTTTCCGGAAGTATCTGGATACATTTTTGATTGTTTATCTGGATGATATTTTGGTTTTTTCTGATAATTGGGATTCGCATGTGGAGCAGGTCAGGTTGGTCTTTAAAATTTTGCGTGAAAATTCTTTGTTTGTCAAGGGCTCAAAGTGTCTCTTTGGTGTACAGAAGGTTCCCTTTTTGGGGTTCATTTTTTCCCCTTCTGCTGTGGAGATGGACCCAGTCAAGGTCCGAGCTATTCTTGATTGGACTCAGCCCTCGTCAGTTAAGAGTCTTCAGAAGTTCTTGGGCTTCGCTAACTTCTACCGTCGTTTTATCGCTAATTTTTCTAGCATTGTGAAACCTTTGACGGATATGACCAAGAAGGGCTCCGATGTAGCTAACTGGGCTCCTGCTGCCGTGGAGGCTTTCCAGGAGTTGAAACGCCGGTTTACTTCGGCGCCTGTTTTGTGCCAGCCTGACGTCTCACTTCCCTTTCAGGTTAAGGTGGATGCTTCGGAGATTGGGGCAGGGGCCGTTTTGTCGCAGAGAGGCCCTGGTTGCTCTGTTATGAAACCTTGTGCCTTTTTCTCTAGGAAGTTTTCGCCTGCCGAGCGAAATTATGATGTGGGCAATCGGGAGTTGTTGGCCATGAAATGGGCATTTGAGGAGTGGCGTCATTGGCTCGAGGGTGCTAAGCATCGTGTGGTGGTCTTGACTGATCACAAAAATCTGATGTATCTCGAGTCTGCTAAACGCCTTAATCCGAGACAGGCCCGCTGGTCATTGTTTTTCTCCCGCTTTGATTTTGTTGTCTCGTATTTACCTGGTTCAAAGAATGTGAAGGCCGATGCTCTTTCTAGGAGCTTTGTGCCTGATGCTCCTGGAGTCGCTGATCCTGTTGGTATTCTTAAAGATGGAGTTATCTTGTCAGCTATTTCTCCGGATCTGCGACGTGTGTTGCAGAGATTTCAGGCTGATAGGCCTGAGTCTTGTCCACCTGACAGACTGTTTGTCCCGGATAAGTGGACCAGCAGAGTCATTTCCGAGGTTCATTCCTCGGTGTTGGCAGGTCACCCGGGAATTTTTGGCACCAGAGATCTGGTGGCCAGGTCCTTTTGGTGGCCTTCCTTGTCAAGGGATGTGCGGTCATTTGTGCAGTCCTGTGGGACTTGTGCTCGAGCTAAGCCTTGCTGTTCTCGTGCCAGCGGTTTGCTCTTGCCCTTGCCTGTCCCGAAGAGACCTTGGACACATATCTCCATGGATTTCATTTCTGATCTTCCGCTATCTCAGGGCATGTCCGTTATCTGGGTGATATGTGATCGCTTCTCCAAGATGGTCCATTTGGTTCCTTTGCCTAAGCTGCCTTCCTCTTCCGATCTGGTTCCTGTGTTTTTCCAGAACGTGGTTCGTTTGCACGGCATCCCTGAGAATATTGTGTCTGACAGAGGATCCCAGTTCGTTTCCAGGTTCTGGCGATCCTTTTGTAGTAGGATGGGCATTGATTTGTCGTTTTCGTCTGCTTTCCATCCTCAGACTAATGGACAGACGGAGCGAACCAATCAGACTTTGGAGGCTTATTTGAGGTGTTTTGTCTCTGCTGATCAGGACGATTGGGTGACATTCTTGCCGTTGGCTGAGTTTGCCCTTAATAATCGGGCTAGTTCCGCCACCTTGGTTTCACCTTTTTTCTGCAACTCTGGTTTCCATCCTCGCTTTTCTTCGGGTCATGTGGAGCCTTCTGACTGTCCTGGGGTGGATTCTGTGGTGGATAGGTTGCAGCTGATCTGGAATCATGTGGTGGACAACTTGAAGTTGTCACAGGAGAAGGCTCAGCGCTTTGCCAACCGCCGCCGCGGTGTGGGTCCCCGACTACGCGTTGGGGATTTGGTATGGCTTTCTTCCCGCTTTGTTCCTATGAAGGTCTCCTCTCCCAAATTTAAACCTCGTTTTATTGGGCCTTACAAGATATTGGAAATCCTTAATCCTGTATCTTTTCGTCTGGATCTTCCTGTGTCGTTTGCTATTCACAATGTATTTCATAGGTCCTTGTTGCGGCGGTACATTGTGCCTGTAGTTCCTTCTGCTGAGCCTCCTGCTCCGGTGTTGGTTGAGGGCGAGTTGGAGTACGTGGTGGAGAAGATCTTGGATTCTCGCCTCTCCAGGCGGAGGCTTCAGTACCTGGTCAAGTGGAAGGGCTATGGTCAGGAGGATAATTCCTGGGTGGTCGCCTCTGATGTTCATGCAGCCGATTTAGTTCGTGCCTTTCATGCCGCTCATCCTGATCGCCCTGGTGGTCGTGGTGAGGGTTCGGTGACCCCTCACTAAGGGGGGGGGTACTGTTGTGAATTTGCTTTTTGCTCCCTCTAGTGGTTACTAGTTTTTTGACTCTGGTTTTTCTGTCATTCCTTTTATCCGCACCTGGGTCGTTAGTTAGGGGTGTTGCTATATAAGCTCCCTGGACCTTCAGTTCAATGCCTGGCAACGTAGTTATCAGAGCTAGTCTGCTGTGCTCTTGTCTACTGATCCTGGTTCCAGTTATATCAGCTAAGTCTGCCTTTTGCTTTTTGCTATTTGTTTTGGTTTTGTATTTTTGTCCAGCTTGTTCCAAAACTATATCCTGACCTTTGCTGGAAGCTCTAGGGGGGCTGGTGTTCTCCCCCCGGACCGTTAGACGGTTCGGGGGTTCTTGAATTTCCAGTGTGGATTTTGATAGGGTTTTTGTTGACCATATAAGTTACCTTTCTTTATTCTGCTATCAGTAAGCGGGCCTCTCTGTGCTAAACCTGGTTCATTTCTGTGTTTGTCATTTCCTCTTACCTCACCGTCATTATTTGTGGGGGGCTTCTATCCAGCTTTGGGGTCCCCTTCTCTGGAGGCAAGAAAGGTCTTTGTTTTCCTCTACTAGGGGTAGCTAGATTCTCCGGCTGGCGCGTGTCATCTAGAATCAACGTAGGAATGATCCCCGGCTACTTCTAGTGTTGGCGTTAGGAGTAGATATATGGTCAACCCAGTTACCACTGCCCTATGAGCTGGATTTTTGTATTCTGCAGACTTCCACGTTCCTCTGAGACCCTCGCCATTGGGGTCATAACAGTCTTCCCTTAGGAAATTTACTACCTGGAATCAAATCTATGGTGCAGTCACAGTCCCTATGAGGAGGCAGAGCACTGGACCTGGACTCGCTGAATACATCCTGATAATCAGACAAATGTTCAGGAACTTCCGAAGGAGTAGAGGAAGTAATAGACACCGGCGGGGAATCACCATGAATTCCCTGACAGCCCCAACTTGACACAGACATTGCCTTCCAATCCAAGACTGGATTATGGGTCTGTAACCATGGCAGACCCAAAACGACCAAATCATGCATCTTATGCAGAACAAGAAAACGAATCACCTCCCGATGTTCAGGAGTCATGCACATGGTTACCTGTGTCCAAAACTGTGGTTTATTTTCCGCCAATGGCGTAGCATCAATACCTCTAAGAGGGATAGGATTTACCAAAGGCTCAAGAACAAAACCACAGCGTTTGGCAAATGACAGATCCATAAGAATCAGGGCAGCACCTGAATCCACAAACGCCATAACAGGGTAGGAAGACAATGAGCAAATTAAAGTCACAGACAAAATAAATTTAGGTTGCAAATTACCAATGGCGACAGGGCTAACAACCCTTGTTAGGCGTTTAGAGCATGCTGATATAACATGTGTAGAATCACCACAGTAAAAACACAACCCATTCTGACGTCTATGACTTTTCCGTTCATTTCTAGTCTGAATTCTATCACATTGCATTAAATCAGGTGTTTGTTCAGACAACACCACCAGAGGATTAGCAGTTTTGCGCTCCCGCAAACGCAGGTCAATTTGAATAGCCAGCGCCATGGAATCATTCAGACTTGTAGGAATGGAGAAACCCACCATCACATTCTTAATGGCTTCAGAAAGGCCATTTCTGAAATTTGCGGCCAGAGCACACTCATTCCACTGAGTAAGCACGGACCATTTCCGAAATTTTTGGCAATACACTTCAGCTTCATCCTGGCCCTGAGAAATAGCCAGCAAGGCTTTTTCTGCCTGAATTTCAAGATTGGGTTCCTCGTAAAGCAATCCGAGCGCCAGAAAAAATGCATCAATATTTGCCAATGCCGGATCTCCTGGCGCTAGCGAGAAGGCCCAATCCTGAGGGTCACCCCGTAAGAAAGAGATAACAATTTTAACTTGCTGAGCTAAGTCTCCAGATGAACGGGGTCTCAGAGATAGAAACAATTTACAATTATTCCTGAAATTCCTAAACTTGAATCGGTCTCCAGAGAATAGTTCAGGAATAGGTATTTTAGGTTCAGACATTGGACTACTGGTAACAAAATCTTGTATGCCCTGCACACGAGCAGCAAGCTAATCCACACTTGTAATCAAGGTCTGGACATTCATGTCTGTAGCAAGCACAAGCCACTCAGAGGTAAAGGGGAGGAACAAAGAGAGGAAAAAAAAAAAAAAAACCTCAGAATTTCCTTTCTTATTATCCCACTTCTGCAATGCATTAAACATTCAAATTCGGCCTGGCATACTGTTATGACCCCAATGGCAGAGGGTCTCAAAAGTACATACCAAGTCTGCAAACATAAAAAAAACAGCTCATAGGGCAGTGGTAACTGGGTTAACCGTATATCTAATCCTAGCACCACAAATAGCAGCAGCCGGGGAACGTGCCTACGTTGGTTCTAGACGTCTCGCGCCAGCCGGAGAACTAACCAACCCTAGAAGGGAAAAGATAGACCTTTCTTGCCTCCAGAGAAAAGACCCCAAAAGTTGGATACAAGCCCCCCACAAATAATAACGGTGAGGTAAGGAGAAAAGACAAACGTAAGAATGAACTAGATATTTAGCAAAGAGAGGCCCACTGACTAATAGCAGAATATAGTAAGATGACTTATACGGTCAGCAAAAACCCTATCAAAATTTCCACGCTGGATATTCAAGAACCCCCGAACCGTCTAACGGCCCGGGGGGAGAATACCAGCCCCCTAGAGCTTCCAGCAAAATCAGGAATCACATTTAGTACAAGCTGGACAGAAAATAAGAGCCATACAAATAACCAAAAAACAAGGAAGCACGACTTAGCTTAGTTTTGCAAGAACCAGGACCAGCAGACAGGAGCAAACAGAAAGGATCTGATTACAACGATGCCAGGCACTGGACTGAGAATCCAGGAAGCTTATATAGCAACACCCCTGGACTAACGACCCAGGTGGGTGCCAAACTGAGAAAGACAATCCCAGAGTCATATCACCAGTGACCACAAGAGGGAGCCAAAAAAGTCTAATTCACAACAGTGGGCGGAGAATATGTGCGTGTGTCTCTGTGTGTGGGTGGAGAATATGTGCGTGTGTCTCTGTGTGTGGGCGGAGAATATGTGCGTGTGTCTCTGTGTGTGGGCGGAGAATATGTGCGTGTGTCTCTGTGTGTGGGCGGAGAATATGTGCGTGTGTCTCTGTGTGTGGGCGGAGAATATGTGCGTGTGTCTCTGTGTGTGAGCGGAGAATATGTGCGTGTGTCTCTGTGTGTGGGCGGAGAATATGTGCGTGTGTCTCTGTGTGTGGGCATAGAATATGTGTGTGTGTCTCTTTGTGTGGACAGAGAATATTTGCGTGTGTCTGTGTGTGGGCGGAGAATATCTGCGTGTGTCTCTCTGTATGGGCAGAGAATAAGTATGTGTATCTCTTTGTGTGGGCAGAGAATATGTGCGTGTGTCTCTCTGTGTGGGCGGAGAATATGTGTGTGTTTCTCTGTGTGTGGGCTAAGAATATGTGCGTGTGTCTCTGTGTGTGGGCGGAGAATATGTGCGTGTGTCTCTGTGTGTGGGCGGAGAATATGTGCGTGTGTCTCTGTGTGTGGGCGGAGAATATGTGCGTGTGTCTCTGTGTGTGAGTGAAGAATATGTGCGTGTGTCTCTGTGTGTGGGCGGAGAATATGTGCGTGTGTCTCTGTGTGTGGGCAGAGAATATGTGTGTGTGTCTCTTTGTGTGGACAGAGAATATTTGCGTGTGTCTGTGTGTGGGCGGAGAATATCTGCGTGTGTCTCTCTGTATGGGCAGAGAATAAGTATGTGTATCTCTTTGTGTGGGCAGAGAATATGTGCGTGTGTCTCTCTGTGTGGGCGGAGAATATGTGTGTGTGTCTCAGTGTGTGGGCGGAGAATATGTGCGTGTGTCTCAGTGTGTGGGCGGAGAATATGTGCGTGTGTCTCTGTGTGGGCAGAGAATATGTGCGTGTGTCTCTGTGTGTGGGCGGAGAATATGTGCGTGTGTCTCTGTGTGTGGGCGGAGAATATGTGCGTGTGTCTCTGTGTGTGGGCAGAGAATATGTGTGTGTGTCTCTTTGTGTGGACAGAGAATATTTGCGTGTGTCTGTGTGTGGGCGGAGAATATCTGCGTGTGTCTCTCTGTATGGGCAGAGAATAAGTATGTGTATCTCTTTGTGTGGGCAGAGAATATGTGCGTGTGTCTCTCTGTGTGGGCGGAGAATATGTGTGTGTGTCTCAGTGTGTGGGCGGAGAATATGTGCGTGTGTCTCAGTGTGTGGGCGGAGAATATGTGCGTGTGTCTCTGTGTGGGCAGAGAATATGTGCGTGTGTCTCTGTGTGTGGGCGGAGAATATGTGCGTGTGTCTCTGTGTGTGGGAGGAGAATATGTGCGTGTGTCTCTGTGTGTGGGCGGAGAATATGTGCGTGTGTCTCTGTGTGTGGGCGGAGAATATGTGCGTGTGTCTCTGTGTGTGGGCGGAGAATATGTGCGTGTGTCTCTGTGTGTGGGCGGAGAATATGTGCGTGTGTCTGTGTGTGGGCGAAGAATATGTGCGTGAGTCTCTGTGTGTGGGCGGAGAATATGTGCGTGTGTCTCTGTGTGTGGGCGAAGAATATGTGCGTGAGTCTCTGTGTGTGGGCGGAGAATATGTGCGTGTGTCTGTGTGTGGGCGAAGAATATGTGCGTGAGTCTCTGTGTGTGGGCGGAGAATATGTGCGTGTGTCTGTGTGTGGGCGAAGAATATGTGCGTGAGTCTCTGTGTGTGGGCGGAGAATATGTGCGTGTGTCTCTGTGTGTGGGCGGAGAATATGTGCGTGTGTCTCTGTGTGTGGGCGGAGAATATATGCGTGTGTCTCTGTGTGTGGGCGGAGAATATGTGCGTGTGTCTCTGTGTGTGAGCAAAGAATATGTGCGTGTGTCTCTGTGTGTGGGCGGAGAATATGTGCGTGTGTCTCTGTGTGTGGGCATAGAATATGTGTGTGTGTCTCTTTGTGTGGACAGAGAATATTTGCGTGTGTCTGTGTGTGGGCGGAGAATATGTGCGTGTGTCTCTCTGTATGGGCAGAGAATATGTATGTGTGTCTCTTTGTGTGGGCAGAGAATATGTGCGTGTGTCTCTCTGTGTGGGCAGAGAATATGTGTGTGTGTCTCTCTGTGTGGGCGGAGAATATGTGCGTTGTCTCTCTGTGTGGGCGGAGAATATGTGTGTGTCTGTGTGTGGGCAGAGAATATGTGCGTGTGTCTCTGTGTGTGGGTGGTGAATATGTGCGTGTGTGTCTGTGTGTGGGTTGAGAATATGTGGGTGTGTCTCTGTGTGTGGGCGGAGAATATGTGCGTGTGTCTCTTTGTGTGGGCGGAGAATATGTTCCTGTGTCTCTGTGTGTGGGCGGAGAATATGTGTGTGTCTGTGTGTGGGCGGAGAATATGTGCGTGTGTCTCTGTGTGTGGACAGAGAATATGGGCGTGTGTCTCTGTGTGTGGGCGGAGAATATGTGCATGTGTCTCAGTGTGTAGGCGGAGAATATGTGTGTGTCTGTGTGTGGGCGGTGAATATGTGCGTGTGTCTCTGTGTGTGGGTGGAGAATATGTCCGTGTGTCTCTGTGTGTGGGCGGAGAATATGTGCGTGTGACTCTGTGTGTGGGCGGAGAATATGTGCGTGTGTCTCTTTGTGTGGGCGGAGAATATGTGCGTGTGTCTCTGTGTGTGGGCGGAGAATATGTGCGTGTGTCTCTGTGTGTGGGCGGAGAATATGTGCGTGTGTCTCTGTGTGTGGGCGGAGAATATGTGCGTGTGTCTCTGTGTGTGTGCGGAGAATATGTGTGTGTCTGTGTGTGGGCGGAGAATATGTGCGTGTGTCTCTGTGTGTGGGCGGAGAATATGTGCGTGTGACTCTGTGTGTGGGCGGAGAATATGTGCGTGTGTCTCTGTGTGTGGGCGGAGAATATGTGCGTGTGTCTCTGTGTGTGGGCGGAGAATATGTGCGTGTGTCTCTGTGTGTGGGCGGAGAATATGTGCGTGTGACTCTGTGTGTGGGCGGAGAATATGTGCGTGTGTCTCTGTGTGTGGGCGGAGAATATGTGCGTGTGTCTCTGTGTGTGGGCGGAGAATATGTGCGTGTGTCTCTGTGTGTGGGCGGAGAATATGTGCGTGTGTCTTTGTGTGTGGGCAGAGAATATGTGCGTGTGTCTCTGTGTGTGTACGGAGAATATGTGCGTGTGTCTCTGTGTGTGGGCGGAGAATATGTGCATGTGTCTCTGTGTGTGGGCGGAGAATATGTGCGTGTGTCTCTGTGTGTGGGCAGAGAATATGTGTGTCTCTTTGTGTGGACAGAGAATATTTGCGTGTGTCTGTGTGTGGGCAGAGAATATGTGCGTGTGTCTCTCTGTATGGGCAGAGAATATGTATGTGTGTCTCTTTGTGTGGGCAGAGAATATGTGCCTGTGTCTCTCTGTGTGGGCGGAGAATATGTGTGTGTGTCTCTCTGTGTGGGCGGAGAATATGTGCGTGTGTCTTTGTGTGTGGGCAGAGAATATGTGCGTGTGTCTCTGTGTGTGGACAGAGAATATGTGCGTGTGTCTCTGTGTGTGTGCGGAGAATATGTGCGTGTGTCTCTGTGTGTGTGCGGAGAATATGTGTGTGTCTGTGTGTGGGCGGAGAATATGTGCGTGTGTCTCTGTGTGTGGGCGGAGAATATGTGCGTGTGTCTCTGTGTGTGGGCGGAGAATATGTGCGTGTGTCTCTGTGTGTGGGAGGAGAATATGTGCGTGTGTCTCTGTGTGTGGGCGGAGAATATGTGCGTGTGTCTCTGTGTGTGGGCGGAGAATATGTGCGTGTGTCTCTGTGTGTGGGCGGAGAATATGTGCATGTGTCTCTGTGTGTGGGCGGAGAATATGTGCGTGTGTCTCTGTGTGTGGGCGGAGAATATGTGCGTGTGTCTCTGTGTGTGGGCAAAGAATATGTGCGTGTGTCTCTGTGTGTGGGCGGAGAATATGTGCGTGTGTCTCTGTGTGTGGGCGGAGAATATGTGCGTGTGTCTCTGTGTGTGGGCGGAGAATATGTGCGTGTGTCTCTGTGTGTGGGCGGAGAATATGTGCGTGTGTCTCTGTGTGTGGGCGGAGAATATGTGCGTGTGTCTCTGTGTGTGAGCGGAGAATATGTGCGTGTGTCTCTGTGTGTGGGCGGAGAATATGTGCGTGTGTCTCTGTGTGTGGGCATAGAATATGTGTGTGTGTCTCTTTGTGTGGACAGAGAATATTTGCGTGTGTCTGTGTGTGGGCGGAGAATATCTGCGTGTGTCTCTCTGTATGGGCAGAGAATAAGTATGTGTATCTCTTTGTGTGGGCAGAGAATATGTGCGTGTGTCTCTCTGTGTGGGCGGAGAATATGTGTGTGTTTCTCTGTGTGTGGGCTAAGAATATGTGCGTGTGTCTCTGTGTGTGTGCGGAGAATATGTGCGTGTGTCTCTGTGTGTGGGCGGAGAATATGTGCGTGTGTCTCTGTGTGTGAGCGAAGAATATGTGCGTGTGTCTCTGTGTGTGGGCGGAGAATATGTGCGTGTGTCTCTGTGTGTGGGCAGAGAATATGTGTGTGTGTCTCTTTGTGTGGACAGAGAATATTTGCGTGTGTCTGTGTGTGGGCGGAGAATATCTGCGTGTGTCTCTCTGTATGGGCAGAGAATAAGTATGTGTATCTCTTTGTGTGGGCAGAGAATATGTGCGTGTGTCTCTCTGTGTGGGCGGAGAATATGTGTGTGTGTCTCAGTGTGTGGGCGGAGAATATGTGCGTGTGTCTCAGTGTGTGGGCGGAGAATATGTGCGTGTGTCTCTGTGTGGGCAGAGAATATGTGCGTGTGTCTCTGTGTGTGGGCGGAGAATATGTGCGTGTGTCTCTGTGTGTGGGCGGAGAATATGTGCGTGTGTCTCTGTGTGTGGGCAGAGAATATGTGTGTGTGTCTCTTTGTGTGGACAGAGAATATTTGCGTGTGTCTGTGTGTGGGCGGAGAATATCTGCGTGTGTCTCTCTGTATGGGCAGAGAATAAGTATGTGTATCTCTTTGTGTGGGCAGAGAATATGTGCGTGTGTCTCTCTGTGTGGGCGGAGAATATGTGTGTGTGTCTCAGTGTGTGGGCGGAGAATATGTGCGTGTGTCTCAGTGTGTGGGCGGAGAATATGTGCGTGTGTCTCTGTGTGGGCAGAGAATAGGTGCGTGTGTCTCTGTGTGTGGGCGGAGAATATGTGCGTGTGTCTCTGTGTGTGGGCGGAGAATATGTGCGTGTGTCTCTGTGTGTGGGAGGAGAATATGTGCGTGTGTCTCTGTGTGTGGGCGGAGAATATGTGCGTGTGTCTCGGTGTGTGGGCGGAGAATATGTGCGTGTGTCTCTGTGTGTGGGCGGAGAATATGTGCGTGTGTCTCTGTGTGTGGGCGGAGAATATGTGCGTGTGTCTCTGTGTGTGGGCGGAGAATATGTGCGTGTGTCTGTGTGTGGGCGAAGAATATGTGCGTGAGTCTCTGTGTGTGGGCGGAGAATATGTGCGTGTGTCTCTGTGTGTGGGCGGAGAATATGTGCGTGTGTCTCTGTGTGTGGGCGGAGAATATGTGCGTGTGTCTCTGTGTGTGGGCGGAGAATATGTGCGTGTGTCTCTGTGTATGAGCGGAGAATATGTGCGTGTGTCTCTGTGTGTGGGCGGAGAATATGTGCGTGTGTCTCTGTGTGTGGGCATAGAATATGTGTGTGTGTCTCTTTGTGTGGACAGAGAATATTTGCGTGTGTCTGTGTGTGGGCGGAGAATATCTGCGTGTGTCTCTCTGTATGGGCAGAGAATAAGTATGTGTATCTCTTTGTGTGGGCAGAGAATATGTGCGTGTGTCTCTCTGTGTGGGCGGAGAATATGTGTGTGTGTCTCAGTGTGTGGGCGGAGAATATGTGCGTGTGTCTCAGTGTGTGGGCGGAGAATATGTGCGTGTGTCTCTGTGTGGGCAGAGAATATGTGCGTGTGTCTCTGTGTGTGGGCGGAGAATATGTGCGTGTGTCTCTGTGTGTGGGCGGAGAATATGTGCGTGTGTCTCTGTGTGTGGGCAGAGAATATGTGTGTGTGTCTCTTTGTGTGGACAGAGAATATTTGCGTGTGTCTGTGTGTGGGCGGAGAATATCTGCGTGTGTCTCTCTGTATGGGCAGAGAATAAGTATGTGTATCTCTTTGTGTGGGCAGAGAATATGTGCGTGTGTCTCTCTGTGTGGGCGGAGAATATGTGTGTGTGTCTCAGTGTGTGGGCGGAGAATATGTGCGTGTGTCTCAGTGTGTGGGCGGAGAATATGTGCGTGTGTCTCTGTGTGGGCAGAGAATATGTGCGTGTGTCTCTGTGTGTGGGCGGAGAATATGTGCGTGTGTCTCTGTGTGTGGGCGGAGAATATGTGCGTGTGTCTCTGTGTGTGGGAGGAGAATATGTGCGTGTGTCTCTGTGTGTGGGCGGAGAATATGTGCGTGTGTCTCGGTGTGTGGGCGGAGAATATGTGCGTGTGTCTCTGTGTGTGGGCGGAGAATATGTGCGTGTGTCTCTGTGTGTGGGCGGAGAATATGTGCGTGTGTCTCTGTGTGTGGGCGGAGAATATGTGCGTGTGTCTGTGTGTGGGCGAAGAATATGTGCGTGAGTCTCTGTGTGTGGGCGGAGAATATGTGCGTGTGTCTCTGTGTGTGGGCGGAGAATATGTGCGTGTGTCTCTGTGTGTGGGCGGAGAATATGTGCGTGTGTCTCTGTGTGTGGGCGGAGAATATGTGCGTGTGTCTCTGTGTATGAGCGGAGAATATGTGCGTGTGTCTCTGTGTGTGGGCGGAGAATATGTGCGTGTGTCTCTGTGTGTGGGCATAGAATATGTGTGTGTGTCTCTTTGTGTGGACAGAGAATATTTGCGTGTGTCTGTGTGTGGGCGGAGAATATGTGCGTGTGTCTCTCTGTATGGGCAGAGAATATGTATGTGTGTCTCTTTGTGTGGGCAGAGAATATGTGCGTGTGTGTCTCTGTGTGGGCAGAGAATATGTGTGTGTGTCTCTCTGTGTGGGCGGAGAATATGTGCGTTGTCTCTCTGTGTGGGCGGAGAATATGTGTGTGTCTGTGTGTGGGCAGAGAATATGTGCGTGTGTCTCTGTGTGTGGGTGGTGAATATGTGCGTGTGTGTCTGTGTGTGGGTTGAGAATATGTGGGTGTGTCTCTGTGTGTGGGCGGAGAATATGTGCGTGTGTCTCTTTGTGTGGGCGGAGAATATGTTCCTGTGTCTCTGTGTGTGGGCGGAGAATATGTGTGTGTCTGTGTGTGGGCGGAGAATATGTGCGTGTGTCTCTGTGTGTGGACAGAGAATATGGGCGTGTGTCTCTGTGTGTGGGCGGAGAATATGTGCATGTGTCTCAGTGTGTGGGCGGAGAATATGTGTGTGTCTGTGTGTGGGCGGTGAATATGTGCGTGTGTCTCTGTGTGTGGGTGGAGAATATGTCCGTGTGTCTCTGTGTGTGGGCGGAGAATATGTGCGTGTGACTCTGTGTGTGGGCGGAGAATATGTGCGTGTGTCTCTTTGTGTGGGCGGAGAATATGTGCGTGTGTCTCTGTGTGTGGGCGGAGAATATGTGCGTGTGTCTCTGTGTGTGGGCGGAGAATATGTGCGTGTGTCTCTGTGTGTGGGCGGAGAATATGTGCGTGTGTCTCTGTGTGTGTGCGGAGAATATGTGTGTGTCTGTGTGTGGGCGGAGAATATGTGCGTGTGTCTCTGTGTGTGGGCGGAGAATATGTGCGTGTGACTCTGTGTGTGGGCGGAGAATATGTGCGTGTGTCTCTGTGTGTGGGCGGAGAATATGTGCGTGTGTCTCTGTGTGTGGGCGGAGAATATGTGCGTGTGTCTCTGTGTGTGGGCGGAGAATATGTGCGTGTGACTCTGTGTGTGGGCGGAGAATATGTGCGTGTGTCTCTGTGTGTGGGCGGAGAATATGTGCGTGTGTCTCTGTGTGTGGGCGGAGAATATGTGCGTGTGTCTCTGTGTGTGGGCGGAGAATATGTGCGTGTGTCTCTGTGTGGGCAGAGAATATGTGCGTGTGTCTCTGTGTGTGGGCGGAGAATATGTGCGTGTGTCTCTGTGTGTGGGCGGAGAATATGTGCGTGTGTCTCTGTGTGTGGGCAGAGAATATGTGTGTGTGTCTCTTTGTGTGGACAGAGAATATTTGCGTGTGTCTGTGTGTGGGCGGAGAATATCTGCGTGTGTCTCTCTGTATGGGCAGAGAATAAGTATGTGTATCTCTTTGTGTGGGCAGAGAATATGTGCGTGTGTCTCTCTGTGTGGGCGGAGAATATGTGTGTGTGTCTCAGTGTGTGGGCGGAGAATATGTGCGTGTGTCTCAGTGTGTGGGCGGAGAATATGTGCGTGTGTCTCTGTGTGGGCAGAGAATAGGTGCGTGTGTCTCTGTGTGTGGGCGGAGAATATGTGCGTGTGTCTCTGTGTGTGGGCGGAGAATATGTGCGTGTGTCTCTGTGTGTGGGAGGAGAATATGTGCGTGTGTCTCTGTGTGTGGGCGGAGAATATGTGCGTGTGTCTCGGTGTGTGGGCGGAGAATATGTGCGTGTGTCTCTGTGTGTGGGCGGAGAATATGTGCGTGTGTCTCTGTGTGTGGGCGGAGAATATGTGCGTGTGTCTCTGTGTGTGGGCGGAGAATATGTGCGTGTGTCTGTGTGTGGGCGAAGAATATGTGCGTGAGTCTCTGTGTGTGGGCGGAGAATATGTGCGTGTGTCTCTGTGTGTGGGCGGAGAATATGTGCGTGTGTCTCTGTGTGTGGGCGGAGAATATGTGCGTGTGTCTCTGTGTGTGGGCGGAGAATATGTGCGTGTGTCTCTGTGTATGAGCGGAGAATATGTGCGTGTGTCTCTGTGTGTGGGCGGAGAATATGTGCGTGTGTCTCTGTGTGTGGGCATAGAATATGTGTGTGTGTCTCTTTGTGTGGACAGAGAATATTTGCGTGTGTCTGTGTGTGGGCGGAGAATATCTGCGTGTGTCTCTCTGTATGGGCAGAGAATAAGTATGTGTATCTCTTTGTGTGGGCAGAGAATATGTGCGTGTGTCTCTCTGTGTGGGCGGAGAATATGTGTGTGTGTCTCAGTGTGTGGGCGGAGAATATGTGCGTGTGTCTCAGTGTGTGGGCGGAGAATATGTGCGTGTGTCTCTGAGTGGGCAGAGAATATGTGCGTGTGTCTCTGTGTGTGGGCGGAGAATATGTGCGTGTGTCTCTGTGTGTGGGCGGAGAATATGTGCGTGTGTCTCTGTGTGTGGGCAGAGAATATGTGTGTGTGTCTCTTTGTGTGGACAGAGAATATTTGCGTGTGTCTGTGTGTGGGCGGAGAATATCTGCGTGTGTCTCTCTGTATGGGCAGAGAATAAGTATGTGTATCTCTTTGTGTGGGCAGAGAATATGTGCGTGTGTCTCTCTGTGTGGGCGGAGAATATGTGTGTGTGTCTCAGTGTGTGGGCGGAGAATATGTGCGTGTGTCTCAGTGTGTGGGCGGAGAATATGTGCGTGTGTCTCTGTGTGGGCAGAGAATATGTGCGTGTGTCTCTGTGTGTGGGCGGAGAATATGTGCGTGTGTCTCTGTGTGTGGGCGGAGAATATGTGCGTGTGTCTCTGTGTGTGGGAGGAGAATATGTGCGTGTGTCTCTGTGTGTGGGCGGAGAATATGTGCGTGTGTCTCGGTGTGTGGGCGGAGAATATGTGCGTGTGTCTCTGTGTGTGGGCGGAGAATATGTGCGTGTGTCTCTGTGTGTGGGCGGAGAATATGTGCGTGTGTCTCTGTGTGTGGGCGGAGAATATGTGCGTGTGTCTGTGTGTGGGCGAAGAATATGTGCGTGAGTCTCTGTGTGTGGGCGGAGAATATGTGCGTGTGTCTCTGTGTGTGGGCGGAGAATATGTGCGTGTGTCTCTGTGTGTGGGCGGAGAATATGTGCGTGTGTCTCTGTGTGTGGGCGGAGAATATGTGCGTGTGTCTCTGTGTATGAGCGGAGAATATGTGCGTGTGTCTCTGTGTGTGGGCGGAGAATATGTGCGTGTGTCTCTGTGTGTGGGCATAGAATATGTGTGTGTGTCTCTTTGTGTGGACAGAGAATATTTGCGTGTGTCTGTGTGTGGGCGGAGAATATGTGCGTGTGTCTCTCTGTATGGGCAGAGAATATGTATGTGTGTCTCTTTGTGTGGGCAGAGAATATGTGCGTGTGTGTCTCTGTGTGGGCAGAGAATATGTGTGTGTGTCTCTCTGTGTGGGCGGAGAATATGTGCGTTGTCTCTCTGTGTGGGCGGAGAATATGTGTGTGTCTGTGTGTGGGCAGAGAATATGTGCGTGTGTCTCTGTGTGTGGGTGGTGAATATGTGCGTGTGTGTCTGTGTGTGGGTTGAGAATATGTGGGTGTGTCTCTGTGTGTGGGCGGAGAATATGTGCGTGTGTCTCTTTGTGTGGGCGGAGAATATGTTCCTGTGTCTCTGTGTGTGGGCGGAGAATATGTGTGTGTCTGTGTGTGGGCGGAGAATATGTGCGTGTGTCTCTGTGTGTGGACAGAGAATATGGGCGTGTGTCTCTGTGTGTGGGCGGAGAATATGTGCATGTGTCTCAGTGTGTGGGCGGAGAATATGTGTGTGTCTGTGTGTGGGCGGTGAATATGTGCGTGTGTCTCTGTGTGTGGGTGGAGAATATGTCCGTGTGTCTCTGTGTGTGGGCGGAGAATATGTGCGTGTGACTCTGTGTGTGGGCGGAGAATATGTGCGTGTGTCTCTTTGTGTGGGCGGAGAATATGTGCGTGTGTCTCTGTGTGTGGGCGGAGAATATGTGCGTGTGTCTCTGTGTGTGGGCGGAGAATATGTGCGTGTGTCTCTGTGTGTGGGCGGAGAATATGTGCGTGTGTCTCTGTGTGTGTGCGGAGAATATGTGTGTGTCTGTGTGTGGGCGGAGAATATGTGCGTGTGTCTCTGTGTGTGGGCGGAGAATATGTGCGTGTGACTCTGTGTGTGGGCGGAGAATATGTGCGTGTGTCTCTGTGTGTGGGCGGAGAATATGTGCGTGTGTCTCTGTGTGTGGGCGGAGAATATGTGCGTGTGTCTCTGTGTGTGGGCGGAGAATATGTGCGTGTGACTCTGTGTGTGGGCGGAGAATATGTGCGTGTGTCTCTGTGTGTGGGCGGAGAATATGTGCGTGTGTCTCTGTGTGTGGGCGGAGAATATGTGCGTGTGTCTCTGTGTGTGGGCGGAGAATATGTGCGTGTGTCTTTGTGTGTGGGCAGAGAATATGTGCGTGTGTCTCTGTGTGTGTACGGAGAATATGTGCGTGTGTCTCTGTGTGTGGGCGGAGAATATGTGCATGTGTCTCTGTGTGTGGGCGGAGAATATGTGCGTGTGTCTCTGTGTGTGGGCAGAGAATATGTGTGTCTCTTTGTGTGGACAGAGAATATTTGCGTGTGTCTGTGTGTGGGCAGAGAATATGTGCGTGTGTCTCTCTGTATGGGCAGAGAATATGTATGTGTGTCTCTTTGTGTGGGCAGAGAATATGTGCCTGTGTCTCTCTGTGTGGGCGGAGAATATGTGTGTGTGTCTCTCTGTGTGGGCGGAGAATATGTGCGTGTGTCTTTGTGTGTGGGCAGAGAATATGTGCGTGTGTCTCTGTGTGTGGACAGAGAATATGTGCGTGTGTCTCTGTGTGTGTGCGGAGAATATGTGCGTGTGTCTCTGTGTGTGTGCGGAGAATATGTGTGTGTCTGTGTGTGGGCGGAGAATATGTGCGTGTGTCTCTGTGTGTGGGCGGAGAATATGTGCGTGTGTCTCTGTGTGTGGGCGGAGAATATGTGCGTGTGTCTCTGTGTGTGGGAGGAGAATATGTGCGTGTGTCTCTGTGTGTGGGCGGAGAATATGTGCGTGTGTCTCTGTGTGTGGGCGGAGAATATGTGCGTGTGTCTCTGTGTGTGGGCGGAGAATATGTGCATGTGTCTCTGTGTGTGGGCGGAGAATATGTGCGTGTGTCTCTGTGTGTGGGCGGAGAATATGTGCGTGTGTCTCTGTGTGTGGGCAAAGAATATGTGCGTGTGTCTCTGTGTGTGGGCGGAGAATATGTGCGTGTGTCTCTGTGTGTGGGCGGAGAATATGTGCGTGTGTCTCTGTGTGTGGGCGGAGAATATGTGCGTGTGTCTCTGTGTGTGGGCGGAGAATATGTGCGTGTGTCTCTGTGTGTGGGCGGAGAATATGTGCGTGTGTCTCTGTGTGTGAGCGGAGAATATGTGCGTGTGTCTCTGTGTGTGGGCGGAGAATATGTGCGTGTGTCTCTGTGTGTGGGCATAGAATATGTGTGTGTGTCTCTTTGTGTGGACAGAGAATATTTGCGTGTGTCTGTGTGTGGGCGGAGAATATCTGCGTGTGTCTCTCTGTATGGGCAGAGAATAAGTATGTGTATCTCTTTGTGTGGGCAGAGAATATGTGCGTGTGTCTCTCTGTGTGGGCGGAGAATATGTGTGTGTTTCTCTGTGTGTGGGCTAAGAATATGTGCGTGTGTCTCTGTGTGTGTGCGGAGAATATGTGCGTGTGTCTCTGTGTGTGGGCGGAGAATATGTGCGTGTGTCTCTGTGTGTGAGCGAAGAATATGTGCGTGTGTCTCTGTGTGTGGGCGGAGAATATGTGCGTGTGTCTCTGTGTGTGGGCAGAGAATATGTGTGTGTGTCTCTTTGTGTGGACAGAGAATATTTGCGTGTGTCTGTGTGTGGGCGGAGAATATCTGCGTGTGTCTCTCTGTATGGGCAGAGAATAAGTATGTGTATCTCTTTGTGTGGGCAGAGAATATGTGCGTGTGTCTCTCTGTGTGGGCGGAGAATATGTGTGTGTGTCTCAGTGTGTGGGCGGAGAATATGTGCGTGTGTCTCAGTGTGTGGGCGGAGAATATGTGCGTGTGTCTCTGTGTGGGCAGAGAATATGTGCGTGTGTCTCTGTGTGTGGGCGGAGAATATGTGCGTGTGTCTCTGTGTGTGGGCGGAGAATATGTGCGTGTGTCTCTGTGTGTGGGCAGAGAATATGTGTGTGTGTCTCTTTGTGTGGACAGAGAATATTTGCGTGTGTCTGTGTGTGGGCGGAGAATATCTGCGTGTGTCTCTCTGTATGGGCAGAGAATAAGTATGTGTATCTCTTTGTGTGGGCAGAGAATATGTGCGTGTGTCTCTCTGTGTGGGCGGAGAATATGTGTGTGTGTCTCAGTGTGTGGGCGGAGAATATGTGCGTGTGTCTCAGTGTGTGGGCGGAGAATATGTGCGTGTGTCTCTGTGTGGGCAGAGAATATGTGCGTGTGTCTCTGTGTGTGGGCGGAGAATATGTGCGTGTGTCTCTGTGTGTGGGCGGAGAATATGTGCGTGTGTCTCTGTGTGTGGGAGGAGAATATGTGCGTGTGTCTCTGTGTGTGGGCGGAGAATATGTGCGTGTGTCTCGGTGTGTGGGCGGAGAATATGTGCGTGTGTCTCTGTGTGTGGGCGGAGAATATGTGCGTGTGTCTCTGTGTGTGGGCGGAGAATATGTGCGTGTGTCTCTGTGTGTGGGCGGAGAATATGTGCGTGTGTCTGTGTGTGGGCGAAGAATATGTGCGTGAGTCTCTGTGTGTGGGCGGAGAATATGTGCGTGTGTCTCTGTGTGTGGGCGGAGAATATGTGCGTGTGTCTCTGTGTGTGGGCGGAGAATATGTGCGTGTGTCTCTGTGTGTGGGCGGAGAATATGTGCGTGTGTCTCTGTGTATGAGCGGAGAATATGTGCGTGTGTCTCTGTGTGTGGGCGGAGAATATGTGCGTGTGTCTCTGTGTGTGGGCATAGAATATGTGTGTGTGTCTCTTTGTGTGGACAGAGAATATTTGCGTGTGTCTGTGTGTGGGCGGAGAATATGTGCGTGTGTCTCTCTGTATGGGCAGAGAATATGTATGTGTGTCTCTTTGTGTGGGCAGAGAATATGTGCGTGTGTGTCTCTGTGTGGGCAGAGAATATGTGTGTGTGTCTCTCTGTGTGGGCGGAGAATATGTGCGTTGTCTCTCTGTGTGGGCGGAGAATATGTGTGTGTCTGTGTGTGGGCAGAGAATATGTGCGTGTGTCTCTGTGTGTGGGTGGTGAATATGTGCGTGTGTGTCTGTGTGTGGGTTGAGAATATGTGGGTGTGTCTCTGTGTGTGGGCGGAGAATATGTGCGTGTGTCTCTTTGTGTGGGCGGAGAATATGTTCCTGTGTCTCTGTGTGTGGGCGGAGAATATGTGTGTGTCTGTGTGTGGGCGGAGAATATGTGCGTGTGTCTCTGTGTGTGGACAGAGAATATGGGCGTGTGTCTCTGTGTGTGGGCGGAGAATATGTGCATGTGTCTCAGTGTGTGGGCGGAGAATATGTGTGTGTCTGTGTGTGGGCGGTGAATATGTGCGTGTGTCTCTGTGTGTGGGTGGAGAATATGTCCGTGTGTCTCTGTGTGTGGGCGGAGAATATGTGCGTGTGACTGTGTGTGGGCGGAGAATATGTGCGTGTGTCTCTTTGTGTGGGCGGAGAATATGTGCGTGTGTCTCTGTGTGTGGGCGGAGAATATGTGCGTGTGTCTCTGTGTGTGGGCGGAGAATATGTGCGTGTGACTCTGCGTGTGGGCGGAGAATATGTGCGTGTGTCTCTGTGTGTGGGCGGAGAATATGTGCGTGTGTCTCTGTGTGTGGGCGGAGAATATGTGCGTGTGTCTCTGTGTGTGGGCGGAGAATATGTGCGTGTGACTCTGTGTGTGGGCGGAGAATATGTGCGTGTGTCTCTGTGTGTGGGCGGAGAATATGTGCGTGTGTCTCTGTGTGTGGGCGGAGAATATGTGCGTGTGTCTCTGTGTGTGGGCGGAGAATATGTGCGTGTGTCTTTGTGTGTGGGCAGAGAATATGTGCGTTTGTCTCTGTGTGTGTACGGAGAATATGTGCGTGTGTCTCTGTGTGTGTGCGGAGAATATGTGTGTGTCTGTGTGTGGGCGGAGAATATGTGCGTGTGTCTCTGTGTGTGGGCGGAGAATATGTGCGTGTGACTCTGTGTGTGGGCGGAGAATATGTGCGTGTGTCTCTGTGTGTGGGCGGAGAATATGTGCGTGTGTCTCTGTGTGTGGGCGGAGAATATGTGCGTGTGTCTCTGTGTGTGGGCAGAGAATATGTGTGTCTCTTTGTGTGGACAGAGAATATTTGCGTGTGTCTGTGTGTGGGCAGAGAATATGTGCGTGTGTCTCTCTGTATGGGCAGAGAATATGTATGTGTGTCTCTTTGTGTGGGCAGAGAATATGTGCCTGTGTCTCTCTGTGTGGGCGGAGAATATGTGTGTGTCTCTCTGTGTGGGCGGAGAATATGTGCGTGTGTCCTTGTGTGTGGGCAGAGAATATGTGCGTGTGTCTCTGTGTGTGGACAGGGAATATGTGCGTGTGTCTCTGTGTGTGTGCGGAGAATATGTGCGTGTGTCTCTGTGTGTGTGCGGAGAATATGTGTGTGTCTGTGTGTGGGCGGAGAATATGTGCGTGTGTCTCTGTGTGTGGGCGGAGAATATGTGCGTGTGACTCTGTGTGTGGGCGGAGAATATGTGCGTGTGTCTCTGTGTGTGGGCGGAGAATATGTGCGTGTGTCTCTGTGTGTGGGCGGAGAATTTGTGCGTGTGTCTCTGTGTGTGGGCAGAGAATATGTGTGTGTGTCTCTTTGTGTGGACAGAGAATATTTGCGTGTGTCTGTGTGTGGGCGGAGAATATGTGCGTGTGTCTCTCTGTATGGGCAGAGAATATGTATGTGTGTCTCTTTGTGTGGGCAGAGAATATGTGCCTGTGTCTCTCTGTGTGGGCGGAGAATATGTGTGTGTCTCTCTGTGTGGGCGGAGAATATGTGCGTGTGTCTTTGTGTGTGGGCAGAGAATATGTGCGTGTGTCTCTGTGTGTGGACGGAGAATATGTGCGTGTGTCTCTGTGTGTGGGCGGAGAATATGTGCGTGTGTCTTTGTGTGTGGGCAGAGAATATGTGCGTGTGTCTCTGTGTGTGGACGGAGAATATGTGCGTGTGTCTCTGTGTGTGTGCGGAGAATATGTGTGTGTCTGTGTGTGGGCGGAGAATATGTGCGTGTGTCTCTGTGTGTGGGCGGAGAATATGTGCGTGTGACTCTGTGTGTGGGCGGAGAATATGTGCGTGTGTCTCTGTGTGTGGGCGGAGAATATGTGCGTGTGTCTCTGTGTGTGGGCGGAGAATATGTGTGTGTGTCTCTTTGTGTGGACAGAGAATATTTGCATGTGTCTGTGTGTGGGCGGAGAATATGTGCGTGTGTCTCTCTGTATGGGCAGAGAATATGTATGTGTGTCTCTTTGTGTGGGCAGAGAATATGTGCCTGTGTCTCTCTGTGTGGGCGGAGAATATGTGTGTGTGTCTCTCTGTGTGGGCGGAGAATATGTGCGTGTGTCTCTCTGTGTGGGCGGAGAATATGTGTGTGTCTGTGCGTGGCTAGAGAATATGTGCCTGTGTCTCTGTGTGTGGGTGGAGAATATGTGCGTGTGTGTCTGTGTGTGAGTGGAGAATATGTGGGTGTGTCTTTGTGTGTGGGCGGAGAATATGTGCGTGTGTCTCTTTGTGTGGGCGGAGAATATGTTCCTGTGTCTCTGTGTGTGGGCGGAGAATATGTGCGTGTGTCTCTGTGTTTGGACAGAGAATATGGGCGTGTGTGTCTGTGTGTGGGCGGAGAATATGTGTGTGTGTCTCTGTGTGTGGGTGGAGAATATGTGCATGTGTCTCTGTGTGTGGGCGGAGAATATGTGTGTGTGTCTCTGTGTGTGGGCGGAGAATATGTGCGTGTGTCTCTGTGTGTGGGTGGAGAATATGTGTGTGTCTGTGTGTGGGCGGAGAATATGTGCGTGTGTCTCTGTGTGTGGGCAGAGAACATGTGCGTGTGTCTCTGTGTGTGGGCAGAGAATATGTGTGTGTGTCTCTTTGTGTGGACAGAGAATATTTGCGTGTGTCTGTGTGTGGGCGGAGAATATGTGCGTGTGTCTCTCTGTATGGGCAGAGAATATGTATGTGTGTCTCTTTGTGTGGGCAGAGAATATGTGCCTGTGTCTCTCTGTGTGGGCGGAGAATATGTGTTTGTGTCTCTCTGTGTGGGCGGAGAATATGTGCGTGTGTCTCTCTGTGTGGGCGGAGAATATGTGTGTGTCTGTGTGTGGGCAGAGAATATGTGCGTGTGTCTCTGTGTGTGGGTGGAGAATATTTGCGTGTGTGTCTGTGTGTGAGTGGAGAATATGTGGGTGTGTCTCTGTGTGTGGGCGGAGAATATGTGCGTGTGTCTCTTTGTGTGGGCGGAGAATATGTTCCTGTGTCTCTGTGTGTGGGCGGAGAATATGTGCATGTGTCTCTGTGTGTGGACAGAGAATATGGGCGTGTGTCTCTGTGTGTGGGCGGAGAATATGTGTGTGTGTCTCTGTGTGTGGGTGGAGAATATGTGCATGTGTCTCTGTGTGTGGGCGGAGAATATGTGTGTGTGTCTCTGTGTGGGCGGAGAATATGTGCGTGTGTCTCTGTGTGTGGGTGGAGAATATGTGTGTGTGTCTCTGTGTGTGGGCAGAGAATATGTGTGTGTGTCTCTTTGTGTGGACAGAGAATATTTGCGTGTGTCTGTGTGTGGGCGGAGAATATCTGCGTGTGTCTCTCTGTATGGGCAGAGAATAAGTATGTGTATCTCTTTGTGTGGGCAGAGAATATGTGCGTGTGTCTCTCTGTGTGGGCGGAGAATATGTGTGTGTGTCTCAGTGTGTGGGCGGAGAATATGTGCGTGTGTCTCAGTGTGTGGGCGGAGAATATGTGCGTGTGTCTCTGTGTGGGCAGAGAATATGTGCGTGTGTCTCTGTGTGTGGGCGGAGAATATGTGCGTGTGTCTCTGTGTGTGGGCGGAGAATATGTGCGTGTGTCTCTGTGTGTGGGCAGAGAATATGTGTGTGTGTCTCTTTGTGTGGACAGAGAATATTTGCGTGTGTCTGCGTGTGGGCGGAGAATATCTGCGTGTGTCTCTCTGTATGGGCAGAGAATAAGTATGTGTATCTCTTTGTGTGGGCAGAGAATATGTGCGTGTGTCTCTCTGTGTGGGCGGAGAATATGTGTGTGTGTCTCAGTGTGTGGGCGGAGAATATGTGCGTGTGTCTCAGTGTGTGGGCGGAGAATATGTGCGTGTGTCTCTGTGTGGGCGGAGAATATGTGCGTGTGTCTCTGTGTGTGGGCGGAGAATATGTGCGTGTGTCTCTGTGTGTGGGCGGAGAATATGTGCGTGTGTCTCTGTGTGTGGGCGGAGAATATGTGCGTGTGACTCTGTGTGTGGGCGGAGAATATGTGCGTGTGTCTCTGTGTGTGGGCGGAGAATATGTGCGTGTGTCTCTGTGTGTGGGCGGAGAATATGTGCGTGTGTCTCTGTGTGTGGGCGGAGAATATGTGCGTGTGTCTTTGTGTGTGGGCAGAGAATATGTGCGTGTGTCTCTGTGTGTGTACGGAGAATATGTGCGTGTGTCTCTGTGTGTGTGCGGAGAATATGTGTGTGTCTGTGTGTGGGCGGAGAATATGTGCGTGTGTCTCTGTGTGTGGGCGGAGAATATGTGCGTGTGACTCTGTGTGTGGGCGGAGAATATGTGCGTGTGTCTCTGTGTGTGGGCGGAGAATATGTGCGTGTGTCTCTGTGTGTGGGCGGAGAATATGTGCGTGTGTCTCTGTGTGTGGGCAGAGAATATGTGTGTCTCTTTGTGTGGACAGAGAATATTTGCGTGTGTCTGTGTGTGGGCAGAGAATATGTGCGTGTGTCTCTCTGTATGGGCAGAGAATATGTATGTGTGTCTCTTTGTGTGGGCAGAGAATATGTGCCTGTGTCTCTCTGTGTGGGCGGAGAATATGTGTGTGTGTCTCTCTGTGTGGGCGGAGAATATGTGCGTGTGTCCTTGTGTGTGGGCAGAGAATATGTGCGTGTGTCTCTGTGTGTGGACAGAGAATATGTGCGTGTGTCTCTGTGTGTGTGCGGAGAATATGTGCGTGTGTCTCTGTGTGTGTGCGGAGAATATGTGTGTGTCTGTGTGTGGGCGGAGAATATGTGCGTGTGTCTCTGTGTGTGGGCGGAGAATATGTGCGTGTGACTCTGTGTGTGGGCGGAGAATATGTGCGTGTGTCTCTGTGTGTGGGCGGAGAATATGTGCGTGTGTCTCTGTGTGTGGGCGGAGAATATGTGCGTGTGTCTCTGTGTGTGGGCAGAGAATATGTGTGTGTGTCTCTTTGTGTGGACAGAGAATATTTGCGTGTGTCTGTGTGTGGGCGGAGAATATGTGCGTGTGTCTCTCTGTATGGGCAGAGAATATGTATGTGTGTCTCTTTGTGTGGGCAGAGAATATGTGCCTGTGTCTCTCTGTGTGGGCGGAGAATATGTGTGTGTCTCTCTGTGTGGGCGGAGAATATGTGCGTGTGTCTTTGTGTGTGGGCAGAGAATATGTGCGTGTGTCTCTGTGTGTGGACGGAGAATATGTGCGTGTGTCTCTGTGTGTGGGCGGAGAATATGTGCGTGTGTCTTTGTGTGTGGGCAGAGAATATGTGCGTGTGTCTCTGTGTGTGGACGGAGAATATGTGCGTGTGTCTCTGTGTGTGTGCGGAGAATATGTGTGTGTCTGTGTGTGGGCGGAGAATATGTGCGTGTGTCTCTGTGTGTGGGCGGAGAATATGTGCGTGTGACTCTGTGTGTGGGCGGAGAATATGTGCGTGTGTCTCTGTGTGTGGGCGGAGAATATGTGCGTGTGTCTCTGTGTGTGGGCGGAGAATATGTGTGTGTGTCTCTTTGTGTGGACAGAGAATATTTGCATGTGTCTCTGTGTGTGGGCGGAGAATATGTGCGTGTGTCTCTGTGTGTGTGCGGAGAATATGTGTGTGTCTGTGTGTGGGCGGAGAATATGTGCGTGTGTCTCTGTGTGTGGGCGGAGAATATGTGCGTGTGACTCTGTGTGTGGGCGGAGAATATGTGCGTGTGTCTCTGTGTGTGGGCGGAGAATATGTGCGTGTGTCTCTGTGTGTGGGCGGAGAATTTGTGCGTGTGTCTCTGTGTGTGGGCAGAGAATATGTGTGTGTGTCTCTTTGTGTGGACAGAGAATATTTGCGTGTGTCTGTGTGTGGGCGGAGAATATGTGCGTGTGTCTCTCTGTATGGGCAGAGAATATGTATGTGTGTCTCTTTGTGTGGGCAGAGAATATGTGCCTGTGTCTCTCTGTGTGGGCGGAGAATATGTGTGTGTCTCTCTGTGTGGGCGGAGAATATGTGCGTGTGTCTCTCTGTATGGGCAGAGAATATGTATGTGTGTCTCTTTGTGTGGGCAGAGAATATGTGCCTGTGTCTCTCTGTGTGGGCGGAGAATATGTGTGTGTGTCTCTCTGTGTGGGCGGAGAATATGTGCGTGTGTCTCTCTGTGTGGGCGGAGAATATGTGTGTGTCTGTGCGTGGCTAGAGAATATGTGCCTGTGTCTCTGTGTGTGGGTGGAGAATATGTGCGTGTGTGTCTGTGTGTGAGTGGAGAATATGTGGGTGTGTCTTTGTGTGTGGGCGGAGAATATGTGCGTGTGTCTCTTTGTGTGGGCGGAGAATATGTTCCTGTGTCTCTGTGTGTGGGCGGAGAATATGTGCGTGTGTCTCTGTGTTTGGACAGAGAATATGGGCGTGTGTGTCTGTGTGTGGGCGGAGAATATGTGTGTGTGTCTCTGTGTGTGGGTGGAGAATATGTGCATGTGTCTCTGTGTGTGGGCGGAGAATATGTGTGTGTGTCTCTGTGTGTGGGCGGAGAATATGTGCGTGTGTCTCTGTGTGTGGGTGGAGAATATGTGCCCCTCTGTGTGTGGGCAGAGAATATGTGTGTGTGTCTCTTTGTGTGGACAGAGAATATTTGCGTGTGTCTGTGTGTGGGCGGAGAATATGTGCGTGTGTCTCTCTGTATGGGCAGAGAATATGTATGTGTGTCTCTTTGTGTGGGCAGAGAATATGTGCCTGTGTCTCTCTGTGTGGGCGGAGAATATGTGTTTGTGTCTCTCTGTGTGGGCGGAGAATATGTGCGTGTGTCTCTCTGTGTGGGCGGAGAATATGTGTGTGTCTGTGTGTGGGCAGAGAATATGTGCGTGTGTCTCTGTGTGTGGGTGGAGAATATTTGCGTGTGTGTCTGTGTGTGAGTGGAGAATATGTGGGTGTGTCTCTGTGTGTGGGCGGAGAATATGTGCGTGTGTCTCTTTGTGTGGGCGGAGAATATGTTCCTGTGTCTCTGTGTGTGGGCGGAGAATATGTGCATGTGTCTCTGTGTGTGGACAGAGAATATGGGCGTGTGTCTCTGTGTGTGGGCGGAGAATATGTGTGTGTGTGTCTCTGTGTGTGGGTGGAGAATATGTGCATGTGTCTCTGTGTGTGGGCGGAGAATATGTGTGTGTGTCTCTGTGTGGGCGGAGAATATGTGCGTGTGTCTCTGTGTGTGGGTGGAGAATATGTGTGTGTGTCTCTGTGTGTGGGCAGAGAATATGTGTGTGTGTCTCTTTGTGTGGACAGAGAATATTTGCGTGTGTCTGTGTGTGGTTGGAGAATATCTGCGTGTGTCTCTCTGTATGGGCAGAGAATAAGTATGTGTATCTCTTTGTGTGGGCAGAGAATATGTGCGTGTGTCTCTCTGTGTGGGCGGAGAATATGTGTGTGTGTCTCAGTGTGTGGGCGGAGAATATGTGCGTGTGTCTCAGTGTGTGGGCGGAGAATATGTGCGTGTGTCTCTGTGTGGGCAGAGAATATGTGCGTGTGTCTCTGTGTGTGGGCGGAGAATATGTGCGTGTGTCTCTGTGTGTGGGCGGAGAATATGTGCGTGTGTCTCTGTGTGTGGGCAGAGAATATGTGTGTGTGTCTCTTTGTGTGGACAGAGAATATTTGCGTGTGTCTGTGTGTGGGCGGAGAATATCTGCGTGTGTCTCTCTGTATGGGCAGAGAATAAGTATGTGTATCTCTTTGTGTGGGCAGAGAATATGTGCGTGTGTCTCTCTGTGTGGGCGGAGGATATGTGTGTGTGTCTCAGCGTGTGGGCGGAGAATATGTGCGTGTGTCTCAGTGTGTGGGCGGAGAATATGTGCGTGTGTCTCTGTGTGGGCAGAGAATATGTGCGTGTGTCTCTGTGTGTGGGCGGAGAATATGTGCGTGTGTCTCTGTGTGTGGGAGGAGAATATGTGCGTGTGTCTCTGTGTGTGGGCGGAGAATATGTGCGTGTGTCTCTGTGTGTGGGCGGAGAATATGTGCGTGTGTCTCTGTGTGTGGGCGGAGAATATGTGCGTGTGTCTCTGTGTGTGGGCGGAGAATATGTGCGTGTGTCTGTGTGTGGGCGAAGAATACGTGCGTGAGTCTCTGTGTGTGGGCGGAGATTATGTGCGTGTGTCTCTGTGTGTGGGCGGAGAATATGTGCGTGTTTCTCTGTGTGTGGGTGGAGAATATGTGTGTGTGTCTCTGTGTGTGGGCGTAGAATATGTGTGTGTCTGTGTGTGGGCGGAGAATATGTGCGTGTGTCTCTGTGTGTGGATGGAGAATATGTGCGTGTGTCTCTGTGTGTGGGTGGAGAATATATGTGTGTGTCTCTGTGTGTGGGTGGAGAATATGTGCATGTGTCTCTGTGTGTGGGCGGAGAATATGTGTGTGTGTCTCTGTGTGTGGGCGGAGAATATGTGCGTGTGTCTCTGTGTGTGGGTGGAGAATATGTGTGTGTCTGTGTGTGGGCGGAGAATATGTGCGTGTGTCTCTGTGTGTGGGCGGAGAATATGTGCGTGTGTCTCTGTGTGTGGGCAGAGAATATGTGTGTGTGTCTCTTTGTGTGGACAGAGAATATTTGCGTGTGTCTGTGTGTGGGCGGAGAATATGCGCGTGTGTCTCTCTGTATGGGCAGAGAATATGTATGTGTGTCTCTTTGTGTGGGCAGAGAATATGTGCCTGTGTCTCTCTGTGTGGGCGGAGAATATGTGTGTGTGTGTCTCTCTGTGTGGGCGGAGAATATGTGCGTGTGTCTCTCTGTGTGGGCGGAGAATATGTGTGTCTGTGTGTGGGCAGAGAATATGTGCGTGTGTCTCTGTGTGTGGGTGGAGAATATTTGCGTGTGTGTCTGTGTGTGAGTGGAGAATATGTGGGTGTGTCTCTGTGTGTGGGCGGAGAATATGTGCGTGTGTCTCTTTGTGTGGGCGGAGAATATGTTCCTGTGTCTCTGTATGTGGGCGGAGAATATGTGCGTGTGTCTCTGTGTGTGGACAGAGAATATGGGCGTGTGTCTCTGTGTGTGGGCGGAGAATATGTGTGTGTGTCTCTGTGTGTGGGTGGAGAATATGTGCATGTGTCTCTGTGTGTGGGCGGAGAATATGTGTGTGTGTCTCTGTGTGGGCGGAGAATATGTGCGTGTGTCTCTGTGTGTGGGTGGAGAATATGTGTGTGTCTGTGTGTGAGCGGAGAATATGTGCGTGTGTCTCTGTGTGTGGGCGGAGAATATGTGCGTGTGTCTCTGTGTTTGGGCAGAGAATATGTGCGTGTGTCTCTGTGTGTGGGTGGAGAATATGCGTGTGTCTGTGTGTGGGCGGTGAATATGTGCGTGTGTGTGTGTGGGCGGTGAATATGTGCGTGTGTCTCTTTGTGTGGGCAGAGAATATGTGCGTGCATCTGTGTGTGGGCGGAGAATATGTGTGTGTGTCTCTGTGTGGGCGGAGAATATGTGCGTGTGTCTCTGTGTGTGGGTGGAGAATATGTGTGTGTCTGTGTGTGAGCGGAGAATATGTGCGTGTGTCTCTGTGTGTGGGCGGAGAATATGTGCGTGTGTCTCTGTGTGTGGGTGGAGAATATGCGTGTGTCTGTGTGTGGGCGGTGAATATGTGCGTGTGTGTGTGTGGGCGGTGAATATGTGCGTGTGTCTCTTTGTGTGGGCAGAGAATATGTGCGTGCATCTGTGTGTGGGCAGAGAATATGTACGTGTGTCTCTGTGTGTGGGCAGAGAATATGTGCGTGTGTCTCTGTGTGTGGGTGGAGAATATTTGCGTGTGTGTCTGTGTGTGAGTGGAGAATATGTGGGTGTGTCTCTGTGTGTGGGCGGAGAATATGTGCGTGTGTCTCTTTGTGTGGGCGGAGAATATGTTCCTGTGTCTCTGTGTGTGGGCGGAGAATATGTGCGTGTGTCTCTGTGTGTGGACAGAGAATATGGGCGTGTGTCTCTGTGTGTGGGCGGAGAATATGTGTGTGTGTCTCTGTGTGTGGGTGGAGAATATGTGCATGTGTCTCTGTGTGTGGGCGGAGAATATGTGTGTGTGTCTCTGTGTGGGCGGAGAATATGTGCGTGTGTCTCTGTGTGTGGGTGGAGAATATGTGTGTGTCTGTGTGTGGGCGGAGAATATGTGCGTGTGTCTCTGTGTGTGGGCGGAGAATATGTGCGTGTGTCTCTGTGTGTGGGCGGAGAATATGTGCGTGTGTCTCTGTGTGTGGGTGGAGAATATGCGTGTGTCTGTGTGTGGGCGGTGAATATGTGCGTGTGTGTGTGTGGGCGGTGAATATGTGCGTGTGTCTCTTTGTGTGGGCAGAGAATATGTGCGTGCATCTGTGTGTGGGCAGAGAATATGTACGTGTGTCTCTGTGTGTGGGCAGAGAATATGTGCGTGTGTCTCTGTGTGTGGGCGGAGAATATGTGCGTGTGTCTGTGTGTGGGCGGAGAATATGTGTGTGTCTCTCTGTGTGGGCGGAGAATATGTGCGTGTGTCTCTGTGTGTGGGCGGAGAATATGTGTGTGTGTCTCTTTGTGTGGGCAGAGAATATGTGCGTGCGTCTGTGTGTGGGCGGAGAATATGTGTGTGTGTCTCTGTGTGTGGGCAAAGAATATGTGCGTGTGTCTCTGTGTGTGGGCGGAGAATATGTGCGTGTGTCTGTGTGTGGGCGGAGAATATATGTGTGTGTCTCTCTGTGTGGGCGTAGAATATGTGCGTGTGTCTCTGTGTATGGGCGGAGAATATGTGTGTCTCTTTGTGTGGGCAGAGAATATGTGCATGCGTCTGTGTGTGGGCGGAGATTATGTGCGTGTGTCTCTGTGTGTGGGCGGAGAATATGTGCGTGTTTCTCTGTGTGTGGGTGGAGAATATGTGTGTGTGTCTCTGTGTGTGGGCGTAGAATATGTGTGTGTCTGTGTGTGGGCGGAGAAGATGTGCGTGTGTCTCTGTGTGTGGATGGAGAATATATGCGTGTGTCTCTGTGTGTGGACAGAGAATATGGGCGTGTGTCTCTGTGTGTGGGCGGAGAATATGTGTGTGTGTCTCTGTGTGTGGGTGGAGAATATGTGCATGTGTCTCTGTGTGTGGGCGGAGAATATGTGTGTGTGTCTCTGTGTGTGGGCGGAGAATATGTGCGTGTGTCTCTGTGTGTGGGTGGAGAATATGTGTGTGTCTGTGTGTGGGCGGAGAATATGTGCGTGTGTCTCTGTGTGGGCGGAGAATATGTGCGTGTGTCTCTGTGTGTGGGCGGAGAATATGTGCGTGTGTCTCTGTGTGTGGGTTGAGAATATGTGTGTGTCTGTGTGTGGGCGGAGAATATGTGCGTGTGTCTCTGTGTCTGGGCTGAGAATATGTGTGTGTGTCTCTTTGTGTGGGCAGAGAATATGTGCGTGCATCTGTGTGTGGGCAGAGAATATGTACGTGTGTCTCTGTGTGTGGGCAGAGAATATGTGCGTGTGTCTCTGTGTGTGGGCGGAGAATATGTGCGTGTGTCTGTGTGTGGGCGGAGAATATGTGTGTGTCTCTCTGTGTGGGCGGAGAATATGTGCGTGTGTCTGTGTGTGGGCGGAGAATATGTGTGTGTCTCTCTGTGTGGGCGGAGAATATGTGCGTGTGTCTCTGTGTGTGGGCGGAGAATATGTGTGTGTGTCTCTTTGTGTGGGCAGAGAATATGTGCGTGCGTCTGTGTGTGGGCGGAGAATATGTGTGTCTCTTTGTGTGGGCAGAGAATATGTGCATGCGTCTGTGTGTGGGCGGAGATTATGTGCGTGTGTCTCTGTGTGTGGGCGGAGAATATGTGCGTGTTTCTCTGTGTGTGGGTGGAGAATATGTGTGTGTGTCTCTGTGTGTGGGCGTAGAATATGTGTGTGTCTGTGTGTGGGCGGAGAATATGTGCGTGTGTCTGTGTGTGGACGGAGAATATGTGCATGTGTCTCTGTGTGTGGGCGGAGAATATGTGCGTGTGTCTCTGTGTGTGGGCGGAGAATATGTGCGTGTTTCTCTGTGTGTGTGGGTGGAGAATATGTGTGTGTGTCTCTGTGTGTGGGCGTAGAATATGTGTGTGTCTGTGTGTGGGAGGAGAATATGTCCGTGTGTCTCTGTGTGTGGGCGGAGAATATGTGCGTGTTTCTCTGAGTGTGGGTGGAGAATATGTGTGTGTGTCTCTGTGTGTGGGCGTAGAATATGTGTGTGTCTGTGTGTGGGCGGAGAATATGTGCGTGTGTCTCTGTGTGTGGGCGGAGAATATGTGCGTGTGTCTCTGTGTGTGGGCGGAGAATATGTGTGTGTCTGTGTGTGGGCGGAGAATATGTGCGTGTGTCTCTGTGTGTGGGCTGAGAATATGTGTGTGTGTCTCTGTGTGTGGGCGGAGAATATGTGTGTGTGTCTCTGTGTGTGGGCGGAGAATATGTGCGTGTGTCTCTGTGTGTGGACGGAGAATATGTGTGTGTGTCTCTGTGTGTGGGCAGAGAATATGTGTGTGTGTCTCTGTGTGTGGGCGGAGAATATGTGCGTGAGTCTCTGTGTGTGGGTGGAGAATATGTGTGTGTCTGTGTGTGGGCGGAGAATATGTGCGTGTGTCTCTGTGTGTGGGCGGAGAATATGTGCGTGAGTCTCTGTGTGTGGGCGGAGAATATGTGCGTGTGTCTCTGTGTGTGGGCGGAGAATATGTGCGTGTGTCTCTGTGTCTGGGCGGAGAATATGTGTGTGTGTCTCTTTGTGTGGGCAGAGAATATGTGCGTGCATCTGTTTGTGGGCAGAGAATATGTACGTGTCTCTCTGTGTGTGGGCAGAGAATATGTGCGTGTGTCTCTGTGTGTGGACAGAGAATATGGGCGTGTGTCTCTGTGTGTGGGCGGAGAATATGTGTGTGTGTCTCTGTGTGTGGGTGGAGAATATGTGCATGTGTCTCTGTGTGTGGGCGGAGAATATGTGTGTGTGTCTCTGTGTGTGGGCGGAGAATATGTGCGTGTGTCTCTGTGTGTGGGTGGAGAATATGTGTGTGTCTGTGTGTGGGCGGAGAATATGTGCGTGTGTCTCTGTGTGGGCGGAGAATATGTGCGTGTGTCTCTGTGTGTGGGTGGAGAATATGTGTGTGTCTGTGTGTGGGCGGAGAATATGTGCGTGTGTCTCTGTGTCTGGGCGGAGAATATGTGTGTGTGTCTCTTTGTGTGGGCAGAGAATATGTGCGTGCATCTGTGTGTGGGCAGAGAATATGTACGTGTGTCTCTGTGTGTGGGCAGAGAATATGTACGTGTGTCTCTGTGTGTGGGCGGAGAATATGTGCGTGTGTCTGTGTGTGGGCGGAGAATATGTGTGTGTCTCTCTGCGTGGGCGGAGAATATGTGCGTGTGTCTCTGTGTGTGGGCGGAGAATATGTGTGTGTGTCTCTTTGTGTGGGCAGAGAATATGTGCGTGCGTCTGTGTGTGGGCAGAGAATATGTGTGTCTCTTTGTGTGGGCAGAGAATATGTGCAAGCGTCTGTGTGTGGGCGGAGATTATGTGCGTGTGTCTCTGTGTGTGGGCGGAGAATATGTGCGTGTTTCTCTGTGTGTGGGTGGAGAATATGTGTGTGTGTCTCTGTGTGTGGGCGTAGAATATGTGTGTGTCTGTGTGTGGGCGGAGAATATGTGCGTGTGTCTCTGTGTGTGGACGGAGAATATGTGCGTGTGTCTCTGTGTGTGGGCGGAGAATATTTGCGTGTGTCTCTGTGTGTGGGTGGAGAATATGTGCGTGTTTCTCTGTGTGTGGGTGGAGAATATGTGTGTGTGTCTCTGTGTGTGGGCGTAGAATATGTGTGTCTGTGTGTGGGCGGAGAATATGTGCGTGTGTCTCTGTGTGTGGGCGGAGAATATGTGCGTGTGTCTCTGTGTGTGGGCGGAGAATATGTGCGTGAGTCTCTGTGTGTGGGCGGAGAATATGTGCGTGTTTCTTTGAGTGTGGGTGGAGAATATGTGTGTGTGTCTCTGTGTGTGGGCGTAGAATATGTGTGTGTCTGTGTGTGGGCGGAGAATATGTGCGTGTGTCTCTGTGTGTGGGCGGAGAATATGTGCGTGTGTCTCTGTGTGTGGGCGGAGAATATGTGCGTGTGTCTCTGTGTGTGGGCGGAGAATATGTGTGTGTCTGTGTGTGGGCGGAGAATATGTGCGTGTGTCTCTGTGTGTGGGCGGAGAATATGTGTGTGTGTCTCTGTGTGTGGGCGGAGAATATGTGTGTGTGTCTCTGTGTGTGGGTGGAGAATATGTGCATGTGTCTCTGTGTGTGGGCGGAGAATATGTGTGTGTGTCTCTGTGTGTGGGCGGAGAATATGTGCGTGTGTCTCTGTGTGTGGGTGGAGAATATGTGTGTGTCTGTGTGTGGGCGGAGAATATGTGCGTGTGTCTCTGTGTGTGGGCGGAGAATATGTGCGTGTGTCTCTGTGTGTGGGTAGAGAATATGTGCGTGTGTCTCTGTGTGTGGGTGGAGAATATGTGTGTGTCTGTGTGTGGGCGGAGAATATGTGCGTGTGTCTCTGTGTCTGGGCAGAGAATATGTGTGTGTGTCTCTTTGTGTGGGCAGAGAATATGTGCGTGCATCTGTGTGTGGGCAGAGAATATGTACGTGTGTCTCTGTGTGTGGGCAGAGAATATGTGCGTGTGTCTCTGTGTGTGGGCGGAGAATATGTGCGTGTGTCTGTGTGTGGGCGGAGAATATGTGTGTGTCTCTCTGTGTGGGCGGAGAATATGTGCGTGTGTCTCTGTGTGTGGGCGGAGAATATGTGTGTGTCTCTTTGTGTGGGCAGAGAATATGTGCGTGCATCTGTGTGTGGGCAGAGAATATGTGCGTGTGTCTCTGTGTGTGGGCAGAGAATATGTGCGTGTGTCTCTGTGTGTGGGCGGAGAATATGTGCGTGTGTCTGTGTGTGGGCGGAGAATGTGTGTGTCTCTCTGTGTGGGCGGAGAATATGTGCGTGTGTCTCTGTGTGTGGGCGGAGAATATGTGTGTGTGTCTCTTTGTGTGGGCAGAGAATATGTGCGTGCGTCTGTGTGTGGGTGGAGAATATGTGTGTGTGTCTCTGTGTGTGGGCAGAGAATATGTGCGTGTGTCTCTGTGTGTGGGCGGAGAATATGTGCGTGTGTCTGTGTGTGGGCGGAGAATATATGTGTGTGTCTCTCTGTGTGGGCGTAGAATATGTGCGTGTGTCTCTGTGTGTGGGCGGAGAATATGTGTGTCTCTTTGTGTGGGCAGAGAATATGTGCATGCGTCTGTGTGTGGGCGGAGATTATGTGCGTGTGTCTCTGTGTGTGGGTGGAGAATATGTGCGTGTTTCTCTGTGTGTGGGTGGAAAATATGTGTGTGTGTCTCTGTGTGTGGGCGTAGAATATGTGTGTGTCTGTGTGTGGGCGGAGAATATGTGCGTGTGTCTCTGTGTGTGGACGGAGAATATGTGCGTGTGTCTCTGTGTGTGGGCGGAGAATATGTGCGTGTGTCTCTGTGTGTGGGTGGAGAATATGTGCGTGTTTCTCTGTGTGTGGGTGGAGAATATGTGTGTGTGTCTCTGTGTGTGGGCGTAGAATATGTGTGTGTCTGTGTGTGGGCGGAGAATATGTGCGTGTGTCTCTGTGTGTGGGCGGAGAATATGTGCGTGTGTCTCTGTGTGTGGGCGGAGAATATGTGCCTGTGTCTCTGTGTGTGGGCGGAGAATATGTGCGTGTGTCTCTGTGTGTGGGCGGAGAATATGTGTGTGTCTGTGTGTGGGCGGAGAATATGTGCGTGTGTCTCTGTGTGTGGGCGGAGAATATGTGCGTGTGTCTCTGTGTGTGGGCGGAGAATATGTGTGTGTGTCTCTGTGTGTGGGCGGAGAATATGTGTGTGTGTCTCTGTGTGTGGGTGGAGAATATGTGCATGTGTCTCTGTGTGTGGGCGGAGAATATGTGTGTGTGTCTCTGTGTGTGGGCGGAGAATATGTGCGTGTGTCTCTGTGTGTGGGTGGAGAATATGTGTGTGTCTGTGTGTGGGCGGAGAATATGTGCGTGTGTCTCTGTGTGTGGGCGGAGAATATGTGCGTGTGTCTCTGTGTGTGGGTAGAGAATATGTGCGTGTGTCTCTGTGTGTGGGTGGAGAATATGTGTGTGTCTGTGTGTGGGCGGAGAATATGTGCGTGTGTCTCTGTGTCTGGGCAGAGAATATGTGTGTGTGTCTCTTTGTGTGGGCAGAGAATATGTGCGTGCATCTGTGTGTGGGCAGAGAATATGTACGTGTGTCTCTGTGTGTGGGCAGAGAATATGTGCGTGTGTCTCTGTGTGTGGGCGGAGAATATGTGCGTGTGTCTGTGTGTGGGCGGAGAATATGTGTGTGTCTCTCTGTGTGGGCGGAGAATATGTGCGTGTGTCTCTGTGTGTGGGCGGAGAATATGTGTGTGTCTCTTTGTGTGGGCAGAGAATATGTGCGTGCATCTGTGTGTGGGCAGAGAATATGTGCGTGTGTCTCTGTGTGTGGGCAGAGAATATGTGCGTGTGTCTCTGTGTGTGGGCGGAGAATATGTGCGTGTGTCTGTGTGTGGGCGGAGAATGTGTGTGTCTCTCTGTGTGGGCGGAGAATATGTGCGTGTGTCTCTGTGTGTGGGCGGAGAATATGTGTGTGTGTCTCTTTGTGTGGGCAGAGAATATGTGCGTGCGTCTGTGTGTGGGTGGAGAATATGTGTGTGTGTCTCTGTGTGTGGGCAGAGAATATGTGCGTGTGTCTCTGTGTGTGGGCGGAGAATATGTGCGTGTGTCTGTGTGTGGGCGGAGAATATATGTGTGTGTCTCTCTGTGTGGGCGTAGAATATGTGCGTGTGTCTCTGTGTGTGGGCGGAGAATATGTGTGTCTCTTTGTGTGGGCAGAGAATATGTGCATGCGTCTGTGTGTGGGCGGAGATTATGTGCGTGTGTCTCTGTGTGTGGGTGGAGAATATGTGCGTGTTTCTCTGTGTGTGGGTGGAAAATATGTGTGTGTGTCTCTGTGTGTGGGCGTAGAATATGTGTGTGTCTGTGTGTGGGCGGAGAATATGTGCGTGTGTCTCTGTGTGTGGACGGAGAATATGTGCGTGTGTCTCTGTGTGTGGGCGGAGAATATGTGCGTGTGTCTCTGTGTGTGGGTGGAGAATATGTGCGTGTTTCTCTGTGTGTGGGTGGAGAATATGTGTGTGTGTCTCTGTGTGTGGGCGTAGAATATGTGTGTGTCTGTGTGTGGGCGGAGAATATGTGCGTGTGTCTCTGTGTGTGGGCGGAGAATATGTGCGTGTGTCTCTGTGTGTGGGCGGAGAATATGTGCCTGTGTCTCTGTGTGTGGGCGGAGAATATATGCGTGTTTCTCTGTGTGTGGGTGGAGAATATGTGTGTGTGTCTCTGTGTGTGGGCGTAGAATATGTGTGTGTCTGTGTGTGGGCGGAGAATATGTGCGTGTGTCTCTGTGTGTGGGCGGAGAATATGTGCGTGTGTCTCTGTGTGTGGGCGGAGAATATGTGCGTGTGTGTCTGTGTGTGGGCGGAGAATATGTGTGTGTCTGTGTGTGGGCGGGGAATATGTGCGTGTGTCTCTGTGTGTGGGCGGAGAATATGTGTGTGTGTCTCTGTGTGTGGGCGGAGAATATGTGTGCGTGTCTCTGTGTGTGGGTGGAGAATATGTGCATGTGTCTCTGTGTGTGGGCGGAGAATATGTGTGTGTGTCTCTGTGTGTGGGCGGAGAATATGTGCGTGTGTCTCTGTGTGTGGGTGGAGAATATGTGTGTGTCTGTGTGTGGGCGGAGAATATGTGCGTGTGTCTCTGTGTGTGGGCGGAGAATATGTGTGTGTGTCTCTTTGTGTGGGCAGAGAATATGTGCGTGCGTCTGTGTGTGGGCGGAGAATATGTGTGTGTGTCTCTGTGTGTGGGCAGAGAATATGTGCGTGTGTCTCTGTGTGTGGGCGGAGAATATGTGCGTGTGTCTGTGTGTGGGCGGAGAATATATGTGTGTGTCTCTCTGTGTGGGCGTAGAATATGTGCGTGTGTCTCTGTGTGTGGGCGGAGAATATGTGTGTCTCTTTGTGTGGGCAGAGAATATGTGCATGCGTCTGTGTGTGGGCGGAGATTATGTGCGTGTGTCTCTGTGTGTGGGCGGAGAATATGTGCGTGTTTCTCTGTGTGTGGGTGGAGAATATGTGTGTGTGTCTCTGTGTGTGGGCGTAGAATATGTGTGTGTCTGTGTGTGGGCGGAGAATATGTGCATGTGTCTCTGTGTGTGGACGGAGAATATGTGCGTGTGTCTCTGTGTGTGGGCGGAGAATATGTGCGTGTGTCTCTGTGTGTGGGCGGAGAATATGTGCGTGTTTCTCTGTGTGTGGGTGGAGAATATGTTTGTGTGTCTCTGTGTGTGGGCGTAGAATATGTGTGTGTCTGTGTGTGGGCGGAGAATATGTGCGTGTGTCTCTGTGTGTGGGCGGAGAATATGTGCGTGTGTCTCTGTGTGTGGGCGGAGAATATGTGCGTGTGTCTCTGTGTGTGGGCGGAGAATATATGCGTGTTTCTCTGTGTGTGGGTGGAGAATATGTGTGTGTGTCTCTGTGTGTGGGCGTAGAATATGTGTGTGTCTGTGTGTGGGCGGAGAATATGTGCGTGTGTCTCTGTGTGTGGGCGGAGAATATGTGCGTGTGTCTCTGTGTGTGGGCGGAGAATATGTGCGTGTGTCTCTGTGTGTGGGCGGAGAATATGTGCGTGTGTCTCTGTGTGTGGGCGGAGAATATGTGTGTGTCTGTGTGTGGGCGGAGAATATGTGCGTGTGTCTCTGTGTGTGGGTGGAGAATATGTGTGTGTGTCTCTGTGTGTGGGCAGAGAATATGTGTGTGTGTCTCTGTGTGTGGGTGGAGAATATGTGCATGTGTCTCTGTGTGTGGGCGGAGAATATGTGTGTGTGTCTCTGTGTGTGGGCGGAGAATATGTGCGTGTGACTCTGTGTGTGGACGGAGAATATGTGCGTGTGTCTCTGTGTGTGGGCGGAGAATTTGTGCGTGTGTCTCTGTGTGTGGGTGGAGAATATGTGTGTCTCTGTGTCTGGGCGGAGAATATGTGTGTGTGTCTCTTTGTGTGGGCAGAGTGTCATGTTCTCAATGGCAAGAGAACATAGCATCAGCATATATAGGAACTAGCTCTTGGAAGATGGGAACTGAGCTGACCATGAACTAAAGCTAACGCACAACTAGCAGTGGCCGGGTAGCATGCCTACGTTGATTCTAGATGCCCAGCACCAGCCGGAGGACTAAATAATGCTAGCAGAGGAAAAATATTAGTCCTAGCTCACCTCTAGAGAAATACCCCGAAAGGAGACAGAGGCCCCCCACATGTATTGGCGGTGAATTAAGATGAAATAACAAACGTAGTATGAAAATAGGTTTAGCAAATTTGAGGTCCACTTACTACATAGCAGAAGACAGAAAGGACACTTTCATGGTCAGCTGAAAACCCTATCAAAACACCATCCAGAAATTACTTTAAAACTCTGGCATTAACTCATAACACCAGAGTGGCAATTCCTGTTCACAAGAGCTTTCCAGACACAGTAACGAAACTTCAGCTGTGAACTGGAACAAAAATGCAAAAACAAACATGGACAAGAGTCCAACTTATCTAGTAGTTGTCTAGGAGCAGGAACAAGCACAGAGAGGCTTCTGATAACATTGTTGACCGGCAAGCAACTAACAGAGCAGCAAGATTATATAGCGACTCCCACATCTTGATGGGAACAGGTGAACAGAGAAGATGACAACACCAGTTCAATTCCACCAGTAGCCACCGGGGGAGCCCAGAATCCAAATTCACAACAGTACCCCCCCCTCAAGGAGGGGGCACCGAACCCTCACCAGAACCACCAGGGCGATCAGGATGGGCCCTATGAAAGGCACGAACCAGATCAGAGGCATGAACATCAGATGCATTCACCCAAGAATTATCCTCCTGGCCGTATCCCTTCCACTTGACCAGATACTGGAGTCTCCGTCTGGAAACACGAGAGTCTAAGATTTTCTCCACAACGTACTCCAACTCACCCTCAACCAACACCGGAGCAGGAGGCTCAACGGAAGGCACAACCGGTACCTCATACCTGCGCAATAATGACCGATGAAAAACGTTATGAATAGAAAAGGATGCAGGGAGGTCCAAACGGAAGGAAACAGGGTTAAGAATCTCCAATATCTTATACGGGCCGATGAACCGAGGCTTAAACTTAGGAGAAGAGACCCTCATAGGGACAAAACGAGAAGACAACCACACCAAATCCCCAACACAAAGCCGAGGACCAACACGACGGTGGCGGTTGGCAAAAAGCTGAGTCTTCTCCTGGGACAACCTCAAATTGTCCACCACCTGTCCCCAGATCTGATGCAATCTCTCCACCACAGCATCCACTCCAGGACAATCCGAAGTTTCCACCTGACCAGAGGAAAATCGAGGATGAAACCCCGAATTACAGAAAAACGGGGACACCAAAGTGGCAGAGCTGGCCCGATTATTGAGAGCGAACTCCACCAATGGCAAAAAAGCAACCCAATCATCCTGGTCAGCAGACACAAAACACCTCAGATATGTCTCCAGGGTCTGATTAGTCCGCTCGGTCTGGCCATTCGTCTGAGGATGGAAAGCGGACGAAAAAGATAAATCTATGCCCATCCTAGCACAGAATGCCCGCCAAAATCTAGACACGAATTGGGTCCCTCTGTCAGAAATGATATTCTCAGGAATACCATGCAAACGAACAACATTTTGAAAAAACAGAGGAACCAACTCGGAAGAAGAAGGCAACTTGGGCAGAGGAACCAAATGGACCATCTTAGAGAAACGGTCACACACCACCCAGATGACAGACATCTTCTGAGAAACAGGCAGATCTGAAATAAAATCCATCGAGATGTGCGTCCAAGGCCTCTTAGGAATAGGCAAGGGCAACAATAATCCACTAGCCCGAGAGCAACAAGGCTTGGCCCGAGCACAAACGTCACAAGACTGCACAAAGCCTCGCACATCTCGTGACAGGGAAGGCCACCAGAAGGACCTTGCCACCAAATCCCTGGTACCAAAAATGCCAGGATGACCTGCCAATGCAGAAGAATGAACCTCAGAGATGACTCTACTGGTCCAATCATCAGGAACAAACAGTTTATCAGGTGGGCAACGATCCGGTCTATCCGCCTGAAACTCCTGCAAGGCCCGCCGCAGGTCTGGAGAAACGGCTGACAATACCACTCCATCCTTAAGGATACCTGTGGGCTCAGAGTTACCAGGCGAGTCAGGCTCAAAACTCCTAGAAAGGGCATCCGCCTTAACATTCTTAGAACCCGGTAGGTATGACACCACAAAATTAAACCGAGAGAAAAATAATGACCAGCGCGCCTGTCTAGGATTCAGACGCCTGGCGGTCTCAAGATAAATCAAGTTTTTGTGGTCAGTCAATACCACCACCTGATGTCTGGCCCCCTCAAGCCAATGGCGCCACTCCTCAAAAGCCCACTTCATGGCCAAAAGCTCCCGATTCCCAACATCATAATTCCGCTCAGCGGGCGAAAATTTACGGGAAAAGAAGGCACAAGGCCTCATCACGGAGCAGTCAGAACTTTTCTGCGACAACACTGCCCCAGCTCCGATCTCAGAAGCGTCGACCTCAACCTGAAAAGGTAGAGCAACATCAGGCTGACGCAACACAGGGGCAGAGGAAAAACGGCGCTTAAGCTCCCGAAAGGCCTCCACAGCGTCAGGGGACCAATCAGCAACATCAGCACCCTTCTTAGTCAAATCGGTCAATGGTTTAGCAATATCCGAAAAACCAGCAATAAATCGACGATAAAAGTTAGCAAAGCCCAAAAATTTCTGAAGACTCTTAAGAGAAGAGGGCTGCGTCCAATCACAAATAGCTTGAACCTTGACAGGATCCATTTCAATGGAAGAGGGAGAAAAAATATATCCCAAAAAGGAAATCCTCTGTACCCCAAAAACACACTTAGAACCCTTCACACACAAAGAATTAAACCGCAAAACCTGGAAAACCCTCCTGACTTGCTGGACATGAGAGTCCCAGTCATCCGAAAAAATCAGAATATCATCCAGATACACAATCATAAATTTATCCAAATAATCGCGAAAAATATCATGCATAAAGGACTGGAAAACTGACGGAGCATTTGAAAGACCAAAAGGCATCACTAAATACTCAAAGTGGCCCTCGGGCGTATTAAATGCGGTTTTCCACTCATCCCCCTGCCTGATACGCACCAAATTATACGCCCCACGAAGGTCAATCTTAGAGAACCACTTGGCCCCCTTTATGTGAGCAAACAAATCAGTCAGCAACGGCAATGGGTATTGATATTTTACAGTGATTTTATTCAAAAGCCGATAATCGATACATGGTCTCAAAGAGCCGTCTTTTTTTGACACAAAGAAAAAACCGGCTCCTAAGGGAGATGACGATGGACGAATATGTCCCTTTTCCAAGGACTCCTTTATATATTCTCGCATAGCAGCATGTTCAGGCACAGACAGATTAAATAAACGACCCTTTGGGTATTTACTACCCGGGATTAAATCTATGGCACAATCGCACTCTCGGTGCGGAGGTAATGAACCAAGCTTGGATTCTTCAAAGACGTCACGATAGTCAGACAGGAACTCAGGAATTTCAGAGGGAATAGATGATGAAATGGAAACCACAGGTACATCCCCATGAGCCCCCTTACATCCCCAGCTCAACACAGACATAGCTTTCCAGTCGAGGACTGGGTTGTGAGATTGCAGCCAAGGCAATCCTAGCACCAAATCATCATGTAGATTATGCAGCACCAGAAAGCGAATAATCTCCTGGTGATCCGGATTAATACGCATAGTTACTTGTGTCCAGTATTGTGGTTTATTATTAGCCAATGGGGTGGAGTCAATCCCCTTCAGAGGAATAAGAGTCTCCAAAGGCTCTAAATCATACCCACAGCGTTTGGCAAAGGACCAATCCATAAGACTCAAAGCGGCGCCAGAGTCGACATAGGCGTCCGTGGTAATAGATGACAAAGAGCAAATCAGGGTCACAGATAGAATAAACTTAGACGGTAAGGTGCAAATGGAAACAGATTTATCAAGCTTTTTAGTGCGCTTAGAGCATGCTGATATAACATGAGTAGAATCACCACAATAGAAACACAACCCATTTTTCCGTCTAAAATTCTGCCGCTCGCTTCGGGACAGAATTCTATCACACTGCATACTCTCTGGCGACTTCTCAGTGGACACCGCCAGATGGTGCACTGGTTTGCGCTCCCGCAAACGCCTATCGATCTGAATAGCCATTGTCATGGACTCATTCAGACCCGCAGGCACAGGGAACCCCACCATAACATCCTTAATGGCATCAGAGAGACCCTCTCTGAAAGTCGCCGCAAGGGCGCACTCATTCCACTGAGTAAGCACAGACCATTTACGGAATCTTTGACAGTAAATTTCCGCTTCATCTTGCCCCTGAGATAGGGACATCAAAGTTTTTTCTGCCTGAAGCTCCAAATGAGGTTCGTCATAAAGCAACCCCAAGGCCAGAAAAAACGCATCCACATTGAGCAACGCAGGATCCCCTGGTGTCAATGAAAAAGCCCAGTCTTGAGGGTCGCCCCGGAGCAAGGAAATCACAATCCTGACCTGCTGTGCAGGGTCTCCGGCAGAGCGAAATTTCAGGGACAAAAATAATTTGCAATTATTTCGAAAATTCTGAAACCCAGATCTATTCCCCGAGAAAAATTCCGGCAAAGGAATTCTCGGCTCAGATACAGGTGCATGACAAACAAAGTCTTGCAAATTTTGTACCTTCGTGGCGAGATTATTCAAACCTGCAGTTACACTCTGAAGATCCATTACAAACAGGTGGACACAGAGCCATTCAAAGATTAGAAGGAGAAAAAAAAAAAAAAAAAAAAAAAATTCTCAGCAGACTTCTTATTTCTCTCCTTTCTCAGCCAAGGATTTTAACCCTTTAGTGGGCCGGTCAAACTGTCATGTTCTCAATGGCAAGAGAACATAGCATCAGCATATATAGGAACTAGCTCTTGGAAGATGGGAACTGAGCTGACCATGAACTAAAGCTAACGCACAACTAGCAGTGGCCGGGTAGCATGCCTACGTTGATTCTAGATGCCCAGCACCAGCCGGAGGACTAAATAATGCTAGCAGAGGAAAAATATTAGTCCTAGCTCACCTCTAGAGAAATACCCCGAAAGGAGACAGAGGCCCCCCACATGTATTGGCGGTGAATTAAGATGAAATAACAAATGTAGTATGAAAATAGGTTTAGCAAATTTGAGGTCCACTTACTACATAGCAGAAGACAGAAAGGACACTTTCATGGTCAGCTGAAAACCCTATCAAAACACCATCCAGAAATTACTTTAAAACTCTGGCATTAACTCATAACACCAGAGTGGCAATTCCTGTTCACAAGAGCTTTCCAGACACAGTAACGAAACTTCAGCTGTGAACTGGAACAAAAATGCAAAAACAAACATGGACAAGAGTCCAACTTATCTAGTAGTTGTCTAGGAGCAGGAACAAGCACAGAGAGGCTTCTGATAACATTGTTGACCGGCAAGCAACTAACAGAGCAGCAAGATTATATAGCGACTCCCACATCTTGATGGGAACAGGTGAACAGAGAAGATGACAACACCAGTTCAATTCCACCAGTAGCCACCGGGGGAGCCCAGAATCCAAATTCACAACAGCAGAGAATATGTGCGTGCATCTGTGTGTGGGCAGAGAATATGTACGTGTGTCTCTGTGTGTGGGCAGAGAATATGTGCGTTTGTCTCTGTGTGTGGGCGGAGAATATGTGCGTGTGTCTGTGTGTGGGCGGAGAATATGTGTGTGTCTCTCTGTGTGGGCGGAGAATATGTGCGTGTGTCTCTTTGTGTGGGCAGAGAATATGTGCGTGCATCTGTGTGTGGGCAGAGAATATGTACGTGTGTCTCTGTGTGTGGGCAGAGAATATGTGCGTGTGTTTCTGTGTGTGGGCGGAGAATATGTGCGTGTGTCTGTGTGTGGGCGGAGAATATGTGTGTGTCTCTCTGTGTGGGCGGAGAAAATGTGCGTGTGTCTCTGTGTGTGGGCGGAGTGTTATGGTTCTCAATGGCAAGAGAACATAGCCCCGCAAACATAGGTACTAGCTCTTGGAAGGATGGAAACTAAACTGACCATGAACTAAACCTGCCGCACAACTAACAGTAGCCGGGTAGCGTTGCCTACGTTTTTATCCCTAGACGCCCAGCGCCGGCCGGAGGACTAACTAATCCTGGCAGAGGAAAATATAGTCCTGGCTCACCTCTAGAGAAATTTCCCCGATAGGCAGACAGAGGCCCCCACAAATATTGGCGGTGATTTTAGATGAAATGACAAACGTAGTATGAAAATAGGTTTAGCAAAATTGAGGTCCGCTTACTAGATAGCAGGAAGACAGAAAGGGCACTTTCATGGTCAGCTGAAAACCCTATCAAAATACCATCCTGAAATTACTTTAAGACTCTAGTATTAACTCATAACATCAGAGTGGCAATTTCAGATCACAAGAGCTTTCCAGACACAGAAACGAAACTACAGCTGTGAACTGGAACAAAATGCAAAAACAAACAAGGACTAAAGTCCAACTTAGCTGGGAGTTGTCTAGCAGCAGGAACATGCACAGAAAGGCTTCTGATTACAATGTTGACCGGCATGAAAGTGACAGAGGAGCAAGGTTAAATAGCGACTCCCACATCCTGATGGAAACAGGTGAACAGAGGGGATGATGCACACCAGTTCAATTCCACCAGTGGCCACCGGGGGAGCCCAAAATCCAATTTCACAACAGTACCCCCCCCTCAAGGAGGGGGCACCGAACCCTCACCAGAACCACCAGGGCGATCAGGATGAGCCCTATGAAAGGCACGGACCAGATCGGAGGCATGAACATCAGAGGCAGTCACCCAAGAATTATCCTCCTGACCGTATCCCTTCCATTTGACCAGATACTGGAGTTTCCGTCTGGAAACACGGGAGTCCAAGATTTTTTCCACAACGTACTCCAACTCGCCCTCAACCAACACCGGAGCAGGAGGCTCAACGGAAGGCACAACCGGTACCTCATACCTGCGCAACAATGACCGATGAAAAACATTATGAATAGAAAAAGATGCAGGGAGGTCCAAACGGAAGGACACAGGGTTAAGAATCTCCAATATCTTGTACGGGCCGATGAACCGAGGCTTAAACTTAGGAGAAGAAACCCTCATAGGGACAAAACGAGAAGACAACCACACCAAGTCCCCAACACAAAGCCGAGGACCAACTCGACGCCGGCGGTTGGCAAAAAGCTGAGTCTTCTCCTGGGACAACTTCAAATTGTCCACTACCTGCCCCCAAATCTGATGCAACCTCTCCACCACAGCATCCACTCCAGGACAATCCGAAGATTCCACCTGACCAGAAGAAAATCGAGGATGAAACCCCGAATTACAGAAAAAAGGAGACACCAAGGTGGCAGAGCTGGCCCGATTATTGAGGGCAAACTCCGCTAAAGGCAAAAAAGCAACCCAATCATCCTGATCTGCAGACACAAAACACCTCAAATATGTCTCCAAGGTCTGATTCGTCCGCTCGGTCTGGCCATTTGTCTGAGGATGGAAAGCAGACGAGAAAGACAAATCTATGCCCATCCTAGCACAGAATGCTCGCCAAAATCTAGACACGAATTGGGTTCCTCTGTCAGAAACGATATTCTCCGGAATACCATGCAAACGGACCACATTTTGAAAAAACAGAGGAACCAACTCGGAAGAAGAAGGCAACTTAGGCAGGGGAACCAAATGGACCATCTTAGAGAAACGGTCACACACCACCCAGATGACAGACATCTTCTGAGAAACAGGAAGATCCGAAATAAAATCCATCGAGATGTGCGTCCAGGGCCTCTTCGGGATAGGCAAGGGCAACAACAATCCACTAGCCCGAGAACAACAAGGCTTGGCCCGAGCACAAACGTCACAAGACTGCACAAAGCCTCGCACATCTCGAGACAGGGAAGGCCACCAGAAGGACCTTGCCACCAAATCCCTGGTACCAAAGATTCCAGGATGACCTGTCAACGCAGAAGAATGAACCTCAGAAATGACTTTACTGGTCCAATCATCAGGAACAAACAGTCTACCAGGTGGGCAACGATCAGGTCTATCCGCCTGAAACTCCTGCAAGGCCCGCCGCAGGTCTGGAGAAACGGCAGACAATATCACTCCATCCTTAAGGATACCTGTAGGTTCAGAGTTACCAGGGGAGTCAGGCTCAAAACTCCTAGAAAGGGCATCCGCCTTAACATTCTTAGAACCCGGCAGGTAGGACACCACAAAATTAAACCGAGAGAAAAACAACGACCAGCGCGCCTGTCTAGGATTCAGGCGTCTGGCGGACTCAAGATAAATTAGATTTTTGTGGTCAGTCAATACCACCACCTGATGTCTAGCCCCCTCAAGCCAATGATGCCACTCCTCAAAAGCCCACTTCATGGCCAAAAGCTCCCGATTCCCAACATCATAATTCCGCTCGGCGGGCGAAAATTTACGCGAGAAAAAGGCACAAGGTCTCATCACGGAACAATCGGAACTTCTCTGCGACAAAACTGCCCCAGCTCCGATTTCAGAAGCGTCGACCTCAACCTGAAAAGGAAGAGCAACATCAGGCTGACGCAACACAGGGGCGGAAGAAAAGCGGCGCTTAAGCTCCCGAAAGGCCTCCACAGCAGCAGGGGACCAATCAGCAACATCAGCACCCTTCTTAGTCAAATCAGTCAATGGTTTAACAACATCAGAAAAACCAGCAATAAATCGACGATAAAAGTTAGCAAAGCCCAAAAATTTCTGAAGACTCTTAAGAGAAGAGGGTTGCGTCCAATCACAAATAGCCTGAACCTTGACAGGATCCATCTCGATGGAAGAGGGGGAAAAAATATATCCCAAAAAGGAAATCTTTTGAACCCCAAAAACGCACTTAGAACCCTTCACACACAAGGAATTAGACCGCAAAACCTGAAAAACCCTCCTGACCTGCTGGACATGAGAGTCCCAGTCATCCGAAAAAATCAAAATATCATCCAGATACACAATCATAAATTTATCCAAATAATCACGGAAAATGTCATGCATAAAGGACTGAAAGACTGAAGGGGCATTTGAAAGACCAAAAGGCATCACCAAATACTCAAAGTGGCCCTCGGGCGTATTAAATGTGGTCTTCCACTCATCCCCCTGCTTAATTCGCACCAAATTATACGCCCCACGAAGATCTATCTTAGAGAACCACCTGGCCCCCTTTATGCGAGCAAACAAATCAGTCAGCAGTGGCAACGGATATTGATATTTAACCGTGATTTTATTCAAAAGCCGATAATCAATACACGGTCTCAAAGAGCCATCTTTCTTAGCCACAAAGAAAAAACCGGCTCCTAAGGGAGATGACGAAGGACGAATATGTCCCTTTTCCAAGGACTCCTTTATATATTCTCGCATAGCAGCATGTTCAGGCACAGACAGATTAAATAAACGACCCTTAGGGTATTTACTACCCGGAATCAAATCTATGGCACAATCGCACTCCCGGTGCGGAGGTAATGAACCAAGCTTAGGTTCTTCAAAAACGTCACGATATTCAGTCAAGAATTCAGGAATCTCAGAGGGAATAGATGATGAAATGGAAACCACAGGTACGTCCCCATGCGTCCCCTTACATCCCCAGCCTAACACAGACATAGCTTTCCAGTCAAGGACTGGGTTATGAGATTGCAGCCATGGCAATCCAAGCACCAACACATCATGTAGGTTATACAGCACAAGAAAGTGAATAATCTCCTGATGATCCGGATTAATCCGCATAGTTACTTGTGTCCAGTATTGTGGTTTATTACTAGCCAATGGGGTGGAGTCAATCCCCTTCAGGGGTATAGGAGTTTCAAGAGGCTCCAAATCATACCCACAGCGTTTGGCAAAGGACCAATCCATAAGACTCAAAGCGGCGCCAGAGTCGACATAGGCATCCGCGGTAATAGATGATAAAGAACAAATCAGGGTCACAGATAGAATAAACTTAGACTGTAAAGTGCCAATTGAAACAGACTTATCAAGCTTCTTAGTACGCTTAGAGCATGCTGATATAACATGAGTTGAATCACCGCAATAGAAGCACAACCCATTTTTTCGTCTTAAATTCTGCCGTTCACTTCTGGACAGAATTCTATCACATTGCATATTCTCTGGCGTCTTCTCAGTAGACACCGCCAAATGGTGCACAGGTTTGCGCTCCCGCAGACGCCTATTGATCTGGATAGCCATTGTCATGGACTCATTCAGACCCGCAGGCACAGGGAACCCCACCATAACATCCTTAATGGCATCAGAGAGACCCTCTCTGAAATTCGCCGCCAGGGCGCACTCATTCCACTGAGTAAGCACAGCCCATTTACGGAATTTCTGGCAGTATATTTCAGCTTCGTCTTGCCCCTGAGATAGGGACATCAAGGCCTTTTCCGCCTGAAGCTCTAACTGAGGTTCCTCATAAAGCAACCCCAAGGCCAGAAAAAACGCATCCACATTGAGCAACGCAGGATCCCCTGGAGCCAATGCAAAAGCCCAATCCTGAGGGTCGCCCCGGAGCAAGGAAATCACAATCCTGACCTGCTGAGCAGGATCTCCAGCAGAGCGAGATTTCAGGGACAAAAACAACTTGCAATTATTTTTGAAATTTTGAAAGCAAGATCTATTCCCCGAGAAAAATTCAGGCAAATGAATTCTAGGTTCAGATATAGGAACATGAACAACAAAATCTTGTAAATTTTGAACTTTCGTGGTGAGATTATTCAAACCTGCAGCTAAACTCTGAATATCCATTTTAAACAGGTGAACACAGAGCCATTCCAGGATTAGAAGGAGAGAGAGAGAGAGAAAGGCTGCAATATAGGCAGACTTGCAAGAGATTCAATTACAAGCACACTCAGAACTGAAGGGAAGGGAAAAAAAAAAAAAATCTTCAGCAGACTTCTCTTTTCTCTCCTTTCTCTGTCAATTAATTTAACCCTTTTTGGCCGGTCAAACTGTTATGGTTCTCAATGGCAAGAGAACATAGCCCCGCAAACATAGGTACTAGCTCTTGGAAGGATGGAAACTAAACTGACCATGAACTAAACCTGCCGCACAACTAACAGTAGCCGGGTAGCGTTGCCTACGTTTTTATCCCTAGACGCCCAGTGCCGGCCGGAGGACTAACTAATCCTGGCAGAGGAAAATATAGTCCTGGCTCACCTCTAGAGAAATTTCCCCGATAGGCAGACAGAGGCCCCCACAAATATTGGCGGTGATTTTAGATGAAATGACAAACGTAGCATGAAAATAGGTTTAGCAAAATTGAGGTCCGCTTACTAGATAGCAGGAAGACAGAAAGGGCACTTTCATGGTCAGCTGAAAACCCTATCAAAATACCATCCTGAAATTACTTTAAGACTCTAGTATTAACTCATAACATCAGAGTGGCAATTTCAGATCACAAGAGCTTTCCAGACACAGAAACGAAACTACAGCTGTGAACTGGAACAAAATGCAAAAACAAACGAGGACTAAAGTCCAACTTAGCTGGGAGTTGTCTAGCAGCAGGAACATGCACAGAAAGGCTTCTGATTACAATGTTGACCGGCATGGAAGTGACAGAGGAGCAAGGTTACATAGCGACTCCCACATCCTGATGGAAACAGGTGAACAGAGGGGATGATGCACACCAGTTCAATTCCACCAGTGGCCACCGGGGGAGCCCAAAATCCAATTTCACAACAGCGGAGAATATGTGTGTGTGTCTCTTTGTGTGGGCAGAGAATATGTGCGTGCGTCTGTGTGTGGGCGGAGAATATGTGTGTGTGTCTCTGTGTGTGGGCAGAGAATATGTGCGTGTGTCTCTGTGTGTGGGCGGAGAATATGTGCGTGTGTCTGTGTGTGGGCGGAGAATATATGTGTGTGTCTCTCTGTGTGGGCGTAGAATATGTGCGTGTGTCTCTGTGTGTGGGCGGAGAATATGTGTGTCTCTTTGTGTGGGCAGAGAATATGTGCATGCGTCTGTGTGTGGGCGGAGATTATGTGCGTGTGTCTCTGTGTGTGGGCGGAGAATATGTGCGTGTTTCTCTGTGTGTGGGTGGAGAATATGTGTGTGTGTCTCTGTGTGTGGGCGTAGAATATGTGTGTCTGTGTGTGGGCGGAGAATATGTGCGTGTGTCTCTGTGTGTGGATGGAGAATATGTGCGTGTGTCTCTGTGTGTGGACAGAGAATATGGGCGTGTGTCTCTGTGTGTGGGCGGAGAATATGTGTGTGTGTCTCTGTGTGTGGGTGGAGAATATGTGCATGTGTCTCTGTGTGTGGGCGGAGAATATGTGTGTGTGTCTCTGTGTGTGGGCGGAGAATATGTGTGTGTGTCTCTGTGTGTGGGCGGAGAATATGTGTGTGTCTGTGTGTGGGTGGAGAATATGTGCATGTGTCTCTGTGTGTGGGCGGAGAATATGTGTGTGTGTCTCTGTGTGTGGGCGGAGAATATGTGCGTGAGTCTCTGTGTGTGGGTGGAGAATATGTGTGTGTGTGTGGGCGGAGAATATGTGCGTGAGTCTCTGTGTGTGGGCAGAGAATATGTGCGTGTGTCTCTGTGTGTGGGCGGAGAATATGTGCGTGTGTCTCTGTGTCTGGGTGGAGAATATGTGTGTGTGTCTCTTTGTGTGGGCAGAGAATATGTGCGTGCATCTGTTTGTGGGCAGAGAATATGTACGTGTGTCTCTGTGTGTGGGCAGAGAATATGGGCGTGTGTCTCTGTGTGTGGGCGGAGAATATGTGTGTGTGTCTCTGTGTGTGGGTGGAGAATATGTGCATGTGTCTCTGTGTATGGGCGGAGAATATGTGTGTGTGTCTCTGTGTGTGGGCGGAGAATATGTGCGTGTGTCTCTGTGTGTGGGTGGAGAATATGTGTGTGTCTGTGTGTGGGCAGAGAATATGTGCGTGTGTCTCTGTGTGGGCGGAGAATATGTGCGTGTGTCTCTGTGTGTGGGTGGAGAATATGTGTGTGTCTGTGTGTGGGCGGAGAATATGTGCGTGTGTCTCTGTGTCTGGGCGGAGAATATGTGTGTGTGTCTCTTTGTGTGGGCAGAGAATATGTGCGTGCATCTGTGTGTGGGCAGAGAATATGTTCGTGTGTCTCTGTGTGTGGGCAGAGAATATGTACGTGTGTCTCTGTGTGTGGGCGGAGAATATGTGCGTGTGTCTGTGTGTGGGCGGAGAATATGTGTGTGTCTCTCTGTGTGGGCGGAGAATATGTGCGTGTGTCTCTGTGTGTGGGCGGAGAATATGTGTGTGTGTCTCTTTGTGTGGGCAGAGAATATGTGCGTGCGTCTGTGTGTGGGCAGAGAATATGTGTGTCTCTTTGTGTGGGCAGAGAATATGTGCATGCGTCTGTGTGTGGGCGGAGATTATGTGCGTGTGTCTCTGTGTGTGGGCGGAGAATATGTGCGTGTTTCTCTGTGTGTGGGTGGAGAATATGTGTGTGTGTCTCTGTGTGTGGGCGTAGAATATGTGTGTGTCTGTGTGTGGGCGGAGAATATGTGCGTGTGTCTCTGTGTGTGGACGGAGAATATGTGCGTGTGTCTCTGTGTGTGGGCGGAGAATATTTGCGTGTGTCTCTGTGTGTGGGCAGAGAATATGTGCGTGTTTCTCTGTGTGTGGGTGGAGAATATGTGTGTGTGTCTCTGTGTGTGGGCGTAGAATATGTGTGTCTGTGTGTGGGCGGAGAATATGTGCGTGTGTCTCTGTGTGTGGGCGGAGAATATGTGCGTGTGTCTCTGTGTGTGGGCGGAGAATATGTGCGTGAGTCTCTGTGTGTGGGCGGAGAATATGTGCGTGTTTCTTTGAGTGTGGGTGGAGAATATGTGTGTGTGTCTCTGTGTGTGGGCGTAGAATATGTGTGTGTCTGTGTGTGGGCGGAGAATATGTGCGTGTGTCTCTGTGTGTGGGCGGAGAATATGTGCGTGTGTCTCTGTGTGTGGGCGGAGAATATGTGCGTGTATCTCTGTGTGTGGGCGGAGAATATGTGTGTGTCTGTGTGTGGGCGGAGAATATGTGCGTGTGTCTCTGTGTGTGGGCGGAGAATATGTGTGTGTGTCTCTGTGTGTGGGCGGAGAATATGTGTGTGTGTCTCTGTGTGTGGGTGGAGAATATGTGCATGTGTCTCTGTGTGTGGGCGGAGAATATGTGTGTGTGTCTCTGTGTGTGGGCGGAGAATATGTGCGTGTGTCTCTGTGTGTGGGTGGAGAATATGTGTGTGTCTGTGTGTGGGCGGAGAATATGTGCGTGTGTCTCTGTGTGTGGGCGGAGAATATGTGCGTGTGTCTCTGTGTGTGGGTGGAGAATATGTGCGTGTGTCTCTGTGTGTGGGTGGAGAATATGTGTGTGTCTGTGTGTGGGCGGAGAATATGTGCGTGTGTTTCTGTGTCTGGGCGGAGAATATGTGTGTGTGTCTCTTTGTGTGGGCAGAGAATATGTGCGTGCATCTGTGTGTGGGCAGAGAATATGTACGTGTGTCTCTGTGTGTGGGCAGAGAATATGTGCGTGTGTCTCTGTGTGTGGGCGGAGAATATGTGCGTGTGTCTGTGTGTGGGCGGAGAATATGTGTGTGTCTCTCTGTGTGGGCGGAGAATATGTGCGTGTGTCTCTGTGTGTGGGCGGAGAATATGTGTGTTTCTCTTTGTGTGGGCAGAGAATATGTGCGTGCATCTGTGTGTGGGCAGAGAATATGTGCGTGTGTCTCTGTGTGTGGGCGGAGAATATGTGCGTGTGTCTGTGTGTGGGCGGAGAATGTGTGTGTCTCTCTGTGTGGGCAGAGAATATGTGCGTGCGTCTGTGTGTGGGCGGAGAATATGTGTGTGTGTCTCTGTGTGTGGGCAGAGAATATGTGCGTGTGTCTCTGTGTGTGGGCGGAGAATATGTGCGTGTGTCTGTGTGTGGGCGGAGAATATATGTGTGTGTCTCTCTGTGTGGGCGTAGAATATGTGCGTGTGTCTCTGTGTGTGGGCGGAGAATATGTGTGTCTCTTTGTGTGGGCAGAGAATATGTGCATGCGTCTGTGTGTGGGCGGAGATTATGTGCGTGTGTCTCTGTGTGTGGGTGGAGAATATGTGCGTGTTTCTCTGTGTGTGGGTGGAAAATATGTGTGTGTGTGTCTCTGTGTGTGGGCGTAGAATATGTGTGTGTCTGTGTGTGGGCAGAGAATATGTGCGTGTGTCTCTGTGTGTGGACGGAGAATATGTGCGTGTGTCTCTGTGTGTGGGCGGAGAATATGTGCGTGTGTCTCTGTGTGTGGGTGGAGAATATGTGCGTGTTTCTCTGTGTGTGGGTGGAGAATATGTGTGTGTGTCTCTGTGTGTGGGCGTAGAATATGTGTGTGTCTGTGTGTGGGCGTAGAATATGTGCGTGTGTCTCTGTGTGTGGGCGGAGAATATGTGCGTGTGTCTCTGTGTGTGGGCGGAGAATATGTGCCTGTGTCTCTGTGTGTGGGCGGAGAATACATGCGTGTTTCTCTGTGTGTGGGTGGAGAATATGTGTGTGTGTCTCTGTGTGTGGGCGTAGAATATGTGTGTGTCTGTGTGTGGGCGGAGAATATGTGCGTGTGTCTCTGTGTGTGGGCGGAGAATATGTGCGTGTGTCTCTGTGTGTGGGCGGAGAATATGTGCGTGTGTCTCTGTGTGTGGGCGGAGAATATGTGTGTGTCTGTGTGTGGGCGGGGAATATGTGCGTGTGTCTCTGTGTGTGGGCGGAGAATATGTGTGTGTGTCTCTGTGTGTGGGCGGAGAATATGTGTGCGTGTCTCTGTGTGTGGGTGGAGAATATGTGCATGTGTCTCTGTGTGTGGGCGGAGAATATGTGTGTGTGTCTCTGTGTGTGGGCGGAGAATATGTGCGTGTGTCTCTGTGTGTGGGTGGAGAATATGTGTGTGTCTGTGTGTGGGCGGAGAATATGTGCATGTGTCTCTGTGTGTGGGCGGAGAATATGTGTGTGTGTCTCTTTGTGTGGGCAGAGAATATGTGCGTGCGTCTGTGTGTGGGCGGAGAATATGTGTGTGTGTCTCTGTGTGTGGGCAGAGAATATGTGCGTGTGTCTGTGTGTGGGTGGAGAATATGTGCGTGTGTCTGTGTGTGGGCGGAGAATATATGTGTGTGTCTCTCTGTGTGGGCGTAGAATATGTGCGTGTGTCTCTGTGTGTGGGCGGAGAATATGTGTGTCTCTTTGTGTGGGCAGAGAATATGTGCATGCGTCTGTGTGTGGGCGGAGATTATGTGCGTGTGTCTCTGTGTGTGGGCGGAGAATATGTGAGTGTTTCTCTGTGTGTGGGTGGAGAATATGTGTGTGTGTCTCTGTGTGTGGGCGTAGAATATGTGTGTGTCTGTGTGTGGGCGGAGAATATGTGCGTGTGTCTCTGTGTGTGGACGGAGAATATGTGCGTGTGTCTCTGTGTGTGGGCGGAGAATATGTGTGTGTGTCTCTGTGTGTGGGCGGAGAATATGTGCGTGTTTCTCTGTGTGTGGGTGGAGAATATGTTTGTGTGTCTCTGTGTGTGGGCGTAGAATATGTGTGTGTCTGTGTGTGGGCGGAGAATATGTGCGTGTGTCTCTGTGTGTGGGCGGAGAATATGTGCGTGTGTCTCTGTGTGTGGGCGGAGAATATGTGCGTGTGTCTCTGTGTGTGGGCGGAGAATATATGCGTGTTTCTCTGTGTGTGGGTGGAGAATATGTGTGTGTGTCTCTGTGTGTGGGCGTAGAATATGTGTGTGTCTGTGTGTGGGCGGAGAATATGTGCGTGTGTCTCTGTGTGTGGGCGGAGAATATGTGCGTGTGTCTCTGTGTGTGGGCGGAGAATATGTGCGTGTGTCTCTGTGTGTGGGCGGAGAATATGTGTGTGTCTGTGTGTGGGCGGAGAATATGTGCGTGTGTCTCTGTGTGTGGGTGGAGAATATGTGTGTGTGTCTCTGTGTGTGGGCAGAGAATATGTGTGTGTGTCTCTGTGTGTGGGTGGAGAATATGTGCATGTGTCTCTGTGTGTGGGCGGAGAATATGTGTGTGTGTCTCTGTGTGTGGGCGGAGAATATGTGCGTGTGTCTCTGTGTGTGGGTGGAGAATATGTGTGTGTCTGTGTGTGGGCGGAGAATATGTGCGTGTGTCTCTGTGTGTGGGCGGAGAATATGTGCGTGTGTCTCTGTGTGTGGGCGGAGAATTTGTGTGTGTCTGTGTGTGGGCGGAGAATATGTGCGTGTGTCTCTGTGTGTGGGCAGAGAATATGTGTGTGTGTCTCTGTGTGTGGGTGGAGAATATGTGCATGTGTCTCTGTGTGTGGGCAGAGAATATGTGTGTGTGTCTCTGTGTGTGGGCGGAGAATATGTGCTTGTGTCTCTGTGTGTGGGCAGAGAATATGTGTGTGTGTCTCTGTGTGTGGGTGGAGAATATGTGCATGTGTCTCTGTGTGTGGGCGGAGAATATGTGTGTGTGTCTCTGTGTGTGGGCGGAGAATATGTGCGTGTGTCTCTGTGTGTGGGTGGAGAATATGTGTGTCTCTGTGTCTGGGCGGAGAATATGTGTGTGTGTCTCTTTGTGTGGGCAGAGAATATGTGCGTGCATCTGTGTGTGGGCAGAGAATATGTACGTGTGTCTCTGTGTGTGGGCAGAGAATATGTGCGTTTGTCTCTGTGTGTGGGCGGAGAATATGTGCGTGTGTCTGTGTGTGGGCGGAGAATATGTGTGTGTCTCTCTGTGTGGGCGGAGAATATGTGCGTGTGTCTTTTTGTGTGGGCGGAGAATATGTGTGTGTGTCTCTTTGTGTGGGCAGAGAATATGTGCGTGCGTATGTGTGTGGGCGGAGAATATGTGTGTGTGTCTCTGTGTGTGGGCAGAGAATATGTGCGTGTGTCTGTGTGTGGGCGGAGAATATGTGCCTGTGTCTGTGTGTGGGCGGAGAATATATGTGTGTGTCTCTCTGTGTGGGCGTAGAATATGTGCGTGTGTCTCTGTGTGTGGGCGGAGAATATGTGTGTCCCTTTGTGTGGGCAGAGAATATGTGCATGCGTCTGTGTGTGGGCGGAGATTATGTGCGTGTGACTCTGTGTGTGGGCGGAGAATATGTGCGTGTTTCTCTGTGTGTGGGTGGAGAATATGTGTGTGTGTCTCTGTGTGTGGGCGTAGAATATGTGTGTGTCTGTGTGTGGGCGGAGAATATGTGCGTGTGTCTCTGTGTGTGGGCGAAGAATATGTGTGTTTGTCTCTGTGTGTGGGCGGAGAATATGTGCGTGTGTCTCTGTGTGTGGGTGGAGAATATGTGTGTGTCTGTGTGTGGGCGGAGAATATGTGCGTGTGTCTCTGTGTGTGGGCAGAGAATATGTGCGTGTGTCTCTGTGTGTGGGCGGAGAATATGTGCGTGTGTCTCTGTGTGTGGGTGGAGAATATGTGTGTGTCTGTGTGTGGGCGGAGAATATGTGCGTGTGTCTCTGTGTCTGGGCGGAGAATATGTGTGTGTGTCTCTTTGTGTGGGCAGAGAATATGTGCGCGCATCTGTGTGTGGGCAGAGAATATGTACGTGTGTCTCTGTGTGTGGGCAGAGAATATGTGCGTTTGTTTCTGTGTGTGGGCGGAGAATATGTGCGTGTGTCTGTGTGTGGGCGGAGAATATGTGTGTGTCTCTCTGTGTGGGCGGAGAATATGTGCGTGTGTCTTTGTGTGTGGGCAGAGAATATGTGTGTGTGTCTCTTTGTGTGGGCAGAGAATATGTGTGTGTGTCTCTTTGTGTGGGCAGAGAATATGTGCGTGCGTCTGTGTGTGGGCGGAGAATATGTGTGTGTGTCTCTGTGTGTGGGCAGAGAATATGTGCGTGTGTCTCTGTGTGTGGGCGGAGAATATGTGCGTGTGTCTGTGTGTGGGCGGAGAATATATGTGTGTGTCTCTCTGTGTGGGCGTAGAATATGTGCGTGTGTCTCTGTGTGTGGGCGGAGAATATGTGTGTCTCTTTGTGTGGGCAGAGAATATGTGCATGCGTCTGTGTGTGGGCAGAGATTATGTGCGTGTGTCTCTGTGTGTGGGCGGAGAATATGTGCGTGTTTCTCTGTGTGTGGGTGGAGAATATGTGTGTGTGTCTCTGTGTGGGCGTAGAATATGTGTGTGTCTGTGTGTGGGCGGAGAATATGTGCGTGTGTCTCTGTGTGTGGTCGGAGAATATGTGCGTGTGTCTCTGTGTGTGGGCGGAGAATATGTGCGTGTGTCTCTGTGTGTGGGCGGAGAATATGTGCGTGTTTCTCTGTGTGTGGGTGGAGAATATGTGTGTGTCTCTCTGTGTGTGGGCGTAGAATATGTGTGTGTCTGTGTGTGGGCGGAGAATATGTGCGTGTGTCTCTGTGTGTGGGCGGAGAATATGTGCGTGTGTCTCTGTGTGTGGGCGGAGAATATGTGCGTGTGTCTCTGTGTGTGGGCGGAGAATATGTGTGTGTCTTTGTGTGGGTGGAGAATATGTGCGTGTGTCTCTGTGTGTGGGCAGAGAATATGTGCGTGTGTCTCTGTGTTTGGGCAGAGAATATGTGCGTGTGTCTCTGTGTGTGGGCGGAGAATATGTGCGTGTGTCTCTGTGTGTGGGCGGAGAATATGTATGTGTGTCTCTGTGTGTGGACGGAGAATATGTGTGTGTGTCTCTTTGTGTGAGCAGAAAATATGTGCGTGCGTCTGCGTGTTGGCGGAGAATATGTGCATGTGTCTCTGTGTGTGGGCAGAGAATATGTGCGTGTGTCTCTGTGTGTGTGTGGAGAATATGTGTGTGTCTGTGTGTGGGCAGAGAATGTGCGTGTCTGTGTGTGGGTGGAGAATATGTGCATGTGTCTCTGTGTGTGGGCAGAGAATATGTGCGTGTGTCTCTGTGTGTGTGTGGAGAATATGTGTGTGTCTGTGTGTGGGCAGAGAATGTGCGTGTCTGTGTGTGGGCGGAGAATATGTGTGTTTCTCTGTGTGTGGGTGGAGAATATGCATCTGTCTCTGTGTGGGCGGAGAATATGTGCGTGTCTGTGTGTGGGCGGAAAATATGTGTCTCTGTGTGTGGGCAGAGAATATGCGTGTGTCTCTGTGTGGGCGGAGAATATGTGTGTGCCTGTGTGTAGGTGGAGAATGTGTGTGTGGGTGGAGAATATGTGTGTGTCTCTGTGTGGGCGGAGAATGTGTGTGTGTCTGTGTGTGGGTGTAGAATATGTGTGTGTGTCTGTCTGTGTGTGGGCGGAGAATATGTGTGTGTCTCTGTGTGGGCGGAGAATGTGTGTGTGTCTGTGTGTGGGTGTAGAATATGTGCGTGTGTCTCTGTGTGTGGGCGGAGAATATGTGCGTGTGTCTCTGTGTGTGGGCGGAGAATATGTGTGTCTCTTTGTGTGGGCAGAGAATATGTGCATGCGTCTGTGTGTGGGCAGAGATAATGTGCGAGTGTCTCTGTGTGTGGGCGGAGAATATGTGCGTGTTTCTCTGTGTGTGGGTGGAGAATATGTGTGTGTGTCTCTGTGTGGGCGTAGAATATGTGTGTGTCTGTGTGTGGGCGGAGAATATGTGCGTGTGTCTCTGTGTGTGGACGGAGAATATGTGCGTGTGTCTCTGTGTGTGGGCGGAGAATATGTGCGTGTGTCTCTGTGTGTGGGCGGAGAATATGTGCGTGTTTCTCTGTGTGTGGGTGGAGAATATGTGTGTGTCTCTCTGTGTGTGGGCGTAGAATATGTGTGTGTCTGTGTGTGGGCGGAGAATATGTGCGTGTGTCTCTGTGTGTGGGCAGAGAATATGTGCGTGTGTCTCTGTGTGTGGGCGGAGAATATGTGCGTGTGTCTCTGTGTGTGGGCGGAGAATATGTGTGTGTCTGTGTGTGGGTGGAGAATATGTGCGTGTGTCTCTGTGTGTGGGCAGAGAATATGTGCGTGTGTCTCTGTGTTTGGGCAGAGAATATGTGCGTGTGTCTCTGTGTGTGGGCGGAGAATATGTGCGTGTGTCTCTGTGTGTGGGCGGAGAATATGTATGTGTGTCTCTGTGTGTGGACGGAGAATATGTGTGTGTGTCTCTTTGCGTGAGCAGAAAATATGTGCGTGCGTCTGCGTGTTGGCGGAGAATATGTGCATGTGTCTCTGTGTGTGGGCAGAGAATATGTGCGTGTGTCTCTGTGTGTGTGTGGAGAATATGTGTGTGTCTGTGTGTGGGCAGAGAATGTGCGTGTCTGTGTGTGGGTGGAGAATATGTGCATGTGTCTCTGTGTGTGGGCAGAGAATATGTGCGTGTGTCTCAGTGTGTGTGTGGAGAATATGTGTGTGTCTGTGTGTGGGCAGAGAATGTGCGTGTCTGTGTGTGGGCGGAGAATATGTGTGTTTCTCTGTGTGTGGGTGGAGAATATGCATCTGTCTCTGTGTGGGCGGAGAATATGTGCGTGTCTGTGTGTGGGCGGAAAATATGTGTCTCTGTGTGTGGGCAGAGAATATGCGTGTGTCTCTGTGTGGGCGGAGAATATGTGTGTGCCTGTGTGTAGGTGGAGAATGTGTGTGTGGGTGGAGAATATGTGTGTGTCTCTGTGTGGGCGGAGAATGTGTGTGTGTCTGTGTGTGGGTGTAGAATATGTGTGTGTGTCTGTCTGTGTATGTCTGTCTGTGTTTGTTACCATGCGACGTGTGTACCCAGTCTCATGGGACTACTACTCCCATCTGGCTACGTGTTGTCACATACAGGTCCTTCTCAAAAAATTAGCATATAGTGTTAAATTTCATTATTTACCATAATGTAATGATTACAATTAAACTTTCATATACTATAGATTCATTATCCACCAACTGAAATTTGTCAGGTCTTTTATTGTTTTAATACTGATGATTTTGGCATACAACTCCTGATAACCCAAAAAACCTGTCTCAATAAATTAGCATATCAAGAAAAGGTTCTCTAAATGACCTATTACCCTAATCTTCTGAATCAACTAATTAACTCTAAACACATGCAAAAGATACCTGAGGCTTTTAAAAACTCCCTGCCTGGTTCATTACTCAAAACCCCCATCATGGGTAAGACTAGCGACCTGACAGATGTCAAGAAGGCCATCATTGACACCCTCAAGCAAGAGGGTAAGACCCAGAAAGAAATTAACACTATATGCTAATTTTTTGAGAAGGACCTGTATAACAGAGATAGCATGAGCCGATTATGGGAGAGTAGTCTCATCATCCGGCGCCTGTGTTCAATTGTAAATCAAAACATTTACATATTCACATACAAAATACATACTCACCGAACCCCTAATCCTCGACGCCCGCGTATCCTGCAATCAATAAAAAATAATAAACCAACATATACTCACTGTCCGCCGTAGTTAATTTAATACCGAGTGTCCCACGGCGATCTTATGTGAAGAACAGTCACATCGGGAGATGTAACCACTCTACCCGGCCTCTGGAGATACACTGACAGTAGGTAATCACTTCTGCAGTGTATCACTGAGCCGCTGTGAGAGTTCACCGGAGTTCATCAGCTGATCAGCTCTGGTGCTCCCACTTATGGCACCGATGCGTGGGAAAATTCTTACTCAGCGGTGCCATAAGTGAGAGCCCCGGAGCTGTTGAACTCCAGTGAACTCTCACGGCAGGGCAGTAATACACTGTAGAAGTGATTACCTTCTGTCAGTGTATCGCTGGAGGCCGGGTAGAGTGGTCACATCTACCAATTGTTCTACACGTGAGATCGCCGTGGGACTACGTCAGACAGGATAGTATTATATGTTGGTTTATTATTTTATTTTTGTTGCAGGAGACGTGGGTGTTGGGGATTAGGCATTCAGTAAGTATGGTAAATTAACCCCTTCATGACCCAGCCTATTTTGACCTTAATGACCTGGCCATTTTTTGCAATTCTGACCAGTGTCCCTTCATGAGGTAATAATTCAGGAATGTTTCAACGGATCCTAGAGATTCTGAGATTGTTTTTTCGTGACATATTGGGCTTCAGGTTAGTGGTAAATTTAATAAGATAAAAAAAGAGGCGCCAGGTGTCACAAAGAAGGTTTTCCTACAGCGAATAAACAATCACCACAATATTGTAAAGGATACAAGAATAGAATACAATTATTTGTGCTGGTAAGAGGTCAGTAGATCTGACCAAAGATGGATGCCAAACAAAATACACCGGTGTACCCGGTAAAGTCCACCGATAAAATCTGATAAAGTGATTTAGTAAGCATACAACCTGCCAATATATTCAGAGTCCAATTTCTGGACACATAAAGTGAGTGACTCCAGGGATCAAAGTCAAATAGTATAAATCAGGGTCAAATAATATAGATCAGTACCTTGCCGCCGGGAGGTGAATCAGTCAGGTCGGCGGTTTCTGGATGTTTCAGGGTGCGATGAATCCAGTGGACGAAATCTTCCAAGAGTGGTATCGGAGAGCTGCCCCAGCCAGTGGCAGCTGCTCCGTTTGTGAGCTCCAGTAAGAGGCGGGGATACAAGACACAGAAATTGGACTTTGGATACATTGGCAGGTTGTATGCTTACTAAATCACTTTATCAGATTTTATCGGCGGACTTTACCGGGTACACCGGTGTATTTTGTTTGGCATCCATCTTTGGTCAGATCTACTGACCTCTTACCAGCGCGAATAATTGTATTCTATTCTAGTGGTAAATTTAGGTTGATAATTTTTGCGTTTATTTGTGAAAAAATTGGAAATTTGGCAAAAATTCTGAAAATTTTGCAATTTTCAAATTTTGAATTTTTATTCTGTTAAACCAGAGAGTTATGTGACATAAAATAGTTAATAAATAACATTTCCCACAAGTCTACTTTACATCAGCACAATTTTGGAAACAACATTTTTTTTTGTTAGGACCACCTCACATTTGAAGTCAGTTTGCGGGGTCTATATGGCTGAAAATACCCAAAAGTGACACCATTCTAAAAACTGCACCCTTAAGGTGCTCAAAACCACATTCAAGAAGTTTATTAACCCTTCAGGTGTTTCACAGCAGCAGAAGCAACATGGAAAGAAAAAATGAACATTTAACTTTATAGTCAAAAACATGATCTTTTAGCAACAATTCTTGTATTTTCCCAAGGGTAAAAGAGAAATTGGACCCCAAAATTTGTTGTCCAAATTGTCCTGAGTACACTGAAACCTCATATGTGGGGGTTAACCACTGTTTGGGCGCATGGCAGGGCTCGGAAAGGAAGGAGCGCCATTTGACTTTTTGAATGGAAAATTAGCTCCAATCGTTAGCGGACACCATGTCGCGTTTGGAGAGCCCCTGTGTGCCTAAATATTGGAGCTCCCCCACAAGTGACCTCAGTTTGGAAACTAGATTCCCCAAGGACCTTATCTAGATGCATAGTGAGCACTTTAAACTAGGGTTGAGCGACTTTCATTTTTTTAAGATCGAGTCGGGTTTTGCGAAACCCGACTTTGTCCAGAGTCGAGTCGAGTGCAGTCGGCCGATTATCGCTAAAAGTCGGGGATCGACCGAAACACGAAACCCAATGCAAGTCAATGAGGAAACATAGTCGACAGTGAGTGGAGGCCAGGAAAACACCTACAGTGCCCATTTTAATGCCAAAAACATCCATTCTTGTTTCTGAAGCTTGTCAATCTTAATTAACTTTATAATAATAGTTGGGCATTGGAAATTGGGGGTCATTTGGCAAAAGTTGTGGGGGGTAGGGCTGGTTCAAGGTTTTAGTGGGCCCAGGAAACGTGGACTACGTCACGGCGGTGGAGCAGTGAGAGGTAAGTATGTCAAGTTTGCAAGTGCTGTGATCCTAAGCAAGCAGGGGGGGCCCACTCGTTGGCATTGGCACTGGCACAGGGCCCCTCAAAGTACAGCGGTGTGTTTGCACGGCGGGGGCGCCTCCCACCAGCAGCGACACTTTTGCGTACTCTGAGGGGCCCTGTGCCAGTGACGTCACCAACGAGTATGCCCCCCCACCTGATGAAGGAGCCTGCACTTTCATCTGCACCTTCCTCTTTGTCCCTGTGTAAGGTGGTATAACATGCGGGAAGGGGAACCTTACTTTCAGCAGGGTCAGATTCTGGCTGTGTAGAGTGCAAGGGGAATGTAGTGGTCTAGGTCAATGTACCAGCAGACTCATCTAGCAGTGGCTGGGCAATGGGCAGGATGAGGAGGAAACACAGATATAGGGCCAAAGAATAAAGTAGGCTAAATGCAGTTCAAAATTGGTAACAGGACTAAACAGGCGGCATTGCTTTGTTCAGTGGAGTAGCAAACCCAGAAGCAGCAGACACTGTTTTAAGGGCCCAACCACACTAGTAGGCCAAATGCAGTTTAATATCTGCTACTATAGGCCAAAAGCCTAAAGACTGAAGCTCAGCTTTATACAGTGGAGGACAACACCAGGGAGCGGCAGACACCGTTAGTAGGCCGTAACCACCAATTTTTGTTTAAAAAAGCTCTTAATGACAGCCAGAAGGTTGAAGCTCAGCTTTATACAGTTGAGGACAACACCAGGGAGCGGCAGACACCGTTAGTAGGCCGTAACCACCAAGTTTTTTAAAAAGCAGCACTTAATGACAGCCAGAAGGTTGAAGCTCAGCTTTATACAGTTGAGGACAACACCAGGGAGCGGCAGACACCGTTAGTAGGCCGTAACCAAAGTTGAAGGCCAAATGCAGTTTAATATCTGATACTTTAGGCCGAAAGCCTAAAGACTGAAGCTCAGCTTTATACAGTTGAGGACAACACCAGGGAGCGGCAAACAGAGTTATTAGGCCCCAACCACCAATTTTTTTTAAAAAAAGCACTTAATGAGAGCCAGAAGGTTGAAGCTCAGATTTATTCACTTGAGGACGACACCAGGGAGCGGCAGACACCGTTAGTAGTCCCTAACCACCATTTTAAAAAAAAAAAACACTTAATGAGAGCCAGAAGGTTGAAGCTCAGATTTATACAGTTGAGGACAACACCAGGGAGCGGCAGACACCGTTAGTAGGCCGTAACCAAAGTTGAAGGCCAAATGCAGTTTAATATCTGATACTATAGGCTGAAAGCCTAAAGACTGAAGCTCAGCTTTATTCAGTTGAGGACAACACCAGGGAGCGGCAGACACCGTTAGTAGGCCGTAACCACCAAGTTTTTTAAAAAACAGCACTTAATGAGAGCCAGAAGGTTGAAGCTCAGATTTATTCAGTTGAGGACAACACCAGGGAGCGGCAGACACCGTTAGTAGGCCGTAACCAACAAGTTTTTTAAAAAGCAGCACTTAATGAGATTTAGACAGTGGAGGACAATTTGAATTAGGGACTGCAGACAGACTTAGTAGGCTGTCCCCTGTGGACCATGCATCCACCACATTAACCCATTGCACCGTAATGGACACGTAACCTTCCGTGGCCATGCCTACAGGTCCATGCGTCTGTTGTCAGGTGCACCTTTGTACTCACAGATTGCCAGAGTGCATGGACAATGCGGTCTTTTACATGCTGGTGGAGGGTTGGGATGGCCTTTCTCGCAAAAGAAGTGTCGACTGGTTAGCTTGTAGCGTGGTACAGCGTAGTCCATCATGGCTTTATTAATATTAAATAAAATATATAAATAGGCTCAATGCAGTTTTAAATAGGTTACATGGATACACAGGCAGCATTGTGGTCAGTGGATGAGGATTGCAAGGAGGGACCGCAGACAGGCTAACGAAGGCCTAAAATAACAAAAAATAGGCTCAAGGCAGTTTTAAATTGGTTACATGGATACACAGGCAGCATTGTGGTCAGCGGAGGAGGAGGATTGCAAGGAGGGACCGCAGACAGGCTAACGAAGGCCTAAAATAACAAAAAATAGGCTCAAGGCAGTTTTAAATCGGTTACATGGATACACAGGCAGCATTGTGGTCAGTGGATGAGGATTTCAAGGAGGGACCACAGACAGGCTAACGAAGGCCTAAAATAACAAAAAATAGGCTCAAGGCAGTTTTAAATTGGTTACATGGATACACAGGCAGCATTGTGGTCAGCGGAGGAGGAGGATTGCAAGGAGGGACCGCAGACAGGCTAACGAAGGCCTAAAATAACAAAAAATAGGCTCAAGGCAGTTTTAAATCGGTTACATGGATACACAGGCAGCATTGTGGTCAGTGGATGAGGATTGCAAGGAGGGACCGCAGACAGGCGTACTAGGCCTAAAATAACAAAATATAGGCTCAAGGCAGTTTTAAATCGGTTACATGGATACACAGGCAGCATTGTGGTCAGTGGATGAGGATTGCAAGGAGGGACCGCAGACAGGCGTACTAGGCCTAAAATAACAAAAAATAGGCTCAAGGCAGTTTTAAATCGGTTACATGGATACACAGGCAGCATTTTGGTCAGGGGATGAGGATTGCAAGGAGGGACCGCAGACAGGATAACAAAGGCATAAAATAACAAAAAATAGGCTCAAGGCCGTTTTAAATCGGTTACATGGATACACAGGCAGCATTGTGGTCAGCGGAGGAGGAGGATTGCAAGGAGTGACCGCAGACAGGCGTACTAGGCCTAAAATTACTTAAAATAGGCTCAAGGCAGTTTTAAATCAGTTATATGGATACACAGGCAGCTGTTATGACCCCAATGGCGAGGGTCTCAGAGGAACAAGTAAGTCTGCGACGTACAAAAATCCAGCTCATAGGGCAGTGGTAACTGGGTTGACCATATAACTACTCCTAACGCCAACACTAGAAGTAGCCGGGGAACATGCCTACGTTGGTCGCTAGATGTCTCGCGCCAGCCGGAGGACTAACTACCCCTAGAAGAGGAAAACAAAGACCTCTCTTGCCTCCAGAGAATAGACCCCAAAAGTCGGATACAAGCCCCCCACAAATAATAACGGTGAGGTAAGAGGAAATGACAAACACAGAGATGAACTAGGTTTAGCAAAGAGAGGCCCACTTACTAATAGCAGAATGTAGTAAGATAACTTATATGGTCAACAAAAACCCTAACAAAATTCCACACTGGAGATACAAGAACCCCCGAACCGTCTAACGGCCTGGGGGGAGAACTCCAGCCTCCCTAGAGCTTCCAGCAAGGTTAGGATACAGATTATGTACAAGCTGGACAAAAATGCAAACAAAAACAAATAGCAAAAAGCAAGAAAGCAGACTTAGCTTAATTTAGCAGGAACCAGGATCAGTAGACAAGAGCACAACAGATTAGCTCTGATTACAACGTTGCCAGGCATTGAACTGAAGGTCCAGGGAGCTTATATAGCAACACCCCTGACCTAACGACCCAGGTGAGCATACAAGGGATGAATGACATACCCAGAGTCAAATCACTAGTAACCACTAGAGGGAGCCAAAAGGTAAATTCACAACAGTACCCCCCCCTAGTGAGGGGTCACCGAACCCTCACCAAGACCACCAGGGCAATCAGGATGAGCGGCGTGAAAGGCACGAACTAAATAGGCCGCATGCACATCAGAGGCGACCACCCAGGAATTATCCTCCTGACCATAGCCCTTCCACTTGACCAGGTACTGAAGCCTCCGCCTGGAGAGACGAGAATCTAAGATCTTCTCCACCACGTACTCCAACTCGCCCTCAACCAACACCGGAGCAGGAGGCTCAGCAGAAGGAACCACAGGCACAACGTACCGCCGCAACAAGGACCTATGAAATACGTTGTGAATGGCAAACGACACCGGAAGATCCAGGCGAAAGGATACAGGATTAATGATTTCCAATATCTTGTAAGGACCAATGAAGCGAGGCTTAAATTTGGGAGAGGAGACCTTCATAGGAACAAATAGAGAAGACAGCCATACCAAATCCCCAACGCGAAGTCGGGGACCCACACCGCGGCGGCGGTTGGCAAAACGCTGAGCCTTCTCCTGTGACAACTTCAAGTTGTCCACCACATGACTCCAGATCCGCTGCAACCTATCCACCACGGAATCCACCCCAGGACAGTCAGAAGGCTCCACATGTCCCGAGGAAAAACGAGGATGGAAACCAGAGTTGCAGAAAAATGGCGAAACCAAGGTGGCGGAACTAGCCCGATTATTAAGGGCAAATTCAGCCAACGGCAAGAAGGTCACCCAATCATCCTGATCAGAAGAGACAAAACACCTCAAATAAGACTCCAGAGTCTGATTAGTTCGCTCCGTTTGTCCGTTAGTCTGGGGATGGAAAGCGGGCGAAAACGACAAATCAATGCCCATCCTACCACAAAAGGATCGCCAGAACCTGGAAACAAACTGGGATCCTCTGTCCGACACAATATTCTCAGGAATGCCGTGCAAACGAACCACGTTCTGGAAGAACACAGGAACCAGATCAGAAGAGGAAGGCAGCTTAGGCAAAGGAACCAGATGGACCATCTTGGAGAAACGATCACATATCACCCAGATGACAGACATGCCCTGAGACACCGGAAGATCCGAAATGAAATCCATAGAGATGTGTGTCCAAGGTCTCTTCGGGACAGGCAAGGGCAAGAGCAACCCGCTGGCACGAGAGCAGCAAGGCTTAGCTCGGGCACAAGTACCACAGGACTGCACAAATGACCGCACATCCCTTGACAAGGAAGGCCACCAAAAGGACCTGGCCACCAGATCTCTGGTGCCAAAAATTCCCGGGTGCCCTGCCAACACCGAGGAATGAACCTCGGAAATGACTCTGCTGGTCCATCTAGCAGGCACAAACAATCTGTCAGGTGGACAAGAGTCAGGCCTACCAGCCTGAAATCTCTGCAACACATGCCGCAGATCAGGAGAAATAGCTGACACGATAACTCCTTCCTTAAGAATACCCACAGGTTCAGCGACTCCAGGAGCATCAGGCACAAAGCTCCTAGACAGAGCATCGGCCTTCACATTCTTAGAACCTGGTAAATGCGAGACCACAAAGTCAAAACGGGAGAAAAACAATGACCAGCGGGCCTGTCTAGGATTCAGGCGTTTAGCAGACTCGAGATACATCAGATTTTTGTGATCAGTCAAGACCACCACACGATGCTTAGCACCCTCGAGCCAATGACGCCACTCCTCAAATGCCCACTTCATGGCCAACAACTCCCGATTGCCCACGTCATAATTTCGCTCTGCCGGCGAAAACTTCCTAGAGAAAAAGGCACAAGGCCTCATAGTAGAGCAACCAGGGCCTCTCTGCGACAAAACGGCCCCTGCCCCAATCTCCGAAGCATCCACCTCAACCTGAAAGGGAAGTGAGACGTCAGGCTGGCACAAAACAGGCGCCGAAGTAAACCGGCGTTTCAACTCCTGGAAAGCCTCCACGGCAGCAGGAGCCCAGTTAGCTACATCAGAGCCTTTCTTGGTCATATCCGTCAGCGGTTTAACAACGCTAGAGAAATTTGCGATAAAACGACGGTAGAAGTTAGCAAAACCCAAGAACTTCTGAAGACTCTTAACTGACGAGGGTTGAGTCCAATCATGAATAGCTCGGACCTTGACTGGATCCATCTCCACAGCAGAAGGGGAAAAAATGAACCCCAAAAAGGGAACCTTCTGTACACCAAAGAGACACTTTGAGCCTTTTACAAACAAAGAATTTTCACGCAGAATCTCAAAAACCATCCTGACCTGCTCCACATGCGAGTCCCAATCATCAGAAAAAAACAGAATATCATCCAGATAAACTATCAAAAATTTATCCAGATACTTCCGGAAAATGTCATGCATGAAGGACTGAAAAACTGAAGGGGCATTAGAGAGCCCAAATGGCATCACCAAGTACTCAAAATGACCTTCGGGCGTATTGAATGCGGTTTTCCATTCATCGCCCTGCCTAATGCGCACAAGGTTGTACGCACCACGAAGGTCTATCTTGGTGAACCACTTGGCACCTTTAATCCGGGCAAACAAATCTGACAACAGCGGCAAAGGATACTGAAATTTGACAGTGATCTTATTTAAAAGCCGATAGTCAATACAAGGCCTCAAAGATCCGTCCTTTTTGGCCACAAAAAAGAATCCCGCACCAAGAGGGGAAGAAGAAGGACGGATATGCCCCTTCTCAAGAGACTCCTTGATATATGAACGCATCGCGGTATGTTCAGGTACCGACAGATTAAACAGTCTCCCCTTAGGAAACTTACTGCCAGGAATCAAATCTATTGCACAGTCACATTCCCTATGAGGAGGCAGTACACTGGACTTAGACTCGCTGAAGACATCCTGATAATCAGACAAATACGCCGGAACTTCCGAAGGCGTAGAAGAAGCAAAAGACAAGGGCAGGGAATCCCCATGAATTCCATGGCAGCCCCAACTTGACACTGACATAGCCTTCCAGTCCAAGACTGGATTATGGGTCTGTAACCATGGCAAACCCAAAACAACCAAATCATGCATTTTATGCAGAACAAGAAAACGTATTACCTCCCGATGTTCGGGAGTCATGCACATGGTAACCTGTGTCCAAAACTGCGGTTTATTTTTTGCCAATGGTGTAGAATCAATACCCCTAAGAGGGATAGGATTTTCCAATGGCTCAAGAACAAATCCGCAGCGCTTGGCAAATGACAGATCCATAAGGCTCAGGGCAGCACCTGAGTCCACAAACGCAATGACAGGATACGATGACAGTGAGCAAATCAAAGTTACAGATAGAATAAACTTAGGTTGCAAATTACCAATGGCGACCGGACTAACAACCTTAGTAAGACGTTTAGAGCATGCTGAGATAACATGTGTAGAATCACCACAGTAGTAACACAAGCCATTCTGGCGTCTATGAATTTTCCGCTCATTTCTAGTCAGGATTCTATCACATTGCATTAAATCAGGTGCCTGTTCAGACAACACCATGAGGGAATTTGCGGTCTTGCGCTCCCGCAACCGCCGGTCGATTTGAATAGCCAGGGCCATAGAATCATTCAGACCTGTGGGAATGGGAAAACCCACCATCACATTCTTAATGGCTTCAGAAAGGCCATTTCTAAAATTTGCAGCCAATGCACACTCATTCCACTGGGTCAGCACGGACCATTTCCGAAATTTTTGGCAATACACTTCAGCCTCGTCCTGGCCCTGAGACATCGCCAGCAAGGCTTTTTCTGCCTGAATCTCAAGATTGGGTTCCTCATAAAGCAAACCAAGCGCCAGAAAAAACGCATCAATGTCAGCCAATGCCGGATCTCCTGGCGCCAGCGAGAAAGCCCAATCCTGAGGGTCGCCCCGTAAAAAAGAAATAACAATTTTTACTTGCTGAGCGGAGTCTCCAGATGAACAGGGTTTCAGGGACAAAAACAATTTACAATTATTCCTGAAATTTCTAAATTTAAATCGGTCTCCGGAAAACGGTTCAGGAATCGGTATCTTAGGTTCTGACACAGGATTTCTGATAACATACTCTTGTATGCCCTGCACACGAGCAGCAAGCTGGTCCACACTTGTAATCAAGGTCTGGACATTCATGTCTGCAGCAAACACAAGCCACTCAGAGGTAAAGGGGAAAAGAAAAAAAAATGAGAGAGAGAAAAAAAAACCTCAGAACTTTCTTTTTTATAATCCCGCTTCTGCAATGCATTTAACATTTAATACTGGCCTGGCAAACTGTTATGACCCCAATGGCGAGGGTCTCAGAGGAACAAGTAAGTCTGCGACGTACAAAAATCCAGCTCATAGGGCAGTGGTAACTGGGTTGACCATATAACTACTCCTAACGCCAACACTAGAAGTAGCCGGGGAACATGCCTACGTTGGTCGCTAGATATCTCGCGCCAGCCGGAGGACTAACTACCCCTAGAAGAGGAAAACAAAGACCTCTCTTGCCTCCAGAGAATAGACCCCAAAAGTCGGATACAAGCCCCCCACAAATAATAACGGTGAGGTAAGAGGAAATGACAAACACAGAGATGAACTAGGTTTAGCAAAGAGAGGCCCACTTACTAATAGCAGAATGTAGTAAGATAACTTATATGGTCAACAAAAACCCTAACAAAATTCCACACTGGAGATACAAGAACCCCCGAACCGTCTAACGGCCCGGGGGGAGAACTCCAGCCTCCCTAGAGCTTCCAGCAAGGTTAGGATACAGATTATGTACAAGCTGGACAAAAATGCAAACAAAAACAAATAGCAAAAAGCAAGAAAGCAGACTTAGCTTAATTTAGCAGGAACCAGGATCAGTAGACAAGAGCACAACAGATTAGCTCTGATTACAACGTTGCCAGGCATTGAACTGAAGGTCCAGGGAGCTTATATAGCAACACCCCTGACCTAACGACCCAGGTGAGCATACAAGGGATGAATGACATACCCAGAGTCAAATCACTAGTAACCACTAGAGGGAGCCAAAAGGTAAATGCACAACAGGCAGCATTGTGGTCAGTGGATGAGGATTGCAAGGAGGGACCGCAGACAGGCTAACGAAGGCCTAAAATAACAAAAAATAGGCTCAAGGCAGTTTTAAATCAGTTATATGTATACACAGGCATCATTGTGGTCAGTGGATGAGGATTGCAAGGAGGGACCGCAGACAGGCGTACTAGGCCTAAAATAACAAAAAATAGGCTCAAGGCAGTTTTAAATCGGTTACATGGATACACAGGCAGCATTGTGGTCAGTGGATGAGGATTGCAAGGAGGGACCGCAGACAGGCTAACGAAGGCCTAAAATAACAAAAAATAGGCTCAAGGCAGTTTTAAATTGGTTACATGGATACACAGGTAGCATTGTGGTCAGTGGATGAAGATTGCAAGGAGATACCGCAGACAGGCTAACGAAGGCCTAAAATAACAAAAAATAGGCTCAAGGCAGTTTTAAATCGGTTACATGGATACACAGGCAGCATTGTGGTCAGTGGAGGAGGAGGATTGCAAGGAGGGACCGCAGACAGGCGTACTAGACCTAAAATAACTTAAAATAGGCTCAAGGCAGTTTTAAATCGGTTATATGGATACACAGGCAGCATTGTGGTCAGTGGATGAGGATTGCAAGGAGGGACCGCAGACAGGCTAACGAAGGCCTAAAATAACAAAAAATAGGCTCAAGGCAGTTTTAAATCGGTTACATGGATACACAGGCAGCATTGTGGTCAGTGGATGAGGATTGCAAGGAGGGACCGCAGACAGGCTAACGAAGGCCTAAAATAACAAAAAATAGGCTCAAGGCAGTTTTAAATCGGTTACATGGATACACAGGCAGCATTGTGGTCAGCGGAGGAGGAGGATTGCAAGGAGGGACCGCAGACAGGCGTACTAGGCCTAAAATAACTTAAAATAGGCTCAAGGCAGTTTTAAATCGGTTACATGGATACACAGGCAGCATTGTGGTCAGCGGAGGAGGAGGACTGCAAGGAGTGTCTGACACAGTTAGTACTCACAAAAAATAAATAGATGTTAATGTCTCGCAAAACAACAACAACAAAAAAAGTGTGGCATACTTAGGTACAGGGGTGGGCTCATCTGCTGAGTTTCTGACAAAGTAATTTGGCAGTAAGTATTTACTGGTGTCAATATAGGACACTGACCCAGACTACTTTAACTAGCATCATAGATGTCAACAAATTGGTATTGTCAGTGCCAGGCATTGAATGATGTCAGCGCATAGACTAAACATTGGTGGAGCTGTGCGAGATAATTTTGCACATGGTAGAGCACAGTTTGAGCTGGGGGGGGAACTCTCTTGTGGCCGGCGGGACTGTCCCAGGGCCCCTCATGTTACAACGGTGTGTCTGACGTTGGGTGCGCGCCACCACCGCCAGAGACACTTTATTGTACTATGAGGGACCCAGTGGCAGTGCCGTCGACCAAAAGCGGGCACACCCACCTCTTCAGACAAACGGCACTCTAACGGGTGCTTGCGGCAAGTGGCGAGACCACGGCCCCGTGGGGGGAGTTTTCCCATTGAGGGAGGTGTAAACATGTCGTATGCTGGACAAACAGCTGCTGCAAATTAAGAGATTGGAACACTCAGTAAGACCAGTCCACAAACAAGACCTTTTTATAGGAAAGCTAGGTGTCAGCCGGGAAAGGTGGGGCAAAATAATTTGAAATCCAGGAGTGGTTCATTTTAATGAAGGTGAGATCATCCACATTTTGGGTAGCCAGACGAGTCCTTTTTTTGGTTAATATTGAACCAGCAGCACTGAATACTCTTTCTGATAGCACACTAGCTGCTGGGAAAGCAAGCTCCTGCAATGCATATTCTGCCAATTCAGGCCAGGTGTCTAATTTGGATGCCCAGTAATCAAATGGGAATGATGGTTGAGGGAGAACATCGATAAGGGATGAAAAATAGTTAGTAACCATACTGGACAAATGTTGTCTCCTGTCACTTTGAATAGATGCTGCAGTACCTGTCCTGTCTGCGGTCACTGCGAAATCACTCCACAACCTGGTCAGAAAACCCCTCTGTCCAACGCCACTTCTGATCTGTGCACCTCTAACACCTCTGCCCTGTAGCCCCCTGCAGCTCGTGTGAGAACCATCACCAGCGCTGTGTGCTGGGAATGCCTGAATCAAACGGTCTACAAGAGTTGCTTGTTTGGTTGCTAATATTTGTTCGAGGTTCTCATGTGGCATAATATTTAGCAATTTGCCTATATAGCGAGGGTCAAGGATGCAGGCCAACCAGTAATCGTCATCGCTCATCATTTTAATAATGCGTGGGTCCCTTTTGAGGATACGTAAGGCATAATCCCCCATGTGGGCCAAAGTTCCAGTTGTCAAATCTGCAGTTGTGCTGGTTTGAGGGGCAGTTACAGGCAAATCTACGTCACTTGTCTCCCTTAAAAAAACAGAACCCGGCCTTGCAACGCCACTAATTTATGTTGGCCCAGGAGAAGCTTCCTCATTAAAAAAGTACTCATCCCCATCATCCTCCTCCTCCTCTTCGCCCGCTACCGTGTCCTCTACACGGCCCTGACCAGACAATGGCTGACTGTCATCAAGGCTTTCCTCTTCCTCGGCTGCAGACGCCTGCTCCTTTATGTGCGTCAAACTTTGCATCAGCAGACGCATTAGGGGGATGCTCATGCTTATTATGGCGTTGTCTGCACTATCCAGCCATGTGCATTCCTCAAAACACTGAAGGACTTGACACAGGTCTTGTAGCTTCGACCACTGCACACCTGACAACTCCATGTCTGCCATCCAACTGCCTGCCCGTGTATCCTCCCACAAATACATAACAGCATGCCTCTGTTCGCACAGTCTCTGAAGCATGTGCAGTGTGGAGTTCCACCTTGTTGCAACGTCGATGATTAGGCGATGCTGAGGAAGGTTCAAAGACCGCTGATAGTTCTGCATACGGCTGGAGTGTACGGGCGAACGGCGGATATGCGAGCAAAGTCTGCGCACTTTGAGGAGCAGGTCGGGTAACCCCGGATAACTTTTCAGGAAGCACTGCACCACCAGGTTTAAGGTGTGAGCCAGGCAAGGAATGTGTTTCAGTTGGGAAAGGGCTATGGCAGCCATGAAATTCCTTCCGTTATCACTCACTACCTTGCCTGCCTCAAGATGTACAGTGCTGTCATGATTCTCAATGGCGAGAGAACATAGCCCAGCATATATGAGAACTAGCTCTTGGAAGATGGAAACTATACTGACCATGAACTAAACCTGCCACACAACTAGAAGTGGCCAGGTAGCATGCCTACGTTTTTTATCCCTAGATGCCCAGCGCCAGCCGGAGAACTACCTAATCCTAGCAGAGGAAAAGACAGTCCTGGCTCACCTCTAGAGAAATTTTCCCAAAAGGCAGACAGAGGCCCCCACATATATTGGCGGTGATTTTAGATGAAATGACAAACGTAGTATGAAAATAGGTTTAGCAAAATCGAGGTCCGCTTACTAGATAGCATGAAGACAGAAAGGGCACTTTCATGGTCAGCAGAAAACCCTATCAAAACACCATCCAGAAATTACTTTAAGACTCTAGCATTAACTCATAACACCAGAGTGGCAATTTCCGCTCACAAGAGCTTTCCAGACACAGTAACGAAACAGCAGCTGTGAACAGGAACAAAATGCAAAAACACACAAGGACAAAAGTCCAACTTAGCTAGGAGTTGTCTAGTAGCAGGAACATGCACAGAAGGCTTCTGATTACATTGTTGACCGGCATGAAACTGACAGAGGAGCAAGGTTATATAGCGACTCCCACATCCTGATAGGAGCAGGTGAACAGAGGGGATGATGCACACAAGTACAATTCCACAAGTGGCCACCGGGGGAGCCCAGAATCCAATTTCACAACACAGTGCCCAGCAATGACTGAGTTTCTTTCTGCAAGAACTCGGACAGAACTTCCGCGGTGTGTCTGTTGTCGCCCAAACACTTCATTGCCAATACAGCCTGCTGACGCTTGCCACTAGCTGTCCCATAATGGCACACCTGGTGTGCAACAGTGGCAGCTGCGGATGGAGTGGATGTGCGACTGCGGTCTGTGGACGAGCTCTCACTTCTGCAGGAGGATGAGGAAGAGGAGGAGGGGGGGCGAACGCCTACAGCCAACTCTTTCCTTGACCATGGGCTAGGCAGAACTGTCCCAATATTGCTGTCCCCTGTGGACCCTGCATCCACCACATTCACCCAGTGTGCCGTGATGGACACGTAACGTCCCTGGCCATGCCTACTGGTCCATGCATCTGTTGTCAGGTGCACCTTTGTAGTCACAGACTGCCTGAGTGCATGGACGATGCAGTCTTTAACATGCAGTTGGAGGGCTGGGATGGCTTTTCTAGAAAAGAAGTGTCGACTGGGTAGCTCGTAGCGTGGTACAGCGTAGTCCATCAGCGCTTTGAAAGCTTCGCTTTCAACTAACCGGTAGGGCATCATCTCTAATGAGATTAGTCTCGCAATGTGGGCGTTCAAACCCTGTGTACGCGGATGCGAGGATGAGTACTTCGTTTTCCTAACAAGAGTCTCATGTAGGGTGAGCTGGACTGGAGAGCTGGAGATCGTGGAACTAGCGGTGGTGCCGGTGGACATGGGTGAGTGAGAGAGGGTTGGAGATGGTATTCTTGCTGGTGCCCTACATGCAGTGTTTCCTACTGCAAACCTGGTGATTCCCTGACTGCTTTGGCCTGGCGACGAAAGCTGCACTGATACTGCAGGTGGTGCGGGAAATGGTGGGTTTACAGTGAGGGAAGGGATGTAGCGTTGCTGACTAGCTTCATTGGCCGAGGGTGCTGCAACCTTTAGGGACGTTTGGTAGTTAGTCCAGGCTTGCAAATGCATGGTGGATAAATGTCTATGCATGCAACTTGTATTTAAACTTTTAAGATTCTGACCTCTGCTTAAGGTAGTTGAACATTTTTGACAGATGACTTTGTGCTGATCATTTGGATGTTGTTTAAAAAAATGCCAGACTGCACTCTTTCTACTATCGGATACTTTTTCAGGCATTGCAGACTGAGCTTCTTTAACTGGATGGCCACGCTGTCCTCCAACTGGTTTTGGTTTTGCCACGCATTTTTGGCCAGATACGGGCCCGGTAGATGGAACCTGTTGTGATGTTGATGCCTGCTGCGGCTCCTCCTCTGCGGCTCCTCCTCTTCTGCTTCAGAACTACTGCTGCCTGCACCCTGTTCCCCCAATGGCTGCCAATCGGGGTCAACAACTGGGTCATCTATGACCTCCTCTTCTATCTCGTGTGCAACTTCATCTGTGTCACCGTGTAAGCCGGTGGTATTGCGTTCGTGACGGGGCACCATAGTCTCCGCTGGGTTTGATTCTGCCTCAGTACACTGCGAGGGCAATGTTCTGGTCTGAGTCAAAGGAACAGCATAGTAATCTGGCTGTGGCTGTGCATCTGTGCACTCCATGTCCGATTCAACTTCTAATGGGCATGGCCTGTTAACTGTTTCACTGTGTAACCCAGGAACGGTATGTGTAAAGAGCTCCATGGAGTAACCTGTTGTGTCGACTGACGCATCCTTCTCTGTTGTTCAGGGTGAAGGACACAAGGAAGCGACTTGTTCCTGACCGGGAGCATCCACTGACGATGCACTGCTCTGACATTTGGCACTTTCCGAGGAGGAGGCGAAAGAGCGAGAGGCAAAGTCAGCAATGAAAGCCAATACTTGTTCCTCCTGCTCCGGCTTCAAAAGTGGTTTTCCTACTCCCAGAAAAGAGAGCGTTCGAGGCCTTGTGTAGCCAGACAACGAACCTGGCTCAACAACTCGAGACTTAGGTGCTGTACTGCTTTTACCACGACCACCTGATGCTCCACCACCACTACCATCATTACTGTCATGATTCTCAATGGCGAGAGAACATAGCCCAGCATATATGAGAACTAGCTCTTGGAAGATGGAAACTATACTGACCATGAACTAAACCTGCCGCACAACTAGAAGTGGCCGGGTAGCATGCCTACGTTTTTTTATCCCTAGATGCCCAGCGCCAGCCGGAGAACTACCTAATCCTAGCAGAGGAAAAGACAGTCCTGGCTCACCTCTAGAGAAATTTTCCCAAAAGGCTGACAGAGGCCCCCACATATATTGGCGGTGATTTTAGATGAAATGACAAACGTAGTATGAAAATAGGTTTAGCAAAATCGAGGTCCGCTTACTAGATAGCATGAAGACAGAAAGGGCACTTTCATGGTCAGCAGAAAACCCTATCAAAACACCATCCAGAAATTACTTTAAGACTCTAGCATTAACTCATAACACCAGAGTGGCAATTTCCGCTCACAAGAGCTTTCCAGACACAGTAACGAAACAGCAGCTGTGAACAGGAACAAAATGCAAAAACACACAAGGACAAAAGTCCAACTTAGCTGGGAGTTGTCTAGTAGCAGGAACATGCACAGAAAGGCTACTGATTACATTGTTGACCGGCATGAAACTGACAGAGGAGCAAGGTTATATAGCGACTCCCACATCCTGATAGGAGCAGGTGATCAGAGGGGATGATGCACACAAGTTAAATTCCACAAGTGGCCACCGGGGGAGCCCAGAATCCAATTTCACAACAGTACCCCCCCCTCAAGGAGGGGGCACCGAACCCTCACCAGAACTACCAGGGCGATCAGGATGAGCCCTATGAAAGGCACGGACAAGATCGGAGGCATGAACATCAGAGGCAGTGACCCAAGAATTATCCTCCTGACCGTATCCCTTCCATTTGACCAGATACTGGAGTTTCCGTCTGGAAACACGAGAGTCCAAGATCTTTTCCACAACGTACTCCAACTCACCCTCAACCAACACCGGAGCAGGAGGCTCAACGGAAGGCACAGCTGGTACCTCATACCTGCGCAACAATGACCGATGAAAAACATTATGAATCGAAAAGGATGCAGGGAGGTCCAAACGGAAGGACACAGGGTTAAGAATCTCCAATATCTTGTACGGGCCGATGAACCGAGGCTTAAACTTAGGAGAAGAAACCCTCATAGGGACAAAACGAGAAGACAACCACACCAAGTCCCCAACACAAAGCCGAGGACCAACACGACGACGGCGGTTGGCAAAAAGCTGAGTCTTCTCCTGGGACAACTTCAAATTGTCCACCACCTGCCCCCAAATCTGATGCAACCTCTCCACCACAGCATCCACTCCAGGACAATCCGAAGATTCCACTTGACCGGAGGAAAATCGAGGATGAAACCCCGAATTACAGAAAAACGGGGACACCAAGGTGGCAGAGCTGGCCCGATTATTGAGGGCGAACTCCGCCAAAGGCAAAAAAGCAACCCAATCATCCTGATCCGCAGACACAAAACACCTCAAATATGTCTCCAAGGTCTGATTAGTCCGCTCGGTCTGGCCATTAGTCTGAGGATGGAAAGCAGACGAAAAATACAAATCTATGCCCATCCTAGCACAGAATGCCCGCCAAAATCTAGACACGAATTGGGTCCCTCTGTCAGAAACGATATTCTCCGGAATACCATGCAAACGAACAACATTTTGAAAAAACAGAGGAACCAACTCGGAAGAAGAAGGCAACTTAGGCAAGGGAACCAGATGGACCATCTTAGAGAAACGGTCACACACCACCCAGATGACAGACATCTTCTGAGAAACAGGCAGATCCGAAATAAAATCCATCGAGATGTGCGTCCAAGGCCTCTTCGGGATAGGCAAGGGTAACAACAATCCACTAGCCCGAGAACAACAAGGCTTGGCCCGAGCACAAACGTCACAAGACTGCACAAAGCCTCGCACATCTCGTGACAGGGAAGGCCACCAGAAGGACCTTGCCACCAAATCCCTGGTACCAAAGATTCCAGGATGACCTGCCAACGCAGAAGAATGAACCTCAGAGATGACTCTACTGGTCCAATCATCAGGAACAAACAGTCTACCAGGTGGGCAACGATCAGGTCTATCCGCCTGAAACTCCTGCAAGGCCCGCCGCAGGTCTGGAGAAACGGCAGACAATATCACTCCATCTTTAAGGATACCTGTGGGCTCAGAATTACCAGGGGAGTCAGGCTCAAAACTCCTAGAAAGGGCATCCGCCTTAACATTCTTAGAACCCGGTAGGTAAGACACCACAAAATTAAACCGAGAGAAAAACAACGACCAGCGCGCTTGTCTAGGATTCAGGCGCCTGGCAGACTCAAGGTAAATTAAATTTTTGTGGTCAGTCAATACCACCACCTGATGTCTGGCCCCCTCAAGCCAGTGACGCCACTCCTCAAAAGCCCACTTCATGGCCAAAAGCTCCCGATTCCCAATATCATAATTCCGCTCGGCGGGCGAAAATTTACGGGAAAAAAAAGCACAAGGTCTCATCACGGAGCAGTCGGAACTTCTCTGCGACAACACCGCCCCAGCTCCGATTTCAGAAGCGTCGACCTCAACCTGAAAAGGAAGAGCAACATCAGGCTGACGCAACACTGGGGCGGAAGAAAAGCGGCGCTTGAGCTCCCGAAAGGCCTCCACAGCATCAGGGGACCAATCAGCAACATCAGCACCCTTCTTAGTCAAATCAGTCAATGGTTTTACAACATCAGAAAAACCAGCAATAAATCGACGATAAAAGTTAGCAAAGCCCAAAAATTTCTGAAGACTCTTAAGAGAAGAGGGTTGCGTCCAATCACCAATAGCCTGAACCTTGACAGGATCCATCTCGATGGAAGAGGGGGAAAAAATGTATCCCAAGAAGGAAATCTTCTGAACCCCAAAAACACACTTAGAACCCTTCACACACAAGGAATTAGACCGCAAAACCTGAAAAACCCTCCTGACCTGCTGGACATGAGAGTCCCAGTCATCCGAAAAAATCAGAATATCATCCAGATACACAATCATAAATTTATCCAAATAATCGCGGAAAATGTCATGCATAAAGGACTGGAAGACTGAAGGGGCATTTGAAAGACCAAAAGGCATCACCAAATACTCAAAATGGCCCTCGGGCGTATTAAATGCGGTTTTCCACTCATCCCCCTGCTTAATTCGCACCAAATTATACGCCCCACGGAGATCAATCTTAGAGAACCACTTGGCCCCCTTTATACGAGCAAACAAATCGGTAAGCAGTGGTAACGGATATTGATATTTAACCGTGATTTTATTCAAAAGTCGATAATCAATACACGGCCTCAAAGAGCCGTCTTTCTTAGACACAAAGAAAAAACCGGCTCCTAAGGGAGATGACGAAGGACGAATATGTCCCTTTTCCAAGGACTCCTTTATATATTCTCGCATAGCAGCGTGTTCAGGCACAGACAGATTAAATAAACGACCCTTAGGGTATTTACTACCCGGGATCAAGTCTATGGCACAATCGCACTCCCGGTGCGGAGGTAGTGAACCAACCTTGGGTTCTTCAAAAACGTCACGAAAGTCAGACAAGAATTCAGGAATCTCAGAGGGAATAGATGATGAAATGGAAACCAAAGGTACGTCCCCATGAGTTCCTTTACATCCCCAGCTTAACACAGACATAGCTCTCCAGTCGAGGACTGGGTTATGAGATTGCAGCCATGGCAATCCCAGCACCAAAACATCATGTAGATTATACAGCACCAGAAAGCGAATAACCTCCTGGTGATCCGGATTAACACGCATAGTCACTTGTGTCCAGTATTGTGGTTTATTACTAGCCAATGGGGTGGAGTCAATCCCTTTCAGAGGTATCGGAGCCTCCAATGGCTCCAAATCATACCCACAGCGTTTGGCAAAGGACCAATCCATAAGACTCAAAGCAGCGCCAGAGTCGACATAGGCGTCCGCGGTAATAGATGACAAAGAACAAATCAGGGTCACAGATAGAATAAACTTAGACTGTAAAGTGCTAATTGAAACAGACTTGTCAGGCTTCTTAGTACGCTTAAAGCATGCTGATATAACATGAGTTGAATCACCACAATAGAAGCACAACCCATTTTTTCGTCTAAAATTCTGCCGCTCGCTTCTGGACAGAATTCTATCACATTGCATATTTTCTGGCGTTTTCTCAGTAGACACCGCCAAATGGTGCACAGGTTTGCGCTCCCGCAGACGCCTATCGATCTGAATAGCCATCGTCATGGACTCATTCAGACTCGCAGGCACAGGGAACCCCACCATAACATCCTTAATGGCATCAGAGAGACCTTCTCTGAAAATCGCCGCCAGGGCGCACTCATTCCACTGAGTAAGCACAGACCATTTGCGGAATTTTTGGCAGTATATTTCAGCTTCATCTTGCCCCTGAGACAAGGACATCAAGGCCTTTTCCGCCTGAAGCTCTAAATGAGGTTCCTCATAAAGCAACCCCAAGGCCAGAAAAAACGCATCCACATTGAGCAACGCAGGATCCCCTGGTGCCAATGCAAAAGCCCAGTCTTGAGGGTCGCCCCGGAGCAAGGAAATTACAATCCTGACCTGCTGTGCAGGGTCTCCGGCAGAGCGAGACTTCAGGGACAAAAACAATTTGCAATTATTTTTAAAATTTTGAAAGTGAGATCTATTCCCCGAGAAGAATTCAGGCAAAGGAATTCTAGGCTCAGACATAGGTGCATGAACAACAAAATCTTGCAAATTTTGTACCTTTGTGGCGAGATTATTCAAACCTGTAGCTACACTCTGAAGATCCATTTGAAACAGGTGAACACAGAGCCATTCAAGGATTAGAAGGAGAGGAAGAGAGGAAGGCTGCAGTATAGGCAGACTAGCAAGTGATTCAATTAAGAGCACACTCAGAACTAGAGGGAAAAAAAAATAAAAAAAAAAAAAAATTGTAGCAGACTTCTTTATTCTCTCCTTTCTCAGCCAGTAATTTAACCCTTTTTTGGGCCGGTCAAACTATCATGATTCTCAATGGCGAGAGAACATAGCCCAGCATATATGAGAACTAGCTCTTGGAAGATGGAAACTATACTGACCATGAACTAAACCTGCCGCACAACTAGAAGTGGCCGGGTAGCATGCCTACGTTTTTTTATCCCTAGATGCCCAGCGCCAGCCGGAGAACTACCTAATCCTAGCAGAGGAAAAGACAGTCCTGGCTCACCTCTAGAGAAATTTTCCCAAAAGGCTGACAGAGGCCCCCACATATATTGGCGGTGATTTTAGATGAAATGACAAACGTAGTATGAAAATAGGTTTAGCAAAATCGAGGTCCGCTTACTAGATAGCATGAAGACAGAAAGGGCACTTTCATGGTCAGCAGAAAACCCTATCAAAACACCATCCAGAAATTACTTTAAGACTCTAGCATTAACTCATAACACCAGAGTGGCAATTTCCGCTCACAAGAGCTTTCCAGACACAGTAACGAAACAGCAGCTGTGAACAGGAACAAAATGCAAAAACACACAAGGACAAAAGTCCAACTTAGCTGGGAGTTGTCTAGTAGCAGGAACATGCACAGAAAGGCTACTGATTACATTGTTGACCGGCATGAAACTGACAGAGGAGCAAGGTTATATAGCGACTCCCACATCCTGATAGGAGCAGGTGAACAGAGGGGATGATGCACACAAGTTAAATTCCACAAGTGGCCACCGGGGGAGCCCAGAATCCAATTTCACAACACATTACCAGCTGACAATGACCGCCCACGGCCACGACCTCTTCCACTAGACTTCCTCATTGTTTGCAAAACGTAACCAAAGTAACGGTATTTGTTACTGTAAAACAACTTATAAGGTGAACTCAAACTTCTGTTGGAATTATATATACCTTTATAGGTGCCTGACACTGAAAGGAAAATCAGGTCCAATGTTACACACTAGGTTTTCTGTGCCCCAAAAATTTGAGACAGATGGCACACACAGGACAAGCACTCAAACAGAAATGCCAATCTTAATCTCCCACTATTTTTTTTTTTTTTCTGGGAGAATTTAAAAAAACAAAAAAAAACAAAACAAAAAAAAAAACAATATTACACACTAGGTTTTCTGTGGCACACAATGAGAGACAGATGCCACACACAGCACTGGCACAGAGGCAGACTTGCCAATCTTTATCTCCCAGACTCCCACTATAAATTTTTTTTTTACGGGAGAGTTTACCCCCCAAAAAAAATGGCCCAGTATTGCACAGTGGCTTTCGGTGGCACACAATGAGACAGATGCCACACACAGCAATGGCACAGAGGCAGACTTGCCAATCTTTATCTCCCACTAATTATTATTTTTTTTTACAGGGAGAATTTAGAAAAAAAAAAAAATGGCCCAGTATTACACAGTGGTTTTCGGTGGCACACAATGAGACAGATGCCACACACAGCAATGGCACAGAGGCAGACTTGCCAATCTTTATCTCCAACTAATTATTTTTTTTTTTACAGGGAAAATTTAGAAAAAAAAAAAAAGGCCCAGTATTACACAGTGGTTTTCGGTGGCACACAATGAGACAGATGCCACACACAGCAATGGCACAGAGGCAGACTTGCCAATCTTTATCTCCCAGACTCCCACTATTAATTTTTTTTTTTACAGGGAGAATTTAGAAAAAAAAAATGGCCCAGTATTACACAGTGGTTTTTGGTGGCATACAATAAGACAAATGCCACACACAGCACTGGCACAGAGGCAGACTTACCAATCTTTATCTCCCAGACTCCCACTATTAATTTTGTTTTTACAGGGAGAATTTACCCCCCCCCAAAAAATGGCCCAGTATTACACAGTGGTTTTCGGTGGCACACAATGAGACAGATGCCACACACAGCAATGGCACAGAGGCAGACTTGCCAATCTTTATCTCCCACTAATTATTTTTTTTTTTACAGGGAGAATTTAGAAAAAAAAAAAATGGCCCAGTATTACACAGTGGTTTTCGGTGGCACACAATGAGACAGATGCCACACAAAGCAATGGCACAGAGGCAGACTTGCCAATCTTTATCTCCCACTAATTATTATTTTTTTTACAGGGAGAATTTAGAAAAAAAAAAATGGCCCAGTATTACACAGTGGTTTTCGGTGGCACACAATGAGACAGATGCCACGCACAGCAATGGCACAGAGGCAGACTTGCCAATCTTTATCTCCCACTAATTTTTTTTTTTTTTACAGGGAGAATTTAGAAAAAAAAAAAAATGGCCCAGTATTACACAGTGGTTTTCGGTAGCACACAATGAGAGACAGATGCCACACACAGCACTGGCACAGAGGCAGACTTGCTAATCTTTATCTCCCTGCAGTAATCTCAGAAAAGTATGGCAGGCAGCTATAAAAAGGACTGCTGCACACAAAAGTGTGAACAAACAAACAAGATAGCTGTGCAGAAAGGAAGGAACATCAGGATTTGTGCTTTGAAAAAAGCAGTTGGTTTGCACAGCGCACGGCGTACACACACAGCAACGCAGCTATCAGGGAGCCTTCTAGGGCAGCCCAGTGAGCTACAGCGCTGAGGAAAAAAAAATGTAGCTTCCACTGTCCTGCAAACAAAAGGTGGTGTTGGACAGTGGAAATCGCTACAGCACAAGCGGTTTGGGGGTGAATGTACCCTGCCTAACACTGTCTATCCCTGCTTCTGACGAAGCGGCACCTCTCCCTACGCTCAGATCAGCAGCAGTAAGATGGCGGTTGGCGGGAACGCCCCTTTATAGCCCCTGTGACGCGGCAGAAAGCAAGCCAATCACTGCAATGCCCTTCTCTAAGATGGTGGGGACTGAGATCTATGTCATCACGCTGCCCACACTCTGCGTCCACCTTCATTGGCTGAGAAATGGCGCTTTTAGCGTAATTGAAACGCGACTTTGGCGCGAAAGTCGCGTACCGCATGGCCGACCCCACACAGGGATCGGGTCGGGTTTCATGAGACGCTGACTTTGCCAAAAGTCGGCGACTTATGAAAATGAACGATCCGTTTCGCTCAACCCTACTTTAAACCCCCAGGTGCTTCACAAATTGATCCGTAAAAATGAAAAAGTACTTTTTTTTCCACAAAATTTTTTATTTTAGCCTCAATTTTTTCATTTTTGCATGGGCAACAGGTTAAAATGGATCCTAAAATTTGTTGGGCAATTTCTCCTGAGTACAACTATACCTCACATGTGGGGGTAAACCAGGGCTCGGAAGGGAAGGAGTGCCATTTGACTTTTTGAATGGAAAATTAGCTCCAATCGTTAGCAGACACCATGTTGCGTTTGGAGAGCACCTGTGTGCCTAAACATTGGAGATCCCCCACAACTGACCCCATTTTGGAAACTAGACCTCCCAAGGAACTAATCTAGATGTGTGGTGAGCACTTTAAAACCTCAAGTGCTTCACAGAAGTTTATAACACAGAGCCGTGAAAATAAAAAATCATTTTTCTTTCCTCAAAAATTATTTTTTAGCCCACAATTTTTTATTTTCACAAAGGTAACAGGAGAAATTGGACCCCAAAAGTTGTTGTCCAGTTTTTCCTGAGTATGCTGATACTCCATATGTGGGGGAGGAACCACTGTTTGGGCTTCACGCGCTCATTCTTAAGAAGGAAGGCTGCCGGAAAGAAGCAGGGCGCGTCCGAGGGTGAGTATATACCTAATAGGAATATACTCACCCTCGGCTTCTTTCCGGCAGCCTTCCTTCCTAAGAATGAGCGCGTTCAGGGCCTTAGATGACGTCACGGCTTGTGATTGGTCGCGGCCGCCCATGTGACCGCCACGCAACCAATCACAAGCCGTGACGTAATTCTCAGGTCCTAAATTCCTAGAATGAGGAATTTAGGACCTGAGAATTACGTCACGGCTTGTGATTGGTCGCATGGCGGTCACATGAGCGGCACGCGACCAATCAGAAGCCGTGACGTCATGGAAGGCCCTGAACGCGCTCATTTTAAGCAAAGAAGGCTGCCGGTTACCAGCGGTGATGTCCAGGGGCCTCCGGACGGGTGAGTATATCAATATTTTTTATTTTAATTCTTTATTTTACACATTAATATGGATCCCAGGGCCTGAAGGAGAGTTTCCTCTCCTTCAGACCCTGGGAACCATAGTATCCCATTGCACTGCATTGGGTTTCGTGTTTCGGCCGACCCCGACTTTTTTATAGGATCGGCCGATTTCACTCGACCCGACTTTTGAGAAAGTCGGGTTTCGTGAAACCCGACCCGATCCTATAAAAATAAAAGTCGCTCAACCCTAGTGGAGAGCATTTTTTACCCCCAAGTGCTTCACAGAAGTTTATAACGCAGAGCCGTGAAAATAAATTTTTTTTTTTTTTGCCTCAAAAATGATTTTTTTAGCCTGCAATTTGTTGTTTTCACAAGGGTAGCAGGAGAAATTAGACCCCCAATGTTGTTGTCCAGTTTGTCCTGAGTATGCTGGTACCCCACATGTGGGGGAGAACTACTGTTTGGGCACACGTCGGGGCTTCAAATTGAAGCACTGACGTTTTGGAATGCAGACTTTGATGGAATGGTCTGCGGCCGTCATGTCGCGTTTGGAGAGCCCCTGATGTGCCTAAACAGTAGAAACCCCCCAATTTTAACTCCAACCCTAATCCCAACACAGCCCTAACACTAATCCCAACCCTAACCCTATGTCTAATCCAAACCCCAACCCTAACCCTAATCCCAACCCTAATCCTAACCCTACCCCTAATCTCAACCCTAACCCGAACCCCAACCCCAACCCTAATCCTAACCCTAATCCTAACCCTAATCCTTACCCTAATCCTTACCCTAAACCCAACCCTAACTTTAGCCCCAACCCTAACCCTAATTTTAGCCCTAATTTTAGCCCTAACCCTAACTTTAGCCCAACTCTAACCCTAATGGGAAAACTGGGGCAGGGGGGTGCTTACGGGGGCAGGGGGGAGATCAGTGGGGCGGAGAGAGGTCCACGAGGCAGGGGGAGGAGGGAGCAGGAGGGAGATCTGCGGGGCAGGGGGGAGATCAGCGGGGGCAGGAGGGCAGAGGGTGATCACCGGGGGCAGGAGGGGGCTGTCAGGCGCGGGGGGCTGAGGAAATGCAGCAGCAGATGGAGCTGGCAGCAGCAGGGGGGTGATCAGGGGGTGATCACCGAGGGAAGGGGAAAGGGGCGAAGGTCAGGGGGCATGGATTTGGATGGCGGGGGAGCGGATGGCAGCAGAGGGGAGTACCTGGCGGCGGTGATGATGGTGGCGGCGGCGATCATGGTATGTGGCATGGCAGCAAGCAGGCACCTCGCTGTTCAGCTTCCACAGATGGCATTAAGCTGGACAGCGAGGCTGCCATAGTTAACTCCCCTCCTCCACATCTGAATGGAGAGCTAGCTGTAATGATTATAAGGGATAACTCAGGAGACTCTTTGCATGGAACAAAACAACTACAGGACACAGTTTTATAAGTGGTAAAGTCTATATTATCACACGGTGATTCAAACAGGTGCAGAGAGAAACTCAAGTCCACAACACTTGGTGTAAATATTAAATAATATCTTAGCACAACCAGGGAGGCCTGGGTAAAAGTCTCAGGTTTAAGCAGAGCAGCAACAGCTTACATGTCCAGCAAATGCAGATGGAAACAAACACAAGCAGCCAGATGGAGGATTACAGGAAACCGATGTATGCAGCAGAAACTCAGAGCTGAGTAGCAGGATCTCCACACAGGTTCACTGCAGCAGGTGCAGGTGCTGGTGCAAAGCCAGGGAGTCATCAGGAGCTGGATGCAAGGCAGAATACTCTAGCACAGACTAAAGACTGGGGTGGAGTTATATAGCAGAAAGACACAGTACACATGAGACCAAAGACGCCATCTTGGAAAAGGGCAATAATGCACAAAAGGTAATCAAAATGTTCAGAGTTCTGACACTAGCGTCACATGGACACTAGCTCCAATCAGATCTGGGGCGTGGTGACAAAGTGGTCACCAGAGCGATAGTAGCCAAGGTGGGGCAAGGCCACCCCCCCTGGGCTCAAGTACAAGTCCCCCTGTACCAGCAGGTCGGGTGAAATTTCAGTTAACCCTTTCACTCGACCTGCAGGAACGCGATCCCGCCATGACGCCACATAGGCGTCACAGGTCGGATTGGCACCGACTTTCATGATGCCTAGGTGGCATCACAGGTCGGGACGGGGTTGAGATTCAATAAAGGAGTCTGTGTGATTATTTCAAATAAAGGACTTTATTCTGGCTGTGTCTTTATTTACCATGTAACTATAGGATTAGTAATGGATAGGTATCTTACAGACACCTCTCCATTACTAACCTTTGGGCTTGATGTTACCTGACAATACAAAGGTGACATCAACCCCACAAATATGAAGCCCACTTGCCACCTCTTCAAGGCAAGTGAGAAGAGCGAGGCTAAGTGCCAGAATTGGAGCATTTATAAGATGAGCCATTTTTAGGCTGACTGAGAGCTGATGTTTTTAGCCTAGGGGATGCCAATATCCATGGGCCCTTCCCAGGCTATTAATATCAGCCCACAGCTATCTGCCTAGCCTTTGCTTGTTCGATTTTATAGGGGGACCCCATGTCAATTTTTTTCTTGGGTTCCCACCAGTAATGGCTAAGCAAACAGCTGTGAGCTGATATTAATAGCCTGGGAACCTTTGGCTATTGGCTCCTTCCCAGAATATTAACATAAGCCCCCAGCCATTGAAAACTATGCAGGAGCCCATGCAATTTTTTTTAATTTTTTTGAAAAATATACAGATATTGCATTTCACACAGATTTCAGACAGTTGCTGCTTTGTTACAGCATATGTAATTAATTAATGTAGATCTACTCTGGACTCTGTCTGTCCTCTGTTTAGCGCTGTCCTTCTTTTCAGAAGTGCACAAAACTGTGGCCGACGGCACTTTTATGCAATCCTAAAAAGACAGACACCGCCGGATCAAAGGTCCTATGGCATCCACAGTGCCTCCATCTGCCTCATTATAGGGAATCTTCCATCAGAGGTTCTGTCTGTGAATCACATATTTCAGAGATTTACACAGAATCCCCGATATAAGCTCTCAGCGCAGAGTGCAGGATAAATGTGCGCCGAGCCTTACTACGATCTTTGGGAGGCAGAATGAACAAATCAACAGCATGTGAAGAATTGGTTTTATTTACTTTTTACGCTGTTCCTCATGCGGTATAAGTGATTAGGTGACTTTATTCTTCAGGTCGGTGCGATTACAGCGATACCAGATTTATATTGGGTATTTATGTTTGGCTGCTGTCACACACTAACAACTCTTTTTATTGCAAAAAATAGTTTTTGCATCACTTTATTTTGAGAGCTATAATTTTCCATATTTTGATCCACAGAGTCATGTGAGGTCTTGTTTTTTGTGGGACGAGTTGACGTTTTTATTGGTACCATTTTCAGGCACATAATATTTTTTGATTGCTTTCTATTCTGATTTTTGTTAGACAGAGTTAACAAAAACCAGCAATTCAAGAATTTTTCTTTTGGGGGTTGGGGGGTTTATGCCGTTATGTTTTATTCTTCGGGTCAGTATGATTACAGCGATACCCCATTTATATTGTTTTTTGTGTTTTGGTGCTTTTACACAATAAAAACTATTTTATGCTGATGGAGCTCTATTGCAGCTTATTTTTTTGCAGAATAAGATGACGTTTTCAGCTGTACCATGTTTATTTATATCAGTCTTTTTGATCGCGCTTTATTCCACTTTTTATTCAGTGATATGATAAAGCATTGTTTTTTGCCTTGTTTTTTATTTTTTCATAATGTTCACTATAGGGGTTAACTAGTAGGACAGTTTTATAGGTCGGGTCCTTGCGGATGTGGCGATACCAAATGTGGGTACTTTTCTTTTTTATAAATTTTTTTCATACAAATATTTATTTCTAGATTTTTTTTTATTATTTTTGTTTTTTAAATATTTTTACAATTATTTAAACATTTTTTTTTTTTTTTACTTTTTTTTAAATTGTCCCACTATGGGACTATAATTTTTTGCAGTCTGATTGCATGTACAGTATGGGGATGCAGCTGCATTCCCATACTATGCAAACTGCCAGGTCTTCACTGACAGAAAAAGTTGCTGCTCATGCACATGATCAAGCAACTTTCCTAGCTCTGGTTACCTGGATGTCGTCATGATGACATAGGGTCACCACTGCAATGATCGGGACCCCGCGGCACGCCACGGGGTCTCCGATCCAAAGGCAGAGGGGCTGTCATCCCTCTGCCGGCTCCCGGAATGCTGCAATCATGTTCAATTGCAGCATTTAGGGGGTTAATGTCCCGGGAGTGGTGCGATACCGCTCCTGACACTTAGTGCCAGGTCTCAGCTGTCAGAATCAGCTGACACCCGGTGGCAGTCATCCTTGCACAGTGTGCGTGGGCGATCACGATGACGTAATAATCAGTACCTGGTCAAATAGGCCCAGAGCACATGAACGTATTATTACGTCAGATAGGGGTTAATAAGATAACATCTATTTTTTTTTATCCACCAAAATCTAAAAATAACCTTATTCTCCAGGTCAGTACAATTACTGCGAAATTCCAAATTCATATTGCCAGGTCATTTTTACTGCACAATGAACAACTTTAACTGAAAAAACAATTGCAAAATTGTGCTTTTTACACAAATGCACCCCACTTGAATTTTTTTTCACATTTTTTTTTACAGTACAGTATATGGAAAATGAATGGTGTCATTCAAAACAAAAACACGTGCTGCAAAAACATAAGCTATCCTACGCCTATGTTCATGGAAACATTTAAATAAAGGTTTCAACTCATGGAAGAAATGAAAAAAAAGCCAACAGTGCAAAAAAAACAAAAAATGTTTGAATTCTTTAAGGTTGGCAATGTATGCAGTTTGCATTGTAAAATGCAGTGTTGATAATAACTGGGATAGCCACTAGATGGCGATCCTCCATTGGCCTAGTTTTGTTTCCTTGATACCTATGTGCAAAAAACATCACCAAATGTCTTTTTTTTGAGAACCATAAAGGTACCTTCACACTGAACGATATCGCTAGCGATCCGTGACGTTGCAGCGTCCTGGCTAGCGATATCGTTGAGATTGACAGGCAGCAGCGATCAGGATCCTGCTGTGCCATCGTTGGTCGGAGCAGAAAGGCCAGAACTTTATTTCGTCGCTGGATCTCCCGTAGACATCGCTGAATCGGTGTGTGTGACGCCGATTCAGCGATGTCTTCACTGGTAACCAGGGTAAACATCGGGTTACTAAGAGCAGGGCTGCGCTTAGTAACCCGATGTTTACCCTGGTTACCAGCGTAAACGTAAAAAAAACCAAACACTACATACTTACCTTCCGGTGTCTGTCCCCTGGCGCTGTGCTTCTCTGCACTGTGTAAGCGCCGGCCGGCTGGAAAGCGGGGCACAGCAGTGACGTCACCGCTGTGCTTTCCGGCTGGCGCTTACAGTGCAGAGAAGCACAGCGCCGGGGGACAGACACCGGAATGTAAGTATGTAGTGTTTTTTTTTTTTTACGTTTACGCTGGTAACCAGGGTAAACATCGGGTTACTAAGCGCGGCCCTGCACTTAGTAACCCGATGTTTACCCTGGTTACCAGGGGACTTCACACAGTTGGTCGCTGGAGAGCTGTCTGTGTGACAGCTCTCCAGCGACCACACAGCGACGCTGCAGCGATCGGGATCATTGTCTAGATCGCTGCAGCGTCGCTAAATGTGACGGTACCTTTAGTCTGCAAAAGAAACAGACATATGAAGAGGGCAATGGAGTACAATGTGTCCATGTGTTACCTGTAAAAAAATTTGTAAAGAAGCAGGAAAACAAGTATGTGAAACTTGGACTTGTGAAACAGGCAGTAAGAATAAATCTTTTACAACCTCCTATTAACTTGCTAGCCACAGTGATCACCCATTAACACCGTGTTCGAAATTATGTAAATTGGATTTAAGTCATAAAGATGTAATTTGTTTTTCATATAAACTCATGGATGTTCTTGTGTCTCAAGAGTCTTTGGATCACTGAAATTAATCTCAAACACCTGTAATAATTAGTTAGCCTTATGAGCCCAATTAAAGGAAAACTACTTTAGGGCGTTCCACATTATAAAGCAGCCATAGGTTTCAGATAATATGGAAAAAAAGGATCTCTCCACTGCCAAAAAGCTTGGAATAATGCGATGGTTTGGTTGAGGTATGAAAACATTAGCTATTTCACAAAAAACTTTAACCTGATCATTGTACTGTGAAGAGATTTATGTCTGATACAGAGCACATGTGGGTTTGTGCAGATAAAGGTATAATGAGGAAGGTATCTGCCAGACAAATTCATAATTCATCAGATTAAATGAGCTGCTACTAAAATACCATTATAAAGCAGCAAACAGGTACTTGAAGCTGTGGATGCATCTGGAGTCCCACGAACCTCAAGGTGTAGGATAAGCTAGAGGCCACCCTAAACAGTGCTCTTAAGCAGAAATGATTGCAGTGGGTCTAGACATACCTGAAGACTAAAGGTACCTTCACACTCAGCAACTTTACAACGAGAACGACAACGATCCGTGACGTTGCAGCATCCTGGTTAGCGATCTCGTTGTGTTTGACACGCAGCAGCGATCTGGATCCCGCTGTGATATCGCTGGTCGGAGCTAGAAGTCCAGAACTTTATTTGGTCGTTAGGTTGGCGTGTATCATCGTGTTTGACAGCAAAAGCAACGATGCCAGCAATGTTTTACATGGAGCTAACGACCTGTGAGAACGATAAGTGAGTCACCGTTACGTCACATGATCGCTCCTGCATCGTTCTGGAGCTGCTGTGTTTGACGTCTCTACAGCGACCTAAACAGCAACGCTGCAGCGATCGGCTCGTTGTCTATATCGCTGCAGCGTCGCTAAGTGTGACGGTACCTTAGGTTTGAAACAATCTTTTTCATCGATGAGCGCTGTTCAACCCTGGATAGTCAAGATAGATGAAGCAGTAGATGGTAGGTGGATGGCCATCATGTCCCAACAAGGCAGCGACATCACCAAGGAGGTGGCGGAGTCATGTTTTGGGACGAAATCTTGGGGAGAGAGATTGTAGGCATTTTTACTGTCCTTGAAGGTGTGCATATGCAGCGCCCCAGAGTCCTGGTCGTTGCAGTACTGATGCTCCGCCGCTAAGGGGAGTGATGGTACGTCTGATGGCACTGAAGGAGTTCACCTGACCAGGTATCACAGGCACCAATACACTTCACAGTCTGGCCTCCAGAGGGAGCTAAGGGTGCTATGTATTAGGCCACTCCTCAAAATCTGGTAAAACAGGGGGTTAGATAGGAAGCTGAACAGAAAGCTGACTGGGTTGGAACCAAGCAACATCCTGTGGCAGAGGGTGTTGCAGGGGAAGATTCAGGGGGGTCCCTGTCAGGGGTGGGATCCTGACAGAGGCCTAGCGAACAGAAAAGAACGTTAAGGAACCGCGCCTTCACTACATCGCGGCGGTATCTCAAGAAAGGACAAGAAGCGAGGTTTATTGTGAAGCAGTGAGAAACGAGATCGCAGCAACAAGGAGCAATATGAGTCGTGCTGTAAGATCGAGGCAACATCCTATTGAGGCGCGTAGCTGGTGGCCAGAACGGCGAGGAAGTATTAGGCTCCAAGCAATACTTCAAACAGAGGCAGGACAGTTGATTTTAGGTTGGCTGTCTCACCAAAATCACCTAAGAAGACATAGGGGGCAACTGTGGGAGAGGGGCGACACTAGGGTCCCGGAAGAACTCCAGGCCTTCCCGTCATATGGGTGTGTCCTATCCATATCATCTGGGGGACAGAGAAGAACATCAGAACAGACATAAGTTGTGGGAAATAACATCAGAAGCAGACACAACAGTTGTGAGGACTATCCCGTGGTGCTCAGCAGGGACGTACTACAACACACAGGCGCTAGAAGGTAGGCACAGATTTCCACCTGCAAAGGGAACTCTGGAGGTGCCATCGGACCGGCCGGTCTCTTGCAGCCCTGTTAACCGTACTCCGGATTGAGGACCTTGAAGCCTTCAGTAAAGAGACTGCAACCCTGTGTCCTCGTTATTCATCGCGACCTGCACCACGCACCACCACTCACAACTTTCATTGGATGCCCCTTAGCAGGGTCACGGACCAGGTCTAGCCACCGTGACAACCCCAGAGCTGAGACAGAGGAGCCCGGGAACCGAGTACCCCGCGGCCCTGCATCTGGGGGCACTCCAAACTTGGTGTCACGAACAGGATCTACTTAAGCCTGAAGAAGCAGGTCATGTGTGCCTTGGAACTGTGATTGAACTGAGCTTAAACCGTGATTTATCACAAAGACTGTGGATTGCCACTTGCCACCAACAGTTCCCACCAAAACCGCCGCCATTGCGGCACCATGTGACGTGCAGGAAGAGTGGGGCGTGTCGTCGTGGGAGTAGCTTGGAAGAATGGCGAGAAGGTTGAGCCAGCCCCTCACAGGTACTACTATGTTCGGGAGATATGCCCATCAACGAGGAAGGTCCGCCTCCTAGTCTGGGACGGTGGCGGGAAAAGGAACCGCCCTCCGGATGGGGGAAAGCCAGAAGCCCTGGACGACGCGAGACAGAGTCGGATTGGCAACATGACGAGCGGAGGTCGCCCGGAAGAGGGGGAGAAGGCCCGCACTAGTCCCAGCCAAAGGGAGCCGAGCAAACTCTCACTAGGCTGCGAGGACCAGGAAATCCTCGGGGCGGAAGTGGAAGAGCTATGCCGTCAACTCCGGAGTCTGTGTCGGCATAAAGCCGCTGCCAGTGAGGGGCCACGTCATCCCCAAGCGCTGATACCGCAATCTGTGGAGAAGGAGGCTGACGCCGGAGATACCGCGGAGGCGGATGGAGCCATTGACCCGGCCCGGGCGGCCGAGGAACTCCTGCTTGTCGACATAGACTCCCCTCCACCACGACCACCCGAACGGGTGTGTAGCCGCCTTGAATGTGAGAGGCCTTGGGAGACGCTAGAAACTGCTGATGTCCCCTTGCAGCCCATTGCACAGCCCGTGAACCTCCAGGGTGAGTGGATGACCTTTAAGTGGACCCACGCTACCACCAACTTGATCGGGTTCCCCAGAGAGGCTCAGCCGGAGGGGGAGAGCATCGAGGTCATCCACCAACGGGAGTATCGCCAACAGCTACGCCGACAAGAGGAGGAGTGGGCCCGTAAGAAGGAACTCCGCCGACGGGCTGAACGGGAAAAGGACCTCCAGGCCAAGATTCAGGTTAGACAGACGGCTGAGGACTGGGGCCCGCAGCGCCATGGAGTCATCAGCACCTTCCGGTTGCAGGGAGGTTGGGGCTTCATCAAAGAGCCCGGTCTCGCTTTGGAGGTATTCGTGAACCGGCGGGATGTGGTGGCGCACCTCATCGAGGGACACCCAGGCCGGGATCTTTACCCGGGGGACCGCGTTCGGTACACCCGCCACTGGGGAGACAAAGGGTGGTATGCTTTGCACGTGCGCAAATACAAGCCAGAAGTGACTGTGCCACCATCCGTCGATTCTCCGGGACCGGCGGTCATTGCTCCAATCTCCCTGTGTGCCAAATGCCTGCGGACCATCACACCGAGGAGAACTGTGAGTACACAGACCCCTATCCAGGGTGCGGACGCACTCTATGTGGTAGTAGGTGGTGGGCAGTACCCACGGAAGTCACCCCCAGACTTAGAGGGATAAACCTCGATGCCACGAAAATGTAAATAGTTAATTGTTTACTTTCCTGCTGTTATTTTGCTGCTATAACCCGACTAGGGTTATCTCTTAAAGGGATCCCTTAGTTGACCCGGGATCCCTATTTTTGCCTTTTTGATTGGTTCATCACTGTTTTAAAGACTGCTGAATCATGGACGGTGAATGATTCACAAACTGTTTTGTACATAGTTCGCACCTTATTAAAGATGCCCCCTACTGGTTTTACAAGAAAGAGAACTCTTTGCGAAGACACTGTTCCTGGAAACAGTACAGGAGTTCCTGCCTTACATGAACTTGCAGCTTGAGAAGTTGCGCTACCTCCAAGAGACTTGGTTCCCTCTTAAAGGGAACGTTCACTAATAGCACATAAAGTATAATGTTGCCTTGAGAGGAGTAGCAATAATGTTTATATGTAGTTAGTTAGTTATAAGAAAATGTTTGATAATGTTGCTAGAGATTGAGGACAGGGAAGTGAACCCGTACGGGGTTAGATGGCGAGTCCTCCTAGGAGCCATAGAGAGATGGTTCGGTGTTACTGTACTAAGAAAAGAGGCAGTAGGCCTGGGCAGATAGACAGGCGGTCCTGCATAAGACAAATCAAGAAGAAAGTGTTGCACTTAGAAGAGAGAAGTAATAAACGTTAATTTATATTTTAGGAGTTTTTATAGTAAGCCTTTAGTGGATTCAGCTTTTACGTCCTTAGAGGCAAAGTTAAATTATTGTTGAGAATTTGCACTAATAGTCCATGAGCCAAGAACCAAATTTGACGATATCGGTACCAAGCGGAGTGACTAATTCTCTTTGGTATTTTTAGGTAGATGCATGTCTGTAGTTTATTTTTTGATATGATAGCCCTTACATATACGTAGCTTATTAACCCCTTCAGCCCTAGGCCTATTTGTACCCAAGTGCCTAAGCCAATCTGACCTGTGCCACTTCATGGGCTAATAACTTTGGAACGCTTTCACCTATCCAAGCCATTCTGAGATTGTTTTCTCGTGACATATTGTACTTCACGTCAGTGCTAAATGGGAGTCAATATATTTTACCTTTCTATATAAAAAAATGCTAAATATTCGGAAATTTTGGAAAAATCGGCAATTTTTTAACTTTGAAATTCTCTGCTTTTTACAAAAATACTGATACCCCCCATAATAGTTATTAATTTACACTCCCCACATGTTTACTTCATATTGGCATCATTTTGAAAATGAAACCTTAGTGTTTTACGACGTAATAGGGCTTATAGTTTTATGCGCAATTTTTCACATTTACAGCAAAACCCACTTTTCAAAGGACCAAGTCACTTCTGAAGTCACTTTAAGGGGCTTACATAACAGAAACCACCCATAAATTACCCCATTTTGCAAACTACACCCCTCAAGCTGTTCAAAACTCATTTTTAAAAACTGTTAACCCTTTAGGTGTTCCACAGGAATTTTAGCAGAATGAAGGCGAAATTTCAAAATTTCATTTTTTTTCCAGATATTACATTGTAATCCAATTTTACCTGCAACCTAGCAAGGGTTAACGGCAAACCCAAACTTGGTTACCCTAATTCTGCAGTTTATAGAAACACCCCACATGTACTCGTAAACTAAAGTATGGGCACACAGCACAGCTCAACACGGAAGGAGCGCTATGTGGTTTTTGGGTGGCGGATTCACTGGAAGAAATCTAGGGGGCCATGTCACATTTGAAGGCTGCCTGAGTCTATCCATGTAGCCTATCAATGGACGACCTTGTCCGGCAAGTACACAGCATGACAAAAGATCTGCAAGAAGCAAGAGCTGCTAACTCTGGAGATATCGTAACCAAAGCAGCAATGCAGCTAAGGAATGAGATCAAGAAGCAAGATGTGAGTCAGCCATGGCCTCCCAATACAGATCAGAATGTCGTTCCTGCATTAGTCACTCAATTCCTGCAAACCCTGCTTACAGGAGATTGTGAGTGCCAAACTACCTGTGAAAGAGCTCAACGTCTTGCCACATCCTTCGGCAGTGACTTGGTTTTTGCTGTTACCAATGGAAAGACAAAGCCACCAAAGCACGTACTGCTATCCTTTGCAGTTAAGTCTTTGACCGGCAATACAGAACTGATTCGAACTCTGAATCGTCTTGGCCACTGTGTGTCATATTCAATGGCTGAGGAGATCGATACAGCCCTTTGTATCCAGAAGTTGGAATGTTCAAAGGATGACATCCCAATGCCAGCAAGTATCTACCCAGGTGTGTTCACAACCCTGGCCTGGGATAACATTGACAGACTTGAGGAGACACTAAGTGGAGCAGGTACATCTCATAGAGTCAATGGCATTGCTGTTCAGTCCAATGTTGCATGCTCTGTGACAAAGAAAGTCCTGCCAGATGTAACCAAGTCGAAGAAAAGAAGCATAACTCTGACAGAATTAATGCTACCGATATACAATGTTGGGCAGCGGGGAGAGCCACCCAGGATTGAGACTTCGAATGTTAACACTACCAAGGAGGTCCAGGATTCAAAAACCAAAAACCATATCTGGCTTCTGGCTAGAATGTCAGACCATGAGGATCAGACCACCAGCAGTTGGACTGGGTTCAACATAAAAATCCGCAGCGACATTGTAGTGGCCCAGGACACTGTAAGCTACCTGCCCACTATCAATGCTCCTGCAACAGCCATGTCCACTGTGAATGAAGTCTTGGAGCAAACACATGCCATCATGCAGACCCTGAAGCTTAACAGAATTGTGTGTGTGTTTGATCAAGCACTCTATGCCAAAGCTGCCGAGGTTATCTGGAAACAGGAGAAGTTCAAGAACATTATAATTAGAATGGGTGTCTTCCACACAATCTGTAATCTCCTCTCTATCATAGGGAACAGATTTCAGGATGCAGGCCTTAGAGATCTGTGTGTTGAATCCGGTGTAATCGCTGAAGGATCAGTGTCTGGAGTGATGGACGGCCGGAGGTACAACAGAGCAGTGAGACTACACAAGCTGGTCTATGAAGCACTTATGAGGCTTGCATGGAAAAACTTCCTTCCATGGCTAGAAGAAAACCATGCAAGGGACCTTCACCATCTGGATGAAACACTGAAGAACATCACAAACTTTCGCATCAGTGTGTCGCAGGGATCCTTCGAAAAGCTCTTGGATAATGAATCTTGCACACTTACCCTGAAGCTCTTTCAAGTTTATCTTGAGACCCTCAGAAATGAACAACTCTCAGCATTCTGGATGTCATACTTGGACATGGTCGAGACCATGCTGGCCCTGGTTCGAGCTTCAAGAGAAGGCAACTGGATGCTTCACCTAGGAGCAATCCGACAGATGATACCATGGTGTTTTGCCTATGACAAGGTCAACTATGCCCGATACCTAACCTATTACTATGCCACAATGTCTCGGCTGCCCATAGAACACCCAGAGGTCCATGAATACTTCATGCAAGGTGGCTTTTCGGTCCAGATCGGTAGCAAGAATCCTTTTGGACGAATTCCTGTGGACCAGACCATTGAAGAGACAATCAACAAAGACACCCAGACACCAGGGGGCACAAAAGGCTTCAGCCTCAAAGTTGGAGCTGTTTCCAGGTTCTACCTGACATCAGAGTACCGCAGTATGTACTTGAGGCAGCTGAGGGCCCTGGTAGGCCAACAATATACTGACTTCAGCCATTCAGACCTACAGGTGTCTAGGATTAGAAGAGATGAAGCCGATGTCCAATCTTTCGTTCAACTGCTGGAGACAGGTTGGGTGAACCCCTTCAACAAAGAGCATAATGGTGAACTTATCAGTTTGTCAACAGCGACTGTAGCACCACCAGATGTAGCCAAAGACCTTCAAGGGGCATACAGTATAGGAGAGGATGCATATCAAACATTCAAGGATGAGCGTTTGGGTACCGATAAGCCAACTACATTGTTTCATGACAAGATGACGAAGAACAAACTTAAAACGTTCTCTAACATCCAAATGAAGACACGCAGACAAGGTCTTGGCAAGGAGGTAATTTTGAAGGCTGACAGAAACCTATTTGGCCAGATGATACTTGTAGCTGAGAACAGAAAGCTACAAATGAGTGATGTCTTGACTCATCCCCTGGGTCCATTGCCATGGGCACTTGCCAATGGTGATGGGTCTATCCGCAAGACCAACAAGGCTGCCCTCGCAAGGGAGTTGGAGAGGAATGCTCGTCCTGCAGAAGTGATCCCCGAGCCCTCTGCAACCATCATTGATGGGATGAGCCTGGTTCAGAAACTGAAGGGAAACAATGCAACATTTGGCCAGCTAGCAGGCACAGCAATGAGTCGCGCTATCCATGAGGGTGCTAAGAGCAAGCGCATTGATATTGTCTTTGACGTCTACAAGGAGACATCCATCAAAGATACAGAAAGAGTCAACAGATATGAAGGCACAGGGATCCATTTCAAGAACATTCAACATGGGCACAACATCCAGCAGTGGAAAAAGCTTCTAAGTAGTTCCTCCAACAAGGCAAGTCTCATAAAGTTTCTGGTAGAAGAATGGAAGGCGAAACACCACAGGGAGAAGCTTGAGGAGAAGGAGCTGTATGTCACATGTGAGCAGCTCTGCTTTAAGATCACCAAAGAACAGTGGGAAGAGGCTGCTGACCTTAAGTCAAATCAAGAAGAAGCAGACACACGCCTCCTTCTCCATGCTCTTCATGCAGCAGAATCTGGTTACAAGTCGGTCATCATCACTTCGGAGGATACTGATGTCATGGTCCTGTGTCTGGGCATGTGCCACAAAATCCCATCCCACCTGTTCCAGAAATGCGGTACACAGAACCGGACAAGATTCCTGGATATCACCACTCTGAGCCGAACATTGGGAGGCAGCGTATGTGATTCATTGATTGGTATGCATGCATTTACAGGCTGTGACACCGTCAGTGCATTCGCTGGCCGTGGGAAGATGACGACACTCAAGCAGTTGAAGATGAACAAGACATACCAGGATGCCTTTCAGGAAGTTGGTCGTTCATGGGAAGTGTCTACCGAACTTTTTGAGAAGTTACAGGAAATCACCTGCCACATGTACCTGCCAACTACCCAAACAACTGAGGTAAACAGGCTCCGTTATCAGCTGTTCTGTGCCAGACGTGGAGTGGTAGAGTCAAGTCAACTCCCTCCTTGCCAGGACTGCCTTTTCATGCATGCACTGCGTGCAAACTACCAGGCTGCGATCTGGAGGAGAAGTCTGCAGAGCCAGCCATGGGTTGCAAACCCAACAGACTGCGGTTGGATGATAGATAACGACGGAAAGCTTGTTGTCAAGTGGATGCAAGGGGCACCAGCACCAGAAGCTATTATACAGCTACTGTCCTGCAAGTGTGTGCGGTCATGTGAACTTCCTCAGTGTACTTGCCTCAGCAATGGCCTGAAGTGCACAGACATGTGCAGATTACAGACATGCCAGAACAAGGGTACTGAAGACGAGCCAGTAGAACAACAGTCAGATTCAGAGTCCGATGTTGAAGATATTATGGAGTAACATATATATATATATATATATATATATATATATATATATATATATATATATATATATATATATATATATATATATATATATATATATATATATATATATATATATATGCACATGACATGTTCAGTGTGTATTTACATAACTTGGATTAAATTTTGTTACAAATACTACATCTAGTCACTCCGGGTGGTACCGATATCGTCATATTTGGTTCTTGGCTCATGCTAAAATTCCTGTGGAACACCTAAAGGGTTAACAGTTTTTAAAAATGAGTTTTGAACAGCTTGAGGGGTGTAGTTTGCAAAATGGGGTAATTTATGGGTGGTTTCTGTTATGTAAGCCCCTTAAAGTGACTTCAGAAGTGACTTGGTCCTTTGAAAAGTGGGTTTTGCTGTAAATGTGAAAAATTGCGCATAAAACTATAAGCCCTATTACGTCGTAAAACAATAAGGTTTCATTTTCAAAATGATGCCAATATGAAGTAAACATGTGGGGAGTGTAAATTAATAACTATTATGGGGGGTATCAGTATTTTTGTAAAAAGCAGAGAATTTCAAAGTTAAAAAATTGCCGATTTTTCCAAAATTTCCGAATATTTAGCATTTTTTTATATAGAAAGGTAAAATATATTGACTCCCATTTAGCACTGACGTGAAGTACAATATGTCACGAGAAAACAATCTCAGAATGGCTTGGATAGGTGAAAGCGTTCCAAAGTTATTAGCCCATGAAGTGGCACAGGTCAGATTGGCTTAGGCACTTGGGTACAAATAGGCCTAGGGCTGAAGGGGTTAATAAGCTACGTATATGTAAGGGCTATCATATCAAAAAATAAACTACAGACATGCATCTACCTAAAAATACCAAAGAAAATTAGTCACTCCGGGTGGTACCGATATCTGGCCCGGCTCATGGACTATAAGTAGAATACCCGGCTGGGTAAGAAAAGTTATTTATAGGATGTTATTTAAAATATTTAACCATGTTCTATTTGTAAAGTTCAAGTGTTCTCACCTCCCATAAAGGGAAGCTCTGTTAAAATTTACTTGTTTCTGCATTTCTAAAAATTGTATGTCTTTTTGCTGACATGTATTGTTGTTTTCTTCCCAGTCCAGGAATACTGGATTTAACCGGGGGGGAGTGCAGCGCCCCAGAGTCCTGGTCGTTGCAGTACTGATGCTCTGCTGCTAAGGGGAGTGATGGTACGTCTGATGGCACTGAAGGAGTTCACCTGACCAGGTATCACAGGCACCAATACACTTCACAGTCTGGCCTCCAGGGGGAGCTAAGGGTGCTATGTATTAGGCCACTCCTCAAAATCTGGTAAAACTGGGGGTTAGATAGGAAGTTAGACAGAAAGCTGACTGGGTTGGAACCAAGCAACATCCTGTGGCAGAGGGTGTTGCAGGGGAAGATTCAGGGGGGTCCCTGTCAGGGGTGGGATCCTGACAGAGGCCTGGCGAACAGAAAAGAACGTTAAGGAACCGCGCCTGCACTACATCGCGACGGTATCTCAAGAAAGGACAAGAAGCGAGGTTTATTGTGAAGCAGTGAGAAACAAGATCGCAGCAACAAGGAGATAATACCAATAGGAGTCGTGCTGTAAGATCGAGGTAACATCCTATTGAGGCGCGTAGCCAGTGGCCAGAACGCCGAGGAAGTATTAGGCTCCAAGCAATACTTCAAACAGAGGCAGGACAGTTGATTTTAGGTTGGCTGTCTCACCAAAATCACCTAAGAAGACATAGGGGGCAACTGTGGGAGAGGGGCGACACTAGGGTCCCGGAAGAACTCCAGGCCTTCCCGTCATATGGGTGCGTCCTATCCATATCATCTGGGGGACAGAGAAAAACATCAGAACAGACATGAGTTGTGGGAAATAACATCAGAAGCAGACACAACAGTTGTGAGGACTATCCCGTGGTGCTCAGCAGGGACGTACTACAACACACAGGCGCTAGAAGGTAGGCACAGATTTCCACCTGCAAAGGGAACTATGGAGGTGCCATCGGACCGGCCGGTCTCTTGCAGCCCTGTTAACCATACTCCGGATTGAGGACCTTGAAGCCTTCAGTAAAGAGGTAAAGAGACTGCAACTCTGTGTCCTCGTTATTCATCGCGACCTGCACCATGCACCACCACTCACAACTTTCATTGGACGCCCCTTAGCAGGGTCACGGACCGGGTCTAGCCACCGTGACAACCCCAGAGCTGAGACAGAGGAGCCCGGTACCGAGTACCCCACGGCCCTGCGTCTGGGGGCGCTCCACATACTAAAAAGGGGTCTTATGTTAACCTGTATCTTGGCCTGTTAAGATGTTTTTGATTAAAAAAGCTTTTGATTTCAGTAAATGTGACCTCATAATGCCGCAAATTCAACAAATGAGACCATTTTCAGTTCTTTACAACCTATAAAATGTTTGGAAACTCTGTTGTGCATAATAATTTGGAACAGTGCAATTTGAGTTTTTATAGTTTTAAAATACCGTATATGCTTGTGTATAAGCCGAGATTTTCAGCACATTTTTTTGTGCTGAAAACACCCCCATCAGCTTATACATGAGTCATTGTCCAGAGAGCTGCGGGGCAGCGGCAGGAGCCGGCGGCTGTGGAACAGTGACAGCTGTAGCCGCCGGCTAACAGAAGACATCATACTCACCCTCCTTGTGCCATCACTGCATCTCCATTGTCCCGGCGCTGGCAGCTTCTTCCTCTGCAGAGCGGTCACATGGTACTGCTCATTAAGGTAATAAATATGTGCGTGTCTCCACTCCCATAGACGTGGAGCGCATATTCATTACCATATTGGGCGGTAGCACATGACAGCTCAGCACAGGAGAAGAGAGCTGCCGGGACAATGGATATGGAGGGACAGAGATGCAGCGACAGCGCGAGGAGGGTAAGTAGGATGGGGGGATGTGAGCCATGTATACAACGATGGGGCGAAGGGAGCCGAGCCATGCGGGACCGGAGGGGAGAGCTGAGCCTTGCAAGACCGGAGGGT